>NC_132784.1:136684763-137319763 GCF_048418805.1 Vulpes vulpes
GACACTCCCTTCTTAATACTCTTTCCTCTGTTGGCTTTTGCTCACAATTATCTTTCATTTATTTATCCAACAATCTTTTTGGTAGTTCACTTGTGAAATCATCTTTCCTTGTCTGTCTCTAGAAATAGATTATCCCCATTTCAATCCCTAGTGCTCAATTATCTTCATTGTATAGATTTTTATTGGTACCCATAGTGCCTATGGTCATGTGTGTTGTAATGATTTATTCATCTGCACATCGGTGTCGACTCTCTTCTAAAGTCAAGCTCCATGTATCCAAGGGCTATGTAATCAATTGTCCTATGGGTACTTCCACCTTATAACTTATTTTTATATCCTGCTTACGTAAATTTGCATTATTTCGTGAGAAAGATGTCTTGGAAATTTTCCCAAGCATCGATTTAGTCTTTCAAAATAGGTTTTGAAATATATTTTGAAATAAAGTATTATGTTATGTTATATTTTATGTAGCGTTGACCATGTGATAGTCAATATGTCAGTTCCTAGTGATGCAATGATTTCACTACAGACTCTTCAAAATCCTGCTCTCAGCGTCTTGTAGTTTAATGAGTGGATGCTGGAAGCTATTGCCAAGGTCTATCACAGAAGCAGAACTGCTATAGACACAGACATGTGGATATACCTGAAGTGTTTAAATAAGCATATATGAAAATGTGTACTTGTATATGTATAGTGGTTCTGCTTCTCTGAGAAATACACATTATATATGCATGTATGTGTGTAAGCGTCATATGTGTATGTGTGTATATACACATTATATATATTTATATGCACATATATACATTATACATATGGAGATATGTTAAAGAGATCTGGTCTCAATTTTGGGAGCTGATTAAGCAGGGTTTCTAAGGCCATTGTCTTCATAGCTGATGCTGGAGCATGAAACCCATAGGGCAGGTGATTGGGATGGAAGATGGACATAAAGATATAAAGCAGGGGAAAGAAATAACTAGCTGGGACTCTTACACTTGAACTGGATTCCAGGAAGATCAACCAAAACTCATGTAAGTTCTTGTGTCCTCTGACATTTGTGTTCAATCTCCTGAGGACCTTCATCCTGTAATTAAACACATATGATCATCCCAGGGGGAGAAGCTGAAAAAGGAGGCAGGGGAATGTGGAGCTGTTGCAGGCCTGGCTCTGACTCACGTTGAGATGACAGATCAGTGCTGTGTGTGTGAACAAAGCAACATAGGTGCTGTTTTAGTTACACTCTTCAAATGTGGATCAAAAATCTCTGTGTGGCTCGTGATAACCAGAAAAATAAAAAGAAAAGAATTGTGGAAACACCACTAATAGAGCTAACACCACTATACCGGTCATTAATTGAAATGCAGTATGATAAGGGCTGTGTTACAAATAAGTGTAAGGGAGCTAGATTTAAGATGTTAGCTAATGCTTTTAGAAGGAAGGAAAATAAAAATTTTTCCAAAAGCATGAAAAAACTGCAATATTCCATCACGCCTGAATTTGTAAACTAATCTCCTATCATTGAAAGTTTAAATGCATTTCTTGTCAGGTAAGTAAAGAGCTCTATTGGTTCCAGGTCTTTCACCATGTTTAAAAAAACAAGCATGAAAACTTTACCTTCTGAGATGTATAGAAATATATATATTTATATTAATCATTATTAATTATATTATTATATAATTATTACATTATTTATATTATATATATTACATAATATATAATATAATAAATATATTAAATACATATATTAAATATATGTTTAAATACATATATTTAATATATTTATATATTAAATATTTATATTAAATATATTTACATTTATATTTATATTTAATCTGCATATATATTTTTATCTGCCAAAAATTGCCCCTACTGCATTTTCTTGAAATGTTGTGCACCTGTTTTTAATTACAAACATAACCCATTTCATGCACTCTGTGAAATATTGACTGCTTTTTTAAATCAGTGAAGGAAGACAAGGCTCGAGAAAGTATACAATATTATAATAATAAGTTATGCACAGTTGTATTTAAGTTTTCTGGGAAAATAGGTGAAATGCTTCTAGGCACAGTATGAAGAGTTACTTCAAAGCTCTGCTAGTGACTATCACAACCTCTGAGATGTTTCCTGTTACTCTTGAGGGCCACTTCTGGTTTCTTGCTTGTATTGGCTTTCTTTCTCACTTTTTTTTTTTAGTTGTTTTTATTGCTGCTTATGATCCTTCATTAATTTACTTGCTTTATTTGTTCCTTCTTGCAACAAACAATTATTAATAATTACTCACAGCTCGATATATGTCAAATCCTGTGTTACTAATAAATGAAAAATGATGACATTATTAGCATCAAATATATTCACATGAACATGTGATCTCAATTAAAATTTACATTAACACAATAAGTTATTCTCAAATTCAATTCACTTGGAGAATTTATTTAACTGAGATAATCAATTATGGAGTTAGAAGTTGAATAGGGGTCTGTTCAATTCCAAAGCACACTGCACCAACTAGCCCGTGCTCTAGAGGCTTGTAAATTAAGAATTCCATTTTTAAGTACTCAGTAGATTCAGTTACAACATTCAAAGAAAGAGTTATCAACTGGCTTTATTCTTTTTTTTTATACTTGCATTTTTCTATTTTATTTTCGGTATGGTTAACGTACAGTGCTACATTAGTTTCAGGTGTACAATATGTGATTCAACAATTCTGTACATTACTCAGTGCCAACTGGCTTTATTCTAGGGGAAGGACCTCTAGCTTAGCTTTAATGGATTAACATTTATTAGGAGAATGAAGTTAAAAAGATGAATTCCAGAAGAAAGAGAGTAGTATAAAAACACAAAGTCATCAAAACAAAACACCTCATTTGAAGATCTGTGAACAACTTAGTATGCTGAAGAACATTATTAATACAGGAATATGGGAATAGTTAGGGATGTGGACATAGGAAATACATGTCCTCCAGTCTCTGTATTAATCAGGTCAGGCTTGCAAACAAAATACCAGAGGCTGAACAGCTTAAACAGAAGATTGGTATTTTCTCAAAGTTCTGGAGGCTGGGAACCAAAGACCAGGGTTTTCTCTGAGGTCTCTCCTATTGGTTTTTGGGTCGCCACCATGTCACTGTGCACAGAGCAGGAGAACAAGCTCTTGGCACCTCTTCTTTTTCTTTCTTTCTTTCTTTCTTTCTTTCTTTCTTTCTTTCTTTCTTTCAAGAGACACACACACACAGAGAGAGAGAGAGAGAGAGAGAGAGAGGCAGAGACACAGGCAGAGGGAGAAGCAGGCTCCATGCAGGGAACCCGACGTGGGACTCAATCCCAGGACCCCAGGATCATACCCTGGGCCAAAGCGGAGCTAAACCGCTCAGCCACCTGGCCTGCCCGGCACCTCTTCTTATAAGGATGCTAATCCTATTAAATCAAAGTTTCACCCTTAGGACCTCTTTAACCTTAATTACTTCCTTATAGCACCTATTTCCAAATGCAGTCACATGGAGATTAGGTTTGAACACGTGAATTTGGGGGGACACGTTTCAATCCATAGCATTCCACCCCTGCTCACCCCAAATCATGTCCTTCTCACATTCAAAGTACTTTCATTCCATCCGGAACATCTTAACCCATTCCAGCATCAACTCTAAAGCCCTAAGTCTCATCGAAATGCTATGTAAATCAGATATAGGTGAGACTCATGACGCCAAGTGCACAGGTGACACCCCAATGACAGCGTGGGCTGAGTTTTCGACAAAGAAATGGAGAAAAAAGGAGCAGACATATTTTTGAGGTCTGAAGGGAGTAGAATTCACAAGATTTAGGGGCCAGCTGGATTTGAAGAATCAGAAGAAATGGAAGTCCACTAGGTCATCCAGGTTTCCAGCTTAGATGACTTACTACAGGGTGTAACCATTAATCACACACAATGTGAGAAGAAGAATCGTGGGGAGATAATGGATTTGGTAGAAGGCACATGCAACTGTTGCTTTCACTTTTTCCTATAAATCTCCAAATCTAATGCATAGCTAATAGAGTACATCAATTTACTCCCTGTATTTTATCAGCCCTTTCTGACCCATACTTTGTAGCTGTGAGACTCTCCATCCATATAAGTTCATGACAAACTATGGTCTGAGTCATTGAGAAAATAAATGGCGCTATATTGTAAGATCTTGTCTAGGAGTTGAAATCTGGGAATTACTCTATTACCCTCGGTCAGAAATATGCAAGATGAGTTTCTAAAACTTCTTTCATAAGGTAATCCTTAGTCTCCATGTTGTCGGGACTGGGCTTCAGCGCTGGCTCCTGACCTCAAAATAGACGTCCCTAGGATAATGAGCAGGGCTAGTAGGTGACCTATACTTTCTTTTGGGGAGGGGTTCACATTCCCCCCCCCTCTAGAATACAGGCTGGATATTCTGTTTTAACCCAGATGTCAATCTCCATTGACCCTCTCAAACACCCGCAGACAGACACACAGATACACACACAGACATATGTGGGCTCTTCTACCAAGACCAGCTGGGCTCAGAACCACCGCCATCCTAGACTCCTGTAAATCCTCCCCCTAGACAGACCCCTTGGCTGAATATATCACCACAACCAACACAGGTTGGTTTCTTTTTTCCTGATTTGACACCATTACCTAAACTGCGCTCCTAGGGGACAGCTTTTATTGTTCAATGAGTGCCTGCCATTGGCTTTCCTCTAATTTTCTCCCTAAGCCCAACTTAGTCAAGGCAAGTTACAATGATAAATGTTATGGTAAACATTCACTTTAAATAAATCTTTGTTTCTGAGATGTGAGTGTTCCAAGTTTAGAGCTTATTGGTATATTTGTACTTTGCTATCTTCTTAGCCATAAGACAATTTTGATTCTAGTGAAAAATGTCAAGTGAGTAGACTATGTATGAAAAGAAATCTCCATACAGATGATTTCAAATGTTATATGAGTAATAAATAATAAATGGTCAAGTATTTTGTTTTTCCTCAGGTTTTTTTGCACCAATACACCAAGTATTTTATCTAGTTTATTCTGATTTCAGCTTAAATGGTAGTGAATAAACAACTCGTAATTGATAGTCTATTACAGATCACCTGGAAAATAAACATATTGAGTTAAATATTTAAAAATAAATACTAGGATATGTACCATTTAGTCCATACGTGGCTCAGCGTTCCACTTGCATTCTGAGTCCCAGTACCCCTGACAGATTTCGTGATGGCAGTAAAACATAAAGCATTAATAGGGGTGATTATCTCATTTGGAAGCATTGGTTTAAAGCAATTAAAATTTTAATAGTTTGTTCTGCTCTTTTGGACTCAGGAATGTATAAAATAGGAATATTAATGAACAAAGATATACCCTCTAGAAAAATTTCCTTTCGAGTCCCAGAATAATAACTGCATTATCAGTGAGAGGTACTTCCAGGTTTCGGAATAGGGCTATAATGGGATGTAATTTTATTAAACATTTTTGTTATTTGGTTAAATATTTTGCCTAACAATTTTTATGTGCACCATTTTATTGTCTAATTAGAATGAAAGTGTTTAATTATTGCCATAAAATGTTAGTTCAAAACAAAGTAAGATGGTTATATTAGTAAAAAAAAAAAAAAAAAAAAAAAAAAAAAAGAGGAAAAAAATTAGAAGTTAAAGGCAAAGGCTATACTAATCGTAAAGAAATGATAAATACACTAAATATAGAAACTGGACTTTTATTCATTTTCTTCTGAAGAACTTTAGAGTCATAGCAAATATGTTTATAAATATATTAGCTTTTAAAATATATTGTTCATAAGCAGCTTACTAGGGCTGTTTCTGTATGAACGTGTCTTTCCAGGGAAAGTAAACACGAGAGAAAAATTGATGAGCAAGAGAGCTATCATGAAGGAATATTTTTAAGTTTAGCATATTGATCTTTTGTTTGATTGATGATATTCATTATATCCAGGAATACAGAGCAGAGGGCTAGGGAACAGCAGACTCGATGTTTTTCCTGCCTACCACGCATCCTCTGGGCACCGGCACTCACATGCGCCTTTGAGAAGCACCCCTGGAGCTTTCTGCTCGGCCCAAGTCTGAAGCCTCATCTGGGCCTGGCTCTCCCCTCCCCGGGGGGGCAGGATAGGCTGATGGGAATCACTTCAAGATTTAAAGCTTAGCAAAGTGAAAATACTGCACCTTCAAAAACAGTACCCAGAAAATTTGCTTCTGACAAGAGTTCCCCTAAAAGGCTTCCTGGTGGGATTCCCCTGGTTCCTGTTCTCTGTAAGCCTGGGCTGGATTTTTATCCACTGTCCATGTGCTTCCAATAAAGCGTTCCCTTACATCAGGCCCAGTTGGATCCTGCTGCATGCAATCCAATAATCGTAAATGCTACAAAGGAGTACACGGAGTCATTCCATCTGAAATGCTTGAGAATAGATACTGGTTTCCGGAAATGACTGAAGTGGGGTTAACATATGTGCCTCCGCTATAAAACAGGGAAGCAGACACACAATGAGAAAAGGAACTTCAGGGGAACTAGAATCTGTGCCGATTAGAACCCAAAGTCTGCTCCCTGCTCAAATCTTTCTACACGTGTCATCCTGGATCAATCATATTACTACATTCCTTACTTTCCCCAGTAGAGTAGCAAAGGGGGGGGGGGGGCTTTCCTATGAACATTGTCTTCACAGCGCCTTGTGGTTTGGGCACGCGATTTTTGTCTATAAAGGTTTTTAAAATGACCAAAACTGTAAGAGAACTGAGGCAGTTGTTTGACATCCTCCTGTCTGTTTAATGTCCCAACCCCACACCTTATGAACCTTGTTGAGCAAAACAACCCATCAGACCACAATCGACTATAGATTCTGAAAAGGACTGAGATAAGCTTTTAGCAACTTTTTTATGAACAAGGACAGAGAATGGGAGCCAAGTTCCACCCAACCCCATGTGCTCATCGTGGACTATTACTCAGGATGGTGGGCTGCAAAGAAGCAAGAAGCACAAAGGAATGTTCTGTCCAGGCAGAGCTGGTGCAGGAAAAGGGGCACCTCAGGAGAACACGGGGTATGGAAAGGATGGCAGGTGGGTGTGCGGCACATGCTCATCCCAGCATCTGATGTGGTGGTAGGTCTGGTGGTGGCCGCTGAAGTCCCCATTGGATTCTCTGTGTGACCTGGGCCACTGAAGCGCCTTCTTCGGCCCCAAGGCTCACTATCTGGCCCTCTTGGCATAGTTCTCGGGAGTAAAGGTTTTCAATGTTCCCTAGACCAGCAGCATCAGCATCACCTGTGAAGTTTCAGACTTTGAGAAAACAGTCGTAGAAGCACTTGTCAACTGCAAAGAACAACAATGTACCCATTAAACAATTACTGTGCATTCCCCCTCCAGTCTCCAGAAACCCCTCTTCTGCTTTTTCTATGGTTGACTACCTTGGGTATCTCGTACACATGGGATCGTAATATTAGTCTTTGTGACTGACTTATTTATTTAGGTCAGCCTAAAGTCTTCCAGATTTATCCATGTTGTAGCATGTGTTCTCCTTGCTTTCCTTCAAAGCTGAGTAGTATTTCATTGTACGTGTCAACCGTATTTTGTTTATCGACCTGCCCATCACTGTGCATAGGTGGATGCCTTCCATCTTCAGTTACTGTGAATGATGCTGTTATGTGTACAAATAGCTCTTCATGCCCCTGATTTCAATCCTTTTGGCCTAGAAACAGAATTGCTGGATTATATTGTAATACTCTTTTTAATTTTTGGAGGAAGTACCCTAATGTTTTCCATAGCTGCTATGTCATTTTGCATTCCCCATAACAATGAACGGGAGTTACAATTTCTCCACATTCTTGCCAAAACTTTTCATCTATTGTTTTTGTTTTTGTTTTTGTTTTAATAGTAGCGATCCTAATAAGTGTAAGGTACTAAGTATCTCACTGTGGTTTTGATTTACATTTCCCTAATGATTAGTGATATGAAGCATATTTCCATGCACTTGTTTGCCATGAAACAAACATGTTTCACATTCAGCCTGACTATATGCCTAAATCTAATGTGAGTCTCTTGTGGAGAGAACGTGGTTGGATCCTGTTAATTGTTTTTGTTTTTTGTTTGTTTTGGTTTATCCATTCTCCCAATCTCTCTCTTTTGATTGAGGAGTTAAATGCATTATATTTGAAGTAATTACTGAGAGGGAAAGAAATTTACTATTACCGTTTTGATTTCTATTTTCTGTGTATCTTTTAACATTTTAACCCATCATTTCCTTCCTTACTGTCTTCCATTGGATTTAGTTATTTTTTTTTGTAGTGTTATGGTTTGATTCCTATATTATTTTCTTTTATGTATATTATATATTTTATTCGTGGCTACCCTGCAGCTAACATAAAACATTCTAATGTTATAACGTTTTATTTTAAATGTAAAATAAATGAACTTCAAATGCATACAGAAATGCATTAAACATGACTACTCTTTAATATTTCCACCCCTCCACTTAATGTTATTGATGATACAAATTATATCTCTACACACTGTATATTCATAAACATAGATTTATAGTTTATATTTTTGTCTTTTAAATCCCACAAAATAATAAAATAGTGGAGCTTCATATCAAAATTATAATAATACAGGTTTTTCTGTTTGCCCATATATTTACCTTCAGTAGAGAATTTCATATTTCTGTATGGCTTTGATTTACTGTGTAGTGACCTTTAGTATCAACAGGAAAGACTCCCACTAGTATTTCTTATAGGGCAAGTCTATCGGTAATGAACTGCTCTGCTTTGTTCATTCGGGAAGGTCTTCATTTCTCTTTCACTTTTGAACAACACTTTTGTTGGATATAGAATTCTCAGTTAATATATATTTTTAGAGTTTATCATTTTGAATCTATCTCTCATTACCTTCTGGCCCCCAAGGTTTAGCTGAAAAATTACTTATACTCTTATTGAAGATCCCTCATATGTGATGAGTAAGTAGCTTTCGCTGCTTCTTTGAAGATCTCTCTTTGTCTTAGGCTTTCAACAGTTTGGTTGTAATGTGTCTTAGCATATGTCTTTTTGGATTTATCCTATGGGGCTCATTAAGCTTCTGGTATTTGTAGTTGCACATTGTGATGGTTAATTTTATGTGGAAACTTGACTGGTCCATAGTTTTTCCACATATTTATCAAGCATCATTTTGGATGTTGCTATGAGGGTTACTTTGGATGAGGTTAACATTTAAACCCTATAGTGAGTAAAACAGACTATCTTCCCTAATGTGGAGTTGAAGTCCTGACTTGAGCAAAAAAGAATCGCTGTCTTCCAAGTAAAAGTATTTCTCATGATTGAATCCCTTTGAACTGGGGCATTGACTTTTTTCTCCCTTGGACTTGAATTGATCTCAACGAATAACCTGCAAGTGAATTTTGTTCTCCTCCCTTTGTAATCAGAGACTAAGGTTTCACAGTCCCACACTCCTGACTGCAAGACTGCGGACACAACAGAGAGGCTGTGGGGCAAAGGCAAGTAAGAATGGCATGAAGTCTTCCTAACATCTTCAAGTTGCCCTTTTCCTAGATAACACATTCATTTGGTTGTTGTAAACCTCTGAATATTTTCCAGAGTTCAACAAATAGAATATTTGTACGAATCAAAATTATAATAATACAGGTTGGTTCTGATAATTTCTGTTTGTTTGTGTGTTTGTTGGTGTTTCTGATGCAGGGCAGGCGCTTGGAGCTGCACACCCTGTCATCTTGCTGATGCCATTTCTTGATCACTTTTTATGGTGATAGTTCGTGCTTATATATGGACGTGCCCTAACACTAGAATCTCTCTTACATTTGCGTATTTTCCAATAGGGCTTAATTTAAATGCCTGTGCTTTGCCTTACTCTGTCAAATGTATGAGAAATTACCACCAAATGTATGTGACAAATCAAATGAATTAACACAATCTACTAAAATAACAATCTATCACCTCAGAGTCAGGTGAGCTCAGAGGATAAGAAACAAAGTCTTTTGTTTCTCTTTTACTTAATCTGTATACCTATATTCAAGAACAAGGTCACTAACACTTAGGTCAGTCATGACTGACCACTCTAGTGACAAAACGGCACACAACAGTAGGGCTATTCTTCCCTCATTCATCGCTATCACTTCTAGCATCATTTAGTGTCAATTTCTTTGACTATGACTAAGGAGTATTTTATTTCAAATAATTAAAGTAATATACATTTAAGCAGAGATAAATGTTAGAAATTATGTGGAAACTGGGTGTTTAACATTTAAGGTCAATGCTCAGTGATTAACCTGAATCTGTGCCCATGGCAAAGCTAAGCATTTAGATCTTTAAAGCATTTGTCCTGGTCTTTGTTTTAAAATCCTTTGCACTTTCTGAAATGACTTTTCTTTTCCTTCCAATTGCTATGACTTTTTATGATGTAAATGAAGAGAGTTTCAGCCAAGTACTCACAGAAGTAACTAAGTTTGACAGGAATCAAAATCACTGGAGTTGGCCTGTATAAGGAAAAGAGAAACAAAAACAAACACTGAATCAAGAACACAGGTAGAAAAGCTGGCTAATAAACAGATGAATGGTATTATGCCAACAGGGAAATTACAAAGTAGTAATTGCAAGAGCCTACAGAGAAAATTAATATGACAGGTGATGATATTGTGTCCTTCGGGATGAAAAGTGAGACAATTAGAGTGGAAAGGCTTGAAACAGCTAAAGAAAGAGATTTATTGAAGGAGATACTCAGATATTGAAATATTTTTCCAAAGAGTGTTCATGTATTTTATCCAATATCGAGGATTTCTAAACTGGAAATGGACATGGATTTCGGAGATTATCTCCAGCAATCAATATAGATCACATATGAAGAAAGTGACCCAAGGGTGAAGCTGATTAGTGGAAGAATTAAACTCACAGAGTTGACCTATAGTAGTTTCAGCAGTGCTTTCAAGTATATTTTGGCTTAAATGGGGAGCTACATTCAAAGGCTTTAGATCTACCTTATAATAGCACACCTCTGGTTAAATGCAGAAATATTAAAGGTTATAAAAATTCAATCAAGAATAACATTCTTAAAAAAAAATAACATTCTGTGATATTCTTATGAATGTCTTATATTTTATTTATTCTCCAAACATACGTTACCTGCTTCACTTACTCATTTTGTACAGTAGAGGCCTTAATTAACATCCCCACAACTCAAAGTAGCACTCTTTATGATGCCACGTACCCATCACTGTTTAAATATAATGTTGCCCTAAAGAAGGAATCACTTACATAGCAGCAGAATTGGACAGCTTAAGCTACAGGCACAGTCCTGTCTTGCCAATAGTAATACCAACAAAATCCTACAAAGAACACGCCAGAAAAAAAGTGAACCATAAGTAACAAGCTAATGGAGAAGAGGATTCCATATTTTCAAAATGAAATTAGCTAAAAGAGGAAATTATCTCTGTAAATGTAGAAAGCAATACTTGGAAAAATAATGATAATATTTTAAGGTAACATTTCTTTCAACTAAAGATAAAACTACATCAAGAAGAACTCCTATAAATGAGATGAGTAGAATCACTAAAAGGATTTACTTTAAAGGTCAATATTCAATTAATGTAATTGCTAAGATACTGACACGGGGCCTGATTTATGGGTATTTGTAGGACTAAAATGCCCTGTTTTTAGAAACCAAAGCAGTTTTCATAGTTTACGTCATATGCTACAATCTCATATATCCAAAATGATTTGGACTGAGAGTGCCTGCGTGATCTAGAAAGGCCAGGCTCCCTTGTGCAATGTATAATGAACTGTACCCAATGCCATGGTGCATTTCTAGCTAAAGCCCAGCAGGCATTATATACTAGGCATGACACTAATAAACAACCCACCAGTGCTCTAATGTGGATTTTTACATTCTACCCAAGAATGACTAGGATTTAGGTAAATGCTGACCGAATTGAGATGTTGAAAGGTAATACAATTAATAGATCCATAGTGGGAGATGGATGGTTGGAACTAGAAAAAAACAGCGACTTTGAGTCTACTGAACATCTAGTGAATCTATAAAAGCATAAAAATAAAAAAATTCTTGTTTTTCCAAAACTGATGCTTATTGGCTATGATCCCCAGGTTCTTAGAGTGGTCCCAGGCTCTCCCAATTTCTCAAAGTGTAACTATATGTTATGGAATTCTCAAGAACAGATTCGAGGGATCCCTGGGTGGCGCAGTGGTTTGGCACCTGCCTTTGGCCCAGGGCGCGATCCTGGAGACCCGGGATCGAATCCCATATCAGGCTCCCGGTGCATGGAGCCTGCTTCTCCCTCCGCCTGTGTCTCTGCCTCTCTCTCTCTCTCTGTGACTATCATAAATAAATTAAAAAAAAAAAAAAAAAAACAGATTCGAGTCACAGCACGAGGGGTAGTGCTTTTATTGGCAGTAGGATGACCAGACTATCTGGAACCAAATTTATTTTCATCAATTCCTTAAAATACACATGCAAATATCCATTGCACACACACATAAAATATCCCCTCTTTGGATTACAGATGTCAGACCTGGATGATCATGAGCATGTTGTAGAGCTAGAGAAAGGAGCTAGGAAGTCTACTTGTAGCCTCAAGACAGGGGAAAATATATCTTTGTTCCCATGAAAATTCAGCGTGGCTGGTGACAATAGTAGTCTCCTCAGGAATTGTGAACCAAAGTTCCTATAGCAAGGCTTTTAAAACATATCTACTTGGGAAATAATTTATTCAGGCAACTTGGCAGTCTAATACTTACAGCAGACAAAATAGAGCTGTTTCAGTTAGAGATGCTGTACGTCCCAGAACTCTCTCCGTTCACTAGCTGACAGTTTGTAAACAATGGGCCTCTAATAATAACAGTGTTGTGATTATCCTCAATCCCCTGGAGCCCGGGATTGTGACAATGGCAATGGGAAAAAATTGTGGGACTATAGATCCTGCCTATTTTGTTCATTAGATTTCACTGCCATTCGACGGTGCATCATTAGATAAGCAACAACCTCTCTGATCCTTGCTTTTGGGAAAGTAAATGGATCAAGAACTAATCACTAGCTACATTTTATTTTCCAGTTCTATTTTTATTGGGAAAAGAATCTGACTAATTTAGACAAATTTGGTTTTTAGCCGCTGTCAAGTGAGGAAGTCTACTATAGCGTTTATAAAAATACAGCTTCTTGTCCATTCACCAGTAATTATTGCACTTAGTATGTGCAAATCATCCTGTTCTAGTCCTCATTGCTAAGGATATGGGAAGATAATTAGGATGCAGCCCTTTTTTAATCTTCAAGGACCTTGCAATAAAGGAGTGAGAAGTATAAATAATAGATAAAACAAGCAAAATCAAACGCACACTAAGATATGGGTACAAGCAAAATGCTTTTACAACAGAAAAACAATCCTAATAGACGTTAGTAGCATTGGCTTGGCGGCCAGTGGAAGCGAGGGTGAAACTATGTATCTGAAACCTCCATAAACTTAATTGCCTTATCTGTGAAATGGGCGAAGGATTTCCTACGTCATCTGCCTAACTGTGAAAATCCCCCATGCTTGGTCCACAGCAGCTGCAAAAGTGGAGGAAGAGAAGAAAATTTAGGATTTGGGGATGTTTATTGTGAAACGTAACAACAAATCCATACGGAACTATCCAGAAGACATTCTTGCATATTCTAAGATAACCCATTTTCAAAATTTTATGCCGTCCCTGTTTTTTATTCTGGTTTGTGTTCCCATAGCCCATTCTGTCTCCACTCCTGCCTGAGATACTGAGTGTGGTGGTTGGGGGGGGGGGGGTTTGGCAAAATCATGCATGTCTAGATATACAGAAATTCCGATTCTAACTGATTTCACTCACTACTCTGTGAGTTTCTTATCTGTATCTTGTTGATTCTTTCTGCTCATGCATATTTAATTAATACCCTTTTTCTGCCAAATTCCTATTATCTCTCCCCAGACTCTTTAGTTTTTCTTGCTCTGCTGGCATTCTCTCTTGCGTATACAGATTTTCACAAATATTATCAGTTTAATTTAGCGTGCAATTACTGAATATCTATATACTAGACACTGTGAATGAATCTGAGGACACAAAGATAAAATAAGATATAACTTTGGGCATTAAAAAAATCTACTGAGCACACTTTTGATATTTGTGAGCTATTTCCTCACTTTTCCTACCAAAAATTCTATACCAATTTTTTCTTCCTCTTGCCAACTGATTTCCACAAATGTCCCTTTAATGACATCTCAGTACATGTTAGGTGGATGGAGCCTCCTTCTTTGGGCTTTGTTGCTAGGAACTGACTTGTGACATCAATGATATGTGCCCTAAAACTGGAGGGAAGGCTGACCAGTGCCTGATGGAGGGGTCCTGGTCACTTTGCAGATACGGAAGAATTAATCAGTAACACAAGGTGCTACCATCTGTGCCTTCGTGGATTTGCTTGATACCCTTGGAGGCCCTCCTTCCACAGCCCCAAGAGCACAGCAGGCCCTGGCAATGCTGAGAACAGCAAAGGGCAAAAGGAACGGGTGGAAAGCAGAAAGAAGTTCACCACCATGAGAGCATCATGGTGCTGAGGCCTGCAAGCAAGCTGGAACACGAAGAATTTAGAGCTTGAGGATAGAGAATGTGGTGACCAAGGCACAGTCAGGGTGTGAGGACAGCCACCTCCCAGGCACAGCAGAGAGTCAAAGGTGAATCAGATTCATCCCTCAGGCTGACACCTCCTTGCCTATTCCCTCCCCCAATCCCACATTCTGGATTCTACTTGCATTTAATAAAATAGTTTTTTTCTCCTCTCTCATATCTAATGCTTTTTCAGAGGTTTGGGGATCTTAGAAGCTACTTCTAAATATTGTAAAGATTGAGGTTAACAGACTAACGGTGCTTAAATCAAAGTATCAAGTTAATTGCCCCTTGAAAATTGAGAAACTGAGTTTGGGAATATCTAATTCAGGATTAAGTACTAAAAAGAACTTCTTTTAATCATTGCAGAGGCATAAATAAAAGAATGCATGACTCACCCAAAGCTTTGAATGATTAAATCTGTAGAAAATGAGTGTGCTTACATATCTTCCATCAATTACGCTGCAGATATAAATGTGTGCTGAATCCGATTCCCACTTAAGTCCCAGACAAATCCTTGCTTCTCGACAGCTCCCTCAAAGGCCATCAGTCAGAAAAGACCATTTCCTCCTCCTTCTAATCCTGGGAATGTTTGTCCAATTATTGTATCTCATGTGGAAGAGAGATTAAGTCTTAAAAGTCAGACAGTGTTAATCAAATTCTGGCTGCAACACTTCCTAGTTTTGTGGGCATGAGGAAATGGTTTCCTTAGACCTCAAGTCCTCTTCATCAGAAAAATGGGAATAATAAGGACTCATGTATCATCCAGTCTCATATTCAGGAAAGTCAGCTGGGGGGACACATAGGACAGGTCTGCCTGAGGGTCCCTGTGTCTATCCATCCACTCATGCAAGTTGAGCACTGGAGCTGCTGGCATGGGGTGGAAATGTGTCCAGGATTTAATCTTCTGATTGGCAGTGCTCCTGCCTTATGAGCTGTTAGATATTTTAAATTCCACCCTTGCCTCTTGGAACTACTAAATGGACTACTGTTCCCACAGTACTGAGCACACCATGTGGTACATTGGAAGGTAGTTTTTGTCGTTAGTAACAAAATATGATTTGTAATTTATGATGAGTGTCTAAGTCTACCCACTTCTGTTTTTGTTTGGTTTTAAGATAGAGAGAGAGAGAGGGAGAGAGCAGGAAGGGGCAGAGGTAGAAGAAGAAAATCTTTCAAGGAGTCTCCACACTCAGCACAGAGCTACACATGGGGCTCCATCTCACGACACTGAGATCTGACCTGAGCCGAAATCAAGAGTCAGATGCCTAACTGAGCCATGCAGGTGGCCCTATCAACTTCTGTTTTATTATGACTTCTTTTCTTTTATTTTTAAAAGATAGATTACTTATTTATTCATTCATTCATTCATAAACGACACACAGAGAGAGGCAGAGACATAGGCAGAGGGAGAAGCAGGCTCCTTGTGGGACTCCATCCCAGGACCTTGGGATCATGACGCGGAGTCATCCAGGTGTCCCTATTATGACTGCTTTTAGAGGCATATTATGTTTAATCATCTCAGTGACAGTATTTTTCACAAAGAAGGTAGACAATAAGTGAACATGAACTTAAAGAAAAATTATCTAATTATCGAGTATCTGGATATTGCAGTTCTATAGATAAATCACATTTTCAATCAACTGTTTTCTTCAAATATGTGACTTTCCCACAACAATGGCCTCATTATCTATAGGGGGTGGGGAATTATATGGTGTCATACATGATAGAATATTCATAGAAACCACTCGTAAATTCATAGCTGTCTTGACTCTGCCATTAAAAATGATATGATTGTTTATTTTGGTTTAAGGACTGTGAAATAAAGACATTTAAAAAAAGTCACAGCAACACTGGTTTATCCTGAGATGGGTCTTGGATTTGAGTCTGGTTGGTAACATCAACATACATCCATGTAGGCTTAACCTTGTATAAACTCATGATTGCCACACAGCCAGAGGTAATATTTCTACTGTAGATCAATGGCCACAAACCAGAGGCTGAAATATCAACTGTAGTGTCAACATATATACAAAACACTATATAATTAGCAAGCAGTTTGGATAATTACTTTCCATGACTGAAATATACTGTCTAGCAAATCTATATGGGGAGCCAACAATCAGTAGCTGAAGAAACATGAGCAGCATTTTGATAGAGAACGTAGGGGATCAGTTTTAGCGACTCCAACAATCACAATGGCCACCAATGTGAAGTCAAAGATGTCACTGCAGAGTTTTCTTCTGAACCTCCTTCAGCCAACGATGCATTAAATCCTGCCCATCCTGAGTGGCTGGATTCCAGAAGACAGCATAAAAGAGAAACATTGCTTGCACTTTATGGAAGTTATCATTACCACCTTTACCTGAATCATCCCTTGAACCCAATGCCGAATCTAAAGGATCTCCACTCCTTCTGTCCCCCAGACCCAACACTGGCATGGCTCTCCTCTTTGTTATAGCTTTAATTGGGACTCTGCAAATGTTCCTCCCCATAGCCTCCCATCTGTCATTCCATGGGTAAAGCCTGAGGGTTTCCCCATGTGTGTGGGGGGGAGGGCCCACCCTTGCACTCAGCATCCTTGTATTGATCTGTGTCTGAGCCTGATAACCAGAAGTCCTCCTTCTTCATTGCTTCCTTCCAAGCTTCCCCACCTAGAGCCCAGGATTGATCCTATATTTTACTGAAAATTTTCATGCCAGAATTATGCCCATCATCCTGGTAAACACAATTATTACAATTAGTGGTAAGACAATTTTGGTTACAAATTTTTTTTCTTTTTTTTTTAAGATTTTACTTACTTAAGAAAGAAAGAACACAGACGGAGAGTAAGAGGGAGAAGGAGACTTTTTGCTGAGCAGAGAGCCTGATGTGGGGTTTGATCCCAGGATTCTGAAATCATGGCCAGAGCGAAAGGCAGACACTTAACCAATTGAGCCACTCAAATGCCTGCTTTTGTCTTTTGATATTGTTATTTGCATTGTTTTCTTAAGCAGAAATTAAATGTCGAAGTTCTTATGATAGAAAAACAATTTCCTTTTATAAACATACTTTTCCTATCATTTAAAACATTATTTTTTTAAAAAAATATTTTATTTATTTATCCATGAGAGACACAGAGAGAGAGGCAGAGGGAGAAGCAAGTTCTCTGCGGGGAGCTTGATCGGACTTGATCCCAGGAACCCAGGATCACAACCTGAATCAAAGGCAGACATTCAACCACTGAGCCACCCAGGTGCCCCCATTTAAAGCATTTTAAAACTGCTTTATTTTATTTTTAAGATTTTATTTATTTATTCATGAGATACACAGAGAGACAGAGAGAGAGAGGTAGAGAGGAGGGAGGGAGGGAGAAGCAGGCTCCATGCAGGGAGCCAGATGTGGGACTCCATCCCATGCCCAGGATCACACTCTGAGCCAAAGGCAGATGCTCAACCGCTGAGCCCCCCAGGTGTCCCTAAAACTGCCTTATTTCACAAACTAAAGAGGTAACTTCAGTGTAACAGAGACTATGCATAGGTCTCCAACCCTTCAAGTAAAGGATGCATAGTAAATGTTTAATCAGAACACTAACACAGGGGCACCTGGGGGGCTCAGTGGGGTAAGCACCTGCCTGAGGCTCAGGTCATGATCTCAGGGTCCTGGAAGGGAGTCCCTCATCGGGTTCCTTGCTCAATGGGGAGTCTGCTTCTTCCTCTGCCTCTCCTTCTACACATGCTTTCTCTCTTTCTTACTTGCTCACTCTTTCTTTCAAATAAATAAATAAAATCTTTAAAAAACCATTAATTTTTAAAATATATGCATGAGGTGATTATTATGACATCAAAAGTTCACACCTTATTAAGTTAATATTTTCCATTATCTTCTATTTCTTTTTCTTTGTTATCCATCAATTGATTTTTAAATTGAATAATCTATGATTTTAAATAGATTTTGCTGTATTATCATTTATTAAATAAAATTCTTTTAAATTACTACTTGCGGGATGCCTGGGTGGCTCAGCAGTTAAGCATCTGCCTTCGTTCGGTTCAGGTCGTGATCCCGGGGTCCTGGGATTGAGTCCCTCATCATGTTCCCTGCGGGGAGCCTTTCTCCCTCTGTCTGTGTCTCTGCCTCTCTCTGTGTCTCTCACGGATAAATAAATAAATAAAATATTTAAAAAATTTTAAAAATGCTACTTGCATGTCTACTTGAAACACAATCTCATAGTTGTTTAAGGCTCTGTTTCTTTCTTTCATTCTTTCTTTCTTTCTTTTTTTTTTTTTTTTGGATAAATATACATGTCACAGATGCTGTAATAAGAGTGTGTCAATGTTAACTAGACTTACCACAGCTGGCACATTTCTTAAGTCATTTTGCTGCCCACATTTTTCTTGCTACATGAAACCTACTTTTTGAAAACTGCTGATTGCCATAATCTCCTAAACTATTCTGACATCCACCTGTATCCATTTCCTGCTTTCCAGCCAAACTCTAGGATTTCTGGTTTTCATTACTCATGAGTGTTGATTCCTCCTTAATATTGTCTTCATGATTCTCTCCAAATATTGAAATAAAAAAATTTGTCCCAAAGAAAATATTCTTGACACCCACGTTATTAACACCCCCCTAAAAAAATCTAAGAAGAGATCAGCTTCAACCTAGTGTTTAAATCTGTCTAAGCTCCTCATTTAAATCACTAAAGTTATGAAGGCAAATACTTGCATTTGAGCTAAAAAATCAGCCACGGATACCATCATGTGACATACATTTTGCTTAGGGTTTATGAAAAGCATTTCAGGCTCTATAAAGTCAGAATAAGATAATGCAAGGAAGGACCTGTAGAAGCTCAAACTCTCTCTGTCTCACTTAAGACAATTAAAGAAAGGATTTGACCAGAATTCTGATCCAGCCAGGGTGTTTCATCCTTATCAAAAGTGACACTTATACCACTGAAATCTAAAGGATGAATTAGTATTGTAGAAGTTCATCATCCAAAAAAAAAAAAAAAGAAAAGAAAAGAAAAAGAATTTCATCAAAAGGGATATTTAATATCATGAAAATTAAATATGAGACCAGCCAATTGTATCTTTTTTGAAGAAAAATGTTTCACACTTTTCTAACAGCTGTTCAAAGTTATTTTACTATTGGGTTTGTGTGCATGTGTGTGTGTATGTGTGTATGTGTGGTGTGGTGTATAATGATTTTCCACTCTAAGGAAATGAAGCATGAAATAAACACATGAAATAAACACACGTAGACAGTAAGGTTTTGGACAAAGACATTAAACTCACGATAGCAATTTCCAGTCAAAGACTGCCATGGGGAATAAATAGAAATTTGTGCCAAGTCTGGATGAGCCTAACTGTTTTGTTTTACACAGGGGGATGGAGAGAGGAAGATTGAGAAGCAGCATTTCTAGGATCTTTATTTTGTTTGGAGATATCCAGTATTTCCATAGGCTTCTACACTCCCTCATGTTTAGCCTTTACTTTGGCTCAAGCTATTTTTTGTATTATGTATCATTTTTTTTAAAAGTGCAGTTTGAGTACAAGATGACCACAGATCTATAAAGGTTATAAAGTGGGTTCAACATGCTTTCACATCTGCTGTGACACTCTTCAAAACAGAATATGAGCATAAACCAGGGCAAGAAAGCTTTGATGTGGCTCGTGTATGTGTGTGTGTGCGTGTGTGTGTGTGTTTCTGATCCTGTTTCCAATTCTTTTCAAGAGAGAAGAGGCTTCTTCCAGTGTAAACTTCCCACAAAAAGAAAATGATCACCAAACACAGCTTTGAGTTAAAACTATAAGTGGATCAGCCACTCTCCGCCATCTTCGTTGTCCTCCCCCATCGCTCATGACCACATACTGTCCACACTGCTCTTTCCTGGTAGACAAGGAGGTCAAGAAATGGTCACTGCATGAACCAAACCTGCTGATGCTCCTTTGATGGTTATTACTTAGGGAAATTTGTAAACTTGTCTCCGTTGAATAATTGACAAGACTTTATCACAATATTCACAAAATCCATCATAAATTTCCCTTCAAAGTAAACAAAAGAGAAATTTCAGTTTAACTGCACATCACTTGACAGAAACTTGAAAGACCAGTGATAGTATTTTCACAAATCTAGTTACATAAACCCTCATGAGAGAAGTTCCTCCGGGCCATGGAGATACTGTTTAAAATGCCTGCCTGGTGTTTGCCTCAGAAAGTGGATGCTTTTACTAAATATTTTTCTGTTCTACTCTTCTTCTGTCTTCTTGTAGGTCTCTGGTTATCAATATTTTCCCTCAATATTTCTCATTTCCTGCCTCATTGTTTAAACCACATTGTCTGGATATTAGGGGCATGTCTCTCAGGATAACATTCTCATCATGACAGTCTAGTGTCTGCTACCTTGTGCCTAGTGATTAAAATTACTTTTTTCCCCTAGGAAATTACTTCTTCACACATTACTCTCCCCCAATAACATGTGTGCAAGATTCCATTCTTTCATATATTAGAACATATTTACACAAATCATCATTGTTCTAGATTGCTTTGAAAAAAAAAAGACATCTATTTTAGAACAGATTTTTATCTAAATTCAAAAAGCTACATTGTCCTGGAGTCCTTTCAATGTTTCAAAATAAGTTAAGAATGGGGAACTAGTTCTTGAAAAAGAACAGATGGTAATGGAAACAATTAAAAAGAAAATTAGGCTTATTTTTGTTGTAAACATAATTCTGAAAAATAAGAACTATTGAATAAAAATAAATTTGATAAATACATTTAAATTTTGACATTAAATAACTGCAATTAAGAGGTAGAAAAAAAGGAAAAATACAGTAATGCCAGTTTTTATTAACTTTGCCTTTAGAAAAGTTAATGTACATATTTTTTTTCCTTAACTAGGAAATAGCTTTATTATTTCTTTGATAATAAAATAATAAATAGAGGATCCCTGAGTGGCTCAGCGGTTGAGCTTCTGTCTTCAGCTCAGGGTGTGATCCCAGAGTCCCAGGATCGAGTCCCACATGGGGCACCCTGCATGGAGCCTGCTTCTCTCTCTGCCTGTCTCTCTCTCTCTCTCTCTCTCTCTCTCTCTCTGTCTCTCTTTCATGAATAAATAAATAAAATCTTTTTAAAAAATAAAATAAAATAATAAATATCTATAAAATACCACAGAATGATCTAGATAGTCACCTGTAAGGATAAAACCAGACGTTTTGGTAAGTTTCTTTCTGTGTCTGTCTCTTTCTGTTTCTACACAGAGACACAGGCACACATAAATGCACACACACACACACACACACACACTGGCATATAATTTTAAATAGGCCCATACATGCAGCTTATATATGTAGAAATACACATCCACTACCTTGGATGTATTTGCATATAAAAATATATACACCTATGAGATACATTTCAGTACTTGAAAAGAATTCCATAGATTGGATACATGCTAATTTCTGAAATAGAAATCAATGAAATGACTTTGAAATTGCTTAAAAATTTTATACATTCAAATTATTGAACAACTTCACATATGCATCTCTGTGAAGTTACCTAAGTACCCTTTTAATTAAATTCAAAGAAATAAAATGTCTTGAGCAAAATAATATGCACTTAATATTTTGACATAAACTACTGTTTTCTTTTGAAACCCATACAAATATAGGCACTGATTTTTAACAAAGAAGAAAGTCAATTCAACACAGAGAAATGACACTTTTCAATAAGCAATGCTAGGACAATTGAGAGTCCATATACAAAAACTCAGCCTAGACAGAGTCACATCTTACACACAAAAAAATAACTCCAACTGGATTACAGATCTGAATGTAAAATGCAAAACTATAAAACTTCTAGGAGAAATTGTCACCTTGGATTCATTCATAAGACTTAGATAAAATGTCAGAAGCATGATTCATGAAAGAAAAAACAGACAAGTTGGACTTTGTTAATATTAAAAAAAAGAAAAAGAAAACTTCTAGGTGAAAGGGACTCTTAAGAGAATGGAGATGGTCTACAGACTAAGAGAAAATGCTTGCAAAATACCTATCTGATGAAAAGGTTATATCTAAAATATTCACAATGAAGAACATTTAAGACTCAAAAATCTAAAACTATGACAACAAATAATTTAAAAGAGGCAAAAATCTAAACACATATCTCACCAAATAAAATCTACAGGTGGCAAATAAGCATTTGGAAGATGATCAACACTATTTGTTGTGAGGGAAATGCAGATTAAAACAATGGGTTACTGTTATACCCACTAGAGTGGCTGAAATCCAGTTGACAATACAGTTGTTGATGCAGGCTGCAGAGCAATAGAAATTTCCACTCAACACTGCTATTCATGCAAAGTCTGCTCAAGGATCTGCACACAAATGCTTATAGTTCTAATATAACTGGAAGCAACCAGGATATCCTTCAGTAGGTGAATGGATAAACAAACTATGATGCATCAAAAGAAAAAGTAGTAAATGGTAAAAGCGATTGAGGCTATCAAAACAGGCAAAATCATGGCTGAATCTTAAACACATAAAGCTAAGTCAAAGAAGCTATCTGAAAAAACCATATGATGTCATTTGTATGACATTCTGGAAAAGGTAAAATAGTAAAAAGATCAATGATGTCCATGGGTTGGCAAAGGTGAATAGGTGAAGCTGGGTATACTGATGTCCTTCAAGAGAGCAAGACGTGGAAAGGCTAAAAGGGGTCACTTTAAAATAGAAAAGTCTGACACTGCCTCAGCCCGCTGACCAAGGTCGCCATCAACAGTAATAAGCCATGTTGGTGGCATGTACCATTGATATGATATGATGTGAAGGGTACTTTCCTTCTGTGGTCTTCCTCCCCCGAACATCTGCCTAATCACTTTTCAATCATGAGGAAAGTGGAATATAAACACCAGCTGAGGGCCATTCTGCAAAATACCTGAACAACACTGCTCAAAAGTGTCAAAATCTTCAATAACAGGGACAGTCTGAAGACCGGCCCCAGTCTGGAGGTGCTTCTAGACATGGAGACTAAATATTGAAGGGGCATTTGGATGAGCCCTTCAGGTGAACACTGAGGAAATCTGAAAATGCCAGAGACTTCTTAACAATAATACATTAAAATTGGTTCATTATTTGTTACAAATGACCATACAAACATAAGGTCTTAATAACAAGGAAAACTGAGAGTGCCTGAGTGGCTCAGTTGTTCAAGCATCCAACTCTTGATTTTGGCTCAGGTCATAAGATCGAGCTCTGTATGGGGCTCTGCACTGAGCACCAAGCCTATTGAAGAATCTCCCTCTCCCTCTGCCCCTCCTGTCCCCTCTCCCTAAAACAAACATATAAATAAAAAATAACAATAAGGAAACCTGGGTGTAGGCTCTATGGAAACACTCTACACTATCTTTAAAATTGCTCTGTAATTCTAAAATTAATCTAAAATAAAAAGTATATTAAATTATGAAAAGCAAGGAGATGATGAATACGGGATTTTAGACAATGACGTTTTCAGATAGGATAGTACTGGGAGAGGACAACACTTCATTATGAAAACATCAGTTCTTGTTATGGTGGTTTCATGGATGGGTAAAATATGAAAAGTAGTCATATCAAAATATAATTGAAAATAAATTATGGCGCACCTGTATAACTAAATACTATGTAATCTTCAAAAATGTTTTTTTTTTTTTTCAAAATATATTCCTTTGCATTCTAGGAGGTTGACAACCCAAAATCTAGTTGGGTGTGTGTGTATGTGTGTGTTACTGTGACCTTTGAATTCTCCATGCCTGGTGCTGGGTTTAACATTGAAGACAATATGGAGAAAAAGATGCATCGATCAGGTACTATATTTTGTTCTGAGGAAGCAAATGGTTTTCACAAGCCACCTTCCTCAAATAATATAAAACGGAAGTACACAGTGATATGACAATTTAAACAATTTGGAAACCACACTTGAGCTTTTCAAATAATACTTCCTTGAGGAGGTGTCATTTGACTAGAGGTATAAAAGCAAAATAGGATTTAAGTGTTGAATAAAAGGAAGACAATCTTCAGCTGAAGAAATGACAGGTCTATGGAGGAAAACATTATGGACTGTTTGAAAAATGGAAAGAAGGAAGGAGGGAAAGGGAGGAAAAAAGGAGAAGAAGGAGGGAGGGAAGAAGGAAGGAGAAGGGGGAAGAACAGGGAAAATGTGGATGGAACACAGAATAAGTTGGAAAGTGGTAAATCATGAAGCTGACAAGAAAAAAAGAGTTGTCATTCCTGTCTTGTAGGACACATATCGGATTTTTCTTTTTCCTGTTACTGATGGGAAAGCAGTGAAAGATTTTAAAAATAATAAAATAGGATCAAACTTGAACTTATAAGTGATTACTCAGGCCAAAGTGTGGAGAAAGGGTGTGAAGGACAAGGACAAGGAAAGAATGTGGAGATCCCGTGAAGAGGCCTAACTGAAAAAACAAATCTCTTCCTCCTGCTTTAAGCAGAGAAAAGATTTGGGGATAGCTTATAGATATTTGGGATGGACATGGGATCAGGACGTATGATCTTGTAGGGCTCTAGCATGATGCTCTGCAAGTTCTGTGTGCTGACAGATACCCAGATATACTTTTGGAGAAAAATGTGTATGTATATAAATATGTAGACTCCTGTACATCAGTAAGGAGCCCATGCTTTTAATAAAATACAATTAAATAATTCCTAGAAAACAGAGTATGAAAAACTCAGAAAGCACAAGTTTAAAGTCTTCACTATTAGATTCACAGACATAAGTTGTATTTCAGCAAATATAATAAAAAATATAGCACGCAGGAACAAGAAAAAATTCAAAACTTATACACATGTTTTATTGGTGCTGCGCATATAAATGATTAATGTAGAGAACCATTTCTTCTAAGTTTTCACCAGCATAATCTAACAAAAAGTTTTGAAGAAAGTAGTGGTCACCGTATCAAACACTCACGCACACATCTTGGAGGAACGCCATGCGCATCAATATTTAAGGCTTCAAGGTAATGAATCATCTTGCTTCTCACTTTTTAATATTATTACTTTAGGGGGGCTGATGACACCGCTCCTCTCTAGGAGCAAGATACATAGGAAAGGTGCTGTGCTCTCATTTAATAAAGATGATAGTAGAGATATCAGTGCTTGACAGAGACCTATCGGGATGCAAGAAGAGATTTTAAAGCAATTTGGGCAAATGCGAAATATTTATGTATTGAGTTGATCAGCACCAGAGGCAAGGGATGCGGGTTTTCAAAGTGCACCTCGAATCCTCTATGGGTGGCCAATGTGAACAACTTCATCTGTAAAGTCATAGTCCGGTGGAAGAACTTGACTTCAAATCCACAGAACATGGCACATACCAGCTCAGCTGGACATGTGGTTCTTCTGTCCCCCATTGTTGTCTCCGACAATGGCAAGTCCGTCTGTCCTCCTGGGGCAGAAGTGATCCCATGACAGGGCTTGGCCTTCACATCTTTCACTTTTGAAAGGAAATCTCACTCTGGTTTGCATCTGGTTGTCAGAGCCCAGCTCACAACCGTGTATCCCAGCTGCAAATCTTCGGAAAACCTAGTTCCTGAGTATCCCTACATGGGAGAAGGATTCATATAGCGAAGAAACTGGAAATACGGGGATGGTTTTCAAAGGGTACCATGTAATCAAAAGTGGGGAATGGATCCTTACTGCAGAAGCTACAGAAGGAATCCAGGGAGGTGAGGCTGAGATGGAGAGAGGTAACAAGAATACACAACGACCGGAGGAATATGGGTAACTAAAGAGAGTCAGCAGGGGTGAGAGGTCAGGGAACCGCTGAGGACAATGCCATGCTCCTGGTTTGTCCACCTGCATGTGTGATGGTGCCAGCCGGGGGGACCTGAGGAAGAAGGGAAGGGTTAGTGCTCTTTCTCTTCTGGGTCTTATCAGCATGTGCCGAGGATTGTGGAGAGGGCTGGCTTCAACTGGAGCAGAATAATCAGTGAGGAAGACTATGCTCTAGTTAAAAATCTGGCTCTAAGTTTTACATTGGCGTTGGACTGGTCACACTTTTTGTTGTTGTTAGTTTTATTGCCTATAGGTATCTGCCTTCTCAGCAAATCCTCCAGAATGTCCTTCAGGACACAAGTTAGTTTTGCTCACTGCTTTATCACCCAGTTCATTGTAGACTCTCAACCAATTCATATTTTAATAAATTATTTTTCTGGGCAGCCCGAGTGGGTCAGCAGTTGAGCTCCACCTTCAGCCCAGGGCATGACCCTGGAGACCCGGGATGGAGTCCCACCTCGGGCTCCCTGCGTGGAGCCTGCTTCTCCCTCTGCCTGTGTCTCTGCCTCTCTCTCTCTCTGTGTCTCTCATGAATAAATAAATAAAATCTTAAAAAATTAAATTATTTTTCTACCTACCTCCTGCAACAAATTCCAGACTATATTTAAACTCAAAGTCTTCAAAAACTTCTCTTGAATCTATGTTTCAGTGCATACAAATAATAGATATCTTATTAATCTAAATCATGCCCAGTGCAAAAAGTGGTCTCTTGCCACCATAGATTAGACTAGTGGTTCCTAGAAACCAAAAATAAAATAGGTATTTAGCTTTGATTCAATTTCATCGATACAGAAAGCTAGTTTAGGGGTTGACATTCATCCCCATTGACAGAATGGAGAGCAGTTGGGGGACGAGAGGACATAGTAGGTGAGCTTGAGTGCATTGATGCTTTTTCTTCCATTTGGCAACATCAGCCATGCAAATTAAACATTGGTTTATTTATATGGTATGGAGATATATATTCAAAGTACAGTTTCCAATCAAGTGATTTTCTTTAATGTAGATATCCATGCATTTTACTCTCACCTTTACTTTACATTTAATTCGATTTTCTCTTGGGCCTGACCAGATCACCATTTGCACATTAATCAAAAGAGGAACAGGTTATCCTGATTGTTTTAGTTGCAGGGCTGCCAGACAAGACGTTTGTCCAAATCTTTTCTCTGATTTATTAAATTGCCTTAAAAAAAAAAAAAGACAAAGCCTTGTGTATTATAGAGAGTAGGTGTTAAACTAGGGGAAAATATCATTTGAATGTAAAATCTACTGAAGTCTCTAGAAGGAGCTTTTACCCAATCAAAGGAAGAGAGTCCCTGGCTTCTCATAAAAAAATAAAATAATAAAATAAAATAAAATAAAATAAAATAAATAAAATAAAATAAAATAAAATAAAATAAAATAAAATAAAATAAAATAAAATAATTAAATAGGGAAAAGAAAATCATTTGCAGGAAGTAGTGAAGCTTTGCCCACTTCTCCATAGTGGCTGGCTCACACTCTCTGCCAAGTTTTTCTTCCTTCAACAGAGCTTACATTATAGCTTCTAGAGGAAGCAAAGAAAAAGTAAGTATGAAAACTCCTGTTTAGTCCTTCCCCAAATAGTGAAAATCAGAGTGCAATTTGTTGCTGTATTTGATTCTAAGCTCATTTACCTCTCTTCCCTTCTCTTAGTAACTCTCAAACCTTGATTTGCTGCTGCTTTCCTGAGTGGTGAGAGGAAACAACAGGCCTCTTTGCCTCCCAGGCTCCAATGCCAGCTCTAAAAATAAACCTGCCTTAATTAAATTGCAAATGTAATCATCAGGGTCTGATTCAATAAAAATGACATGTGTTGGCATTCTGTAAAGTCCTTCTGAACCTGTATGAGGGCCTGAGAAGCATCCCTTGCCAACCCGTCCTTCGGGTCTGGGGAACAAAGGCAAACAGGTGGGTGTGTGCAGGACAGGTGCAGGCCTCCCTGAATTTAGAGTCTTCCTTTTTACAACTGAGGGAGAATACATATGCAGTCCAGCACCAGGTCTGTTTGCAGTGCTTCAAAAAAAAAAAAAAATTTTACTTTTAACTTCTAGAGAAAAACTTTGCAAATGCCAGTGATCCCTGAGAGCCCACCCCAGCCATTCCAAGGCGTCTCCCAACCGCCGAGGCTCTGGCTGCAGCCCTGAGTGGTCGTGCTCACAGCATAATGGGTAGTGAAACAGGTTGTTGATGGAAGTTAGTAATAAAAACACCAGCGAGCCCTTGCCTGAGGCTCTCAACAAATAAAACTCCTGAAAGAGGCAATAAGGGATCAGGGTGGCGAATGTTCATTTTGCGTCCCTGCGAGTTGCGACGGGTGATGTCTCATCCTGCAATTTGGTTAAGCACGTCCTGTCCTCACATATTTTAAAAGTGAAAACGTACTTGTTGTAAGAGTCTCTTGACTTGCATCTAGACTGCGAAGCCCATCAGCTTACGGGAGAATTGGAATAGTGAAGCCAGGCTCCCTGCAATAGTAAAACCAGGCAGTAGAAGGAATCGAAATGACACTTCACTATTTTAAATGGAAATAAAGCAGATACTGGTTGTGTCACCACACAAAATGTGTACAATGAGACCCATCTGGCCTTCCAGTTGGGATATTAAAAGAGGAAGGAGGTGACCATCTTTGCTGCACATACATATCATGGAAAATCATGAGTGGGCCTGAAACAGAAATTCTAAGAGCTTGCAGGAAAGGGTTTTTTTTTGGTTTTTTTTTTTTTTTTTTGTAAAGATGAAGATCTATTTATGATCTAGCATAGCTGAGTTTTTACATTGTCAATCTCAAAAAGCTATAAAAAATGCACGAGGATCCATGTATGCTTAAGCACATTGCTAAACAAAATAGACATCGCAATGGAGCAGGATTTATATTTGGTTCATGCACTCCCTAATTTCTCTGCTGTGTGCTGGTCTTGTCTGATCCGTGTTCGGGTCTGGGTCAGCGCCAATGGAAGCACACGAGAAGGTAGAGGAAAGAGTAAAACAGGAATCAGATCCAGGCTGCATGACAGAGATTTCTTAAAAACCCAGGAGTTTATTATAAAGGCGCTGGGAGGGGAGAGAGGCTCTTCAAGTATGTGATTGCTCTCTTTGAGCTCAGGAAGGTAGAAAGTGATTGAGGTGCTTTGGGGTGAATCCAATGGGCAGGCCAAAGAAGAGAATTGTGAAGAGGTTCACTCTTTTATTCATTTTCAAGAAATAATCATGGACTATTTTAATTTTGCCCGGCATGTTTCCAGACTCTGGGGATACAAAAGTAAACAACAACAACAACAAAAAAAAAAAAAAGAAAGAAAAAAATCCTATCATCATGGAACTGACAAGGGCTGCGGAGTGGGGTGGGTAACCACTTCTGATCTCCAGCTTCCACACAAGGCTGTCCCACCCACCATCACCCCAACCCCCACCCTGTTATAAATGCGTCTTCTGCACCAACGTGAAAGCTGGACCAGCTAATTCTGAAAAACTTAGTGTTGTTAATAGATCTTGATGTAGACACAGCCTATGGAGCATGAAGAATTATACCTGCGGTATCCTCAGTACCTAATGTCACTTTTAGTTAAATATGCTCTAATTTCTCTGGGTGTCAACTTTCCCCCTCAGTTTACCTATCATTAATCATTCTACACATATTTCTACCTACCCATTTCTTTTGCATTTCCCTGATTTGCCATTCCTACGCTGTTGCATTATCTTTGTGTATTTACTAGTTTCACTCTAGCCTTTTGCACCCAGTTTATAGTTGCTACTTTTATTATTTTAGAGAGAAATGGGGCAGAAGGAGAGAAAAAATCTCAGGCAGGCTCCACACCCAGCACAGAGCCCAACACGTCACTTGATCTCATGACCCGGAGATCATGACCTGAGCTGAAATCAAGAGTCAGACGTTTAACAGACTGAGCCACCCGGGGGCCCCTAGTTGGTACTTTTAAGCTTGTCCTAGGAGTGTATCTTTTGTAGGAGAATGCAGCCTCTTTTTTTCCTATCACCTTGGTCCATGTTTTATTTTTTACGTGTGTTTCTTTTGCTTTGTGGTTTCACGTTTCCTAATAATATAAACCTTGTATATGTATTTTGTGTGAGTCTCTGTGTGTGTAATACTGGATGGAAGTTTATTTTCTAATCATCAACATTAGATTAAGAGAGTATCTCTAGACTCCATTAGCCTGTAGTAAAATAAATAAACAACAACAAAAAGAAGGCGACATTCACCAGTGTTACTGTTGGGCCAAACTCCTTTGGCTCAACTTTTGTTTTTTTTTTTTTGTTTTTTTTTTTAATTTTTATTTATTTATTAATGAGAGACACAGAGAGAGAGGCAGAGACACAGGCAGAGAGAGAAGCAGGCTCCACACAGGGAGCCTGATGTGGGACTCGATCCCGGATCCCGGTATCATGCCCTGAGCCAAAGGCAAACGCTCAACCACTGAGCCACCCAGGCGTCCCTGGCTCAACTTTTGAATAGTTCACATACCTTGGGATGTTAGACAGTATTTATAAGAATTTAATTCCTGTATTTGTTTGGTATTGGTCCACATGTAAGAGAAGTTATCTAAATTACGTGTGAATTACCAACAGGAATTCCGCGTCCCTTCAGAATCCTGGGATGGGAAAGGTTGGAAAGAAGCCTACGTGGTACTGTTTTGGTATCGGAGAGGGAGTGACTCAAGAGGCTGGAGGACTGGTGGAGATCTTGACTGTGCATATTTCCTCTAATTTTATTAAGGGTGGGATAAAGCAAATGTGATCAAATAGTACTTCAGCTTAATACACTTATATTTTCAGCGTTATTCCTTTTGTTTTAGAATTTTTTTCAAAATCCCATATTGGATGTGATTATTTATTCATTCATTTCTGTTTAGTCATTTTTGCCAGATGGAGGGTTGCTTCTCATGAACAGATTGAGACATTGCCCGCACTTTCTCACTGCCTTACTCCTGCCGTCAGTACGCTCTCACTTGGAAGGCTGGTATCTGTAATTTCACATGGTTCCTTCCTCATCTAGGCAACCCGAAGGGAGAAAAGAAATGTGGGTCATCCTGGCAGAACAGCTTCATCTCTGTCATCTTTCTTGTCTGTGCATAAAATGACTGTTCTAGTGGCTAAAATCTTTTTGTTTTGTTTTGTTTTTATTTAATTCAGCATTTCCTTTGCTCAGTACCCATGGAAAGAGTACAGTGTGGTGATGTCTAGTCTTCACTAATATGTTGACTCGTACTCTAACAACAACAACAACAACAACAACAACAAAGAATCCTATTCTGCCTAGAACAGATTATTGCATGTAGAAGAGAAATAGCTCTTCTACATCCGGGCTGTAAAATCTTCATGGTTTTCTGAGAAGCACCAGCAATTTCCCAGGTGGCTACTTTTAATTGTTAGAGATTGTAATTGCTAAAGCAATTTGTAATTTGTTTCCCCTTAGTATCTTACATGACTCTTAAGCTCCTCAAATTCCAGGATCTTGGGGCTCTTGGATGGCTCAATCAGTTAGGTGTCCTACTCTTGATTTGAGCTCAGGTCATGATCTCAGGGTCATGAGATCTAGTCCCACGTTGGACTGAGCATGGAACCTACTTAAGATTCTATCTCTCTGTCTCCCTCTGCCACTGCCCCCCCCCCATCACTTGTGCACATGTGCTCTCTCTCTGTCTAAAACCAAAATATCAGGGTCTGATCTTGATTCCAGTAAGCAATGTCTTTCCAGCCACTGGACAAAGAGAATATGCAAGTAAAAGCTCAGTATTCTTCTGAAAGTTCTAAATACATTATTTTCACACTTAAGTGAGCAAGAATTATTAGCCATCACTTTCATTTTTATTCCATCAGCCTGGCCCAGATGCCTCTCTCAGAATTCTTTCCCTTTTCTTGCCCATGAATGGTGCTGTTGTCCAGTTTGGAGATTACAGTTATATCTGCGATCTCCGATAGAGGAGGAAGTGAAAGCCTATAGGCCTCTGCTCAAGCTGCCATCATAACTAGAATGGACTGTTATGTGGGGTGTTGGGTAGTAATGAGAGTAGTTTATTTTAGGAGCCAGTACTGGTTAAAAAGTAAGACATTCTGCAGAGAAAAGAAAATCTCATTAAAACAACAACAACAACAGAATAATATTGGTAGAATGCAACAATGCTGCTGGATACATAGGTTATATTGATTTTTAGCAAATAATCTTTCAATTTTGTTAGTGTTGTATAACTCACATAGAGACATGCAAACTAAAAATAATGTTGCTAATTCTATGACTAATAGCTACTAGTAAGAAAAAAAAAATTGAGAATTGTTAAGAAGTATGCTTTGGAGTTCTATCCTTGGCTTATACTGCAAAGATATATTTATTTTCACTTGCATACAACTGAAATTGCAAAAAAAAAAATTGGATGTGATTACAATCTGAGAATGAATCTGTAATGATGGATAGTTTAGGATTTTAAATTAGATAAACAATTGAAGAAAAGAGCAATATCCTTAAAAATATTTTTAATAACAATAAACACAAATCATTACATTTGGCTTCTGGGGAAAAATCCTACAGTAAATGAAGAAAATATCATTCACTCATTAATCTCAGAAAACAATTTTCTTCTCTGATCTGTCAGATACTGCATGAGGTGCTGAGAAAACATATGCTATGTTTATGCCTTGAAGGATTTCACAATTAGTGAAAGAGATGGATTTATATTTAATACAAGACCTTAGAGTGCAAAATATGATACATTTCTGCAGAGTGAGTCAGAAGGGAAGAGAAGGGAGGAAACACCTGTGTCAGGAAGGGGGTGGTCGGAGAAGGAGTCCCTTTTGGAGCACAGTTGTTTTGACTGGATTGCCTCCTAACATCCCTACTAGCCTTGCTATTTATGAATCTACTAATGGAAATAAGGAATGAGTAACATTGATGAGACTGCCTGTATTGATAATTCAATAATTATTAAGGATAGTCACCACTATTGACAATAGGTGAGCACTGAATGGATGTTTTAGATTTACGATCCCATCTATGATCAACATTTTGAAATCTAGTTTACACCGGTATCCTAACTCATTTATTCTTGTGTTCCCCTGGAGAGCAACGTCCCACTCTATTTCCAAACTTGCAGCACTTCTCATCATCAGTCTCGGAGGATGGATGTTCTTTCTATTTCTTTGAGATAACCAAGACCATCAGAAGAAAACACTACACAGTTTCCCCACCTCGTCCACCCACTTAGCAGCGTGGGAGGCAGGGCTTTCCATCTCCGAGGCCACAAAGCTAAGCTCTCTAGATTCCTTTTGGACCCAATTGTCCCACTTACTTTTCAGAAGCAACCTCTCCCCCCACCCCACAAACACACCCACACTCAGCTACATTGCCCTAGGACTTCTAACTTTGTCTCTCCTGGAATAATACGTATTTCTCTTTCTAGTGGAGTATTTTTAACACATGGACACGTTGTTTTAAAAAAAATAAAACTCTTCAATCCCAGATACTATCCTATTTTTGTCTACCATTTTGAAGTAGAATTCCTCAAATTGATTGCTTGCTCTCTATTTCCCAATTCTCTCCTCTTATTTTGTCTTCAGTTCGTACCAGTCACACTTTTATCTCTTCATTTCATTGCAAATGCCCAGGTCGCTGATAATTGATAACTAATAGTCTTGCTGCTACCTTTATTTGAGCTTACTAAAAGGATTTGGAGCCTTTGAAACAGGTGGTTATTTCATTTTCTTCAAATGGAAATCCCTGTCTCTGGGTTTCCTCCCTTCCTACCTCTCTGGTCACTGGCTACTCTTTTTCAATCATCTTTCAGCTCCCTTCTGTTCTCCTACTTTGAATATTCTTAGTCCTTGGAAACACCTGAAGGCGGTATCTAAAGCCACTAGACTTTATGAGCACCAAGGTGGTGAGTGTATTCTTCTATTCCTTTCTCTTTTTTTTAATTTTTTAATTTTTAAAAGATTTTATTTATTTATTCATGAGAGACAGAGAGAGAGAGAGACAGAGAGAGAGAGAGAGAGAGAGAGACAGGCAGAGGGAGAAGCAGGCTCCTTGCAAGGAGGCTTATGTGGGACTCAATCCTGGGACTCCAGGACCACACCCTGGGCACAAGGCAGGCACCAAACCGCTGAGCCACCCAGGAATCTCCTCTATTCCTTTCTTTATTCCAAACTCTGGATTCATACATTCAACTATAAACTTGACGTCTCTACTTAGTTGTCTCCAAAAGTTCTAGAGATGTGGTGAATCTCTATTACTATTTCCTTTAAAGTACTATTTAATTATGCAGGTCTAGTCTAGATTCTATTAACGGAGACTGACAATGGTAATGATGATAATGGTGATGATCATGGTGGCAGTCCTCATTATGTTGTTGATGATGGTGATAATGAAGATACTTTTTTTTTTCCCATTTAAATACATATACTCATCCTGAGTAGAACAATATTATTATCATTTTTCAAATGAATAATTGAATGAGAGCAGCTAAGTGACTTCCAGATCATACACCTAGTAAGGTACAGGAAAGGCTGTGAACTGAAATGTGTGATTTTACAGTTGTTTAGAAATTACTCTCACTAAATGACTGATTACTATTTATTTACCAATTACAACTTTATCTTCCTTCTGTTTACCCTTCCAAAGGTAAGGTTTACTAGATACTCAGTCATTAAACTGCTCTGTCTTCCTGACAGTATCATTCTGGAGTAAGTCCTCACCTTCTTAGACTCTCCTCTAATCCAAACTTAAATCCTGCAATGCGCTCTCGCTAACACCCTCCTATATTGATACCCCATGGTCCCCCATAATACTCACTGCAACAAATACTATTATCTGTTCTTCAACTGCAGGTGTGTTTCTTTGGCTAGAGGACATTGACATCTGGGAATGCTATGGCATTGCAAAGTAGGGGATGGACATCCTTTCTATTTTTTTTAAATCCCACACCCTGGTTTCAAAGTCTTATCCCAATACCTTGGCACAATATCATGGGCTCACTATTCTTCACACTCCTCTTGAGCCTACCCAAATAGCAAATACTGATTTGTTGTAGACACTGAAATGGAATTGAGGGTGTGGCTGCCACCAAACCGTTCACATAGTTCTTAATATATAATATTTATCCTGTTAGATTTTTGTTATTGTGTCAGTATGCCAGGGTTCTTTGTTTCTGAAATTGTAATAATCTTACACTTTACTGATGGACTTTAATCTAATTATTATGGCTCTGGTATTTTAAGAAAACATTGCATTCAACAAAGCAAAAGACAGAGCCTTGTAGCACTCTTGAGGGGCTACCTTCTACCTCATAGATTATCATTTTATGTGAGAGAATACAAAGTAACTTGGTCAAACAGTTCGTTAAGTCCATGTAAACCCACAAGCTGAAAATGCTTTTGAGGAAGAGATTGATTTCATCTGTCTGGAAATGTCTTAAGTATATTAAGTACTTTGGATTTCGTATGAAATTAAATATATATATATATATATACACATATTTCTTCTGATATATATATATATTTGGTATGAAATTAAATACGCATACATATTTCTTCTGATATATATATATATATATATATCAGAAGAAATTGAAGCACTCAAATGGAAACAGTGAATAATTAGGATAATGTCAAATCAGGACTTAAGAAGAATGCCAAGAAACATCAGGAGATAGAGATCATAGAACTTAAAGAGAATGCAAGTTCTCAGAAGCCAACATTTTCTTTTAGCCCATCCATTCCTATACCAGGCACCCAAGGGAAATATAAGAACTGGGGCAGAGCCAAGAAAGGACACACTCTTTAATATGAGTTAGGATATTTGCCTTAAGCTCCAGAAGACTCTCTCACTCCATTATACTGGATTAAGTGGAGAAATGCTTCCCATAACCATCTCTCCTTGCATAGACTAAGATATCCTGAAGATGTCTTTCATCTTTCTTCTTAAATTGAAACCATTTTGTAGGTAAAAATGAGGCCAAGGAAAAGAAGAGCAAATAAGAACAGAATGTAGAGAGCTCTTGTGTACCAGTTGCAGGAACAGGGAATTTGCAGTCTGTCTTCAGTTAATTTGAGGGGATAGATTCTCCTTACTATCATGTCTGCTAACCACAGCTTTGGGCCTGAGTAGGAAAAACAGAGATTGGAAGCTGACTTCCCATAGGTAGCAGTAGGAAGAAAAAAAGAATATGAATTTTTAGAATTGAGTTGGAATTGTAAATATCTGAAACTATCAACTAGGAATTGTGTTAATTAAAATCTGGGCATAAAAAAAAAAAAGTTTTCCATAAACCCTGGTATACCAGTATACCCAGTTACCCTGGTCCCTCCGTAGAGCTGGTGGGTGATGAACTTGCATGTACCCAGCACAGCACTTGGCATATAGTTTGCTATGTCAAAAAAATAAATAAATAAATGGTGAATGAAATTCCATTTTAACTAGATAACGTAGAGGATATTAGTAAAGATAAGCTGAGACCTGCAACAAACTCCCAATTATCAAGAATAAAATACAATTATACTTTTCATTACAGACATATATTTATTTATGTTGGTCAGGAGGCTCAGTTCCCCTGCAGTTATTCAGGGACTGAGCCTGAGAGACATTTTACCACCTTGATTTAACCAATTATGGCCACTGATGGATGTAGGGAAGAAAGAAGTTACGGGAAGGCACACCTGCCTTTAACTGTCTGAGCCTCCTAACTGATGTTTGACATATACCCTGATTCTATTGGTGAGTTCTAGTCACAGTCCCATCAAGTTGCAAGGGAGGCTGGGAAATGTGGTTCATCTGTGACCCAGGAAGAGCAAATGAGCCTGCCAAGTGTCTAGCCAGTCTTTGCTGTGGAGCATATGTTCTAGAAACCTTACAAAACTTTTCCTTGCACAGTATTTGCAGAGCTGCATCCTCACCTGTGCTTGCTAGACCCTTTGTAATACCGGCCGTAATGATGGTGATCTACTGACACCATCATAATTAACCCCTCTCAATTATTTCTTAACTTTAGATACTTGTGCTGGCCCAGGAGCCAGATTTTCTTTTGATCGAGTATTTAGAAGCCTAGTATTTAGAATCCCAATTTATCGATTTAATAATTATGTGCACCAGCCAGTATTCTAGGCTGTGGAGACATAGCATGGAAGGAAGTAGAAAATAATCTTTGCCCTCATGGAACTTTCATTCTTATTTTGATTCATGCTCTCATAGATGAGACACTAAGATGTTTATGAGGAAATGCAAAGAGGAGAGTAGAGGGAAAATAAGGTCCCATATAAAAATACATAAATATAATCTTTTTTTTTTTAATTTATTTATTTTTTATTTTTTTTACATAAATATAATCTGATATACCACTTGAATTTGCCATTGGAAAAGGGGAAAATTTGATCCTTCTCTAAGTGGACAGATTTTTTTTTTTTTTTTTTTTTTTTACAGATCTTCTTCAAGTTGATGTGCAGTATACCAAGGGACACCACGACTAAGTGATCAAGGTGAGGGGTGCCTTCATCTTTGGCACAGGAAGCAACATCTATCTTCTTCATCAGCTGTGTGGTAAACACTGTTTCCAGAAAGTCCTCGGGTATGAGCCCTTAGCACTTGTATAGATGGCCACAAAATTGGCTCTAATATTCAGTAGCCAACAAAGAGGGAAACAAAAGAAAAGAAAAGGAAAAATACAAAAAAAAAAGTAGTTTTTGAAAAATAATCATTTCTAGACAAGTCTTAAAATTGTTCAGAGCCATACCGGAAACGAATGTTCTTGCAGCATTTTCCAATAATTAAAACGTCTCATGCCTATACAAAAGCCGTGTGTTTACGCCCTTCCCAGGCCTTACATCTGTTACTCTATTTAGTTTTCACACAATCTTATGAAATACCAAAATTATACCCAATATATGTATGAAGGAGTGGAGACCGAGATGAAATAATTTACCCAAGATTTTACAGTTATGAAAAGGGAGATCAGATTTGAATCTAAGTCTTACTGAGTCTGTACATGTAAGCACACTACAAACAGCCCCTCTCCACATTCATTCAAAATAATTCTAAAACTAGGAAAAAAAAAAAAAAAAGGAATGTCAGTACCTGTGGCCTTCACACATAGATGTCTCCTGACCGGTGTTTGCCCTACTGCTCTTGGTGGCATATTGAAACCCTGACAACTTCCATCATCCTAACTCTCTGGTTCATGTTCCAGGATGTCAGTCCCCTCTGCCCCGGTACGGGGAGGGATCCTCAGGTGACCGGAGGTAACTAATACCGTGGAATTAAACCATTTTACGGCCCTATCTAAATGCATCCTGCAGCAATTTTGGCGAGGCAGGCAAATAATCTACGCCTCAGTCTCAATTTCTGCACATCGGGAAAAATAGTACCTGATTTGTGGGATTGTTGTTTGGACACAAGGAAGTAATCAATATAAAACCCTAAGGAATACTCTTAGCATATTATAAATATATCAAAATCATGAGATATTGTGGAGAGGTTCTTCGTCTCAACCATTTATAAGAAACTTACAGTGAATGAATAATCACTCAGGGTTACAGCCTCTACAAACCTGTTCTCATTTCTTCCTCATCTTTTCCTATGTTTACCCCGCGTACTGGTGTGCAGGAATATGTGTGTCACATGCTCCTGAACAAAGGGTCCAATGAGAAATCTAAGAGGGAAATACGCTCATCTCAAGGAGATGCAGGTGTAGTGGCTGAACAAGAGGAAAATGCTGCTGCTCCCTGCTCCCTGCTCCCCGCAGCCCACAGCCCAGCACACCCCCGTGATCCTCACTCAAAACTCACAACCGACAGGCCCTGCTTCAGCCCATGCAGCCTTGGAGCTTGAGCTCCATAACTAATGTGTATATAACAAAAGAGCCCCTTGTTTACAGTAATATTTTTATTCAATTCATCTTCCCAATCTAAAAAAGTATTTAATTCCCCTTAATGATATTAGCCACCCCAGTCTTTATTGCAACATAGGACGTAATTACCCTGCTTTAACTTAATTTATAGACCTCATTAACACCCTTGCCTTTCTACCATGATTACAAATCTCCTAGGAATCGAGAACTCTCTGAACAGTGGGAGAATTATTGTGATTTATGGTGCACCCAAGCAGTCCCGAGCGCAGACTGATTTATTGTTGTGGATTCCCACTGGGGTGAGCAGAATTCGGTGGGGGGGAGGATGTAGGGCTTCTGGGGAAGCGAGCTTACCCCCCACCCCAACTCAGAGTCATGGGTTAACACAGGGACTGTCGCTTACTGCACAGAAGCATGAAGGAATCTCAGGAGGACGAAACCTCTAGCAATAAGCAGCTTGAGAATGTCACTTCTGCCACTGGGAAAGTAATTGTATCCCTTTATTGGAAATGAGAAGCTAGGACAAGTCTTAAATATTCCAGCTGCTATTCATTCCCCCCCCTCCACAGGGACATTTTTCACCCATGGCCTGAACAATCCAGCAGTTATGAAGAACAGGATTGCATTACTAGCTTCCGTTCTTTCTCTGACACAAGATCACGTCTCCACGTTTTCCCAGGAATAATGCTTATTTGCTATATGATTCTGAGCTAGAAGATCAAAAGTACTGGCATCACAACTGCCCTTAAGGTCCAGGAGAGGGGACTGTGAATTCCAGAGCTCACGTAATCGTTAACGGTGAATGCTTGCAGCTGTCACACAGTGCATGGTATTATATTGTCATCTCATTTTCGCAAGAGGTTGACAATGTGAACTTGGATGGTGATGAAAGGAGATGGAAGATTTTCTTTCTTTTTCTTTCTTTCTTTTTTTTTTTTAAAGCAAAATTAGAGTTAACTTCTGCCCAAACCAGGACAGTCTCTAGAAGGAGAGTGACACGTTGGAGATATTTTGATTCTTTTCAAAGAATCATGGCATCTGGCTGTAGAACACACACTACTGTCCTGCCCAGCTCCCGTGAAAGAAACCAGGTTATTTTACCAAGAGATCTACCCGAAGACTTAGAGGAAGCAAGTCATAAGTCGTGTCATATTTTTTTTCTCCCTAAATTCATTTTGATCTGCTATAGTACCACTGTTGGGGTGGGGGAAACCTCAATTTAATGTATGAATCGTTACTGACATTTCTAAATTAAGAAAAAAGAATTTGAGACACTTAATTGTTTAATGACTTTTTATTAGTATTCAGATGCCCAAAGCTCAGAGAGAGGAAGAAAGGAAACATTCTTGTTCTTGTTACCCCTTCTTTTTATACCAAGGCAAAGTAGTCATGACTCATTCTGAGCAAAGAGTTAATGGAGTATGTGCTAATTGAGAATGAATCTTGCACCCACCAGGGCTGGAGGCTTGCTCCTGACACTCCTAGAAGCTTTGTACCTTGTTTCCCAAGCTCTTTACAAATCATCATAAAAGAGAAATGATCTCAGAAGCACTTAAAGCTTTTTCTACACCCACTTTTCCAATAAATCTCAAACACATCTTTCATTTTGATCACAGAAATGCAAATTTTCTGACAGGCAAACTAGAGCATGACTAAGTCCAAATGGAGTACAGTACATTTACTCAAGTGGAGAGAATAATGCAATGAAACATAATGCAATTCACTCAGCTTCAACTTCAAAACCACGCGTGCTTTACATCATCGGCTTATTGTTCAGTTGTGGGTTTTTTCTTTTTTTTCACATATTGTTTTGGAATGATTAAACCGGTGAGAAAGAAAAATACTGTTCATACACTGCAGGTAACTTAAGGTGCCTGTTTCTCCTTAACTGAATTTTTATCTTTTTTTCTATAATTTCCATTCATATGAAAGTTAGGTCTGTTAATAGTAAAATAATTTCAGACTAATCAGAGCTATAAGTGCTAATGTTTATTAGGCTGGATCTCGTAATAGGTACAGAGATGGAAATGTGTGGCCTCGCCTCTCCTCAGTGTGCAGGGTACTGGTTGCTAGGCAGCCTCCTGTTTGTGGAGGAAAGAAAGAATTTCTTTATCTGCAGACGTCTTCAACAATGCCTCTTCCTCGGTATTTCCATCAAATTGATGCAGTGGGAGAGGCTTACTGAGCTGCAGTGACTTTGTGTGCAGTGTATCTCCGCCCTGGTTGTGAGGGCCGCATTGCCAAACGAGGGTCAAAGTGCAAACGCAAGTGGGCATTACTGAAACAGATGCCTGTTACCTGGAGAAGCCCGCCTGATAATATCTAAGAGGCTTAAAAGCCGCATTATGACTATTTTAATTGAATTTTATGTTATCAAAGCAATATACGTACAATGGCTTAAAAAGTTGAATGGTAAACCAGATGGATTATAACTGAAGGGCTCTCTGCTGCGTTGCTTCCCTCTCTTACATCTTCCTGTCCGAAAGCAGCCGCTTTTAGGTGTTTATTCTCCATGATTATAAATGCTATGAATTGATTGCTGTCGTTGGATTCATTCACTTTCCATGCCTCCTACTGACTGACTCCTGGCTGGGGTAGATGAGGATTTAGTTCTCTTATGTTGACAACACTTTTGTCTGCCTCCCCCATTCTCCTATCATAATTCCAGTAAAACTGGGGGTTAAAGAAGTGTTCAGTGTTTATATTATTAAAAAAATAGCATTGCATCATGACGGGATAGCATTTACCTTTTTTTTTTTTTTTTTTTACAATCTGTCCTGAAGTTAAATATTCCCCACTTGTTTGTTTAGTTTTATTTGCTTAGAATTCTTTGTCCATATTATAGCATCTTCTAGCAACTTCTATTATCCTCTCCGTGCAATTTTCCAAAAAGTTAAAAAAAAAAAAAAAAAAAAGGAAACCGTGAATGCCAAACTTTCCCTGGAGTTGTTACTTGTTACCTCTAGAGCTTTTTTTTTTCTGCATTTTTTAGGGAAGCTCCCAGCTCCCTACCTTGGAATTCCCTTCACGCCATCCTGGATCACATACCTTATTTCTTGTATGTCAAGTTTTCTTCTTTCCTGGTTTATGCTGCTGTTGGGTGGAGCATATTCTCCAGTAGTTTCAAGTTAAAAAGACCATCCAGGGACAGAGGTAGGGTCAAGACAACACCCATCCTGTCTCATGAATTAACTGCTCCAAACTGGACTGCATGTCCTCGATGTCTGGTGCATACGTGTCTCCTTAGTCTGCCTTTTCACGATCTTCCTGGACATTCCCTTTGCATATTTCCTGTGTTAAGACTCCTGTTTTCCGTGTAAGCAGGTTTTTCCCTGGTTGTATTCCCTCATCCATGGGAAAACATCTCAAGTAACATTCCAGAAAAGGAAGCAAGGTGGGAAATTTTTTGAGAACTTAAGTATTGGAAAATATCCTTATGTTGGGTCACGCACACCTGAGTCTGGCTGGGGATCTAAGCTAGAAATCATTTTCTGTATTTTCTAAATTTGAAGGCACTGCTCCACTGCTTCCAGCTTCCAAGGTTCTCTTATGTGTCTGAGGCATTCTGTTCCCTGAGCCTTTTGTTTGATCTTCCTTCTCCCTGGAACTTATATCATCTTTTTAACTTCAGTGTTCTGAAAAGATGCCATGCAATATTAATATGTTTCTATTTTCTCAGATGTTTTGCTAGTCCTTGGCCATCTCAAAACTCATGATTTAGCAGATTAATGTGGGATATGGGCAGCCTCGTTTGTTTAGCTCTCTAGATAAATGTGAAGAGAAGCAAGGTTCAGAAATATTAGGTCTTGAACAAAGGGTGAGGTAGTAGAACAAAGACCTTTGACTCCCTTGATGCTCTCTATAAACTCTATGCCCCCCTTTCTTTTCCCTGCCTTCTACTAGGTACACAGGCATCATATTGTCTCATTTTTGTTTCCTTCTTCCTTATACTAAGCTATGCCTCGAGAATGATATGATTTTTCCCCATAGTTTTCAGAATTTCAGAGCCCTATATTTTAATAAGAACCAACAAGACATCATCAATTAAGCACCTATAGATCTGTTCGAAGAGATAGAGTAACATGAAAGTTCGCTCAGTAAAGTAGGGGTAAAGGCAAAGCACATACTTGGCTTCATCTGATTTCAACATCTTCTTTTCTTACCATCTTTCTTTAAATATATATATATATATATATGTATGTATATTTGCTTAGAATTCTTTTTCTAGAAAGTAAATATATATATTTCCAGCTATATATAATATAAATATATAGATAATATAAATATATAATATACATATATATATTTACTTTCTAGAAAACTGTACATGTATATGCAATGTGTTCAAATCACAGGATGAAAAACATCATGACATGTGTATCAAGTCCATGAATGATATATATTTTATAATGTTAGTTTGTATATTCAGTACCATAATCTAGATAGAAGTCATGTTATAAGGGTTTGCTCAGATCAACGGGATTAGGTTTAATGTGGGTAACAGGATCCTCCACCATTAGCTCGTTTAACATCTACTTTTGTATCAGCTTCAGGGGGTGCTTCCTTACAATTCTGCCAAAAATATCTACTAAAGATATAGTTGAAATAGTTGAAGCATTGCTGAAACACCATCGTCTCTCAGCTTAAGTCTATATATTGCTTAGCTTTAGAGTATTTTTTGTGGCTTTTAATTTTCGAACCATGATCTTTCATGCACTCAAGTCAATTCTTATTCTGGTGGGAAAGTTGCCTTAGTAATAATTTACATTCTGTAGGCAACGGTGGAGGAGGTGCTTCTGCTAAAAGGAATAACATTTGTTATCACTCTTAACTGTTTTGCAAGAAAAAGAACTTGTTATAAAAATAAGTCAATCCATTACTAAAAGAGTAATGCTTGGAAATATGCCTTAGACAATAAATCACCTGTTGGAGACAGAGGAAAACAAAACAAAACTCCGTACACGTGGGTGTGTGACCATTCTGCTGCTCATCCTGGAGCCTCATGTGCAGAGGCAGAGAGATAGATGCTTAGCCTCTGAAACACCTTTCTAAAAATACTTACACAAGAATCCTCTTCTCAGCCTCTTCTAAAATGAAATCAAGATCAAGAAGTTATATCATGATGTTGAGCTATATAAAATGAAATCAGAAGCAATTATATCAACTGAGACCATAGATGTGAGGATGGGCTTCAAGTGAAATGTAAAGCATGTGCAACTTAAGAAAGGATTATTCCTTTTTTAGAACCTGAGACTTCAAAACCAAAGGAGAAGAAAAATCCGTTTACTTGATGCTACATCTATACATTTCCTATAAGATGCTCAGAAAATAAATGCTGAAGTTGCATTTTGTATATAATCTTAAGTAAGGATAAGAAAATGTCGATGCTTTAATTTTAAATGTAGTGATAAGAATTCCAAAAAATACCCTTTCTTTGTTTTTGTTTTTGTTTTTTTAGAATATTCTTGATCCAACTTCGTCTCTATTGCAGTATGAACTGAATTTTTTTTGCATATCATGATGACAATTCTGGGACTTATGGAATAATTTTCTATTTTCATTTCTCTTTTTTATTAGAGTTCTCAAAACAGTCATTTGTCATTTGTTTTTTTTTTTTTTTTTTTTTTTTGGAGGGAGCACCCGGATATGAACTCATTTGTCGTTTGAATTGCTCTTTCCTCCTCTCTTTCAACCAATCAGAATTTACCTAGGAAGGAACACTCCGACTTATACTGAGTTCTGGTTCTTTCTTTTCTTTTTTTTTTTTTTTTTTTAGATTTTATTTATTTATTCTTGAGAGACACACACAGAGAGGCAGAGACAGAGACAGAGGGAGAAGCAGGATCCCTGTGGGGAGCCTGATGTGAGACTGGAGACTGGATCCCAGGGTTCTGGGATCATGCCCTGAGCCAAAGGCAGACGCTCAACCACTGAGCCACTCAGGTGCCCCCTGAGTTCTGGTTCTAATATAAATACCAGTGAAAACGTACAGAAGTCACAGATCTCCAGAAGTTAGGAAGTCACGTCTTCCTCCTTATAATGAAGGATTTGTCTGCATCAGTGGTTGTCAATCCTACCGGCATGTTAGAATCACTTGAGAAGCTTAAAATCAGGGTTTTTTAAATCCAATTCTTACTAATCCTTCTCCCTCCATTCCACTTCATGTAGATCTTGCATGGAGCCCCCAAAATAGTCATTTGTTAGAATTATTAAAATATTCCACTATTTTTAAAAGAGTTTAACTGCACATAAATCCCCTGGGGAATCTCATAAAATCAGACTCTCTTAGTCAGCCTGGGGAAGGGGCTGACACTTTGTATTTCTAACCAGTTCCCAAAAACTACTTGTGCTGCAGGTCCCTAGTGTCACTCTAATTAGTCAGGATCTAAATGCTCTTTAAAACTACTTTAAAAGAAAAAGAAAAAGAAAAAAAAAAGATAGAGGATAGGAAGGAAGGAAGGGAAGGATGGAGGGAAGGAGGGAGAAAGGGACAAAGAAAAAGAAAGAGAAAGGAAACCTATCTTATATAAATAATACATTTTTATGGATTATAAAGTGCCACCCGACACACAATTTAAATAATGATAAATTACTTAATATTGTTTTTGATAAAAATCCACTAGAAAGTTTGAGAATTATATATAAAATATTTAATTCTACTGTAATAAAGTTTCCCAAATCCCTAAAATTTAGCATAATGTTTGCCCATTATGATGGTTAAGTTCATATGTAAACTTGCGGGGTATTTTGGATGAGATTAACATTTGAATCAATAAATGCTGAGTAAAGTAGATGGCCTTTTTAACGTGGGTGAGCTCCATTCAATCAGTTCAGGGCTAAATAGGACAAGAAGACCAGCGGCCATAATTATGTGAGCCAACGTCTTATAATCTCTCAATCTCTCTGTCTCTCTGTCTCTGTCTCTTTCTCTCTATATACATTTGGTTCTGTTTCTCTGGAGAACTTTTTTTTTTTAAATATTTTCCTTATTTATTTGACGAGAGAGAGAGAGAGAGAGAGAGAGAGAACACAAGCCAGAGGAGAGGCAGAGGGAGAAGCAGACTCCCAGCTGAGCAGGGACCCGCACATAGGACTCGGTCTTAGAACCCTGGAATCATGATCTGAGCCAAAGGCAGATGCTCAACCAACTGAGCACCCATGTGCTCCTGTTTCTCTGGATAACTTTTACTGTTATAGATTTTGGTACCAAACTAGGGTGTAGGATGTCAAGATCTCCTATTGTGAAGGGTAAGTTTCAGTTTTAAAAGGTCCTCACAGAAGCCAGAAAAAGAAGCATAACACCTTGGGGGTCTCTTTGGAAGGAGGCAACACATGACCCATTTGAGTGTATTACTCCAACTCATTGACCAAGCGACCCAAAAAACTGTTAGGTTTCAGTGTGGCCAGAGCAAGATAAGGCATCAAATCCAGGCTGCTGTGCAAGTGCTCTCTCACATGGGCCGTATGACACAGAAGTGTCCAAAGGTGTTTGAAGTGACAGAGGGGATGCTTTCTGGAGGCTTTGTCCCCTGCAGGTGTATCATGGTACAGTCCCAGAGGATTTTGGAGCAAAGACCTGCCATTCTCCACAAATGACTACCCTTCTTCAGAGACACAGTTTGGGCTCTGTTCTTGCACCTCCATAGAGACTAAATGCTTAGCCATGGGCCTCCAAATTAGATCATCCAAGCTGTCCACGGGCTGGAAGTTATCTGACTCAAAAAATCACAAATTGTGGGATGCCTGGGTGGCTCAGCGGTTTAGCATCTGTCTTTGGCCTGGGGTGTGATCCTGGAGTCCTGGGATCGAGTCCCACGTCAGGCTCCCTGCATGGAGCCTGCTTCTCCCTCTGCCTGTGTCTCTGCCTCTCTCTCTCTCTCTGTGTCTCTCATGAATAAATAAATACAATCGTTTTTAAAAAATCACAACTTTGGGTGTGTACAGCAGCATTCCACCATCAAATACAAGTAGGATATATGATATCAGGTATGGGCAGACCCTGAAGGCACAAATAAGTCATGTGAAGAAACGACCCAATGGCCCTTAGTCCCTATTCCTGCTACACTGCCTTGTTCCCTAGCCTGCACCCATGGTCTCATGGGGAGTTCCCTGTGATCAGTTGACAGGGGAAAAGGAGACCTCAAAATCTGGTTTATAAACAGTTCCCAATTTGCAGACATCACCCAAAGGTGAAGAGCAGCACACCATAGCTGCTGTCTGGGATGCCCTTGAAAGACATGGTGAAGGGAAGTCTTCCCAGTGGGCAGGACTTTAAGCGCTCCACCTGATTTCCATTTTGCTCCAAGGGAAAAGTGGACAGATGTGAATTTATATGCTGATTCATGGACTATAGCCAATGGTTTGGCTGGTTGACCTGGGAAACATCCATGGAAAGAACGTGATTGGAAAATTGGTGACAAAGAAGTCTGAGAAAGAGGTGTATGAGCTGATCTCCCTGTACAGGCAAAAGCTGTGAAGATATTTAGATTCTACGTCAGTGCTAATGAAGGTATAACCGCAGCAAAGGAGGATGTTGATACTCAAGTGTGTAGGATGACCCATTCTTTGAATATCAGTCAGCCTTTTTCCCCAACCACCCGTCATTACCTAATGGGTTCATGAACAAAACGGCCACAGCGGCAGGGGTGGAGGTTACCACTCATAGTCCCAGCAGTGTAGACTTCCACTCACCAAGCCTGGTCAGACTACTGCCGAGGGCCCAATCTTCCAGCAGTAGAGAACAACGCTGACTCCCCAAGATGGCACGATTCCCCGGGGTCAGCTACCTGGTGGCAGGTTGATTAGACTGGACCGTTTCCATCATAGAATGGGTGACATTTTGTTTGTGTGGATTTACCTTTCCTGAGCATAAAGCTTCTGCAAAAACTACCATCTGTGGACTTACAGAATGCCTTATCTGCCATCATGATACTCCACGCAGCATTGTTTCTGATCAGGAAACTAACTTCATGGAAATGAGTTGCAGCTCTAGGCCTCTGCTCCTGGAATTCACTGGTTTTATCATTTTCCCCACTCTCCTGAAGTAGCTGGCTTACCAGAGCAGGGAAGTGACCTTTTGAAGACTTTATTTATAATCCCAGCTAGTGGAAATACCTAGCAGAGATGGGACAAGTTTCTGCAGGAAACTGTGATCTGAAATCAGGATCTGATATATGGTATTGTTCTCCAATCACCAGGGTTCATGGGTCCAGGACAGGAAAATTGGAAATGGAGTCGTACCACTCTCTGGTACTCCTGGTGACCCACTTGCAAAATTTTTGCTTCCTATCCCCATTAACTTTTTTTTTAAAGATTTTATTTATTTATTCATAAAAGACAGAGAGAGAGAGGGAAAGAGGCAGAGACACAGGCAGAGGGAGAAGCAGGCTCCATGAGGGAGCCTGAATGTGGGACTCGATCCCGGGTCTCCAGGATCAGGCCCTGGGCTGAAGGTGGCGCTAAACTGCTGAGCCCCCCAGGCTGCCCCCTATCTCCATTAGCTTATACTCTGTTGGCCTAGAGTTCTTAATTCCATGGAGACAGGAGACACAATGATGATTCAATTGAACTGGAAGTTAAGACTTCCCTCTAACCACTTTGGACTCTTGATGCTTGTGAATCAGCAGGCCCAGAAGGCTGTGCTGTGCTGTTGTCCTGTGCTGCCTGCAATGATGGACCCTGACTACCAAGTGGAATTGGTCTGCTGTTCCACAGTGGAGCTAAGGAAGAGCTTGTCTAGAAGACAGAAGATCCTGTAGGATGTCTCTTAGTATCGCCATGCCCTGTGATTAAGGTCAACGGAAAACTATAACAACCCAATCCAGAAAGGATTACCAATGACCCGAACCTTCATTCAAAGGGTGCGCGTAACCAGAGGAGATGCTTGTTGACGGTAAAGAAATACAGAATGAACGGAGATGATAGTTTTGAATACTAGCTACATCCACATGACCAATTACAAGAGTGAAGACTGTAGTTGTCATGAATATCACCTCTTTATTTGGTTATAACTTGTATGTGTGTGTGTGTGTGTGTGTGTGTATGTGTGTGTGTTAAGCAAGTATCTTTGTTTCTTCCTTCTTTATCCCTTAATCATGTAACATAAGATATTTGGACTTTGTATCAGAGCATTTAATTATTGTGTGACTTACATCCCAGTATTTTAGTTAACAGGATACAAAGGAGTGGGGCAAACTTCAAGCAAGGACTTTGCATCCTCTTCTGGGGAAAGGGTTAGTGCATTTTCAGGTGTACAGAGGTAGTTGTATCATGTTAGGTGAAAGTATGACTTTATTGTTGCCTTTATTTAGAGATTAAGCATTAAGGAGATGTGTATGGTGCCGAGGTGACAGAGTATACATTTGTGATGGTTAATTTTATGCACCAACTTGGGGGGGGGCTGTTTTTGGATAATATAAGCATTTAAATTGGTAGAATTTGAGTAAGCTGATTATCCCCCATCAAGTATGTGCGAATCATCTAACCACCTGAAGGTCTGAACAGAATAAAAAGACTGACGTCCCCAGGCAAGAGGCAGTTCTCCAGCCGACTGCCTTCAGACATCGTCTGTTCCAGAGTCTCTCCTGGGTCTCTAGTCTGCTGGCCCACACTGCAGATTTGAATTTGTTCACCTCCATAGTCACTCAAGCCAATTTGTTATAAATAATGTCTCTCTCCCCTCTCTGTACACACACACACACACACACACACACGTGCACACACGCTCTATAGGTTTGTTTTTCTGGAAAACCCTAATACAACTATTTATATCCATAGGAAATAGCAGTCTTTGTTCTCAAGTCCCCTCCTTCACAGCTACTCCCCATGGGTCTTACGTACAGTACAGACCACCAGGAGTTCATTCTCCCGTATTATCTGGCTCACACATCCAAAACTGGAAGCACATCTCCTCCCTTATGTGCTCACCTTCCAGCCCTCCCATAGCCATAAGTTGTAACCACTCTTCGTGTGTCTTCTAATTCATTTTCCAAATCTCAGCCAGAATGGAATTTCCAGATCATTAGTGTTCTTGTCAAAACACGTAGACGGCATATGGTTTTCCTCAAGCTCAGTTCTGAGCATGGCTCATGAGATTCAATGAGATGGGACCTCCTGCACCTGTGGCCACTTCCTCTAACCACATTCATAGGCGTGGAACTACTTGCTGCTCATATAGTCACTGTCCAGCAGCCCTTCAATGATGGCTCACCTTTGGGGGTGTACTGATCAGGGTTCTCGTGAGAAACCATACCAAGGGAACATAGGTAGATATTAAAAAGGCATTTATTATGACGGATTGACTCACGTGATTATGGACGCTGAGAAGTCCCACAGTCTTCCCTCTGTAAGCTCAATAATTCAGTAATTACTAAATCTTAATAATTAAATGATTGATTCAATTAATCATAAATGATAAATTTAATCATTAATGATAAATTCAATTAATCAACAGTTTCTCTCCCAACTTGAAGGCTGAGAATCAGGGGATCCAATGATGTAAGCCCCAGGCCCAGTGCCTGTCCAAAGGCCCAAGAACGAGGAACAACAACGTCAGTGCAGGAGAAGATGGCTGCTCTGGCTCACGCAGAGAACAGAGTTGACCTTCCTCTGCTCTTTTGTTCTATTCAGGCCCTGGAAGGATGCGATGTTGCTCACCTGCATTGGTGAGGGAGACCTTCCTTACCCGGTCTATTGATTAAAATGCTAATATGCCTGGAAACACTCTCACAGACATCCTTGGTAATAATGCTACACTGGCCATCTGGCCAAACCTTAGCCCAGTCAAGCTGACACATAAAATTAACCATCACAGAGGGAACGTGGCAGTCCTCGATTTTACTCACACGTCATTTCCTGAACATTTCTCAAAGCTCCTTCCACTATGCCTAAACATGTGCCTTCTTAGCACACCCTGGCAAAGAATGTCCTTCATTTAGCTTTAAACTTCCTAGTCCATAGTCCCTGGCATTTAGGCGGTGCTAACTAAAGTTGTGTTTATTGAATAAGAGAATTTGATGTTTTCCTCTATGAGTAGCAAAAGAAAAAGTCTGCCGCAGTCCAATGGATGCTTCCTTTTTCTCCAAATATTGAGCATGAGAGGTTCAGATGACATAAAGAACACATTAGGACACCTGGGTGGCTCAGTCAGTGAAGCATCTGGCTTTAGCTTAGGTCATGATGCTGGGGTCCTGGGACCCAGTCCTGTGTCAGGCTCCAACTCACTGCTACTTCCTGTGGGCGGCTCCCTCCTCCTGCTCCTGCTTCTCCTTCCCCAACTGTCCCTCCCCTGCTTTTGCTTTTTCTCTCATTCTCTCTCAAATCAATAAATAAAACCCTTTTTTTTTTTAAAGGAAACATTCAGTTTGGGATTCAGAAAACAGATATTTATAGTATGTTAAATAAGTCCTTAAGTCTTGGGTGGTGTTTTTTTTTTTTTTACTTCCGTTAATATGAGAAACTTTCAAATGTAATTCTTCCCTTCCTGTTCTACTAGGTTGACATGCTAAGGAAAATGGCCTGAGTTTTGTGTCTGATTTTTGTTCTTTTTTTTTTTTTTTTCTTTGTGCCAAGGAGATTTAGGACACATAAATCATTAATGTGTGTTTTTATATATCCTGGTGGTCAGTGATGAGAGAGTTTAAGGTAACATAAATCCATTTTGTGGGTGTTTATGGGAGATACTTTCAGAGTATAGAATTCAGTAGGAGTCCTATGGACGACCTTCAAACAAGAGCATGGTTTGAGCCTGGGCATCCAGAAACGAACAGAATTCCTTTTTACTGCCGACTTTTAGTAGAGGGCATCATCTAAAGCTGTAACTCTTCCATTTTACTTTTACAAGACTTGTTATTTTCCTAGTTAGAGAAGGAGAAAAAAAAAAGTGCCATCTGCCATCACTGACATCAAGCACAGAACTAAGTACTACAGTAAACATTTTAAGATAATTTTGTTCAGAAATAGAATTAAAACTTTAGCTTCATCTATTTAAAAAAATGCTGAATTCCTATGTAAACAAAACTGATAGAAATCTGCTATTACTTGACATAGTAGTCTAATTGTTCATCATATCCAATGATAAGATATCCCTCCTTTAGGTCCATGGGCTACCGTACTACTTGAAGGTAGAAAAGTATATTTCCTTTAAAATGTATAAAATGAGACTTTTCACTTATTTGATTGTTCACCATTGCTCCGTGTAGTATGTTCACTGGCTCTTAATGTAGCAATCCCAAGGCATATACTCAAGTAGTCATGATAAGGTGAAACATCTAAAAAGGAAAAAAAAAAAAAAACCCACAACTATACCATTGTGATAATTCCAGAAAAGTAATTCCATTCTGTAGAAAGGAGGTGATAGGGATCCCTGGGTGGTGCAGCGGTTTGGCGCCTGCCTTTGGCCCAGGGTGCGATCCTGGAGACCTGGGATCGAATCCCACATCGGGCTCCCGGTGCATGGAGCCTGCTTCTTCCTCTGCCTATGTCTCTGCCTCTCTCTCTCTCTGTGACTATCATAAATAAATAAATAAATAAATAAATAAATAAATAAATAAGGAGGTGATAAGTTTAATGCCTTAAAATATCTCTATTTTGTTTCAATATGATCACCTAAAAATGTCCTGACAGCAATACATAATTCTAGTGTCATTAAAAATTGAACCATACTTTTACACTTTAATATGAAATCAATACAAATCCACCTTTTACATGACAAATATATCTGTGTGGTAATAATGCCAATAGTTCCTATGTGAAATCTCTCTCTTTCTCTCCCTCCCTCACCATTCTTTGTTGCCTTATTGAACTAAAGAAACTCTAATAAAAAGTGAGATGGTGTGATGGATTAGCCTAAAGAATACTGTTTGGCATGTCAAACAGCTTAAGTCACAAGCACTCGTATTTGTTTATGGTGGTTATTTGCTCAAAAACTGTCCTATGTGTCACTCTAGAAATTAGGTATATCCATGTGCATATCATTTTCTTAAGTAGTCACAGAATTTGGTCTTCTAGTGTGATCTAATTTTTATACTAATCTCAATTCAGATCTTCTGTGGAAAAAAATGTAACAGTCATCCCATCTTCATGAGGGTCATATAGCTGCTAAAAAGAAACCAGCAAGCAAGTATAAACTAGCCCTTAAAAAATGCAATGATTTTATTATTAATTATTATTTTCCATTATTTTGGGTAAAAACATGGCTATGTTTCCTTTCTATTGGTGTAAGTGGTGTGAATTTCTGATGTCTCCTAAAATCTGTTGTTATAAGTTACTTGAGACAAGCAAAAAAAAAAAAAAAAAAAAAAAAAAAGAAAAGAAAAGAAAAAAAGAAGAAGGAAAGAAGGAAAGAAGCAACCACCGAGCAGTGAAGTTGTTAGGGTGTTGGGGTGGCCTCTGAGTTAGACGACCCGGGCTCCAGTCTGTTGGGCAACACGTGAACCTGCCCTGATCCACAGACATCGGAGCTGTCAAATGAGGATCTTGCCTCTCCCCTCACTTTGTGTCTGTGAAATGGAGATTCAATAAAGAGCACGTAGAACATCTCTAGCTCACAATATGTGCTCAATAACGGTTATCCATAAATGTCAACATTCATATTATTAGTGTTTTACTTGCTTTGTCTGGTTGGATATTGTGCTTTTTATTGCTCTCATGGAAGGAATTGTCATTTTTCAATTTCTTGGAAGAAGGTCGTACAATGTTGGAACAATCTGTTCCTTAAAAGTTGGTGAAACTCAGTTATGGAACATTTGGTGTTTTCTTTATGGAGTGATTTGTAGTTATTGATACAGCTTGGTTAATGGTTATATGACTTCTAGGATGTTATGTTTTTCTGGAAATCTTCCTGCTTTGTCAAAGTTGTCAACTCTGTGGACATATGTTTTCTTATTAAAGTGTTAATATCTGATAGACCTATGTGATTTCCCATTTTTCATCCACCATACTGGTTACTATTGGCCACCTTTTTTTCCTTACCTTCTCCTGCTTCCCCGCCACCCCTTCCTCTTTCTTCAGTTCCTCCTCTTCCTCCTCCCTCCCCTCCTCTTCTCCTTCTCCTTGTCCTTTCTCTCCCTCCTCCTGTTCATCCTCCTTTTCCTCCTACTTCTGTTTTTCTTCTTCATCCCCTTCTTCATTTCCATCAACCTTGGTAGAGGCTCCTCTACTCTACAAACCTTTGTTTTCTTAATTTCCCTTGTTCCCATGATGAGTTTCCTATTTAGTTAATTAATAACCTCTATTTTCTCCTTTAATTGGCTATTTTGAGGTATAATCTTATTTTTTTAACCTTAAATTTATGCTTAGCACATGAACATTCCTTCATCCTTTTTCTTTATATAGTATCTCATGCTGCTGCCCCCCTTTATGCATGACTTAGCTGGAATCCACAAGCTTTGGTGCATTGGACTGTCATGATTTTTTAGTTATAATTTTGTTTTTACATCCTCATTGTAATTTCTCCTTTTGTCTATGCCTTATTTAAAAGCTTGTTTTTCTCCTTTGCTATACAGAGATTTTACATTTATTCCTTCTTTAATAAAATTCTAATTTGATTATATTATGAAATCATTAATATAAAATCCTTGAGGTGTTTGTGTGTGTGTGTGTGTGTGTTTGGTGCCACTTGGCATATTGCCTAGTAAGAAGTTAAATTTTGTTAATGTCACGTGGGGCAGGGTTCCATCTCCATTCTTTTTTTTTTTTAATTTTTATTTATTTATGATAGGCACACAGTGAGAGAGAGAGAGGCAGAGACACAGGCAGAGGGAGAAGCAGGCTCACGCAGGGAGCCCGACGTGGGATTCGATCCCGAGTCTCCAGGATCGCGCCCTGGGCCAAAGGCAGGCGCCAAACCGCTGCGCCACCCAGGGATCCCCCCATCTCCATTCTAATAAATCAAGGCTTTTTAATTTTGTTAGATAAAGTATCTCTTTCCTAACTAAAGTTTAGTTACCTTGAACTTTCAATAATTTAAAGATATGTTGAAAGCTACCAATTCGATAGTAGATTTTTCAGTTCCATTTGCCACTTACACATTGCTTTATATTTACAATACTGCATTTTTTAGATTCTTAATGCCTTTATCCCATAATAATGTCTTTATCTTCAGTCTTTCTTTATCTACAATTAATGCAATATATATCTGATATTAATAAACACATGAGGTTTTCTGGGGTTTTTTGTGATTACACACACAGACACTTTTTAAAATGTCTTATTGAAGTATAACAGATATATAATCGGATCTAAAACTTAATATATATATATTTTTTTTACAAACTGAACACACTCATTAAACACCATCAATCTTAAAAACAAATGAACAGAACAATACCGGCATCCCAGATGTTCATTCTTTGTCCCATTTTAATTACTACCCAAACTCCAAGTTACTTTATTTTAGCCAGCAATTGAAATTTATATAAATTGAATCTCAAAATGTATAGTCTTCTGAACCTGGTTTATTTAACTCAGTGCCGGCTTTGTGTGTTCCTCAGTACTATTGTATTTGCTCACCTTTTATGGATGGATAGTATTTCATTTTGCAAAAGTACCTGAATTTATTTACCTATTCTAAGGAAATGAGAATTTTTGCAGGTCCTATTCTGGAGCTATTTAACATGGTATCGCTATGACTATTTCTGTACGTAGCATTTGGTGATCCATGTCCTCATGCTTCATGGATATCACTTAAAAATATTATCTAGCTACATTTTTCCTGTACCTTATCCAAAAATCTGCTTTTAACTTCAAGTTTAGACTGTTTATATTTTCACTCAATATAAAGAAAAAAGAAAATTATATATTTATTATCATTTTTTGCCTTTTTAAAATCAATTTAATTTTGTTTTCTTATTACATCTCTTCCCTCAATTGATTTGGAAGCAATTTACACCATTTCTCATTTCTGTTGTTCTAGTGGAAAATTTTGAAATTTTATGTTTACTTAAAATATTTTAAGTCCTCACCCCTTACATGTTGACCAGTATTAATTTTATTATTTTAATTCTACCTTAAATATTATCATTTGAAATTTTACTTCATATACAGTATCTGTTTAAAATTACCTTTTTTTTAACCCATCTTGAGGGATCATTTCTCTTCTTCCTTAAGTTCAAGCTCTAAATTTCTAAAAAAAAAAAAAAAAAAAAAATACTTGTATTATTCTGAGTATATTATTATTCCACTTTATCTCTTGAGAAGTTGATTTGCTAGCTATGCAATTCCAAGTTCACAGCTATTACCTACCTGTCTCTTGAAGGTGTCACTCAACCACCCCTAGCTTCTAGTATTGCTGTTGTGAATCTGTTACTCATGCAATGACATTTCTTTGTAAGTGATCCTTGATTTTTGTCTGCTTTAACTAACTTTGCTTTTTCTTTGATATTGTTTATAGTTTCTCTAAAATATGTCCTTAAGACAATCTTCCTTCCTCCTCTTTTTTGTCTTATAGTGTACATTGTATTTGTGAATTTGTATTTTTAAATCATCTCTAGAACAGCCTTATTCATCTAATCAATTATTGCCTGAACTCCTTTCTCTTACTTTCCCTCTTTCTCTGACACTCCTACTTAGATATCAGTTTGACTTCATCTATTTTACATCTGAAGTTCTATGTTGTATGTCTGTCCTTTCTTTCTTTCTTCTTTTTTTTTTTTAATTACATTCTAGATCACTTCCTTACCTATATCTGCCAATCCATTATTTTTCTCTTGACTTCTGTATCAAATGTAAATTTGAGTTTGGGGTTTTATAAATTTATATCTTGTATGTTTTGAATGTTTTTAGTTATACCTATTTTATATTCTGTATCTGGTAACTATGTTATTTATGTTGATTCTCATGGTAGTTTCTTCTTCTGTGTGTTTGGGAGTTTTTTTGTTTTTTTGTTTTTTTTCTCTCATACTTGGTTGAAATTAGTTTTGGAAATCCAGACCTACAAATTGTGGCTGTTTTCTTCCATTAGAATTTGCATTTGCTTCTATCTGGAATCAGAGACTGTTATCAAATTAGGACCACTTTAGCCAACTTTCAGAATTTCTAATTTATTCTAAAAATACCAAGTTCTCTACCAGCTTGCTGCTGACCCAAGGCTTAGTCTCTTGTTTAGAAGTTTCATATTGACATTTGCCTTTAGTTTTAATTCAGATAATTTTTATGGGATTTCTCCTACTTTGTGCAAGCCTATAAATAAAATCAAATGTGCATTACATGAAGCAGCTAGCTGTTTTCCAGGATGAAGGGACTTCTGAGTATATTGATACCTTGTTTTCTATATTTGAAATGGAAGATGTCATTTTAGTGCTTTGGGGTGCAATATAATTTTTATTAAGTGTTTCACTGTGTCATAGGATGATATCATAAGGATTCTTTTTTACTATAGATTCTAATTTTAAAAAGATAATATGCATAAGTATACTATTAAACTAAAGCAAGCATTATTCTTTTTGGAGGAAATGAAAAAATAATTACATAAGAATGGGTATAAATTCTCTTAATGTGTAATTCTTATAAGACGCATAAATAAAAGTAGTATTCATTGTCCCTGTTGCAAAGAAAGGTGCTGACCCAGCCTTATATGTGTTCTCACACATTTCCTTGTCCTATTTTGTTGGGTAGGACCATGTGACACATTGACACCAATGGGCTATGAAAGAAAGTAACACATACTCTGTTCAGGAAAACACATGAGACAGCTGAATAGACCCCTACGGTTATCTTTTCTTCTCCCTCAGTGACAATATACACCTTGGGCTGACCTTCTGCAGCCAAAATGTTAAAGAAGCTTAAATTGCTGAGTCACCTCACTAAGCAGCAAATTTTCACCTCAGTGGGATTAGATATTGAGATCTGAGACTTTCATAATTTGAGGGCAACACAATACATCCATACAACAAAGAAAGAAAAAAAAAAACAATGAAGGGAGGAAGAAAAGAAGGAAGTTAAGGCTTAGAGAGGAATGTTATTCTTTCTCAGACATATGTTAGTGGAAATAGAAAAAAAAACAAATTTAAAGCAAAGTTAATTAAAGCAGACCACATGAAATGATAGATCACTTACTAAGATATGTCAACTTGATGGGCAACAAATGCATAACAAGAGAAGCAAAAAGTTATTGGACAACATCTTCAAGAGGCAATGAGCTAATGGCTGTGGGATACTGATATAGCAAAACCTAGCCTCACCTGAGCAGTATGGTAATGCATGCAGGGAGGAATTCCTGATAGAATCTCTCATTCTTTGCAGAAGAGATTATGAAAACATTTTTTTTTTTGAAATTTGTTATGTTCACAACCAAGTTCTTCATCCTCCCTCCCTATGCCCCTCTGCATGCATCCAGTACGGTAAACCTTATGCAGGAGTCCCTGTGGCCAGTGGGCTGCTGGTCATCCATGGGGCCCAAGGCAAGCTACTTCAGCACTCCAATCGTGGGCTTTGTCTTCTGGCAATGGCAGTAAGACAAGAGTGTACAGCTGAAAATGGTGATTATATAAGGCACACATCAGAGTGTCCAGCATGAAATATTTTTAGAAGAAAATGACAATCGGTATTACACAGATGTTAGTTGTTTCCACGCACACACTTTTTAGTTGTCCTGGAATAGATTTTCTTCAAAGAATAAATGCATCTCACCTTCACCGGTAAAATGTGAAGCTCTCACTGAAGAGAAGATGGGAGGGTTAACAGCAGGATGAAAACACTTCACAGGGAAAGTCCTGATGAAGCTGCTTTCACTATGGCTCCTCTTCCACCGGGACTTGAAAGTAGGACCACCCCTCTCCTTGGAGGTGTTGAATGTCCCTCAGCTCAGGTACTTCTTTATTGAGTCTTCTCACTGGGACTCTCCGTCTCTCTCTTGCCAGGTTTTTCCATCTGATATCCCTACATTCTGAGTTCAGTATATAAAAAAATCAGCAAACAAAAACAAGAACAGAAACTTTCCAGATTTCTAGTTCGAGCTCCAAAATGTAGAAACATGGATGTGTCACCCCTGCGCTTACATATAACAAAACACCAAAAAAAAAAAAAAAAAGGTGAAAAATATTTTTTTCCTGATATCTACAGAGAACTTAGGTCACAGGACAAATCACCCTGAATCTGCAGAGACAGGGTAATCCAGGGAACCACAGACGAGCTCTGCTTACTTAGAACCATAAACTTAAGGAAACCCTTATATCATCTATTACTGAAGGCTTAGTGTAGACTAGCGTGAGTGAGAAACTTCTGGGTGATAGAGTCATTAACAGCTCCCCATGATTTATTGGATTTTGACTCTAGAAACTTCAGGTGGGCCATGCAGTGAAGGTTATGCAGAGCCTAGATTCTCTCATGGCTCTGGCAAGATGAAGCAACTGGTAACCAATGAGAATTTTTTTTAGAATGTTTCCTTTGGCAAAGGCTTAGTCCGGTTGGGAGAAACTTCTATATGAGCCTTACTAATCTGAAAAAAGGATATTTCACTATTTTGTCCCGTGTAGCTTTCTTGTATCATGTAAGTGTTGGGGCAGAAGAAGAAGGGAAGCCGTAAAAAAACACATATAAAAATCACAGTGCAGAGTCCACTTAAGGACTCAGATTAAAAAAGATGATAAATGCTTCATTCCCCTAAATGTTATCATCATACCCTCAGACATAGGTGTAACAGTAGATTCCTGTTGAAAGAACCACACAAGAAAGACTCTAAAATATGCAGCAGCATTCTTAGGGAAGTCCTAACATAGTGCTACAGGGACATTGGAGGAATTAAAACATCTGGCACCTGCAGACATAGGAAACATTGGACAGAACCCCAGCAGAGCCAGGTTATACAGATCTCATACCAAAGAACCTCTGCCTCTATTTTCTAGACTGTTTCTATTACTGATACTTCATGTCCATCTGTCAACAAAAAAAATTGCAAGGCATATTAAAAGATGGAAAAACACACACACACACACACACCACACAGTATGAAGGAACAAAGAAAGCATCTAAGATTCAGGCATGATACATTTTTTGGAATAAAAAGTCATGTAATCAAATAATTATGTTTAATATGGTAAAGGCTCTATTGGGAAAAGTAGATGTTATGAAAGAAGAAAGGGAAAATGTTAAGAGAGGGAAAAGGGAAACTCTAGTAAAGAGTTAAAAATGCTAGAAAAAAAAAAAAAAGCTGTACCATAAGTAAAGGGAAAATGTTAAGAGGGGGAAAAAAAGAAATTCTAGTAAAGAGCTAAAAAGTAATGCTAGGGGGAAAAAAAAGAAAGCTGTACCATAAGTAAAGAATAACTCAAATGAGCTCATCAGATACTGGAAACACAAAGGGAAGTGTTGGCGAGCTTGATGGTAGGTAATAGAAACTTCTCTAAATGAAATACAGAAAGGAAAAGAGTGAAAATACAAGAACAGAATGTCTGAGAAATTTTAGAAAATTGTCAGTGTTTATGTGTATTTAGAATACCAGAAGCAGGAGAAAAGGGGAACAGGGCAGAGGAAATATTTGAAATAATAATAGCTGAGAAAGGTCTAAAATTAATTTTGGTTATAAAACCAGTTCTAAGACTCCCAGAGGACACCTAGCAGAATAAACACCAAAAAGATTTCTACTTAGGTATATTATATTCAAACTACAGAAAGTTAAGGACAAAGAAAAATTATTGAAAGAAATCACATGAAAAAAATATCTTGCCTATGGAAAAATGATCTAAATTACATGGCTTTTCATTGAAATCATGCAAGCAAAAATAAAATAGAATAAAATATTTAAAAAAGCAAGTCAAAACCCCCAAAATACCAGCACACAATTTTCTATCAGCAAAATAATATCCATCAAAAGTGAAGAGGGAAGCCTGGATGGTGTAATCAGTTAAATGGCCAACTCTTGATTTTGGCTCAGGTCATGATCTCAGGGTCATGAGATCAAGCCTCACGTCAGACTCTGTGCTGAGTGTGGAGCCTATTTAAGATTTCCCCCTTCTCTCTTCCTCTGCACTCCTGCAAACTCCAGGGCACAATCTCTCTCTCTCTCTCTCAAATAAGTAAATAATTAAAAAAAATGCAATAAAAAACTGAAGAAATTATTGCCAGGTGACCTGGAGTACTAATAATATTGAAATAGTTTCTTCAGGGAGAAGGAAAACAATATTGTTCATAAATTTAGATCCTCAAAAAGAGAGAAAAAGAGAAAGAATAAATAAAGGTATTTTAAATTTTTTTTCTTATTCTTAACTCACACAAGGAAAATAAGATTATCTGATTAGGCTTATATTGATTAAAGAACTTAAATTAATAACTGATATTTCTCCAGATAGGAAAGTAACAGTCATTATGAAAAGTTTTACCAAAGTTTTTAGGAAGACATGATGCCAATTATCTGTAATCTCTTCCAGAAAATAAAAGCAGGGGAAATATTTCTTACTTAATTCTAACAGGACAGTATGACTCTATACTAAAACCAGGCAGAGGCATTATAAAATGGGAGCACCACAGACAAATGTATCTCATGAACTGAGATGTGAACATCCCAAACAAAATATGTCAAATCAAATCCAAAAATATGAAAAAGTCCTATACACCAAGAAAAGGGAGATTTATAACACACAAGCAGAAATAGGTATAAAATTAAAAATAAATGTAATTATTCACATCAATCATCTATATTGATTCGAAAATATATATGGAAAGGCAGAAATGCAAAAAGGAACACAGTACAGATGTAAAGGTGAAGAAGAAGAGGAAGGAGGAGAAGGAGGAGGAGGAGGAAGAAGAGGAAGAAAAGGAGGAGGAAAAAAGGAGGGAGGAGAAAGAAAAGGAGGAGGAGGAGGAAGAGGAAGAGAAGGAGGAGAAGGTGAAAGAGAGGGAGGAGAAGGGTTGGGGAAGGGGAGGGAGGGGTAAGAGATGGAGAGGGAAGAAGAGGGGAGTAATGAGGGAGGGAAGGAGAATGGAGGGAGGGGTGAAGAAAATTGTGAAAGTAACTAGAAGGTTCAATGATTATGCATTGTTGTATTGGCAAAAGAATAAAAAAAAAACATGAGACCCATTATATAATCAGCTGGTTTTTGACAAAAGAATAAGGGGAATTCAATGAGAAAGAATCCTCTTTTTAACAAATGTTTCTGTGAAGCAAGTAGAAAACCACTTGCCAAAAAATGAACCTTGACACAGACCCTCTTTAAACCTCTCATAAATTGTTAACTCCAAGTAGACCACAGACCTAAATGTGGAACACATTCTCTAAAAGTTTTAGGGAAAAAACAAAAACAAAAACAAAACAAAACAAAACAAAAAACAAACAAACAAAAACAAACACAGGAGAAAAATCTAGGTGACCTTGAATCGGGCAATGCCTTTTTAAGATATACACAAAAAAGAAATTTAGAAAAATTGATCATTTGGACTTCATTGAAATTAAAAATATTTGTTCTACAAAAGATGCTGTTAAGAGAATGAAAAAAAAGGAAAACAAAAAGCTATTTTGTCTGGGAGAAAATAATTGCAGAATAAGGTATTGCTATAGGACATATATCCAAAACATATTAACTGGAAACATTTTAAGAATTCAGTAATAAGAAACCAAAGCCCAATTAAAAAATGAACAAATAGGCCCACCAATACCTCACCAAAAACAATATACAGAGAAAATATGCATATGGAAACAAGCCATTAGGAAATTGCAAATTAAAATAACAATGAGACACCGGCCAAACATCTATTAGAATATCTAAAATCAATACTCAGCGTGATGGTTAGTTTTTGTGCTGACTTGAGTAGGTCATGGCGCCCAGTTGTTTGGCCAAACAGGAGGAGAGAAGATGCCATTAAGGTATTTTTAGATGTGATTAACATTTAAATCAGTAGACGTCAAGTAAAGCAGATTAGTCTCCAAGAATTGGATTTGCCTCATCCAATCAGTTCAAGGCCTTAGGAGCAAAGACTGCAGTTTCCTGAAGATGGAATTTAGCCTGAAGACTGCAGTCCAGAAACCTGCCTCAATTTCCAGCCTGCTAGGTCTGCCCTGCAAATCTGACTCAAGATGACAACAGTGACTCTTGCTTGTCTTTGCAGCCTGCCTGCTTGCCCTATGGATTTCAGCCCCCACAATCATGTGAAAAAACTCCTTAAAATAAGTCCTCTCACTCACACATCTTATATATACAAATGATATATGTGTGTGCATGTAGATAGATAGCTAATGGAAAATATATACATGTAAAACATCGGTTAATGTATGTATACATTTTTTTTCTATATTTTATTGGTTCTCTTTCTCTGGAGAACTGTGATGGGTACTCTTGGCTGAACCGATGGATAACAAGGTTACGAGGTAACAGGAACTCTCATTTATTTTTGCTGGGGATTCAAAAATGCTTCAACTACTTTGGAAGACAACATGGCAGTTTCTGAAAGACCTAACGTAGTCTTACCCCGTGACCCAGGAATTATACTCACAAGTGTTTACCAAACTGATTTGAAAACATATGTCTTCACAGAAACCTCTACCCAAACGTGTGGAGCAGCTTTATGGATAATTACTGGAAACTGGCATTCAAATGTCCTTTAATAGATGAGTAGTGAGCCAACTGTGGTTCATCCCGACATAGACTCTTCCTCCGTAGTAAGAATCCTGCCATCGAAAGATATAAATGATTTTAAATGTGGATGGCTAAATGAAAGAAGTCTTTCTGAGAAGATTATATACTGTATGATTACATGTTCATGACATTCTGGAAAAGTCAAAACTACAGCAACAGAAGGAGATTCACATCTGTCAGGGCAGCTTGTGGATCTCCGCTGACCTGCTCCCAGTTCAACTGGTGAGAGTATAAAAATCAACCATTTAAAGCCTCTGGAAATAATCCTAAAGACAAGCAGCAGATGAAGAAATACCAATCCTAAAAAATCTATGCTATGTCAGCAAGAGAAGTGAGAGTCTGTGGTATTGGAGTGAAGCCACGCTCTTGGTCTTGAGGCCAACGCTGGCCGACCAAGCAGGGACGTCCCTCCGGATGGCTGCGGCAAGAGCAGAGAGCTCCCAGGCCCCTCAGGTCTCTTCTTCATGGAGGACCCAAACTTCTGTGTTTCCAATCCTGCTCACGGCAACCTGTTCTTGAGGGGAGGTCCCAGGTAAGTGTCGTCATCAAGAGATGAGAATCTCTTTTGCCCACCTCCTACTTGTGCGAAAAAGTCTCCATATTGAAGTTGGGTAGAGATGGAAGTGGATGGCAAAGCAGATAGCTTGCTTTTCCTTCCCAAGGAAATGAACTTTATTTGCAAATCTGTGCAAACACATCCAAACCCAAGAGTAATCTCGAGAATAGTGGAGGTTGGAGTGCAAGGCAACTGGGGGACATTCCTGATTTTAATGAAGATACTGTCTGGAGTCTAGACTATGGTCTGAGGGAGACAACTGGGTAGAGCAGCTGGGAGGAGCCCTTTCAGGTGTCAGAAGGAACGTGAAGATTAGACCTCAGAAATAATTGCTATATAGGAGCCACAGTTTGATTAGATTAGTTTGTGGGACAATGTAGGTCCCAGGGCATTGGAAGAAATCAGACAAAAATATTGGCAGATGGGTGTAGTTAGGGCAAGAGAGAGAGAGAGCCCCACCAATAGCACTGCCCTGCCAGGAAAACTGTTGGCAAACCCAATGCCGGGCCTCCCTGAGGAGCAATATCAAGGGTTTAACACGAGGATTGAGGCAGGAGGGCAAGGGGGACGGGGCAGGAATTGGGATTGGGAGGTAGACCCCATTAAAATAATCCAGCCAGTTAGTAGAAAATAAACAAACCAATAGCAATCACAATCCTCTGGGATAAGGAGGGAACCGGGAACCAGAGTTGATACAATATGTTATCTAAAAATGCCCAGTTTCTTAAAAAAATAAATAAATAAATAAAAATCAATAAAATAAAAGTCTCAAAATAGCCTTCATAGACGTGTTCACAGAACTAAAGGAATGCAAAGCACGATTATATAAATGAAGTGTGAAGACAGCATTGTATTGAAGAGTGGAGGACATCCATAAAGAGACGGATTATGAAAAGAAACCAAATGGAAAATCTGGATGTAGGATAAATTTGAAAAGTCCGGTAAATCTCTGGAACTTATTTCATATTTCAAAACTGAGACTCTTCACCCGTTAAACAACCCTTTTCCGCATACCCCCGGCCCCTGGCCACCACCATTCGCGTCACTATGTTTTTGGTAGTCTGAAAACTCACATAAGTGGAATCATACAGTATTTGATTTTATTTTTTTTGGGGGGGGGGTGCTAAAGGGGGCTTATTTCACTGAGCACATCAGAATTCTTTTCCTCTTTAGCCCTGATATTATGCCATCGTACACATGCACCACATTTTGCTTACCTTTCGTACGTTGATAGACACAGGGGTTGCTTCCAGGTTTCAGTGATTGTGAATCCTGCTGCTATGAACATAGATATGCAAATACCTCTTCGAGACCCTGTTTTCAGTTCTTTTGGGGTATATACCCAGCAGTGGAATTAATGGATCATGTGGAAATTCGATTTTTTTTAAATTTTTCAAAGAACTGCCCGTTGTTTTCCTAGGCAAGTGTATCATTTTATTATTTATTTATATTTATTTATTTATTTATTTATTTATTTATTTATTTTTTAAGTGTATCATTTTAAATTCCCAACAGTGGTGAACGGTGCCAATGTCTCCACATTTTTGCCAACACTTGTGATTTCTTGTTTTGTTTTCTTTGTTTTTCTTGATTGTCTGCTTTCATAGTACCCATTTCAATGTGTATGAGGTGGTATCTCATTGCAGTTTTGATTTGCATTTTCCTAATGATTAGTGATGTTGAGCATCTTTTCATGGAATTGCTGGAGATTTGTGTATTTTCTTCTTCAGTTCTGCTTCGGATTGTTCAATGTTACTGCACAGAAATGCAAGTGATTGGTGCGTATTTTCTTTGCATCTTGCTACTTTGCTAAATATGCTTATTAGTCCTAATAATGTGTGAGTGTGTACATGTGTGGGTGTGTGTGGAATCCTTAGGGTTTTCTAAGTACAGGTCATATCATCTGTGAATAGAGTTGATTTTATTTTTAAGCTTTTACTTTTTTACTTTATTTTGTTACTATTTATTATTATTATTTTTTAAATATTTTATCTATTTATTCATGAGAGACACAGAGAGAGGGGCAGAGACACAGGCAGAGAAGAAGCAGGCCCCATGCAGGAAGCCAATGTGGGACTCATTCCAGGATCCCAGGATCCCAGGATCGCACCCTGAGCCAAACAAGGGCAGATGCTCAACTGCTGAGCCACCCAGGCATCCCAAAATATAGAGATGAGTTCACTTTTAAAATTTCCAAAATTATTCTCTAGATTGATGTTTGTTTTTTAATTCTCATGGACCCTGTTTTGATGAGAATGTAGCCACAGAGTCATTATCTAAAAGACAACTCTGATCACCCCTTTCCTTTCTTATAAACCTCTAATGCCACCCACTGACTAGAGATTCAGTTTCAAACTCCTGCCAGTTTGGACCATTTCCTCCAACTTATTTCCCTAGATTCACCTCTAGACTCTCAAATCGTGTGTCTGAGGTCACCATCAGCCCGTATTTCTTACTTCTGCCTCCATTTCACATTCTATTACACTGTTATACTTTTCACAGACTTCACCTTTTCCTGGTACTTATTTTATTCATTTGTTTTGTTCGTTTTGTTTTGTTTTACTGGGGAAACTATACGTTGTCCTTCAAGATGCAGTTAGAAGGCCATCTAGTCAGTAAACATTTCTAACTAACCAGAGAGAATCAGTGGCTTTTTTTATCTGAATCTGCATAGCAAGGTGTGCGGACCGGTAAAAGAACAGCAGTTATGCTTTAATCTAAGTGTCCCTTATTTTCTGAAAGAAGAAAAGAAAAAATAAGGTTTAAGATGAAGAAACTGAGTGAGGAAAATCTGCCCGTTTTTCATAAAGGTGCATTCTGGAATTTTTATTTATATTTCGAATTACTCAGCCACATTATTTTATTTCCTACCAAATGATATAGGCTCACATTAATGTAACATTCATTCAACGAATAGATGATGCTTTACAGGTAATTTTCTGGAGCTCAATTTACAAAGAGTGTCTTAGAAATGAACATTATTATTAGAAAATATTTAATAATACAATAGTTCATAATAAAATATTCCATTTATTGCGTATACTGATTAAAAGCCACTCTGATGCTTTGTATATACTTAAATTGCACAGCCACATTTTCAAATTGTCCTCATTAACCCCACATTTTAAATGCAAACTTGAGAATGAGACAACTAAATAAGCTGCCATTCATGCTGATTTTTTGTCAGCCTCTGGAACCTGAAGTCTTTACCAATAGGTGCTACTTAAAATTCGATGAATTGAAATCCTCGGTGCATGTGTTTTGCTGCAACATACTTTATAAAAATAACTTTTAAAAATAATAAGACATGCTGGGAAGCCAGGGTGGCTCAGCGGGTTAGCGCCGCCTTCAGCCCAGGGTGTGACCCCGGGGTCCCGGGATCGAGTCCCACGTCGGGCTCCCTGCATGGAGCCTGCTTCTCCCTCTGCCTGCGTCTCTGCTTCTCTCTCTCTGTGTCTCTCATGAATAAATAAATAAAATCTTTATTTTTTTTTTGATCCTAAAGTAAACAGACTGATGAACCACATTTTACACCTTGAAATTGCTTTGCCAAGTTTTTAAAGGTTTGACTTTGAAAGTAAATTTGCTGCTGGTGTATTCTATGTGCCATGGAGGGAAATATTGAAATGCTTAACATTTCCTAGCAAAATGGCTTAGAACTGGGTGTTATTATTTAACTCAAGCTTCTCCCCTTTCTACTTGTTTAGGAGTACTTAGTATTCACTATATATGAATTTATGTATATATAGTCGTTGTGTAGATACGAAGGATAGAGAATGCTCACGTGAGTGAATTCTCACAAACATTCCCCCTTCGCTCTGGTGAAAATCTTGGAATTAATAGATATGTAGTTACAAATTCTCATCAAGTCCCAAGGAATATTGATCAGTTTGTTTAATAAATAACCTCTCTGAATCTATACAAGTTCCCTCATGACCCCTCTCCCATTCCTTCCCTTCCATTTTCTTACAAAATGATAATGACACAGAATGGCTTGCCAAAAAGAAAATCATTGAGGCAAAGAGAACTATTCCAAATTTGGAAATAAGATTAAAAAAAAGAAAAAGAAAAAGAAAAAGAAAAAGTGCAATATGCCATTGTCAAAGTGGAGCAGTGTTTAATAAGCCCAATCAGGGATTATTTTATCTCTCTTTGACTGTGTTATTTTCTATTTGGAGACATTCTAGACACTGTGAAGTTACATATTAGTTTGTAGATTTTTATTGTGTAAAAATGGTAGCACTCAGGACCCCTGGGTGGCTCAGCAGTTGAGCATCTGCCTTTGGCCCAGGGTGTGACCCCGGGGTCCTGTGATTGAGTCCCACGTCGGGCTCCCTGCATGGAGCCTGCTTCTCCCTCTGCCTGTGTCTCTGTCTATCTCTGTCTCTCTCTCTCTCTCTCTCTGTCTGTCTCTCATGAATAAATAAATAAAGTCTTGAAAAAAAAATGGTAACACTGGAGATTATGAGTTTACTGCCTTGTAAGGCCATAATCTATCATCTGTATCTAGCTAAGGAAGCAATCTTATTCTATTATAATTTTAAAAACAAAGACAAACAAAAAACCCCACCAGTTCCTTGGATACTATACTCATTCTCTATTTGTAAAAGGGAAATGCTTTTAACTATTTTGAAACTTAACTTTGACTGTGATTACAGTTGTTCAAAGTGATCTCCCAGGGTCAGCGATAAGGACTTGGCTCTCTGTGGCCGTAGGGATGGAATTAAAGTTGGCTGTGCTGTCGGGGTATTAGCTGCAGCTGCGTAGTCCATCAAACTACGCCAGGCTGGCCCTCTCTATTTGTCCTGAGGGAACCCAATAATACCTTGTATAAAGAGACTTCACCCTCCCACCTCCTCATCCAGTAAACAGATATCGTGTGCCTACCATGAAATGAACACCACACACAATTTTGAGAAAACAAGGCAACAATGAATGTTAAGAGACCTCCAGGAATTATCTCATGAGTTCATTTTTTAGATGCACTCATCTGTTTGCCCCAATCACCACCCTTTTTAACACACATACACATCCATGCCACCTTTCCCCCCACTTTCCACTATTTAAAAAGAGAATAAACATGTATTTCTTACTACTTTAAAGGTGATTTTACCTTCTCTAACAAGCCTCTGTATTTTATTGTCTATAAGAGAATGTGCTAGGACACATTTGCCTAATCCTGACTCTAATTAAACTACCCACTTGACTAACGCAAGCCTGGCTTGGGATTCAAGGAAGAAGTGTGTTTCCTGATTGCATAGAGAGTAGTATCTAGAAATGGGGACAAAAGTCATCGCAGTGTCCATCTTGGTTTTCCTTGGACAGTCAGACAATATTGAATAATTTTTGTTTCAGTATTTTCTGCTTTTTTTAATTTATGTAAATTTATCCTTGCAAACCACTGCTGGTTATTCAGAGATCTGACTTGATTTGTCTGTGACTTTTGGTTCTGGTGGACCCTCCAGGGACACACCCTCTGCCAGGTAGAGAGAACTGCAAACCCAAATGTCCTACATCAGAAACGTACTTGCCAGGTTTTGAGGAAGAGGAAGGTTCATACGTTGAAGAGTAGTAATTGAAGGGAAAATGCCAGGGGCTGGTTTTAGAGATCACATCACATAGGATCTTTGCAGTAATGGTGAATTTATTCTAAGTTCAATGAGAAGACCAAAGGATTTTTAAAAAGTGCATGGGATCATCTGTTTTTTGTGAAGATAAATATATACTTAGTCTGCTTTAGTGTTTGGCAGGTTTAGCAAATATTTGCCGGGTTTAGCAAATAAAAATACAGAACACCTATCCCATATGATATTTGGGACATATTTATACTTAAAATATATTCTTTGTTCATCTGTTTCACATTTAATGCTTCGCCTTATGTTTTATCTGGCAAATCTCTACTGGTTCTGTGTGGAATATACCCTAGAGGCACAAGGGTGAAATCAAGAAAAGTTTGAAGACTAGGATAATAATCCCACGTGAGAAATGGCAGCAAAAATTATGTTGGCTTAGTTGATTTGGGCGGATATGGAGAGACGGGGTGGCAGGGATCTTTTGCCACAGAGCTGGCGGTGTGAGAGCAGGCAGGTATTTAGGTTCTAATAGGACACCTGGAGGGCAGCCACGAGGAAGCCATGGCCAGCCGTGGAGGAGGCCGAGGCCGAGGCCGAGGCCTGCTGGCAGCGCTCCCCAAGAGGCTGGGCCCTAGGAATCAAGCCCAGTATGGGGGCGCCATGACAGGAACCTCAGGCCAAATCAGGAAGACGAAGCACAAAACTCTGCTTCCCTTCTGCAAGTAATGAATAGTCAATCCCTCAGTTAACAACTGCCAGTAAAAGATAGAAACCTAACCTCAGGGGTGCAGCTTACTCTCTTTCTCTCTGCCTCTGTCTCTCTCTGTCTCTTTGTTTCTCTTTCTTTGTGTCTCTCTCAGTTGCTTGGTCTCCCCTCTTGAGAGTGTGCTTTTCAATTTAGTAAACTTTACCACGTGTATTGCTCATCCCTGTGTTGCATGTCCATCCTTGAATTCTTTCTTTTTTTTTTAAGATTTTATTTATTTATTCATGACAGACAAAGACACAGGCACACACACACACACACACACACACACACACACACACATGCTCACACACACAGAGGCAGAAGGAGAAGCAGCTCTGTGCAGGGAGTCTGACGTGGGACTCGATCCTAGGCCTCCAGGATCATACCCCAGGCCGAAGGCAGCTCTAAACTGCTGGGCCACTGGGGCTGCTCCCTTGAATTCTTTCTTATGAAAAGACCAAGAACCTTTGGTAATTCCTTCAGGATGGGTTGGGTTGAGGTCTCAGGGGCCTGGGTCTCCCCAGTTTACCCAGCAACATGAGACTTACTGATAAATGTATCCAGAGAAGATTCATAATGGGATAAAAAATGGAAATGAGAATTTCACGGCTCAATATTGATAGACTGTATGTGAATGTTGTTCTACATACCTTTGATTATTTCAACATCTTTCTCAGGGCCTCTTTGTTCACAGAATGCACATTTGATCCATTGAGATTTTAATCTATTGCATTAGGTACTGATCCAATGTTGATGTTGTTTTCAATAAAAGAATAATGCCTAGTCCATAGTGGAATGTATATGCAGGATAACAGAATGCTGAAGGGTAGCCCCAATTTTACAGAGAAGAAGGAATGTCAGGTCGACAGTGAGAGTGCTGCATAGATATTCCCTGTTAGTCTCTGGAAGCTGGTGGTGTTGCGGGGTCCTGGGCCATGGAATTCAGGGCACCAGAGACCAACAAGAACATAGAGCTCTGAGGAGGTCGAAATCAGATTCAGTGAGCCCTTCTAGTGGGCCATAGAAGCAGAAACCAGAAGACCTGCCCTCAAAAAAGGGGTTCTTCAAGAACTGCAGAATCTAAGGTAACCTCAGATTTAAAAAAAAGTTTCAGGGTTCATGCTAGAGCAATAAAGAGAGCCAAGTTGGAGCACAGGTGACCAAGGCCAGGGGTAGCATGGTGCCATGTTGCCTCACTTTCATGCGGAGAAGGACCACCCCTATACTGTGTGTGTTTTCATATCAATCTAAATCATACAAACACACCAATAAACAAAATATGTTCTATCAATATGGTCACCAGAAATACATTCTTGGTGAAAAAATTAAGTAATGTCTGTTAAGTTAGTTTTTCATGAATGAAAATGGGTGAAATATTAAGAGGATAGCTGGAATATTGCCTGGGCCTTGATCTTGAAATGAGCTGACAATGATTGAATGAGTAATAATTAAATTAAAGACATTCATAAATCATATTATTTTATCTTCATTCCACAAGATTTATTTTTTATCCTCATTTCAACAAATTTCACCAATTATGTAATTACAATCAAAATGTTCACATCATTTCTGTGATACTGTCATTAGTGAGGCAAAGAATTTAAAATCTAAGTGTAATTGTATTTAAAGTGAAAATAGAATATAATTCGATGCAAATAGAATTAAATGGAAAAATAAGAAGTTAAAAATATTTTCACATTATCCCAGTAATATTTCTTCTAAAATATTCATGACTGTCTACTAAAATTAAAATTCAAGTTTTGCCTCTTGTCTAAGATGAATTAACAGGGACTGGATAAACCTTCCTACCTGAAGCCAAAAATATACATTAAAAATTGGTTTTTTAGATACTGGACTGGAGGTAGATCAAGAGTAGTGATCCTGGAGAGGTGAAAAACAGGAGGTGATGCTGCACTTGCCACAGCCTACTGCCAGGAGAGATGCGGGAGGAGGATGTGGGGCTGGGCAGGGTACCAGGGGAGGAGGGTCGAGTGTCAAGGAGAACAAGGAAGCAAAATTCTCCCCTTATAGGGCTTTAGAGATGGCAGTTTCACAGACAGAGATGCCCAGCGATGCTTCTTCATTCAGCTCAAATGTGAGGAAGCTACGTGAGTCTCAGAAAGGAATTATCCAAAAAAAGGATAAAAGGTAATAGATCCTGGTATTCACACATGCCTGAGAACAGTGCTTTTTCCCCAGCAACCAAAAAAGAAAACCTCAAGGCTTGTGGGACACTGGGTATGGGGAATCTGTTTCCTACAGGGAACTTTCCTTTTTTTTTAAGATTTTATTTTATTTATTCATGAGACACAGAGAGAGAGAGAGAGAGAGAGAGAGGCAGAGACACAGGCAGAGGGAAAAGCAGGCTCCATGCAGGGAACCCGATGTGGGTCTCAAGCCCAGGACCCTGGGATGACACCCTGAGCCAAAAGCAGACCCTCAACCACTGAGCCAACCAGGTGTCCTCCACAGGGAAACTTTTGAAGGTGATAAGTCCATTCTTGATAATGGTGATGGTTTCATGAATATATAGATGTATATCTTTCAAAACTTTTCAGGTCATAGAACTTAAATACATGCACCTATTGTACGTCAATTGTACCTCAGTTTGCCTTGAGATTTACAAAGTCATTAATGCAAAGTATTATCAATCAGCATCTGAGTTTTAATTTAAAATATTTAAATATAGCTGGAATTAATTATGTTTTAGAAGAATAAAACTTTTGTATCTATGTCATGGTCAGTGAGAGGAATCAGTTTCATGGTTCATGTATGGCATCGAAGCTCACCTATACATATGAGTTAGGAGAAAACGTAATGGTTTCATCTTACAAAAAAGCCCTATGCTAACTCCATACTGTTACCAGTTACCTACAGAACTATAAACTGGAACTGAAAAGAAGCAGAAAATGGACTCCCCACAGGTCTGGGAAAAGAAGGCCCATTATGCAAGGATCCCTGGCATCCCTGCTTTCTGAGAGGGAGCTTTGGCAAGGTCGCTAGCTGGTCTCTATAGGTCCTGTGGCCACCCAGACGCCCCTCGTTTGGAGTCAGTGTCCTACTTCAACATCAGAGGCTCCCTGGCCTTTGGCTGCCATCAGCTGCTATTTCAAAGCCCTGGGGCTAGTCACTTGGAGAAGCATCCCTATGTCCATAACAGTATTAGTTAGAAGATAGAAGTGCCCAGAGGGGCAGTTCTCCTGTGCTAGTGCCCAAAGCAAGACCCCAGGGAAGGACAGGCCTTCAGTTCTCTAATAAACTTATTTGAGGTATGTTTATGATAAGCAGGAGCATCTAAGGCATAAATCTCTGGGCATGGTCCCTCTTGCTGGGTTAGATGGACATGCAGGCCAGAAGGGCTGGCTGTACTCAATGCTGAGACATGTAAGCTCGTCCTTTCCTTCTTTTCTCTCTTTCTTTCTTTTCTTTCTTTCTTTCTTTCTTTCTTTCTTTCTTTCTTTCTTTCTTTCTTTCTTTCTTTCTTTCTTTCTTTTCTTTCTTTCTTCTTTCTTCTTCTTCTTTCTTCTTTCTTTCTTTCTTTTTTTCTTTCTATATTCTTCTTTTTCTTTTTTCTTTCTTACTTCTTTTCTTCCTTTTTTAAAGCTATTTCACATAAAAGACTCTCCAAATTTCCCCTGGTTAATGGCCAGGACCTAGGATGAAACTATATAGGGTAGAAACAAGTAAATCCTCTTGAGAATAATGAATATTTCCAGTGGAAAAATTAGATGGAAGGAGGAAAAGCAGATATTTTTCTGAGTAGTGCATTAACGTGGTCTGCATAGAACATTCCTGGTCTCAGTAAGAAGATGATTATATTTTAGCTCATTGCTTAAAATTACCAAAATAATGTGTTTTTCTTTTAAAAAGTGATTTCACAGAGGGTACCAGTTTACGTGGTACCACTAACAGAGATCCTGAGAGATACTCCCTGATTAAAGAAATCCCTGGACCCTCAAAGGAAGGCAATTATGCAGATTTATGTAAATGGAATGCAAATCACCTTGTAAATAAAGTGTGCAAGGGATGAGAGCAATGCTCCAAGCTGTGACTTGTCAGTCTAAAGCTGTTTAGTGGAAAAGGATGCAAACCCCGATTCAAACAAAAGCTGAATTATGGAGGCTAAACCTTACCTCCTACATCTCTTTTGGAAATAATTGGATTTGGGTTGGATAAGTAGTTTTTCTGGCTAACAAGATCGAAACGTCTCTGGTTATCTTGAATACTAAGCGGTATAGATTGCTCTGCTATAGCGTCAGCCAACTCAGCATGGCATTATGTTTTTAGGCATAGCTTTGGAATGGTGGTAATGAGTCTCCAATCCCTTTTCTGCCAGTCATTGGCTGTCAACCCTGCAATTTTTCTTGTCCTTCCTTGGGGCTCAGATTTCCTGTTTATATTATTGTAGAGAAGATAAAATGGTTCATCTGTGAAGCAGCAAGCCCGGGCCCTGTGCCACACCAAGTGCTCTATTCTTGGTCACAGCTCTTACTTATTTACCTCTTTTTAAAATAAATGTATTCAAAACAATCTATTGACTGTATCTGTTGGTTGTACAACTATAATAAGAAATAAAAACTGTAAATAAAAGTAAAAGGCGCTTACAGACCATCAGAACCTCTGAAGAAATCTTCACAAATACAAAACAGAGAGAATTGGGTTCCAAAGCCAGAAGGAGGCAGAAAAAACAGAGCTGCAAACCCAGAAGCAAGTGTTTAAGGCTCCCGAACAGCAAACATACAAAATCACACATAAATCAGTTGAGCCCATTATGCTGTCTATTTCTCCTCCTCAATTGGCTCTTCTTGATTCCTGTGCTTCCTCCAGATGAAACTACGAACATAAAAGGTGGGTGGCCAACCTGGGTGTGTGATGAGTGACATCTCCTGAGAACCAGGGCTTCAGGTGGCTCCACTCTTCTATCAAACCTGAGGAGTAAGCGCCATAAAAAAGACTCTGTTAAGCAAAGACATACTTTCTTGAGTCCAGAGTCGCCCATCCTTTGTTCCAACTGCAGCTTGTCAGGAAAAAGGATGGTCCCATTATAGAAGCAACACACACAGCTCCTTTCCCTCCAGTAAGCTAATTAGTATTCCATTTACAAATATGAATCAACAGTCAAGGACCAGCAGGCATAAGAAGAAAGCGAAGAGCCTGGAGAAATGGGCCAACAGACCCTAGAGGAAACAAAGATAATTAAAGTTTCTAAGAGAGTTTAAGCATATTTTAATTAGTGTCCTAAAAAATACTCAGTTTATAAGATATCCATAACAATGGATTGACCAGAGTGATTCTGGTCCCACTGCCCCTACATCAAGAGACAGGAGGCAATGTCTGAGGCCCTTTATTCCTGTCGATCTCTAGCAGCTAGAAGCCAGTGATGCAGGACAGCCATACGTATGTAATGAAGGATGGAAAGGTAAACATTTTGATTACATGGAACTAAAGGCCAAGCCAGTGATAGTGATTCTGTTAATAAAAACAAAGTAAATCTCTAATAACACAGATTTGAAGAATGACGATATTAAAAATAGGAGAAGGAAAAATGCTGTCATTCATGAAAGCAAGATCCAAGGACCTAATGGATCCAAGCAAGATCCAAGGACCTAATGGATCCAAGCAAGATCCATTAATAAGTACACGAGCATCAACAACTGAGGAGAACCATTGCTTTCCAGAGTTTACATTTGAAGAAGACTGTAGTGTGTCTAGCTTAGTTGATAAATACAACTCGTATTTACAAAAATCCTTCTGAAACTAAAAATCTATTATGATATTGAAAAAGAGAAAATCCCCAAAGGAGCCAAATGTGGAGGAGATAGCACAGGGTTAGGTGCACTTGACTTTCCCAGAAATTCAAACAAAAAGGATGTCAGACAAAGGCCAATGCTTTTAAAAATATGAGAGAAAATTAGAACTACATTCAGTAATCAACCTATTAAATTCTGAGGACAAATTATATCTTAGACATGCAAGATAGCAAAGTTATTACATAGAAAGCAAATATATATTTTGAATAATAACTAAAATTATCTCTTTAAAATCTGAAAATATAAATATCAAAAATACTGAAAATACAATTTTTTTAAATTAATTAACAGTTAGGTAATATTTTTCCTACAGTTTTTGGGTGCATACTAAATGATTGGCTTGTTTCTATTAAGACTTAATATGGGGCACTCCAGGTGGCTCAGCAATTTAGTGCCACCTTCAGCCCAGGGCGTGATCCTGGAGACCTGGAATCGAGTCCTCCATTTGGCTCCCTGCATGGAGCCTGCTTTTTCCTCTGCCTGTGTCTCTGCCTCTCTCTCTCTCTCTCTAATAAATAAATAAAATCTTAAACAAAAAGACTTATTATGAAGCAGAGTATTTAAAATTGAGTCAAGGTAGATAGATTAGGCAATTTAAGAGCCATAGAACCCAAAAGTAGATTCGCATGTATGTAGACACTTAATGTATGCGGGTGGCACTGCAGAGCAGAGAGAAATAGACCATCTTCTCAATAAATGATTGGGATCAGCTAGCTAGCTACAGAAAAGATAAATCTTAACCCCTCCTTCATGCATATTTAAAAACTAAAGTATAGGTGCCTTCAGGATTTAAAGGTAAAAGATGAAATAATAAAAGCATTTTGAAAATAGATCTTTATAACTTGAGGGTAGGGAAAGCTTTCTTAAACAAGTCCCCAGAAACACTAACCACAAAAAAGAAAGAGTGGACAAATAGAAGTCTTTTAAAATTAATGTATTCTATTCATGAAATAGAAATACAAAAACAAATGAAAAAATAAGCCACAAAGTGGGAAAAGTGTTGGCAACACATGTAACGATAGAAGGCTCATAATCAGATGCAAAATTACCTCCTAGTACTCTCGAAGAAAATGTCAGTGTCCAAGAGAAGAAAATTGAACAGGTGATTCCTAAGAGACTATTTGAAGGGCTAATCGGCATACACAAAGGCACTACATTTCATTAATATACAAGGAATGCTAACTAAAATTTAAAATGCAAAAAGAAAAAAATAAAGTTGCAAAAAGACACCAGTGCAAACCCTTCAGAGTATTTGAAACTAAAGATTAAAAACACTCAGTGCTGGTGACAATATGGGGTGACTTCATGCACTACTGGTGGGAACATTAATTGGAAAATTAGTTTATATTCTAAAGGTAAAAGTAAATACATCTATGTGCCAGAAATTCCACTTCCAATTCTGCACACAATAGAAATGCACCCATAGCAAGACACACAAATGAAGTTCATAACAACCTTATTCACATGGCCAAGAATTGAAATCAAAACAATTCCTTCCAAAAATAGATTCAGCCAATACACTTTTATTATTAAAATATGTACAATTGACAAAAAATTAAAAAATTAAAAAATATGTACAATTGAATACAATCTTTCATTCCAAAAATTTTAGGTCAATATTTTTTTATCCTTTGCAGATTTTTTTACCAGGTCTTCAACAGTTACCGGGAACAATTTATTTCTCTCACTTGGAATATAATTTATCTGATCCTACATTTGGCTTCCTTCTGGAAGACCCAAAACCTTTGAAACCCACTGCTCATGATGTCTTTTCTGGGTCTTCTTTCCTCCCCGTGACTTGTGCTGAATGTCTCCCTATGTTCTCAGGTCTTTAGCATTCGTTGCCATCCTCCATTCTACTTTTCTAAGTTGTTCTTGTGCATTGAATTTGTGAGAATGCAAATAATTTCAGGGTGCCTGGGTGGCTCAGTTTGTTAAGCAGCCAACTTGATTTTGGCTCAGGTCATGATCTCAGGGTCATGAGATTGAGCCCCATGTCAGGCTTCAGGCTGGTTATGGAGCCTGCCTAAGGTCTTCCTCTCCCTTTCTCTCTCTCTCTCTCTCACAAAAAAAAAAAAAAAAAAAAAAAAAAAAAAAGACAGAGAGAGAGAGAGAAACAGAGAGAGAGAGAGAAAGGAAAAAAAAGAATGCAAATAATTTCTTCTCTTTCTTGATTATCTTGATTATTTCTTGTAATCTTTTTTTACTATTTTTTTAAGGCTGATTTGTGATCAACATATGCTTTAAAAAAAAAAGGCTTTCACTTATTTCCTAACTTATATCTTTTAAGCTAGATATTCAGAATATCACTTTTGAACGCCTCCTAGTGTTTTGACACATACACAACTAAAAATTGTAAGATTGTTTTTGTTTTCTAAGACTTTTTGAAAGCTGTCTCCTTGAAGTGTGAGGGGAGAGTCACAGGCTTCCTTTCAGACCACTCTGCATTTCCCCCCTAATTCTGTCCACTTCCAGCTCTTTTTTTTTTTTTTTGTCCTGCCTCTACATTTCCAGTAAAGAAACTGCTGCTGCTATTGCTGCTTCTCCTTCTGCTTTTGTTAGAAAACAGAAAAATAGAATGTGTTGGCTTCTGAACAACAGATTCCCAGTTCTTTCTGTGGTAAGTTAAAGCCCTCTCCTGCTTGCCATGCATCTAGTTTTGTAGAGAAACTCAGTCATTGTTCAAAAGCAGGCGACCTTTTGAAGCTATGCTCTATCGTAAAAGACAATGTATGTTAACCTTTTGAGGTTCCTGGATTAGGAAATGTGGACAGATCTGTCAGTTATGAAAAGCGGAGCCATGGGAAGTCAAGTCCACATACAAGGTAAAGTTAAGATTTGGGATGGTTGTCTTTCCTTTCTCTGCAAAGCAAACCGACATGGGTAGCCCCCATGACACCTGCTTTCCAATCATAATGAGGTTTGGCAAAAGAGTCGTGAATTTTAGTACTCATCTTTCCGTCTTTTCTCCTGTTCTCTCCTGCTCCTTCTCCCTACGCCCTCTGTCATTGTGTTCCAATAACAACTCCTGCCTTTCCCTTCAGATCTGGGAGGAGGAGGAGTAATGGGCCAGAGTTGTTAATGATCCATTATACAAATGTTCTCTCATGATTTTCCTATGGCCTGCCACGACCTTATTATGTTACTGAGCTTCCCTTTAGACACCCATTGTGAGTGCCTGTTTGAGGGCCATCTGCTTCCTCCTGGGTCCTGACTTATTTTATGAGGGGAAAAAGAAAAAATAAAGTATACGGACTGCTAAAGTTAGTGACTATCATGAAGTAAAATAACAAAACTAGAGAGTGCTGATCTTGACAGATTATGTTGTCTCCCTAAAAGACACACAAATCATGTTAATATTCTTCCCTTAAAAATAACCCTTATATGTTACTTGGCTAATTAATGGCACTGTCGGGCCTAGAAATCAAATCTACTGATTTGGCTCACAGCTTTTTAATTTTATGTATATATATAAAATTTTACATATATGTATATATGCATGTGTATATATTTGCAAATACATATGCTTTATCTTCTTTTTGAGATAGCTCACCTAAGTCACTTGAGATTTTTCACAATATATATGTACAATGCAATGGGCATATCCAGATACTTGTCATTTTCCTAGGGACTGGAGCTTCTCTTTAGAAGTTGCATAGGAGAATAGGAGATTTTCTTTTTTTCTTTTTTTAAGATTTATTTATTTATTTACTTATTTATGATAGACATAGAGAGAGAGAGAGAGAGGCAGAGAACCAGGAGGAGTAGGGAGAAGCAGGCTTCATGCCAGGAGCCCGACACGGGACTTGATCCCTGGACTCCAGGATCGCACCCTGGGCCAAAGGCAGGCGCTAAACCACTGAGCCACCCAGGAATCCCCCCCGCCTTTTTTAAGATTTATTTATTTATTTATTTATTTATTTATTTATTTATTTATTTATGATAGGCATAGAGATAGAGAGAGACAGAGACACAAGAGGAGGGAGAGCATAGGAGATTTTCAAGCACCTTTATTCTGCTCAATTATTCAGATGATGCCACTATTCCAAATATGAGAACAGTAGACATGTAGAATTCTGTAGAATTCTGAGAGTCCAAAAACCTGTGTTAGCTATCAGGTAAGTAACAATAGCTTAAAAATCATGGTCCTTCTAAACCATTTCAAATTTAACAGCATTTCCCAACTCTTATGGACACCTGCCAAGTTATTAAGTTATTTTCTAAACCATGTCTAATCTAGGGTTCCTTGTGAAGGAAAAACCAAGACTCAATTCCTTTCATTAGAAATATCCACTTTGCACCCTTGTGAACAATGTGTTTTACTCTTCAGATGTAGCAGACATGTTTGCTTGACTCTCCAAGATTGTTTTATGCTAACATCAGTTTTTATTTAATATAAAAATATGTTCCATGTGAAACATAAAATAAGTCAATCCAACAATAGCTTTGGCTGACACATGCTATAAAACATAGCTGATGACATACAGTCATGTCTTTGTGTCATAAAGCAGGTTTTATAGCATTATCTCTCACTAGCACCCGTGTAAAGAAGAAAAATGATAGCCAAAGAGAAGAGAAGCTAACTTTTTTTTTTTTTAATGTACAAATCTAGTTGTTTCTATAAATCCAACTTTGGAATGTGTCCCCTAAGTATTGAAGCAATAAGTTTATCTGCAGACACTTTTGCTGTAGTGGTTTAAATAAATTTGCTCAGTAAATTATATTATTACTGGCGTAAGAACACCCTACTAGTCCTACTAGTGTTGTTCTTATCATATACTATGACATCACCCCCATCGACATCGCTACATGATTGTGTTCTTTGTGTCTGACCTTAGGTATCATTTTTCATTCTCCTAAGGGTCCTATTTTTCATTTTTTATTATTTCATTAGGATAGCAATATCCTATTGAAATAATCATATCCTAATCCTCTTGGACTCTTGAGTGAAAATTAATGATAACGGAATAACTTTGGAAAGCATTAATGAATATAGTCTTATTTGTAATTTTATTTTGTTAATTCTCTAGCAAAGTTCAGAATAATGTTTAGAAAGAAAAAAAGCTTATCTCTCTGACCTCCTGTGTCAATATTCAATTGATCATTGGCTACATTAGAGCATTTCATTGGTGAGACAGCCAACTTTGTGGTAATAATAAAGATCTAAGGAAAATCATTTTTTCTTTAAAAAATTGTTCATAATAATAGGATAACCCTATTAAATTCCTGCAATAATAACATTCATTTTTTAAAGAAAGGTCCATATCTATCTTCTGTCATCTATCTATCTTTATCTCCATTTTTAAAAATATTTTATTTATTTGAGAGAGAAAGAGAGCATGAGGAGGGGAAGGGGAAGAGGAGAAGCAAGCTCCTCACTGAGCAGGGAGCCCCACAAGGGGCTCAGTTTCACAAACCTGGGATTATGACCTGAGCCGAAGGCAGATGCTTAACCGGCTGAGCCACCCAGGTGTCCTATCTTCATTTTTCTTTTTTTAAGCTTAACATTCAACATTCTTTTCAGTGTTTGAAATAGAACCAACTCCTACTGTATTAAGTAGTGTGTGAAATGAATATATACAAAAAATATTCTGTATATAAAGCATTTTGTTTGATAATTACAAAAAATCCAGAAAGAGCATAATTTATTGAGATATATCTTATATTCTACAACACGAGGATCAAGATTCTATATAAATAGGATTATTTAAATTTCTTGATAAGAATTTTGATAAACTGCAATTTGAGAAATTCTGGTAAAATTGACCTACTTAGAAAACTATTGAAGATCAACGAAAAAATTATGAGGGATTTCCACAGAAAAGAATTGAGAAGAAGTTCAGGAGCTGTGATAAAGATTAGCAATGTCCATCAATTACTGAAAGTAAATATAATATTTTTAAATGATAAAATATCTCATGTTTCATAAGACTATGTGAGTATTTTTACAATATAAAGACACAAAAAGATATAACTTGTTCAGAAATGTCACTCCAATAAAAATCATGAGCCAGAGGGGCTTCTGACTGGCTCAGCTGGTAGAGCATGTAAATCTTGATCTCGGGGTCATAAGCTCAAGCCCCATGTCGGGCATGTAGCATCCTTAAAAAGAAACAAAACCCACAAATCACAAAAGTTTATATCAAAATCTATGTACATATATGGAAATGTGAGACCTAATGAGTGTAAAAAGGCAGTCTAGCTGCTGGGGGTGGGCACCTATGTCAGCAGGGAGCTTGGAAAACACAAATCACTTCCCCAACCCTGGGTCTCTGATTCAATAGTCTTGAAGAGGACACATTAAATGCTGTCAACCATATAAAAGCCAACTTGGTTGGTCTGCACCTAACTTTCTTGGTTCTAATTTTCACAAGTAGGATCACTTACACTTTCTTGGCTACTCAGTGCTACTTGAGAGCCTGGAACCAATTTTACTTTATATATAACATGACAGGGTGTGTGGATATTTATGGCTGTGGTTAAACACAGTGGCTTGAACTCATGTTTATGTCTGTGAACTCCCAGAACTTCACTGGAAGGAATAAAAGTGTTAAACCTTGAAGGAAAAGAAATACCTATGAAGATTACAGCCCAGACATCAATGCAATTTGGAGGACAGTAAAGTGGATGGAAGATAGCAATCATCTTAGAATATATAGGAAAGTGAAACCTAAGGGCAGGTCATGGGGAAAGGCAGCAGAGAGCTCACTTGCAGAATGTCAGCAAACCTCACGAAAGGGAGGAGCCAACTACATGGAATGGTTGAGGTTGCTGATTTATCCCTTACTAAAGGCATATTGTCTGCGGGAGGGAATGTTAGGTTCCCTGACAGTTCATAAGCAGCCAGATATCCTTCCTCTCTCCACACTGATGGAAAAGGGGACAAGACTTTGCTGGGAATTTGAATTAGGTTGGGTCTTGAGCACACCAGACACAAAGGCAATTAAGAACAAAGGTGAGCTTCTGCATAATAAATGATGATAACTCCAGCCTTCCTCCTACTTGTCTCTTAGGATAGTGGGAGCCAGGACTACAGTCTCCAGAAAGCATCATGGAAGATTCTTCTCTAGTTAAGTAATTGTTTCCAAAGAAATTTCTTAAAAATACTAATAATTTTTAGTTTCCTCTACATAACAACTTTGGCTATTCCTCACCACACTATGGTGAGGACCAATGTTTGGCCAATCCAGCTATGCACACACTTCCCTGTGTGCTTCTTAGCATTTTTTCCCACAGCATCAAAGAACACGCAGTGATCATCACAGTAGGAAAACACTTCTTCTATAAAGACAGGGGCCAAAATAAACAACGTGAACACAAAGCACCCAGGGCAAGCAGAAAAAAGCAAAAAGCTTAAAAAAAAAGAAAAGAAAAAGAACTATTAAAACCATCAGTAACATCTTTCATCCATAAAACAAGATGCCATTAAAAGAAAAGATAAAAGAAATCCTGTAAAATATATAAAAAGTGAGATTGATAATCAAAAATATGACTGCAGGAATTAAAAATGTGCTGGAAAGAAAACTAAAGAAAATCTCATAGAATTCGACCGTGAAAAAGATAGAAAGCCAACTAAAGATGTGAGATAAAATCTATTCAGGAGATTAAATATCTAATGATGTGAGTGCTGTAAGAGAGAGGAAGCAAAAAGAACAAGAAGGAAGCTGTCAAAGAAATAATAGAGGAAAACTGATTGTGACTGAAATATAAGAGTTTAGATTGATGGGATCAATCATGTTTCATATAAATAATAAGGAAAGGACAAATCAAGGAATTACAGGAAGAGGAAAAGAAACCATCTTCTCCAGGAAAAGCAAAATAAGATTCCTGGGCGGCTTCAAGCAGCCATTAGATTAGTGAGCCCAACAATCCTCAGCTGCTCACAGGTAGATGCTGCGCAAAAGGAGTGGGGCTATTGTTCCCTGGATTTATCACAGGAAGTCACAGATTAAAAAAACAAAAAAGGCAAGAATATTGAAGAAGTTTAGGAAATCATGAAGTTGTGTACTGAAGATTATTATTTCAGAAAGGCATTAGGAGGTACTGAATGAAGCTCAGGAATGTAAGGCCTGAAATGGTGAAGATTTTGGGGAGCAAATGTGCCTGATATGATGACCTGAGGATGATTGCAAGACTAACATATCTTTTAGAAAATTTTATTAATAAATAAATAAATAATAAAAAAAGCAGCATTCACACTGCACCACAGCACAATGAATTTCAGGGCATCAGGATTTTGTTTTAATCCTAAAATCTTCTACAGAGAAGAAAAAATAAAAATCCAATAGAGAAGGTAGCTAATTTGATTGACATTAGGTTTTTTTGATGGAAATGCTGGAAGCCAGAAAACCATGGAGCAAAGCCCTCAAAATAATGAGGAAAAATGAATTCCAATTAAGATATCCATTACTGTCTAAACTTTATATTGAATGAAGACATTGCAGACCTACACAGATCTCCAAATGTGAATCTCATGAACAATTTTTCAGAAGCCAGTCAAGGATGCTTACCTTCACTCTCCAGACTTATACCCCGAAGGCCTCTTTTCTCAGGAGAGAAAGAGAAGGAATCTAGGAGAGGAGACGTGGAGTCCCGGAGCAGAATGATGGGAATGGGAAGTTTTAGGAGAACAGCAGGGCTGTAGATTAGGGAGTGCTCAGGAAAGCCTAATATAAATGGATGGTTGGTTCCAGGAAAAAAAAAAAAAATCAGCCAATTGATTGCTTAAATTATTTGAAAATATTTAAATGCATTCACTGTTTCTTCACTGTTAATATAAGAACATAATAATTTAAGTAATGGAAAGAATATGGCAGTATTAGCTTCCGGTCAGGAATTACAAAAAGGAAATGTAATTATGGCGAATTATTTGGCATAGCTGCAAAAAATATTAAGATAGTCATAATATAACCACTGACTGAGCAGCAGCAACAGAAATATCATATGACTTTATAGGAGTAGAGGGAAAGAAACTGTGTTGTAGGTTTGCATGTGTATAAAAGAGTTTAAAACTTTAACTTCCCTATCAGAAAGACAATGGGACACATTAAAACTTAAAGAAAAAAGTGGTTCTAGAGTTATAGAGAAATACAGACATACATAGCCAAAAAATAAAAAAAGTTTAAAATAACTGGAAAAGATTACCTCTAGTGAACAGAAAATAATATTAAGAAGGAAAAGGACAGGGAACAAAGTTTTGTAGGATACCGATAGTATAATTTGACATTGCAGATTTGTCTATTTAGTATATTAAATTTTATACTGATTTATATTTTTAATCCTAAAATAAATTAGGGACAAAACAAAGGACAGCCGAATTATAATGAAAATCATTTAACCCTTCTTTATAATAATTTTATGTGAAATTTAAATGAATCAAACTTATTTCGGGGCTCTTTCCCAAACCATTAACGTCATTTCCAGAGTAAAAGAGAGTGAAATATAATTCCTTTAACTTTCTAGAAATGTAAATCCACCTAAAACCTAAGTATGTTAAATGGCCATGTCATTACAACAAGGAAGCTTGTTATTAATCATAAGACCGGGCTTCTGCAGTTATGAGAAATGAACTCGTTCTCCATGAGCAATTATTAACTGTTAAATCCTGGATGGCAGCTGCAAGACAGACAATGTGGGTGCCGTAAATAGAACAATTCTATGATTTTTCATTTAACCTCTGAGCAGCTTATCTCCTGTGATCAACTGCCTATGGAAAAGACCAGGCTAAGAATTTCATTTAAAATAAATGGCATCTTACCAGATGGCTTTCACTGCAAATAATCTAACAGCAAGACACAGAATTCATTAGTGTTGAGAAAAAAGTCATGACGAAGAAAAAACAGAGAAAAGAGGGGCAAACCAAATGACGTAAAGTCACATGAATAAAGATAAATATTTTTAAACTATTATACCTTAGTTTCTCCCATATTTTCTTATTGCTCTTGCAAAGATTTAATACCAGGAGAGGAGAAAAAAAAGGGGTCGTGCAGAAAATGGCTAAAGATAGAGATAATTTTATACATGGTATGAATTATCTTTGTATTTTGGACATTCAAGCATTCATCTGAAAAATTTTCTAATACGTACTATAGATGACCATCAGTAATGAGATTATGCAGTCAGGAGAAGTTTTAATAGAATATTTGGTAAGTTAGATGCAATTATTTTCATATTTTTAATTTGTAACTTGAAAGTATTTCATATTTTCAATATTGCCTACTCAAGGTCGATTAATTGTAATTATCCATATGTGAGCAGAGTATTTCGGTGGGTCTCTATAACAGTGAAATCTCTGTACAAAATTACAGGGAATATTACTAAATTTGTTTCTTTATCGTTAGATTTAGCTCAATCAAATGTATTCATAAAGGTATAAATCTATGCTTTTTTTCTCTCTTTTTTTTTAATAGATATGGCTTTCTGTGTATAATTCAAACCTAGATTTCTGGGTCTAATCCACAAAGTAACATAACAAAAAAACAAAACACAAACAGAAATACCCTGAATCGTGAGGGGTGGTAATAGTTAGGGAAGCATAATGAAGTCGTATTGTTTTAATAGCATCCTGGGGAATGTATAGATTTAATAAGCAAGGAGGAAGGGGGTTATCTGAGGTAGACAGGCAAAAAGATGTGAATCCGGAAATTCACATTTAGATCAGGAAAACGTGTTTTTGTTCAGAACATGAATAGACTTAGATGTGTTGGAGGAAATGATTACCACTGGGAATAAACACATCTGAAAAAGAAAGAGGGATGTTGAAGGGGCCCTGAAAGTTTTCTAGCAGATGCTCTCACAGACAAATGGAATCTACACTCGGACTGCGTCTTGTGAGGCCGATCCCTCCTTCATCTTTCCCTTCTGAGCACTTGGTCAGCAAGTACAAATATTCCTTGAGTATCTTTCTTTTAATTATATAAACATCTTATTTTAATCTAGCAGTTTAAGGAAAAAGAGGATTAGGGGCACCTGGGTGGCTCAGTCAGTTAAGCATCTGCCTTCCGCTCAGGTCATGATCCCCGGTCCTGGGATCGAGCCCCACGTTGGGCCTCTGCATCTCCCTCTGCCTCTGCCCCTCCCCCTGCCTGTGCTCGCTCTCTCTCTCTCTCTCTCTCTCTCTCATTCTCCCCTGTCTATAATAGATAAAAGAAGTAAAAGAAGATTAATTGACAAAAATAGAATACATAACAAGTGCACTTAATAAAATGGAAATCTTCAGGATAGGGATGTGGATCACAGCTTCAGAAATAATGCTATGAACAGTAGCCTTAACTATCACATCTTTTTTGTTTGTTTTGTTTTGTTTTTACTGAAATATGGATGACATTTTCAGATATCGGTGTTGTTTTATCATCCCTGATATGTATTACTTTCTGTTTGGTTTCAAAATTCTGCACAGGCTTTTTTTTTTTTTTTTTTTTTTTTTCAACTGGCCACATATTTACTAAAGAAGAATTATTTCAATTTCTGAGGGTTTTCAAGCTTTGTTTTAAGACATTCTCAAAGGTCAGATTTTATAATATAGAAAACTTTAGGGGATGCCTGGGTGGCTCAGGGGTTGAGTGTCTGCCTTTAGGTCAGGGCATGATCCCTGGGGTCCTGGGACTGAGTCCTGAGTTGGTTTCTCCAGGGGGAGCCTGCTTCTCCCTCTGCCTATGTCTCTGCCTCTTTCTCTGTGTCTCTCAAGAATTAATCACTACAATCTTAAAAAAAATTAGGTTTCTTTGTAGTTTTATTGAAGTATAATTAACAAACTAAAATTATATATATTTAAAGTACACAATATGATGGTTTGATATATACATAATTCAGTGACACTGTGATTAAACTAATTAATGTATCCATACCTCACACACCTGTTAACTTTTTTTTTTTCCTTTTGGCGTGGTGGGACCATGTACTTTCTGGCAAATTTCAAATATATAATATAGCTTTACTAGTTATAGTCACCAGGCTATACATTAGACCTTAGGTTATATTCATCGGAAAGGTTTGTAATCTTTGGCCATCATGGTCTAGTGTATGGTACTTGTCTTTCTCTGTCTGATTTATTTCACTTAGAATAATGTCTTTCAGGCTCTTACATGTTTTCACAAATGTTAGGATTGCCCCCTTTTTTATGGCTGAATAGTAATATATTATAATTATTATATATATATAATTATATAATTATATATATATATAATTAAATTAAATATATATATATAACTATATATATATAACTATATATATAATTAAATTAAATTAAATATAATATATATAATTATATTATATTATAATAGTAATATATTATATATTATAGTCACCATATAATATATATACATATATATTACAGTCACCACAATATCACTAAATATATACTGTATATATGTATAAATATGTAATAAATTTATATTCCACATTTTCTTTATCCATTCACAGACACTTAGATGGTTTCCATACCTTGGTTATTGTGAATACTGCTACAGTGAACGTGAGGATAATGTTTCTTAGAATACCAATTTTACTTCCTTTAGCTATATGATCATTAGTGGGATTGCTGAGTCACCTGGTAGTTCTGTCTTTAATTTTTTGAGAAACCTCCACACTATTTTCCAAAATGACTGTACTAATTTACACTTCCACCAACAGTGTACAGTTGCCAATAGTGTCCCTTTTCTTCATACTCTCACCAAAATTTGTTGTCTCTCGTCTTTTTTTATAAGAACTATTGTAAGAGGTGTGAGGTGATACTTTACTGGGGTTTTGATTTGCATTTCCATGATGATGAGTGATGTTGAGCACTGTTCCATTTACCGGTTGGTCATTTGTATGTCTTCTTTGCATGAATGTCCTTTCAGGTCCTTTGCCCATTTTTTAATTAGGTGGTTATCGTTATTGTTGTTGTTGTTTGCTATCAAGTGATATCCTTGAATATTTGGAAAATTGACCTCCTATTGGATATGTGGTTTGCGAATATTTTTGCTCAGCCACAGGTTGCCATTTCATTTTGTTGATGGCCTCCCTTGATTACAGAAGCTTTTTTGATGTACTCTACTTGTTTATTGTTGCTTTTATTGCTTGATCTTTTTGTATCATACTCAAAATAATTGATAAGACCTAAGTCAAGGACATTTTACTCTTCTTTTCCTTAAAGGAATTTTATAGTTTCAGGTGTTAAGTTTAATTCTTTAAGTCTTTAAATTATTTGAAATTGATTTTTTTAAAACTGATTTTTGTATATTGTGTAAGAGTCCAACTTATGTATGTTGGTATCCAGTTTTCCCAAAACACTATTTATTAAAGAGATTGTCCTTTTTGCATTGTGTATTCTCTGCATCCTGCCACAGATTAGTTGATTGTATGTGCAAGGGTTTATTCTGGGCCCTCTATTCTATTCTTTTGATCTGTTTTTTTTTTTTTTTTTTTTTTTTTTTTTTTGCCAATACCATACTGTTTAATCACTATAGCTTTGCAGTATAGCATGAAATCAGGAACTGTGATACCTGCAGTTTTGCTCTTCTTTCTGTAGATTGTTTTGGCTATTTGAAGTCTTTTGTAATTCCATATGAAATATGTGATTGTTTCTGAATTAAATTTTGCTTCTGTGCAAAATGTCTTTGGAATTTTGACAAGGATTGCATTCAGTCTGTTGATTGCCTTGAGTAGTATGGACATTTAGATAATATTAGTCCTTCCAATGCAAGAACATGAAGTGTCTTTCCATTTACTTGTGACTTCAATTTCTTTCTTTAAATATTTAATTTATTTGTTTATTTATTTATTTGAGAAAGAGAGTGAGAGGGAGAGTGTGTGCAAGAGCACACTAGTTGAAGAAGAGGCAGAGGAAGGGAGAGAAGCAGACTCCCCACTGAGCAGGGAGGCCTGAGGCAGGGCTCCCAGAGCCCTGAGATCATGACCTGAGTCGAACACAGATGCTTAACTGAGCCACCCAAGGGCCATTTTAATTTCTTTCACTAATGTCTTACAGCTTTTGGTATATAGATTTTTCACCTCCTTGGTGAAATATATTTTTTAGGTATGTTATTCTTTTTGATGATATTGTAAATGGGATTATTTTCTTAATTTCTTTTTCTCATAGTTTATTGTTAGTGTATAGAAATGCAACATTTGTACATAGATTTTATATCCAGCAAATTTAATGAATCTCTTTATTATTTCTAATTGCTTCTTGGTGGTCTTTAGTTTCCTATATATAAGATCATTACATGTGCAACAATTTAACTTCTTCATTTCCAGTTTGAACATCCTTTATTTCTTTTTCTTGCCTAATTGCTCTGGCTAGTACTATGTTAAATAAAAGTGGTAAGAGTGAGTACCCTTGTATTTTTCCTGATATTAGAAGAGGAGCTTTCAGCTGTTTTCCACTGCATATGATATAAGCTATGGGCTTGTCATATACGGCCATTATTATGTTGAACTTTTTTTTTAAAGATTTATTTATTTATTCATGACACACACACACACAGAGAGAGAGAGAGAGAGAGAAAGAGAGGCAGAGACACAGGCAGAGGGAGAAGCAGGCTCTATGAAGAAGCCCGACATGGGACTCGATCCCAGGACTCAAGGATCACACTCAGGGCCAAAGGCAGGTGCTAAACTACTAACCCACCCAGGGATTCCCCATGTTGACTTTTTATACCTAATTTATTGAGATTTTCTATAATGAAAAGATGCTGAATTTCTCAAGTACTTTTTCCTTTTATATTGGGATGATTATTATAATGTGGCTCAGAGTAATCTTTGAGTTCATTTTTTTCTGGGGATTTTGAGCTTTCTACACCTGGTTGTTCATATCTCTCCCAAGATTTGGGAAGTTTACTGCTATTATTTCTTTAAATATACTTTCTGCCTATTTTTTACTCCTTCTGGGGTTCCCATAATGAGAATGTTCATTCACTTGATGGTGCCCTATAATTTATAATTATAAAATGTTCATTCACTTGATGGTGCCCTATAATTTATGTTGGCTTTTTCACCCTTTTCCATTATTTTTGTTGTTGTTCCTCTGATTAATTTCAAATTATCTATATTAAAGTACACTGATTCTTTCTTCTGCATAATTAAATCTTCCTTTGAAGTTTTCTAATGTGTTTTTCACTCTTGTGGTTGTATTCTTCAGCTCCAAGATTTCTGTTGTTATTATTATGGCTTCTATTTCTTTATTAAAGTTTTTGTTTTGTTCCTGTATTGTTTTGCTGATTTCATTTAGTTGTCTATTTATGTTCTCTGACATTTCATTGAGTTTCTTTAAGATGATTATTTCAAATGATTTGTCAGATAATTTGTAGATTTCCTTTTCTTTGGGCCCAGTTTCTTGAGCTTTATGTTTCTGGTTGTGTCATATTTGCCTCATTCTTTGTGATCCACGTGGTCTTGTATTGTTGTCTGTGCATTTGAAGGGACAAACCCCTAGTCTTTACAGATTGTTTTTGGCAGCTAAAGACCTTCACCTGTTGGTTCTATAAGTTGGTAGAATTACCTATGGAAGTACAATCATGCTGGATTGTCATGCTGAATCGTGAGGCTTTTGCTCTGTCTACTGGGTGGTTTGTGCCTGGCAGCCTGTTTCAAGGGCTTGTGTGGGTGCAGATCTTATCTGATCTCTGGCTTGATAAGACTGCCTCCAGGACTTTATTCAGTAGGATGATGTTGAGACAAGGGCTTGCTTTGGGATACACAGTTGAATGTGCAGTTGGTGGACCTGTTACCAAGCACATAAACAGGGGTGGTTCCTAGGTCCCTGGGAGAAATTCTGCTAGGTCACTAAGGGGGTTCTTGGATTCTGATCCCTGAACATGGCTGAGAAGTTGGAGAACTGAGTCCCAGGGGCCAATTTCAAGACTAAGATCTATAGACATGGATAGGTTTGTCATCCATCAGGCCCAGAGTAGGCAGGATTACTCCCTGACTGTGGCTAGGCTAGAAGGACTGGAGCCAAGTTACAAGGCCATGTAGGATAGAAACCTTCTTCCTGCCAACTTCACAGCTATTTTTACATATCCTCCTCCTTCTCAGTTTTGTCATGAAGGTGCATACATTCTACTCAATGATGAATGTAGGATGAGTGCCATGGGAATACAAGCAGAATTTTGGCAGCTACCTCAAGACCAACCTCTCTGAGTTTCCTGCTGACGGATATCTGATACATCCCCATCTTGCTAACACTCTGATTCATCAAGGTTACACATGTTCTAAAAAATCTGAAAAGATTCGCAGCAGCCATGCTCCAGTTTTGAAGTAGAAAAAAAAAAAAAAGAACGCTGTATTGATATTATAAAAATCTAGTAAAAACAGAAGAAAAGGGAAATCTATGCATAGATGAGGGCAATAGTAAGCAGTAAAGGAGACTAAGAGTTACATCAAATCGGGTACTTACAACATCCTACCTCATTAGCTTGGGAAGACGTGTGGAGACAGCTAAGCTGAGGTCCCCACTGAGAGGCCCGGGCACAATGTCCTCCCCTCGGGTGAGACTTCCAACTGACCATCCCCATTTGCTATTTAAATGGCAAATGACGGGGTCTGAAGCTAAACATCTGTTTGCCTACATGCAGTTTGGAGTGAGCTGTATTACTGTTATCACGTCTTTACTTATTCATGGAGCCTGGGCTAGGTGTGCTTGCCTCCCCTCCCAGATTCCATCCTGGGGAGCCAGCTCAGCCCAGAGCCAGAGGGGATACAAGGCAAAATTTATAGCTCTTGTCATCCAGATCAGAAGAACCAATTCTGACCTGGAGGCTAATGTCAACTAATCAGGCTCCCAAGGTCACTATTGCAGCAGAAATCTCACAAAGAACGTTCTTTGGCCTGCCTGTGTACATGCAGGTCGGGTAATGGGGTCTGCAGGACACATTACGGAAACCTCCAAAAACACAATACACCACATCCTCCTTATCTGGTCTCATATCAGGACTCCTGCATCCTCCCTTATGATCTCTTTCTAACTATCTTTCAGTCTAGAGAAATCACCTCTTTCATGTCAGTTTCTTGACCTCCACTCAGCCATACCATAATTTTCCTCTCAGGCTTCACTTTTTCTGTTTGACCCTTTATTGAACAAAAATACTTACTTGATGTTATATGGCGGCCTCTATTTCTTCCAGCTCCTTGCTACGGACATCTCTAAGTTTTAGTTTCAGATGCTGGCTGTAACTACACTTGCATTGTCACCACTTCTAGTGATCTCCACCTGAGAGGTAGGACGTTATCAACTATCATACAAATCTATGTCAATCATGAAAACTGGGGAAATGGGAATCTCCCCCAGTGTGAATGTTATTTACTAACCTGTCTGTCTGTGAATAATCTTCTCAAATACCTTTTCCTTGTGTTGTCCTATTGGAAAGGATCTTTATATATCATTATCTTTCAACTTCAAACATTTCACAGATTCTCTGGTGTCTTCACTTTGGTGTGCATGTGGTTGCATGTATCGTCACTATATTTATGTGACATGTTAACTTTAAAAAAATAGGATATGTTTACCATCTTGTTCAAACTTTCAATTACTTTTGTGATCATTTCATAAAATGATGTGGATAAATAAACAATTTTATTTTATAATAAAATTCATAGACCCAGTAACATCTTTAAGGGCTGTCATCTGGGCATTTGTTTCTTTGGTCATTCAAAAGTAACTGATTTACTGATATCTCTTTTTATTGATCTATATGTTCTAAATTACACTTTTTTTGAAAGAGGATAATTCTATAGACTGTTTTAAGAGACTCTTGTTTGGTACATGTATAGTTTGGTGTGTGTGTGTGTACATATATCTCTGATTAGTAAAGCGATCTTTCTTAATTCTTTGTTTTTCTCTGTATAAAACACAGTCAATATATCTCTGAGGAGGACAGTGCTGAAGTTGGATTTACAATCATATTCATCTCAACTCCAGAACTTTTCACTGTATTCAGATATGGCTCTTTGTAAACAAGAAATCTATTTATTAAAAATTAAATCAACTTCCCTCCATAGACACTATGCAGTTATGAAACATAAACAAAAAGCACAATTTAACTCTTATTTATAAGAGAATGGGAAACAGCAGTGATCATGATTCCGTACTATTCATCACATTTTTCTGGGCAGAAATAGTAAAGTGTCACTTCCTGGTATAGACAGAATATTGAAGTGCCCAATGCACAACAAAATTGTGATTTTATTTATTTATTTATTTATGATAGTCACACACACAGAGAGAGAGAGGCAGAGACATAGGCAGAGGGAGAAGCAGGCTTCATGCACCGGGAGCCCGACATGGGATTCGATCCCAGGTCTCCAGGATCACGCCCTGGGCCAAAGGCAGGCGCCAAACCGCTGCATCACCCAGGGATCCCAAAATTGTGATTTTTTTAAGAATGATTTTATTTTTTTTTATTTGAGAAAGAGCACATATTAAGTGTGTGTTTTGGGGGATCAGGACGAGGGACAAGGGGGCAGGGAGGGGAGTAGGGGGGCACAGAAGGAGAAGTAGACTTACCACTGATCAGAGAGCCTGACTTGGGGCTCAATCCCAAGATCCCGGGATCATGACCTGAGCCAATGGCAGATGCTTAATGCACTGAGCCACCCTGGTGCCCCCAAATTGTGATTTTTTTCCCCTACCATTTCCTAACATGCTGAGGAGGTAAAGCGAGGAACAATTTTACCAATTCTTTTGCCACTATAAGGATGGCTTAAAAAGATACTAGAGGTTATTTCTCTGCTTATTTCTCTCTCACATAAAGGCACAGAATTATATACTCCAGAACTATGTTGCATCTTTGCTCTATGAATTCTTAAAGAGCCAAGATTCTTCCAGCTTTCCAGTCTGACATCCTGAGAACATTGTGTTCATTGCCCAGCATAAATCTGTGACATTCACATTGTGAGCAGCAGGAAGAAAATGGGGAGAAGAAGGAACAAAAGTTGTGAAGCAGTTCTTGATAAAGAAAATGTCCAGAAAAATGCCCAATCCCATTTCCTTTGTATTGATGAAATAATCATCATCACACCTGGCTTCAAAGGAATGTGGAAAATAGAGGGAAGCCAGGTGTCCACTTAAAAATTGAAGGCTTCCTTATGCTCTCCTATTACTGGGTAAAGCTTACAGCAGTGTACATGTGTTATGGGAATCCTTGTCTCTAATCCTATCTCATATCCAATCACACTAATAAGAACTTTCTTAAAATTATATCTATTTGTTTCCTATGAATTATCTGAATTTTAATTTTATTTCTGTGTTTGATTTGTAGCCTGTCTTATTAACTATTTTTCAAGTTCAACAGAAAATAGCAAAAAATAATAACTCTGGGCTATCTGGGTGGTTCAGTGGGTTAAATGATCAGTTCTTGATTTCAACTCTGGTCTTGGTCTTGGGGTCATGGGATCGAGCCCAGCTTCAGGTTCTGTGCTCAGGACAGAGTCTGCTTGCCCCTCTCTCTCCCTCTCAACCCCTCCCCCTGCTCATGTGCTTGCTGTCCCTCTCTCTCATAAATAAATAAATAAATAAATAAATAAATAAATAAATAAATAAATAAATAAATAACAGTTTAAAAGTAAAAAGCACAGGGCCAGACACATAATTATTGCTCGAAATTATTTGTTGAAGAAACAAATTAAGTTATGTATAAAAACAAGTAAAACAGAAGGGTAATGAAGTGTTTTGTTTACCTCACTACAAATAAGTTCCCAAAGACATGGAACTTTGCAGTCTTGTTCATTGCTACATTTCATGTTCTATGATAGTGTCTTGTACATATTAGTGCTCAATAAATAATTAAACCAGAAATAAGTGCCATGCCATTTTGTCTTCTTTTAAGTATATCAAACAATTTTGCTAACATTTTCTCTCACCCTAAAGATGTGACACCTTTAGAAGGACTTGGGTTCTCAATTGAAATTTGCTTTATATTTGATGTGTGTGTGTGTGTGTGTGTGTGTGCTCTCACTGCAGCCACTAGTTTGAGTGATCTATACTCATATTTACTAACAGACAGCATTTGTAGGTGAGATTTAGCTAAATCTGAGGATCAGATTACAGGTAGAGAGCGCCTTTATGTACTAGCTCCTTGACCATCCACAGTGTGGAGACAATAGTTGATTGGCCTCTTTTTTTCTGGTTTTCCATATAGTGGTGATTACTTTCTTAGTGTAAAATGGCATAGTTCTAGAGAGATCCAAGTCCTACATTTCCTCTGACTAGCTAGTTTCTTATGAAGATCATACCTTCTAGGTAATAATATGCTTTGATATGCCCTCTTTAATCTTTCTTCCAGGTTATTTTTGACGTTTATCTTCGAAGGGATTTAGAAAAATGAGAGAAGTGAGGAAATCATTTGAAAATGATCTTAAACCATTCCCTACTCAGTAGAGAAGACCTGCCTGGTTTTCTGGTTTCATTTAACTCAATGCATATTAAGAAAATCCAAAAAGCATGGAATCTGTTTCGTAAAAGGAAGAGGAAGTCGGTTCTAACCTGTTCCCTGGTGAACTACTGCAAATTCTTCTGAGTTTCTGGCAGCAATATTTCCTTTAGTGTTAATTTTAGATGCCTTGTCAGTTTTCATCTTTTGATGATTATGGATTTTAGTGGGAAATTGGCAGTGACTGTATCAGAGGCTGTTATCTAGATGCCATTTTTTCTTAAAAATGTCGTGGTAATCCAGTCAGTGCTAGCAGTCTGAGACATAACTATTAACATTGTTAGCTCAGTTTTGATTTTTTAATTTTTAAAAAAATTTTCTTAGTAATACAAAACTTTAAGAAGTAATTACTATGTGCCTGACATTGTCCTAAGTGCTTTACAAATATTAACTCCTTTCATTCTTATAATACTACCATGACTATTGTTCACTTGTTTCTTTTTAAAGATGAGAAAATTGAAGCACAGAACAGTTGGGTTATTGGCTTCAGAATCTGAGCTTGTAGCCCCGTCATATGCTGCTTCTCCCTGCTGTTCCTCAGGCACACCTCTGCACATCACCAGCAGCAATGCCATCTAATAACTTTCACATTGTCAGCTACACAGCGTCTTCTTATATGTTGCTATATGTTTCTAGATAAAGAGTTAAAATTGAAAGAGCATGAGGCAATTCTTGCTTCTAGAAAATTATTCACTTTTTATTTTATTTATTTTTTATTGAATTTACCACTCCTTAGGAGCCTGAAGTGATGGACACCATCTAATTTTATTTTAAAAACTGAATCAATTTCCATATTGTCATTACATAGGACGAATTTAGCCCTGCAGAACATGAGATGGAAAGCTTCTCTTGATTTCGGTGACATAGAGGACACACTTCAGTTTTAATATGGGAGATATGGTTTCACAGAAGCATTTTTAGTTATGTGTCAAATATTATAAATGATGAATTATATTTGCAATTTATGGGCCACCTGGGTGACTCAGATGGTTAAGCATCTGCCTTTGGCTCAGGGCATGATCGCCAGGTCCTGGGATGGAGCCCCACGTCGGACTCCTTGCTCAGCAGGGAACCTGCTTCTCCCACTCCCTCTGCTGTTGCCCCTGCTTGTGCTCTCTCTCTCTCTCTCTGCCTCAAATGAATAAATAAAATCTTAAAAAAAAATAAAAAATAAATTTGCAATTTAAAAACACAACGAAGGTAAATACAATGTAGATGTTTTGTGTTAATGAATATTCATTTTCATAAAATGGCATAAAAATGCCATTTTCATAAAAAAACTTCAACTTGTCACCTATTAATAAGGAAGTCATATGAGTGAAAGAGAAACTTATTTAGCATAGTAGGCACCTATCACAGTTTTATCTTTTTTATATTTTTTTGTTCCATGTCTGTGTATTCATCTAGGTATTTAAATATGTTAATTGTTTCCTAAATGGTATGGACTGCTTCGATATGTATCAGTGTATATTTAATCTACATAACTCAAATTGAAATAATAAATCTAAAACTATATATTATCTGATTTATAAATAACCCAAACTCTTTGCCATGACTTATTTTATTCTAACCTGTTCGTGTTCCTTGACTGCTGCCTTCCCATTTTTCTCGTTATTTCTCTTTTAATTTTGTCTGTTTGCCACAATCCTAAAATGAAAATTATTTGCCACCTGAGACTCTTATACTTCCTTCCTTGTGATCTCCTGGCATCATCTTCCTTTTTATGTCCTTTAAGTGTGAATGGCGAAGCAGATTTCTATTTTAAAATAAATGTATTTAGTTCAATAAATGTTACTCAAAATAAAATCTAGAAAAAATAAAAATGAAATAAAATTTAGAAAAATAAAAAGGCTGTGCTTGCACTTGCACCCTGAGGGCACACAGAGATTTGTGCCAGTTGCAGACTCACTGGGCCACTACTGATGCGGACCTGTGTCTGGAGTGATGGAAGGCTCAGCACCAAATCCAGTGAAGTCACACCCCACAGAGCTCATCATTTATTTAAAAGGAAAACAGGAGGAGATATATAAATTCTTGTGACATAATTTGCAACTGAGACATATCATTAGAAATAATTTCTTGAGCACTTGGAGGAGCGGCAATTAATTTCTGAGAACAGAGAATTATACTGGAAGAAAAATGGAATAAATTCTAAGAGGACTAGTGGTTGTTTGTGCTGGATTCAGGCACCAAAAGGTCAAAAAAAGAGAAGATGATCTGTATAAACCTATAGATTCTGGAAAGTCCAGGGCATGAGAAGGGACCATTCTAGGCAAGCCATGGTAAGGTGGGCTACTGAAAATTTTAGATGAGATTTCAAAGCAAAGCTTGAAAGACAGGCTAAGAATCACACTGCATTTGGCATAAAGTGGGGGGCAAGCAGTGGTCTTTGAGCAGTGGAGTGACGAGCAGGGTTGTGTTTAGGGCACTTAATAGGCTATGGTTGGGAACTGGTCTTGACTAGCTGTGAGTTCAAAAGCTGCGTGTGATAAAACTGCTACAGGCGCTATCATAATAACCTCAAGTAAAGTAATAAGGGAGCACAACAGCACAATGGCAAAGGGTTGGGAGAAAAGCTAAACATATTTTTTTTATCCTTCAAAATGTTTATTTTCATATCATTTTTACTTATCTTTCAAGAGGACATTTTCTTACTAAGCTTGTTTTTGCTGACTCAAGAAAATTGAAGAACCTCAACAGCAATTCTGAACCAAGCCTGAATTCATTAATCTAAGTGCTTTTTCTTTTTTCTTTTTTTCTTTTTCTGGATCAGGTTTTTCATGATTTCTGCTCTTGAGGTTTTTAATCCTCAATCATTAAGAATCACAGAGTGTTATACACAGAGTGTTATCTCATTTTGCGTGATTCTTTCAAGGCGAGCCTTTTCCTGACACATAGAACCACTGTGGATATAATTTCATGCATTTGAAAATATATTCACATTATATTGAACTTCTGCAAATAGTGTGAAATTGCAGCAATGCCTTGTAATATATTCCCATAGTTCAAGCAACGTTTTTCTAGTTTACTATTTCCATGTTCTATATTTGCCTCTCCTTTAAATGTTTGCTACATCTTTTTTGTGTGTAAATGTATTCAAATGCTGGACTAAATGATAAGAAAATTGTCCATGGCAGTCTAAAGCTATGAAATTTGCATAAATTACCTAAACTAAGTTCCTTCAAAGAGCTCAGTGAATTAGAACGCTATAATCTCTGTCCCTGTAAACTCATTAAGTTTGCACCATGCTAAAAAACAAAGAGGATTCTGACATCTATTGGCCACTTAAACATCTTAGAACTATGGGGAACACAATTAAGTTAACAGTTTGTGACTGGATCAGTGAAAATTTGTCTTTACTGATAAAGAAACAATCTCATGTCCTTTTGGAGTCTGCCTAGGGATTTACATTCATATATGAATGAATATAAGTACATAGGACACATTAGGAATAATTTTTTCAAGTGAATCTACATTTAAAAACATATATTTTATTTATTTATGAGAGAGAGAGAGAGAGAGAGAGAGAGAGAACACAAGCTGTAGGGGTTAGGGGCAGAGGGAGAGAGAGAAGCAGACTCCCCACTGAGCAAGGAGCCCGATGGGGCCCTGACCCCAGGACACTGGGATCATGACCTGAGCTTAAGGCAGACATTTAATCAACTGAGCCACCCAGGTGTCCCTCAAGTGAATCTAAATTTAATAAAACAATGTCCAAGAAGAAGCAGTCTTTATTAGATAGCAGTTTTTATTAGATTATTCATTAATCTCCTCTTCCTAATTTTGATTACATTGAAAACAAAGGTAATTATAACTTCTAATTTAAGAGGTAGCTTCTGAATATTTCTTGAAAGTATAGAGGAAAATGAAAATACATGTGTGAAAAACCAAGAAAAATAAATAAGTTATACCCACCTATACAGTATATTTCAGCTAAAATTTAAATTAAATAAATTATTCCACAAAGTTTTTAAGCCAATATTTGAATTGCCAGGATAGATACAAATGAAGAGCTTCAGAAACTTGGGTGGTATTGGCACTAAATCATGGTCTTCCCTCCCTCTTTAATTCTCTTGGACGAGCTTCCCTTCTATTGTACATGGTGTCCTTGGATTCCACCTGTAATACACAACCACATTATTGGCTGGTGACTCTGTTTGTTGTTTTGTTGTTTCTGTTTCTGTACACAGCAACATTAAAAAGGTTTAGAGATTTCCCATATGCTCTTGCCCCACACATGCTTGACCTCCCCCACTACCAACATCACTCATCAAATGGCATATGTGCTGCATTTGGTGAACCTGAACTAACATATACTTATCTCCCAAAGTCCATCATTTGTATAAGGGTACACTCTTGGTGTCATATACCTTAGGGATTTCAACAAATATACGATCACATGTATCCATCATTATAGTATCATAGAGTATTTTCACTGCCTTAAAAATTCTGTGTGTTAATCCTCCTTCCTTCCCTTCTAGCCCCTGGAAACCACATATTTTTCGCCTCCATGGTTTTACCTTTTCCAAAGTGTCCTATAGTGGAAATCACACAAGGTAGGCTTTGCAGATTGGCTTCTTTCCCTTAACAATATGCATTTAAAATTCTCCCCTGCCTTTCCATAGATTGATTGCTTCTTCGTGTGTGTGTGTGTGTGTGTGTGTGTGTGTGTGTGTGTGCGCCAAAGACCATTTCATTTCCTGGATATACCACAATTTATTTAACCATTCACCAGATGAAGGAAGGATATCTTGGTTGCTTCTAAGTCTTGACAATTATGAATAAAGCTGCTATAACACTAGTTGTGCTGGGCTTCTTGTGGATATATGTTTTCAGTATCTTTGGTTAAATCCCAAGGAGCCTCATTGCTGGATCATATGGTAAGAATAAGTTTAGTTTTGTAAAAAGTGCTAAATTGGCTTCCAAAGCGGCCCTTCCACTTTGTATTTTCCCCAGCAATGGATGAGAGTGCCTGCTGCTTTTTTTTTAAATGCATTTTCTGCAACATTTGCTGTTGACAGTTTGGGATTTTCACCATTTTAACAAGTGTGTAGTGATCTTGCTGTTTTAATTTCCTTGTTTTAATTTCAGTGATGACATATGATGTGGGGCATCTGTCCATGTGATTATTTGCCATCTGTATATATTTTTTGGTTGAGATGTCTGTTAAGGTTTTTGACCCATTTTTAATCAGGTTGTTTGTTTTCTTATTATTCCTTTCCTTTTTTTAGATAGCAGTCCTTTATTAGATGTGTCTTTTGCAAACATTTTCTCCCAGTCCCTGGCTTGTCTTCTCATTCTCTTGAAAGATTGTTCTTTTGTTGTTGTTGCTATTTGTTTGTTTGTTTCATTTTGTTTCAAGCTTGTCCTTTGTCTGGATATTCAGGTTTAGCTTCTTCCCACTTTGACTTCATCTGAGGAATATTGTCTACTTTGCTAGATCCAATTTTGAGATTGGGTCAACTGATTGTTAGCCCATCCCAAACAAACTTTGTCCCTACGAATTTTGGATGAGAAGTAACATTATCCCAAAGGTAGTTGTTAGATAGTTTTGTCTTCTTGGTGTCATAAATGAAACTAAGCCTACTGCATTTGATTTATACATTAAAAAAATTAAAATTCTGCATAACAAACATGACCATGCTCAACATGAGAAGATATTTAAACTAATAAAATATAAGTAAGTTGTAAAACAAAAGATTTCCAGGTAAATGTAGTATGCACTCCTCACAGAAACAAAATGCAGGGCTGATCATTCAGTAGTCAGTACATTCTTAGTGAATGATAAATCAATTAATATAATTCATCTTTTCTCAGATTTATGTCCTTAGACAAACAAACAGATTTATTTGGGCATCATTAATGCCACCACATCCTGTAACCTACATGACATACAAGAGAGCATAAATATGGACTTTCTTAATATTCCTCTGGTCCCAATTCCCCATGATTTCTTATCCTAATATTTGTCACTGAAAAGCCTATCCTTGCTTTTCTAAATTAAAAATAATTATTTATTTATTCATGAGAGCCACATAGAGGCAGAGACATAGGCAGAGGGAGAAGCAGGCTTCTTGCAGGGAGCCCGAAGTGGGACTGGATCCCCAGACCAGGGATCACACCCCAAGACGAAACTAGACGCTCAGCCACTGAGCCATCCAGGCGTCCCAAGCCTATCCTTGCTTAAGAAAAGTTTTTAATATCCACTTACCTTTGAAATCTCTCTTAAAAATTGCATTTATTTCTACTTCCTCCCTTTTGCTTTCATTTGTGTTCTCCCCTGGATTTATCAGAAAGTATTCTAAAAGGGAATTAGATTTGTTAGACCCTGGTAACGACATTAACACAAATTGGTTATGTAACTTCAGAAAAGATACATCATATTTAGACCACTAGCCTCCTTCCAAATAAACCAAAACTATGAAACAAACAAACAAAGCCCTAGTTTACACAGAAGATCTCTAAGTTCCTGATTGTCTTGGAAACTGTAAGCTAAGAACCAAATATGATATACAGTTGCATAACTTGAACCTAATTTTGAATTTTCAGAATACGATTATTGTAATTAATTATGCCACAGTGATTAACTCATTTTAGATTTTTCAATTGTAGTTTACAAAAAACTCAAAGATGCACAAATGAATTTTTTTAGTGACAAAGATTTACTTCATTTTAAAATATAGTATCATCGAAATGAATTAAAAGACAGAATTTAAGGTCAATATGAAGGCATATTATTTTGAAAGATAAATGTTCACTTCATTGCCCTTATTTTTTATGTAATCTCTGATGCCTTTGAAGAATAACTAGTGTACTGTTCTCTTTCCTATCATGGATAGAGGTGATATCGCTTAAATGGCACAGAAAGAATGGTATAATGAATTGGCCCTTCATATAGCTATTATTTGCTTTCATGATGAGTACTGGGCAGAGAAAGAAGAACCAAGCTCAGAGAATAGCCCTAAAATTGGAAAGAAACCAATTATATCACATGCCAGAAAAGGAAATCCAGCTATGTGTGGATAGTCTTCCTTTCTCTGCTATTTTTATTTTGGGTAATTCAATCACTAATGATTATTTTTAATTAGATCTGCAATTTTTTTTTCCAAATTGCAGAAATCTTAGCATTTGACTGAAACAACATTGAAGTAAAACGGATATATAAGAGCTGACAAAGGAGAAAATGAAAATAAGAAATTCTAACAAAACATATCAAATATACTCCCTTTTTTATTTCCTAAAAAAAAGTATCTGAAAATTTTGTAAAGTTGTTTTTAGAAACTGTTATAAATTACCCTTTATATTTTGAAGTACTTATCGTTGACAGCAAGAGAAACAAGTCAGAAATTCATTTTTCCCTCTGCCTCGTTTTTTAAGATTGTCTTAGATTCACTCCTCTACTATGCTTTGTTGATCTTTCTCTATAGGAACATACTGAGGTAAGCAGGATTTTAAAGTGACTCTCAATGACTTATAACCTTGTATCATCTACTCCGCCTGAGCATGTGGGAGTTTAGTGACTACACTGTGATGTTGCTTGGAGATTGTTCTACTTTTTATAACAATGGTAAGAGGAAAACTCTGCAGACATAAGACACCTAATCAACTTTTGAGATAGCCAAAAGGAGATTTTCCTGGACGGACTTCTTGGGAAAAGTCATCAAGATGTGACATCAAGATGTCAACTGGTGTTGACCAGAGAACTGAACCTAGGCAATCAGAAGCTTCTCCACCCTTGTCCCCACCCCATCTTAGAATGTGGATCCCACTTGACTTCCCCACCCTAGAAGCTGCCCCAAAGACACAGCCCTGAGACAGCAATGTGGTCTTGAGACCATCTAGACGGTGCATGTCACTGAACACACTGAAGGCCTCTATAGAAACTGGTAATATTTATGACCTGGGGCAGAGTTCTCCTCCTTGGACTGTGTCCAAGATAAAGCTGCATGTAAGGCTGTTGGCTTATTAAAACCGCCATTTAGGGACCAGGAACTGCCCTTTCCTTCAGTTTCTCTCTGCCCTCTGCATAGGGGTTGGTTTCAGGTCTCATGGGGGAAGCTGCCAGGGAGCTGGTGAGTATCCAATGTGGTGAGCAAGGCAGGAACCTGAGCCAAGGGGCCTTGGGAAAGAGGCGTCCTTGAAAAAATCTTGGGTTCATTGGCAACCACTGTGTGGGGAGGCATGGCCCATGTGTCAGATGCTGGTGGACCCCCACGGGAATATGAGATGCCCAGAAAATACCGGCTGCTTTAATGTGCTTGTAGGAGGAACTCTGCACAGCACACAGAGGCAGGGAAGGGAAGCACAGAGCTGCACACTGGGCTGAGGCCTCTGATGCCCAACCAGGGGCTGAAGCTCTAGTTAGGAAATCAGAGAGAAGAATGTGTAGGTGCCCCCTATTTTTGGAGCTTCTGGGCCAGCAGACAAGGTGGCAAAGCAGGATAAACCCCTGCAGACTTTAGCTGGCAGGTAAAGCGCAGGGCACTGGTGACAAACCTGATCAGGGCTTTGAGGTGGAATCCCTGGGAGAGTAGTAGGAGAAGGAAGTTGTGAACGTTGTCCAGGAAACAGATAAAATGCCCCCAAGTTCTGACCCTCTAATAAAAAAGAAACATTTAAATAAATAACAATTGCCACAAAAGTCCTAGAAGAAAACTAGCATTCTTTCTCTGTTCCTTGACCTGTAAATCTTATTATATCTTTGAAATGCAAACAGTTGATGATCAAAACTGCCCACAGGGATGGAAGAAAAAATAAGAGGGTAGGGGAGGAGAAAAGTTTATTGTGCACTGCCACTAAAGTTTTCTTGCCCCAAATCGAGACCACACCCTCCATAAGATTACAAGTATCAGAAACAAGCATTAGATGTAAGAGCAGGTCCCTGACTCATGGCTAGAGTTTTTGAAAACTTAATGGTCAGGAAGTTACAGGTTTGTGGAAAAGGAATAATGAGAAAGACATTTTATATGTAATCAAGTTAAGATTGGAATTGATTTATGGAAGTTAAAAAGAAAAAAAAAGTTTGAAAATCAAGAGTACCCTGGCGCAAAATAAAATTTGTTTTCCTTTCTGTTCAGAGGACCAACTTTTCTTCGATTATTGGCCAGTTCCTTATAAGACATTGTAAACAGAGGTTTTCCTTTACCTTTAATGTATTCTGCGTAGAAAATGAAGGCTCTGTGTTTTGTCTTTACAGGTCTTTGATTTACCAGGTCTTTGATTACACAGGAAACAGCCTTTTTCATTAAAAGAGGTGAATTTTTTTTTCAACTATGAAGATTTTGTGTATGCTAACTTTCATGGGAGGTGATGTAGGAAATGGTTGGGGGAAAAAAAAAAAGGAAATGGTTGGGGTTCAGAGTGACCAAAAAAGAATTCCTGAGACATGTTCTGTGCAAAAAGGGGAAAGAGCTGCCCTGGGGTCATGAAGAGTCACCCATGATATACTCTCAAGTTGGAAGCGGGCTAGGGAATAGCATAGGTCTCTAAGGGAGTTTGGAAGCCAGGTTTCCAAGACTGAGGGGTCTAGCGATTGTTAGGTAAAGGTCAGTTATTACTGTCTAATAAAACCTTCAGGTGTATATGGGTGGGTTATATGTTCAGGGGGCAATTGTCAACATGTGTCTTGAGAAGGGTTAGGGAGAGATAAAGGCAGTTTCCAAAGGAATTTTTATATGCTAAAGTAGACTTACAGGGTCCTGGGGGTCAATGTAACATTAAGCTGATTGCCTTTTGCCCTTAGCAACATATTAGCATGGAGGTGACTGAGTCTCGAGAGGAATGTCACTCTGCCCCTTTCAAAGATGCCTCAATGGGCTGTAAGTAGTAAGGGGATTTATTTATTTATTTATTTATTTTTATTTTTTTTTACCTTTGTTTCCCACATCAGGAAGCACTGTCAAATAAAAAGTGATGCTAAAAACTTTTAGTGTATATTTGTGTGACGTTCCTAAAATCTGATAGGTCCTGGAATAGTGACATCAGTCATGTGTTTAAAGTGTGATTTTAATTTTAAAAGGGATTTAAATGAATTTCAAAGTTTTTAAAATTTCAAAATTCCCTTGGCACGTTTATCACGATGGAATCTCATCAGATCTTTAACCACGGGCATTTTTAAAGCTTTTGTCCGACGGTCATTGTTTTACTTGGATGCTTTGGCAAAAAGGTTTGCTGCAAAAGTGCTTCATCTTCAACACATTCATGGAAAAGACTGAGAAGTTTCTGATAACTGAGATCAATTTGCCTGCACGTAGGAGGGACAACAATGGACTTTCAAGTGCTCCCCAGAGGTTACCTGCACAGACGCACAATATGTCATGGGATGGTGGCCAGGGACCTGTCCCTGTTCTCCTTCCCTTCATCAGTAAAATGGGACCGTCGCCTTGATAATGTAATGTTAACACATGAAGTTGACCCTCTGCTGCAGGACTTTGCTGGAACATCCCCGAGGGAGAGGATGTGCAGTGAACTCACGGAAAATTCAAGGCCCAGGCACCATTTTAAGGTTTGAGGTCATCTGATTATGCAAGACGCACGTTTTCCCAAAAGCTATGGTTGATAGGGTGCACGTTTATCCAACCCTTAGGAATGTAAAAGAGGTGCAAGCCTTTGTAGAGATTTTGGGGTTTGGAGAACTTTTATTCCCTACCTGGCACAATGCCTCACCCCTTGTAAGACAAGGAAACTGAAGGGACCCATGAAAGTCTGCTCTTTTGCTGCTTGTAATCTTGCTTGGGCCTTACACGTGCCTTAATGTATGTATGCACCTTAATGAACACACACACCTGCCTTACACATACCTTGATGTAGGTCCTTCTTGTAGAGGTCGAGGAGTTAGTGATTTCTTTGGAGACTCTCAGTACAATAGATCACCTCAAAGGAGTAGCCAGGTGAGGTCGCTATCTACATTTTACAAGACTGCTGACTCCAGGCACCTTGGCACCAAGACCTCCTGGCTCCAGGTCATAAGTGACTTATAGAGGACATCTGAGCACTTGTCCTAGTTTTGAGCACTGGCTGCCTGAGAGGACACATACACAAGACCACCATCCTCAAAGAAAACCTCAGACCACAAGCAAAGATAAGACTCATGCTCCTTATCCTTTCCAAGTTTCCCAGGTGCTGTCTGTATCTGCTGTCTCTATGTCTTCAGTAACTCAGTTCTGACTTCCTCCCGGCTCATGTTTGATATCTATCCTACATGAAGTCAAGGACCTGGTTAATCCCGTGGGACCCACTCCGGGTCCTTGGACAAAGCCTGCCTGCATCACTTATACTGCTTGATAAAAGGGGGCACACATGAGGTTGGGGATCATAGCAACAAGCTGCCTTTGAGAAAGCAGAAATATTATTGAAGTAGATTAAAGCCCTGTAATCTCCAAAGCAGGAATACCTTTTGAGTTAGATATGTCCGTGACTCCAGAAGGTATAGGTCAGGCTCTGTGGCAGAGACATCAGAAGGAGAGAGTGCCCCTAATATTTTGGCGCTAGCTCTGGAGAGAGGCAAAAGCCTTACATGCTCCCATAGGGAAACAGTTCCTAGTAGTTTACACAGCACTTCTCCAAGTGGAGCCTCTCAGGAAGGAATAAATCTTAGCAACCATGGGCTGAACTCAGTGTTTTGACTGGTGACCACTCAAGAGCGCTGGCCATTAACACTTTCCACTGACAGTTGGGCCTTTCTAAAGAGATTAACCCTATGACTCTGACAAAGGAAACACGAGGAATGGGGAATCATAAACGAACCCTGGTGGATCAGGATACATGGGGGAATTGATGGGGGCATGTGGGTCCTCCTGCAAGAGCCTGAGGCAGTCCTCACCATCTTCCATGTCTCAGCTCATAAGGCATTGACACCTCCTGGGAATCAGGACGCTGATGCCTAACTCAGGTATAAGTCCTAGCAACTGACCTTTCAGTAGATATAGAAGACGAGGTGCATAGAGAGAGGGGTGACCATTGCACCCAGTGGGATGATATGTTGCCAAGGATGTCAAATTGCCCTTGAACTACAGTAACCTGGCTAATGCAGTAATAGCACATCTTGTGTGTTATAAACAATATCCAGAGCAGCTGCTAAAAGAATCCAAGGGCATTCAGCAGAGTTCATAGCCAGTGAAGAATTGGCAAATTGATTATACTGGCCCCATCCTTTTGAGTGAGCGTTCCAAATATGCCTTAGTTTATTTTTTTATTATTATTTTTTTTTATGCCTTAGTTTATACAAACACTTCCTCTGGTCTAATCCAAGGTTTCCCCTGTTGTTGTGCAAACCAGGCTGCCGCTATGAGGGGACTGGAACAGCTAAGTACCACATGGACACCCTTGTCAAGTAAACAGTGATCAGGGGTCACATTTCAAAGAACGTGACGTTGAATTAAGATTCCATCTTCCCTATAACCCACAAGTAGCAGGGTTGATAGAAAGAAAAATATTAAATTATAAACAGTTAAAACTTGGGTTAGGTGAACTACAATACTGCCCCAGGCTTTAATGCATTTGCATGACCAACCCGTAGGAACCACTGTCCATGGGTCCAGATGGGACCCCTGCCCAACACCTAGTACTGAAAAGGTATGGAAGCCTTTGCCCCAACTTTCATCATGAATCAATGTGCTATGCTGCTGAGAACACCAAGCTCCATCACACCTGGGAAAGCTGTCATCAATTGGAATTGCAATGGGATATCCTTCTGGGATGGGTGAGTTACTTTTCACCCCCAGGATGGGGAAACTACTCAATCTCCAGTGAGATTCTGTTGTTCTGCCACAAAGAAGACCTGTTGAAATGTACTATGCCTCATGGAACACATTCAACTGAAAGGGGGTGGAAGGTGGGGGGGCCTCATCTGGCATATCACACCCCCAGTCCATCTTTTCATACCTGACAGTGCTGCCTCCCCCAGCCAGCAAGTATGGTGTATGCACAACCTCATTAATTCTGAAAGCTACGGCCTCATTAATATCTAAAGATCAGGCCACAAGTATATTTCTCATAGAAGGGGAAGACCTTCCCATACAAGTTTCTCCTAAGTATCTGTCTTTTTGACTTTAGACTTCTGCTGCTCCTGTGGTCATGGATGAGTACCCGATGGAGATGCCTTTCTGTAGTGGGTGCATTTGCATCCCTGACAAAGAAATAAATCCAAGTGTTGGGTGTGTAGGCAGGTAACCCTCTGGAGCTCATCAGAGTAGCCATAATGGGGATAGCTCCTCCAGGAAAGGGGCTCAAAAGCCCTAAAGCACTACATTAAAGAACAAGCTAGGATTGGTATTCTTAACTTATCTGATATTACCAATACTGATCCACAAACCTGGCCTGTAGCATACATTATCAATAATACTGGGCATGAGTATTCTTTCTGTGTGTGTCAAAAAAAATTATAAAGGGAGCCCATCAAGTTGCTGACCATAAAAGTCCTGGAAATAGCCCATCCCAGTCATGGGTGGCTAAGCTCAGATTTGGGATGCCTTTACATGGTTATGGGCATTTGAGCACCCGGGCATCCTTATATTGGGAGCAGAAAAATCACTCTGAACAGAACCAACCCAATTTTACTAGAAACATGAAGTGGATACCACTGTAGCTGCGTTGTCATTCTATCATATTAAAGGATGGTGATTGGTTTGTCACTGATTAGTTGGAGTACCCAGATATTTTTTGGGCAGCACAACATGGAACCCACTGACTATGTGGTACAAATCTTTGGTTATGGCTTCTACCTGAATGGTTGAGCCATTGTACCCTGGGCTGTCCTTGGGCACAGGGGAGAGTCCACCTCAAGGTAACAATAGCTATCAGTCTCCCTTTCCTAACAGCCAGATGGACACATTCTGTCTTCCATTGACACAAACATTTGGCTACCATATTTATTCCTCTGCTAGCACACTTAGAATTATAGCACACTTAGAACCCCTTACTAAATCTACCAGGCAAGGCTTAAATGATGTCCAGCAAATCCTGTCCTTACTAAATGCTGAGATATCTCTGATGAAAAAAGATGGCCTCCCAAAGAGAATGGCCTTGGACATTATCACTGTCTCTCAAGGAGGGACCTGAGCCATCATCCAAACAGAATGTTCTGTGTTCCTTCCTGATGAGTCTGCTAATGTATCATCTTTATTGAATTACATAAAGACTCAAGTGAATATCCTGATTGAGTCTACCCCCAGCTTAGAGGACTTGATAAATCAGTGGTTTGGATCATGAGTTCTTGTTGCAAAAGAGGTCAGTGATTTGGGGAATTGGTATCTTAATCATTTTTATCTTGAATGTGCCTATATTGTGGTGGCATCTGCTTCCAATGCAGCCAGATAGCTGTCAGAGGAGCACCTCCATGCTAGTGACACCTCTTGCTGGCTTCTCAGGTCACACTGTGGAAGAGGGGTTGTAAGAGCTAGTCATGAGGGGTGAAGGGCATTGGTGAAGGTCATCAAGAGGACATGACCCCAGGTGAAACATGAGCTGGACCCCAACATTTGGAGGCTATTTACCCCTTTCCTTGTTCTTGGAATGTGGGTTCCACTTGCCTTTCCCACTGCCAGAGGCTATACCAGGAACGTAGCCTTGAGATAGTGATGTGGTGTTGAGGACATCTTCACGGTACATATGACTGAACCCTGTCAACCCCTTTTTATAAACTTTTAAGATTTTGCAGCTGAGTGTGGAGATCTACTTGTCCTGGTGCCACATAAGCAAGCTGAATATATAAGTCCCTTTGCTTATTACAACTGACCACCTACTAATATGGGTGGCCTGCTTCTTTCTCCTGTCTCTCCCTGCCCTCTATATACAGGAGCCAGTCTCCAATCTCACCCAGGAAGCTTCCAAGGAGGTTGCAAATCAACTCAGCCTGACATAGTTAGATGAGATTTTAAAAGAGAGCTTACTTCTCTCCTGAAATAGTCTGATGATATGTTTCTCTTGTCATTCACCATATTGTTTGCATTTGAGATTTTTCTGCCCAAAAATATATTCTTTTTTTAGTTCTATTTTTCAAAAGATTCTATATATTCATGAGAGACAGAGAGATGATAGATAGATGATAGATAGATAGATGATAGATAGATAGATAGATAGATAGATGATAGATAGATAGATAGATAGATAGATAGATAGATAGATAGATAGAGACAGGCAGAGACACAGGCAGAGGGAGAAGCAGGCTCCATGCAGGGAACCCCACGTGGGACTCGATCCCGGGACTCCAGGATCACGCCCTTGGCCAAAGGCAGACGCTCAACCACTGAGCCACCCAGGGTGCCACTGAGCCACCCTTTTTACTTCTAATTTTATCTTTTTGAAATGTAGACCTATACAGCATGATATCAGCATCTAGCACATTCTCTGTTCCCATTTGAAGAAGGCTTCTTGCTTGGAAAGCAATAACAGAAAGAGTAATTTGCTGCAGAGAAGAGCTGGGTTTGAGGCCTACGGGGTTTGACACTCACCTAGTTGTCTGTCTCTGGCCGTTTACTTGAGTTGCTCAAAGTCTCCGTTTCCTCATCTCTAGAGTACAGTAATATGGCTGTGAGCATAAGAAAGCTTTGGTATAAAGACATTTCTAGATTTTGATATAAAATGCAATTGGCTGGATGATCTCCAGTTCCAAGATCTATTTCTTGTCTGTGACTCTTTAAGCAAAGCACTGCCCAGGACTCAGTGGTTAGCAGGTGAGTAAATGGAGAGATTTGTAATCTTAACTGTTCCACAGGCTCCTCTCTCCTCTTCTTAATGACAGGAGCTTCCATAGCCCTATCCTCTTGCAATCCACATGTCTTTTTCTGGCCATAGTTTTTTAGATTATTTGTTTGATTTCTCCCTCATCATATCCGTAACCTAGCTCAAGATGCCTGAAGTTGCTGCCTGAATGTATGCAGCCTGCAGGTCCAGTGCCCACCGCCACCCCCACGTCCACCCGCAGGCACTACTCGGTTTGCCATGTACTACCTGGAATGCAGCAGAGGTGCAATAATTTCAACATCTTCTGTTATCATCATTTTCTGTAGATACAGCTTAGAATTCTTCACTTCTTTCCATAACTATTTCCGTCTTCTTGCCTTCAATCACTAGGCTGTTTGGCACTAGAAAACATATCCCATAAATGAGCAGTAGTTTAATAGAAGGGCATATCTAATAATTGTAGGACCTTAAAGAATGTGCTTGTGTTTCAGTGATCTTTTTATTGGGTTTTCAACAGTCCAACACACTGCCATACTCCTCAAACATTTGAATTTTTTAAATTTATGCAAGTCAAAGATTTACATATTTAGCTTTTCCAGTTTTTTAATTTGAAAAATTATTGTCATTTTCACCCACATCTTATCTCTCTCCTTTATCAAACATTTTGATGTCTCCCTAATCTTTGTTTTCCAGGCATCATTAGCTCTATCCCAATGAAAGCCTCTGTGACTCTGTGTCTTTTCTATTATCTTCAAATTTCACTACACTTGTTATACCCTAAGAGAAAGCTTATAGTTTTCTATAATGACCAGGTAAATATCATCTCCCTATAAAGTCCTTCCCAATACTCATGACCACATCTGAATATTCTTTTGTGTTCTACTAATATGCTTCTCATGTCTCAATTATTACGCTTAATCTACCTAATCATATATGATACATTTTGAAAAATATACGTAAGTATAAAATCTAATTAGATACTGAGAATCATGCATTAAGATGGAGGCAGCTATATTTCCAGATTTACTGCTATCAAGTCTTTCTTACAAAGCAATTAATGTCTAAACTAATGGCTTTCAAACTTTACCATCATGTTTAAACCCCACTCAAGTGCTAATAAATATATATTGAATGGAATTGAACACATTCAATTTGCGTTAAATATATCTATGTTCTCATGCAAAGATTTGAAGTACGTACAGACTATTAGCTCAATGCTTTTCAACCTGTTTGGCTGATAATTGAGTGAGCAGACATTCTGTTATAGCTAAAATGTCCTCATTTTGGTAACCTGGTCTGTGTAGGTCACTGTTTTTGATACGTCACAAGATACCTGTGACTTGGAATGAGGTCACCACCACCTGCAGTAGATATTATCAGTAAGAGACATGGCTTATTGCACAGAAAGCCCCCCTCCATTTTTAATGTGTGACTGCTGACAGGTTTTAAGGCTCATCTCTTCCTACTTGCCTTCTGCCTTACATCTGAGCAGATCTAGGAAACTCTGGGCGTTTCTAACTTTGTTGCCAGTCAGGATTTTTCATAAAATGCACGTGAAAACTCTCCCCTGGCCCCATCCCCCAATCAAGATAAAAATCCTAACACAAGCTCATGCCCCTACTCTTTCAATCCCTTCTCAGGCCAGCTTGGGAGCCCTGACACGCTCTCCTCAAAAATCCTCATTATATAATTAGTGAGATTTTTTTTTTTAATTTCCTCTCGGTTTGTATATATGCTGTCATCAATCCCAACATCTGAACCAAATTTTGGGCAGGAGTCCATTCTATTTCTGTGTGGTAATTACAGCATTTATAAACAATTTAAATTGCTGATCGTGACAGTTAAACACACAAAAAAAGTTCTTACAATGATGTTCTAGCACTTATTACATGCAAGATGTTTTGGAAGGCATTGAAAACAGCATATATTTGAAGTTTAGACAAAGACCTAAATAAAACTGATTAATTAAAAATATAATTTATAGTAATGGAATAATTGGCAACCAAAATGAAAGAAATGTTAAATAACCAGGAATCACAGAAACCTTAATAATATGTTTACAATCCTATGGATATTGCCTTTTCCTCTTGGTTTACTCAGAATTTTATGTCTCTCATTTTCTATCAACATATGACAGTCAAGGCTCTTCAGATTTCACCAAACTTGTGTGTTCTTTAGAATTAAGACTATGGACTGCTCTGAAGCTCCATCTGCATCAGATGCATTCTTTGCTACTGCAGAGGAAATCATTCCAATGTCCCAAAGAACAAAAGCACTGGTGGATTTTGGCTCACTTCACCCAAGAGAAAGAAGCTTCTCTCTTGGCCATAGTTACAGAAACCTGAGGAGGGAATCTAGTTAACCTTCATCAGTTCATGTTCTCTCTTCATGGGCTGATCACTGCAGCAAGTTACCAAGACTGGCTCATATGTGGTTAGCTGTACTTGTCCGTGGCCAGGGATGCTAAGAATCCATCCATCATAAGAGAACTGGAGCAGAGAGAGCAGGAAGAGTTAGCATAAATGTGGGCTCTGGGAGAGTCATGGTGGGACCCGTTTCTATCACAAATTAGGGTACCGCTCTCATAAAATCCACTCATTCTTCTACAACAAAATATATAGTATTTTTCTCATATTAAAGTAAGGAAACTAGGACTCAGAGAGATTTAAAGAACCTCCCCTTCATGGTTAATAAATACTAAGCAAAAATTTATTTCCAGGCTTTTATGATTCCAAGATTGTAATTATCCTGATATACAACGTCCACATTGCCTTTTAGAAATCAACTACCTGTCCAAGGAATGAAGAAATCCCCCATCCTGGCTAATGTGTGAGATAAACTACATGGCTAGAACAAGAATATATATTTGTCCACAATTTCAACTTTGGATCACAGCCTGGCAGATATAAAAACGTAAAACTTGATTCTTTATCTACCTTTTCCTTCGTGTCTCATAGTTCTTGATCTAAAATTCATTAAGTAAACATATTAGGAGTCACATATTTAAAAAATAATTATGCCTTCTTAATGCATATACTTTAAGAAGAGTTAAAATTATCATTTAATTCACTGAGTTTGACCTACACAAAAGATAAGTTGACTTACACAAAATTGCTGATACACTCTAATTCTCTAAGATGGAACAAAGTAGGATATGAGAAAGGATTGCTCTGACATTTAGAAATAATGAGACTGACGAGTCATTTTTTACTAAAGTGAAGTGTGTGTGTGTGCGTGTAGCTATTGCAAAGAAAGACAAAGGCAAATGAATGTTAAATGTAATTAAAATCGAAACAAAAATCATTCCAAAAGGCAATAAGAATCTGTTTTTCTTTGGTTTTTGCTGCATGCCTTTTTAAGAATTACCAATACTCTTTCTCACAAAGAAATGTTAAGGACTTTGCAGTTTTCAAGACACTTATTCTCTATACTTCTCTTCATTACTATTCTAGTGATTCACGACAAGCCATGCGCAGCTGATGAATGCTTTTGTTGAACTTTGGTAGTTCAGATGTGCCTTGTTTAGCGGAATGCACGTCGCATGATTTGAATATTGCCACTTTCTTCTACTGACACCTGCCAATGTGGGGCCTGTCTTGGTAGATTTAGTGAATGATTTTAATGTTTTGTCCCGAATATTGTTTTGTACATAAAATCAGTTTTAATGTATTTAACTTTAGATAAAACTGAAATTATTAATGACTGCTAATTTGAATACAAGTGTTTTGCCCAAGTCATTATCATAGTAAAGTAAGGAGACTTTAGAGGATTTATTTATTTAAATATAATAGACATAATATAAAGTGCACATATTTAAAGTGTATGGATTTATCGATGAAGCCATGATCACAATGAAAAGAAAGAACATATACATAATCCCAAAACATTTTCCCATGTCACTTGGAAATAACTCTCGCTCCTCTATATCATTTATTTTTATTTATTTATTTTGTTGTGGGGTAGGGGCAGAGGGAGAGATAGATAATCTTAAACAGGCTCTATGCTCAGCACGTAGCCTAAAATGGGGCCAGATCTCATGACCCTATAATCATGATCTGAGCCAAAATCAAGACTCCATCGCTTACCTGACTGAGCCACCCAGGAACTCCACACCATTTATTGAAAAGTATATAATTTTCCCACCGAGTTCTTTTGTACCATTGATGGAAATCTGTTTTCATCAATGTGTGTGTGTGTGTGTGTGTGTGTGTAACAAGCTTTAGGACTTTCTTTTCTTTTCCATTGATCTCTTTCTCAACTTTTATGATAATATCACACTCCCTCAATAACTATATTACATTAAATTTTGAAATCATATGATATTCCTTTTAAGTTTTTTTTTTTTTAATATGGTCTGTTACATTAATTTATTTCACAATGTTAAACCAAGATTATAAGCTTGAAATAAACCTCCAGCTCTGTTCTTTCTCAAGACTGCTTTATGGGATCCCTGGGTGGCGCAGCGGTTTGGCGCCTGCCTTTGGCCCAGGGCGCGATCCTGGAGACCCGGGATCGAATCCCACGTCAGGCTCCCGGTGCATGGAGCCTGCTTCTCCCTCTGCCTATGTCTCTGCCTCTCTCTCTCTCTCTCTCTCTCTGTGCGTGTGACTATCATAAATAAATAAAAATTAAAAAAAAAAAAGACTGCTTTGGCCGTCTAGGGTATATGCTAATATTTTTAATATGTCATGCCTCATTTTTATTCACTTAAAATATCTCCTAATTTCCCTAATTTCCCTTTTTGTGGATTACTTAGAAATGTTTTATATTGCATTCAAGTGTCTAAATAATTTTCTTGAATATTTGTATTAGCAACTTCCAGCGTAATTCCATTATTATCATAGAATATACATTATGTGACTTGAATCTCTTTTATTCTTTTTTTAAAATTTGAACCCTATTAAAAACATTTGGAGATGCTTTTTTGTTTGTTTGCTTGATTGTTTTTTTCCCCAGATGGGAGGTCAATATTGAGTTCCTTGTTTTTAATCTTTGCAAGAAGTGGAAGTCTTAGTGGAATTTTAAAACAAATAATAAAAAAAAATAAAAAAATAAAACAAATAATAAGAAAATACAGGCTGAAAAAATGTTTATTGTCTATAAAATCTTCAGGATATACAAGCATTTTTATTAATCATGGTTTCTTTTTAAATAAAATGTGGGGTTTGGAAGATCCAGTAAGAGTAACCAAATTATACAGCCTTCTTTCTTCGAATAAGAGGAAATATAAAAATATTTTATTTCATTGCCATTGTGTTTATTACTCCCAGATAAATACTGTTTTAAAAAGCTATTGTTTTCTTTATCTTGCAGTGAAACATTTGAAGTTTGCTACTATTTTTGATTCCAGTTAAAGAATCTGGTCATTACCTAATGTGATCATTTCACTGCTGAGTGGAAGCATTTCAGTGAGCATGAGAGCCTGCGGCAGGAATATATATGTTTCTGTTTGTGTGAACAAAATCTTTACATTTTTTGGTTTGGCAATATTCACGAAAAAATGTCAGCAAAACCAAGGACAGAGCCATGTCTGGATTTTGAATCTCAAATGTGGGGAGGGCTGTGTTGAAGGCCTTGATGAGTCATCTTTTTAGAGCTTTGATTCAATAAAGCACTAAGCAAGCTAAAATTATCTAAATTGTAGTTAAATAATACAGGCATAAGATAGATTTTTTGAATCCCAGACACAATGACACTGGGGAATATGGTACATTGTTATCCAATGTCTTTTAATATCTTGAGCTGAGATATTCATTCAACATGGTCACAATCTACTCCGTCTAAGAACATGCCAATGATAGCATCTCATGTACATTTTATTCAGTGTGATGAGTCTGCTCACCAGGGGGTTTAAAACCTATTCCATTCTTTTTAGTTTCCTCAGCTGGAAACTGGGCATTGTTACTCCCGCCTCACTGGGCTGTTGGAGGATGTTGTGACATGGAATATGAAAGGCCTCTAAGTCACAGGGGTATCCAATCAGCGCACCTTATGGTTCGTTCCTGGAAAGAGAATCACTCCAGTTCAGCAATGAACTTGGCCTCTTTCAGTTAGCTAAAGCAAAAGCTAGTTTCTCCATTTAAATTCCAGGCACAACATTTAGATACTGCCAAGTATAAAATAATCTTAAAAAAAAGAGAGAAAGAAAAAATAAAGTAAGAAAAGCACCATAAATACTGTGGGGAAAGATTGGTTGTTGCCATCATGGAAAGAAGAAAATAAGCACCCTATATAGTTCATAAACAAAAACTAACATCCAAGGTCTTGAGTATTTCAGGCTTTGATTTGTGTGTACCTGGTGCCACAATTCAGAAGAGCATGGACACCGCCACTCCGGTTTTCATTATTCTTTGCTTCTTGGTCATGTCACTGCCTCCTGTTTTATAAATACAAACAAATAAAAGCCTTGGAAACATTAATTGTTTGTATTCCAAGATAAATTAAAAGAAAAAAAAATGTTTTCATCGATGTATGTAGACTATAAGGCCCTTACTCTTTAATTTTGAATGTTTAAAGATAGTTATCATTTTATCATGTGTTCTGATTATGCTGATGTATAGGTATTTTTAGCAGCTAATTTTTATTTACATTTAAGAAATTTACATAAAAAACAAAAATAAAAAAGAAATTTACATAAAAAACTCAATATTAACTAAATGCTCCAATTATTTGCATTTTTCTCTTAACTTCTTTTCAATGCATATAAACATCTCATATATTCCTGTTATTACTTAGCACCTCAATGTTAACATTATCCACCATGAAAAAATTTAAAGCATAGAATTTACTTTATTTTTACCTTGCTCCAGTGTAAGGGAATTTGAAAAGCCATCCATTGTTCTCAAAAGCACTTGCCATAAATATCTTTGAACAATTTTTTTTTTCCTTTGGCCAAACTGTTTTCTTTCCTTTTAAACGTGTCATTTGCTATTACAAGAAACAATAGATACATATAGATACATAAATTTGGATTTATCATGTTTCTTATTGAAAACTTGCTCTCCAGAAAATGTAAAACAACAGTATGCACGTATGTACGTATGTATGTATTTTTTAACAAGTGTTTACATACTTTGGCTTAAGCCTATCAGCATTAAATTACATCTGTTTTCTTTATTTTTGCCAATATAACAGATTCATGTTGAAACATAAATGTTATTTAGCACTATTGAGGGATAGATTTTATTTTTATTTCTTAAAAAGTTTCCTTCTGGTTATCAAAAATGTTATTTTATGACAAGAAACCTTACAAATGAATAAGTACAAAAATCTGCTCGTAATCTCATCTCCAAACTACAGAAATAAAATAAGTATAGCGAGATACAGTAATGAATATAATACTATATTAAGTACAGTATACATAGACGTGAATAGATTTACAGGCATGTGCACATATTTCTTATTGCATGATATGGTTGTACTACTTTGAATGTGATAATACATTTTGAATGTTGCCTGGTGTCAGTGCATATCCTCACTCAATACTTTTTAATGACTATATCATATTCCATCTTATGGGGTGTCTCCAATTGCTTTGCAATTCTCTCATCATTTAATATGAAGTACAAATTTTAAGTAGTATAAACTATGTTTTAGTGAAAATTAGTATCTGTATATGTTAGTATGTATCCTTGGTAATTTCCTAGGATACATTAAGTATGAAATTGCTAAATGCTGTTAAATTTTGCCAGGGGCGGGGGAAACAATTTTTTACTCCTTTGTTTAAATATCTGTCATCAGAGGGGTACAATATTTACAACATGTATTCTAAGAAAATTTCAGTGACATGTTATTTGAAAAACAGTAGGCAGAAAAAAAAATGGAGGGGACATCCTTGCCCTTGCTTCCTAGATTTGTATAAAGTGGAACCAGACACATCTGTTTAGTATGATATGTATTTGTCAGCTCAAGTTGCCATAACAAAATAGTATAAACTGGGTGACTTAAATAATGGAAGCTTACATTCTTCCAAGATCAAGGTCTACAGGGTTCAGGTCTAGTGAAAGTTTCCTTCCTGGTTTGTAGACAAATGTCTTTCTTTTTTTAAGATTTTATTTATTTATTCATGAGAAACACAGAGAGAGAGAGAGAGAGAGACATAGTCAGAGGGAGAAGTAGGCTTGAGCAGGGAGCACAATGCGGGACTTGATCCCTGGGATCAAGGCCTGAGATGAAGGCGGATGCTCAATCACTGAGCCACACAGGCATCCCGGACAACTGTCTTCTTGCTGTGTCCTCACATGGCAGAGAGAGACAGAGACAGAGAAGAGCAAGGTCTTATGGCATTCATTACCTACTAAAGATGCTATCTAATCTCCAGATACAGTTACACAGAGGGAAAGAGCTTCGGCATATGGATGTGGTGGGAAAGAGGGAAACATATGATATGTATCGGTTAAGTTGAACTTCTTTGAGTTCTTAAGGACTTTTCTGTGGCAAAGAGGCATCAAGGATATTCAAATATTGCTCTTATCATTTTCTGTCAACAGGGCATGATCAATTATAAAGTCTCTATACAGCTTGATTATGTTTTTTGAAAATGATATTAAAATGCCTACATTATTAGAGACTGGAAATGATGGTGGATTAAGATGACCCTACTCTCACCTCACCCCATGCATACAACTAGAAAACACTCACCTCAGTGTAAATAACCTGGAAAATGCCCCAAACAGTAGCAGAACAAACTGCACAACTCAGGGTAGAAAGAGGCCATTTCAAAGAGGGTAGAAAGGATAGAAAGGAAAGGACAGAGACATTGTGGGAAGCTAAAAGGGCCCCAGCCATCTTTGGTAGGAGAGGGCCATAGGTGTGGAGAGGAGACTGAAACAGACCCCCCATATCAGGTAGCTTGCACAGAGGAGACAAATTCCCTTAACATTTGGCTTTGAAAACTACACAGACTGAATTTCATGAGTCTTTACAACCAGAAGGACATAAAGTCTGGGATTTTAGAAATTGGCAGGCTTGGCTCTGGGACAACCCAGAGGAGGAAGGGAGCTAGGTTTCCACCCTTAAAGAGATAGCACAATAATAGTCCTCAGAGATACAACAGAGAAACATCAGTTTGAATGCCTGGAGCATGCAGGAGGGAATTATATACCAATTTCAGAGCCCGTCCAGGAGGTACAGAGATCTCTGGGAGACTCCTCCAGGAACAAAAGAGTTGGTAGGTGCTAATTTTCTTCCCCACTGCCCACCATAAATCCATGGCCACCTTTGGGTACTGGCACAGCACTACCACTCACTATCTATCTTGCCTACATCAATCCTTGCCTATGGGCACAGCTATGGATCTGTCCTTTTCCAATCAGGCTTACCTCAGTCCCAATGTTTCAGGCTTCCTTCCAGAGAGGACCACACAAACCTTGGCATCACCATGTCTCCCAACCCATGCACTTTGTAGGGCCTTGATCCTGGTGTTGGCATCAGTGGTGGGCCCTGTGGAAGACCAGGTCGCATTTTGTTAAAATTGTGTGCTTCAACCACATGCACTCTGGGGATCCAGCCTGGCTGCCCCAGTCTCAGTGGTGATGGTAGGTCTCATTTCACAATGACAATAGGCAAGCACCATGTTAATACTGCTCACCCTACCCTATCCTGTCCTGTCCTGATGATAGGAGCATGTGCCCTCTCACCAATGCACAGACATTGTTGGCTCTGTGTGCCCGGCTCCCAACAATACATTCTTGGCCAGATGGAGCCCATTCAAACCACTGCCACAAGCCAGGCAGTGTGCAAGCAGCCCTGGAAAGCACCAGCAGCACTCCAAGTGACTCCTGCCCCCGAGAAAGGAGAAAATAACCACACATATCAGTCAGATAGCAGCCCCAGAAATGGATTGGTGGCAGACAATTGTTTTGTTTGTAGGTCCCTGTCCACCAATGAAAGCTTCTCAGGGGACAATACAGGGAAAGCACACTGTTGTCTGGTGTACTACATCTCTGGAAAATGCCTGGCCTGACTCAACTCAAGCCCAGAGCATCCCCAGGTGGGTCCACTAACACCACAAGGATCAAACATTGCCCACAAAATCTAAAGAGTGTCACTGCAGACAACTGGACTGAAGGACAAAGTGTCCAAACAATAATAAGACACACATAACACTCATTGGAGAACTCTGAAGAGCCAGATGCTGAGATATAGGAAAAATTGCCCTCCAGGGTACTTACAGGACCTCCTTAATAAGGCCATGACTTTCAAGGGCAGAAGGCATAGCTTCTCTTACACATAGAAACAGACACAGAGAGTTAGACAAAACAAGGAGACAGGGGAATACGTCCCAAATGAAAGAACAGGACAAAACCTCAGCAAGAGACCTAAGGGAAACAGATATAGGTAGTATGCCTGATAGATATTTAAAGTAATGATTATAAAGATAGTGACTGGACTTGAGAACAGAGTGGAAGACATCAGCAAGAACCTTAGCAAAGAGATAAAATGAACCAATAAAATACATGAAGAAATAAAGAATACAATACATGAAACATAAGAGTTCCAACTTAATATAGACTACTAAGTCGAGAAGATGTATACAAATTGAATGGTAATGAAAAATCAAAAAACAGTGATAGAAGTGCAAAATATAAAGAGAATTAAATGTAAGTACATCACTGAGGAAAGCCAGCAAATCATGAGAAGAGAGCAAGAGAAGAAAGGAACAGAGAACTGCAAAACAACCACAAGTCACAAAATGGCAATAAAGTATATATGTTAATATTACTTTGAATGTAAATGACTAAATGCTCCAAACAAAAGACACAGGGTGCCACATAGATACATGGCAAGACATATCTATATGCAGCTTAAAAGAGACTCATTTCAGACTCTGCAGAATAAAAGTGAGAGGATGGAGAAAAATCTATCATACAAATGGATGTCATAATGCTATGAAACTAAAAATCAACTACAGAAATATCTGGAAAAATCACAAGTATATGCAGATTAAATGACATGCTACTAAATAATGAATGGGTCAACCAAGAAATCAAAGATGAAATTACATGGAAACAAGTGAAATTCAAACACAGTTGTTCAAACTCTTTAGGATGCAGAAAAAGTGGTTCTAAGAAGGAAGTTTATAGCAATATAGGCCTATTTCAAGAAGCAAGAAAAATCTCAAAAAAAAAAAAGAAGCAAGAAAAATCTCAAATAGAAAATGTAACCTTATACTTAAGGGAGATAGAAAATGAAAAAAATGATATTGAATCAATAATCAAAAAAATGAAAGTCCAGGACTAGTTGGCTTCACAGATGAATTCTGCCAACCATACAAATAAGAGTTAATACTCTCCCAAAAAATAGAAGAGGACTGAAACCTTCCAAATTCATTCTCTAAGGTCAGCATTACCATAGTACCAAAGCAAGAAAAAGGCACCACAAAAAAAAAAAAAAAAAAAAAAGAGAGAGAAAGAGAGAGAGAGAGAGAACTACAGGCCAATAACTCTGATGAATAAATGCAAAAATCCTCTATAAATATTAGCAAACCAAATCCAACAATACATTTAAAAAATCATTCACTGCAATCAAGTGGGATTTTTCCCCTGAGGTTGCAAGGTTCAATATTTGCAAATCAGTCCACGTGATACATTCATTCATGATAAGAACCCTTAACAAGGTAGGTATAGAGGGAGCATACCTCAATGTAATAAAGGTCTTATATGAAAAACCCATAGTCAACATCATACTCAATGGAGTGGGGCACCTGGCTGACTCAGTTGGTTAAGCATCTGCCTTTGGCTCTGGTCATGATCTCAGCAAACTGAGATAGAGCACCACATCGGGCTCTCTGCTCAGCAGGGAGCTTGCTTCTCCCTCTCCCTCTGCCTGTTGCTCTGCCTACCTGTAATCTCTCTGTGTCAAATAAATAAATAAATAAATAAATAAATAAATAAATAAATAAAACTTTTTTAAAACATAATGAAACAAAAAAAAATATACATCATACTAAATGGGGAAAAATTGAGAGCTTTCCACCTAGGGCCAGGGATAAGATGAAGATGTCCACTCTCACAACATTTAAAAAAATATTTTTTCTTCTTTCTTCCTTTCTGTCTTTCTTTCTTTCTTTCTTTCTTTATTTATTTATTTATTTATTTATTTTTTTCTTCCTTTCTTTCTTCCTTCTCTTTCTTTCTTCTTTCTTTCTTTCTTTCTTTCTTTCTTTCTTTCTTCTCTTTCTTTTCTTTCTTTCCTTTCTTTTAGAGGACAGAGTGCAAGAAGATGGAGGGAAAGAGAGAGGGAAGGAGAAAATGAAGCAGACTCTGGACTGTGCATGGACCCCTACATGGGGCTCCATCCCATGACCATGAGATCATGACTTAAGCTGAAATCAAGAGTTGAATGCTTAACCCAGTCAACCAGGTGCCTCTCACTCTCATTATTAGTATTTAACATAGTACTTGAAGTCCTAGCCACAACAATTAGACAAGGAAAATAAATAAAAAGCATCCACGTTGGTAAAGAAGAAGTTAACTTTGGACTATTTGCAGATGACATGATATTATATATAGAGAGAAAGAGAGGACTGAAAATACTCCACCAAAAGAAAAAAAAACTGCTGGAACTGATAAATTCTGTAAAATATTGGGATGAAAAAATAATATACAGAAATCTATTGCATATCTATACACTAATTATGAAGCAATAGAAAGAGAAATTAAGAAAACAAACCCATTTACAATTGCAGCAAAAATAATGAAATAAGACTAAACATAACCAAAAAAGATGAAAGACTTGTATTCTGAAAACTATAAATTGTTGATGAAAGAAATTGAAAATGACACAAAGAAATGGAAAGACATTCCATGCTTATGGATTGAAGGAACAAATATTGTTAAAAAATCTATACTACTCAAATCAATCTACACATTTAACACAATCCCTATCACAATATTCAATGGCATTTTTCACAGAGCTAGAACAAACAGTCCTAAAATTTGTGTGGAATCAAGAAAAAAACCAAATATCCAAAGTAACCTTCAAAAAGAAAAACAAGCTGGAGGCCTCACAATCCATTATATTACAAAACTATAGCCACCAAAAACAGTATGATACTGGCACAAAAATACACACAGATCAATGAAACAGAATTGAAAACCCAGAAATAAAATCATACATTCTATTAATCTTTGGTAAAGCAAGAAAGAATATCCAGTGTGAAAAAAATACAATCTCTTAACAAATGGTGTTGGAAAAACTGAACAGCAACATGTAAAAGAATGACACTATACCACATTCTTACACCATCCACAAAAATGAATTCAAAATGGAATAATGACCTAAATGCAAGACCTGAAACAATAAAAATCACAGAAGATAGAACAGGCAGTAATTAATTTCTCTGACAGCAGCCACATCAACATCTTTCTCGATATGTTTTGGGAGCCAAGGGAAACAAAAGCAAATGTAAACTTGTGGGACTTACTCAAAATAAAAAGCTCTGCACAGCAAAGGAATCAACAAAAGAATCAACAAAACAAAAAACAACCTACTGAGTGGGAGAAAATATTTACAAATGACATATCTGATAAAGGGTGAAAATCCAAAATACAGACAATAATCTAAAAAACCTCATCACCCCCAAAACAAGTAATCCAATTAAAACTGGGCAGATGATATGAACAGACATTTCTCCAAGGAAGACACACAGGTGGCCAACAGACACGTGAAAAGATCCACAACAGTGTCCATCATCAGGGGGATGCAAATCAAAACAACAATGAAATATTACCTCACACCCCTCAGAATGCTTAAAATCAAAACTCAAGAAACAGCAGCTGTTGACAAGGATGCAGAGAAAAGGGGACCCTTCCACACTGTTTGTGGGAATGCAAACTGGTGCAGTCCTTCTGAAAAATAGTATGGAGCTTCCTCAAAAAATTAAAAAAGGACTAACTTATGATCCAATAATTGTGCTACTGAGTATTTGACTAAGGAATACAAAAACCCTAACTGAAGGGAAATATGCACCCCAATGATTATTGCAGCATTATATACATTAGCCAGATAGTGGAAGCAGCACAGCTGTCCATCAATAAAAGAATGAATAAGTAGTGGTATGTGTGTGTGTGTGTGTGTGTATGTGTGTGTGCGTGCGCACATATATGTAAAAGAATATTAATTCAGTCATAAAAAAAGAATGAAATCTTGTCATTTGCAACAACATGGATAGGTCTAAATTCTAAATGATATAACCCCATCCAAGAAAGACAAATACCATATGATTTCACTCCTACGTTGAATTTAAGAAGGAAAAAAGACACACCAAAAAAAATAGACTCTTATGATAGGGAACAAACAGATGTTTACTGGAGAGGAGGTAAGTGGGGGGGATGGATAAAATCAGTGATTGGGACTAAGGAGTGCACTTGTTGAGATGAGCACTAGGTGTTGTATGGAAGTATAGAGGCACTACATCGTATGCCTAAAACTAATATAACATTGTATGTTCACTATAACACCAGAATTAAAAATTTAAGACATGCTTAGATTATTGATATATTGTGAGAATCAAGTGAAATATGTACATGAATGTTCTTAGTTTGTATGACTTACTCAAGATCTTTGTCTTAATGCATCCTTTCATCTGTTATTTCATCCTTCTGTATTTTCTTTCTTTTATTAGTATCTGTTTAGTTATATGTGGGAGATATATTTTGTCAAATGATACGTAGTCAAAGGTTTGTTTATTTTTTTTATTTTTTTCAAAGGTTTGTTTAATCTAGGCTTTGTTCTCTGCCACATAAAACCATATTCCTTTCAAGAATTAAAAAAAAGAAGATTGCAATACAGATAAGACAAAGAATAGCATTTAGGGATATTTTAAATGCTACTCTTTGAAAATTTAACTAAATTATAAAGAAATATGATTTAAAAAACTAGATCTTCCATGTTAAAATTAATTTTCTCTTTAAAAAATGGGGGAAATTCTAAGTACAGTGCTTATTTTTATGTATATCCTGCAATCTCCCCACTCCTGAGGTCCTAATTTACATGACAACACAAAAAAGTTAGTGCAGTTGTATAGTGTCCATCAAAGGGCACCTATAATAATATGAAATCCTCATGCTGTCATTGTGAAGATGTTCTCTGCAGAAATTATGGATGAGAAGATACTGAGTTGGGTCAGGTTTTTTCCTATTGAGAAAGCAACATAATATTATGGTAAGAATGTGGAGGAGTTCTTGGTCTGTATAGACCTTCCTTGTGCAAGCATAAATTCACAGAAAAAGGAAACAAAATTAAATGAGTAATTCATTTGCGTTAGTTAATATCTGCTGCATAACAAACAGTATCCAGGTTTGGTGTCAGCTGTTAGCTTAGCTTAGCTAGGATGGTCCATCTCCACCTGCTGTTGGCTGGGACCACACACAGTCTGACAGAGGGTTGGTGATAATGTTGCATATCTTTTGTTTGACTGGATGTTAGTAGGGGTAATTGATTCCACTATACATGTACAAACCTTGACAGTGTTTCATCATTAGAGCATCTATATGGCACTCAGTGCATAGTTGTTTAATGAATAATGGGATATTTACTATGCATCAGGATGCATCAGGTACCATTCTCATTGCTCAACATTTATTATTATTTTCCAGTAATCTTCACAATAGCCCACTTTGATGGCATCTTTTATTATCTTCATTGGTAATCATGGAATGGCATGATTAAATAATATGCCAATATTTACTCAACTAATGAATGTGGAGTCAGGCTTCAAACCAAGACAGTTAACCACACACTACATGGCATACTAATAAAGTTATCCCCAGAAGAAGAAAGGAGGGATGTATAGTGGAGGGAAAGAGGGAAGGAAGGAATAAACAACTTTCTAGAAATGTATATAATTATATATAAAACATATACATGGGGACAAAATCTGGTAGGGCTTCTAATTCAATCCATGAATGTTATTTTCTTACCCTTATGATATGATAATTGAACATGACACTAAATGCAAACTGGTCAAAATTGTGGAGAGTCTAAAACTACTAATAACACCTATGCATATAACTCTTTGGATTTTTTTTAAACAGTTTAACATCTAGGAGCCAGGAATCAAAAATATAGGAGAAATATTTCATGGCTACCAGGCACCTCTATTTTTGAGAAGTCAAATAAATAAGCTATAATACTCCTCTCTGGGGACAGAGAATACTCGTTTAACACACATACACACATATTTTTAATGGCTTAGTCATATAATTTAGCAAAGGAGCCAATCACCTTTCAACTCTAATAAGAACAACTTAAGTCCTACTTATTTATGTGTTATATAAAGTTATAAAACATCTAAATCAAAATCTCACTGGTGAGCACAGAATGCTTGACATGTAATTGGTAGGGCAAGTGAGATTAGGGCACCTACAAATTAACACTCAGCCAAAGTAAATTTTTCCTCCCCACTGAAGCTGGCAAACACCTGGCATACGATGGAAAAATGACTCATACTGCAGACAGGTATTATAGGTCCCATGAGACAGTATTTATAATTATTTCCTTTCTAATTGTTGAACAGGAGGAAGGCAACTTTACAAAATAACTGATGCAGATGTGAACCATACCTGCAATAGAAAACGTTCAGCAGCTAAAGGCTGAGCATTTAATATTTTTCTTTACCAACATGCTGTGCTTGCCCGTATCCGTGCAGTTCCATTTCAAAATGATAGAAGTCCCAGGACAGAGCACTAGAGGAAGCCCACTGAAGGACAGCCTGACTCCCCACCCAGGCATGTCATGGGAGAGTAACTCAGCCTCTCTGTGACTTAGAGACCTCATTTTATAATGAAAAAAAAAATAATGTATCTTTATGTATTATTAAAATAACCAAACAATTATGCATGGAACATATAGAGCTTGGGACATCAGAAAAACTCAATACAAGTGGGCTTTAATAATTATTACAATTGTTAATATTGTTATATTAACCTTTAAAGGCCAAAATTTTGTGTACATCCTATGTGAGTCAGTAGGGCCTTACCCAAAATTCTGGTACTAACACTTAGAAAAACATACTTTCATTGTAACTAAAGAGCATATCTTTTAACCCCCCTTCAAAAAATATAGATATTGTTTAAGGAACCAAATGTATAAGTAAAAAAATATAAGTATTTTGCTACACATGTTTATTTTTTCCCTCAATTATAGGCAGTGATATATACTGTTGGAATTTAGATTTCAGGTTGACTTGAAGCCTGATTCTAAGTCAGGGCTTAGTCAGATCAAATTACAATCTGGAAATTGTCAATAAAGTGAATATACTGCTAGTTTGTTGGGATTATAATGAAAACATAAATATTTGTACTTAAGGCGATATGTCATTCCATTTGTTTCTTCCATCCACTTAAACTTTTCACAACTAACTTGGCCATTCCTTCATCACTCTTCAAGTAGAAGTTCAAAAAATTGGAAAAGAGCCAAAGAATAGTCCTGGTCCTGAATTTAAAGTCCCAGCTGCAAAGAAAATGGTCCTATGATCTGTATTTGATTTTGTTTTGATGGCTGAATAAAATCTAAGCATGACAATATGCTCAATTTAGTTTGATTTGAAAAAAAAAAAAATGTGGCTCCCAACTTGTTACTTCTTTAAGAATTGCCAAGTAGTTTCTTTTTCACAAATTATTTTATTTTGAAGAAAGTTCTATCACTAAAATTCTCATAGGCAGTAATTCTATTAACAATATTTACAATGGAGATTTAGCCAGAAGGACAATCGAATTAGAAAGGAAAAAGAGGGATTTATTGAAGTCAAATACTTGACCCTTACATAGGCTGAATGTGGCTCAAATTCACAACAAGTCTTGTGGTCAATGGAGGCTGGACATGGTAAAATGAGAGAGATCAAGTAGTTTTTTTTTTTTTTTAAGGTTTATTATTTATTTTAGAGAGAAAGAGAGCATGAGAGGGAGGAGGGGCAGAGGTGGAGGGAGAAGAAAGAGAGAATCTCAAGCAAACTTCCTGTTGAGTGTGGAGCCCAACACGGGGCCCCATCCCATGACCATGAGATCATGACCTGAGCCAAAACCAAGAGTAGAATGCTTAACTGACTGAGCCACCCAGGTGCCCTAAGGTCAAGTAGCTTGTAATTATTCCTTAATAAAGTCCTCATACTATTCATTTTCTGTCTCCTTTGCTACCTTGTATTTGTGTGAGATGATCTGTAGGATTTACTAACAATATGTTGGGATTTAAGCAGACCTGAAATGGAATCTGTTCCCTTCTCCTAGTAGCATGGTAACTATGCAAGTTTTTTTTAAACTTGTGAATCTAAATAATTTTTATCTGTAAGGTGGAGAATTCTTACCTAGCTCACATGATTATAGTGATGATTTAATAGCAAAGACTCTTGAGTATTCAGTCATAAGAGTGTTCAATTCTAAATACCATTACCGTTTTACTTCAGGAATACCTCAAGCACCTCCCTTGTCCTTAGCTCTCCTAGCACAGATTGGCCATTCTTGCAAAAGTTCATGGGCATTAGTTACGGAGATGGTAATACAATTTGCTAAATTCATAACAGATTTAAATGTCAACATGCCAGTTTTTGATGGTATATGCATATTTGGCAAATTTATTGATAGTCTTTTTTAAAAGATTTTATTTATTTATTTATTTATCACACACACACACACACACACACACACACAGAGGCAGAGACACAGACAGAGGGAGATGCAGGCTCCATGCAGGGAGCCTGATGTGGGACCCGATCCCGGGACTCTAGGATCACGCTCTGGGTGGAAGGCAGGCGCTAAACCGCTGAGCCACCTAAGGATCCCTTATTGATAATCTTTAATGAGAATATCACCATCAAAAATTGTCTTTGAAGAACCATATGAGAAATGAAGTAAGAGTCACAACCAGTGGATAACAATATCCATTCATGGCAGTGATCCTGAAGTGGTACATATTTCCTAATCCTGAGAAATTCATACTGATTATTTGCATAATTGTATTTGATTATGGCCTTTTGTCTTTATTTTCAGTTCTTTCTATCATCAATGTCTTTGTCCTTTCCTGTCATCTCAGAGTTTCATTTTTGTCTATTAATATATTCAATCTGGTCTCCAATGTTCTTGTAATGTGTCATCTGCATTTTCTCAGGGTTTTAAAACATAGTTTAGTTTTTTTTAACACTTCTTAAAACTTTAAACTTCAATTAAATGAACACTCAAAAACCCTTAAAATTGTGATTAACTGTAACAACTTAGAAATATACAGCCTTATAAACACTTTCATGTCACAGATTAAGTTCAAATTAGATAGCAGGTATTTATCATTACTCAAAGAAATCAGAAGAGTTTTTAAAAAGGATTATAAATAAATGCTCAGAAACATACAATTATTACGTCTCTACTTGCCACAGAGTGACACATTTCTTTTATTTTTATTTTATTTTATTTTATTTTATTTTATTTTATTTTATTTTATTTGAGATTTTATTTATTCATTCATGAAAGACAGAGAGAGAGAGAGAGGAAGAGACATAGGCAGAGGGAGAAGCAGGCTCAATCAGGAAGCCCGATGTGGAACTCGATCCCAGGACTCCAGGATCATGCTTTGAGCCAAAGGCAGATGCTCAACCGCTGAGCCCGTAGGCGTCCCGTAGTGGTACATTTCTTAATTTGGTTTCATGTCATAGGTATCTTTGTCATGTAATTATCAGATACTTGTGCATTCACTGACCAACCAGATGAAAGTCAGGACCAGCTGACTTTCTCTCCCAACTTACACAAGAGGAAGTCTCTTTTCTAATTTTGTATTATCTCGACTCTAGATTTGAGAATAGCTGTCCCCAGAGCTACTTGGATGTAAAATAATAAAGTGCATAAAATGTGTCTGTGGTGCTTCCTCACTTATGTCCCATCATCCATGGCCTATAGGCCTTCATTCCTATCTCTGAGCCCCTTCAATTTCCTGCAGTCAGGCTAGATGAGTAAGTGGTATTTCATGAGTCAGAACTTTCTTTTACCTCCCAATCCTCAAAATATAACTACTAGTGTTTATCTATGAAGGCCTCCAAAATCCTGAGACAGAATTAACTGACTTCAGTAAATGAATGTCAGCAAACTTTTATTCAATGGCAGTAAAGTTAAATCAGCTGTTTTCTCTGAAGTCTTTTGCCTTCACTCCTGCACTCTGCGAGAAGTTGACCACACTCAAAATTAGCTGGAAGGCAATTCATGAAATTGGAAATCTCTAGGTGCTCTGTACGCCAAGGGCAAAAATGTAAGTCAGGGAAAAGAGACTACTGTCTTGTTGCTCAAGGCATATTTGCTGTATTGCTTGGTGAACCATAATTTGAATGGTTGGGATTTTTATTCGTGTTTTGAAGAGGAAAATGCACAGACTTGCTCAATTCTTTATTATTTGATTACCATAATAAAGCCAGTTGTGCCATGTTATCTTGATGTGCTAGATTTGTAGCATGTTTCTGATTGCTTCTTCACCAAGGGAAGGCTAGGCCACATCAATGTTGCAACAGGCCAAAGAAAGGAAGGCTTAACAGCAATGGTAATGGAAGAATGGGAAGAAGTATTGTGCCGCCATATGGTGAAAAATGTCAAACTTTCAGTACTATGCTAACTCACATTCTATTTACTTCATAAATAAAATTAGTTTCCTATTAGCCATAATGGAGAACTAAGAACACAGTGAAATTTTTAATGGAATAATCAATGATTTTTAAATTTAAAGTAAATAGTAAAATTAATTAACCAATAGGAATACTGTAATTATAGTTAAAACACTTAATTACTACCTAAGGAAAAAATAACATTGATAGTGATGATGACTCAAACAATGGCTAATCATAGTAATAATTTAAAAATCGAAAGCAAAGTAGGAAACAAATTTGCCTTTTTTCTATTTAACTATAGCTTCAATATATTAATGTCAGTACAACTAAAATTATGTAAAATAAGTATCTGAGTAATTGGTTTGCTATAAGACTGTAGTGGATGCATTGTTACTCTGCCCAAATCCTATTTCCCACTTTCCTAGACCCTCGGAGTCATGAGTCCTCTAGGACCAGAAGTGAAAGCATCTGACAGCTTTCAGCTGGGTTCTTCTCTGCACCTCAAGAATGTGGCATTGTCTGTTATCTGAAGCTATTTTTCTATCTAATGCTGTATGATGAGAGGATGTGATTGTAGAGCCCTTACCACAAAGGGAACATCTCAGAGGGGCCATTCTCGTCCAGAGCTCCCTGTAAGGTCACCTGATCATTTGTGTTGACTTCATTTCTGTTCCCCTTCTCCCTTTGCCCAGTGTTGATCCTTAGCACATTTCCTAATTAATTTTCAACATGCAAATACGACTGTGAATTTTAAGCCTATGCCTTTAAACAAATCATATAATATAGATTTTTATGTTCTTAAGTCCAACAGGTTATGCTGTCTGGCCCATTGAATTAAAAGACAATAAATTAAAATGTTGAATAAAATATGAAATATTATAAAATATTTATCTGGCCAGAAAACACATAATCCTCCTACATGCTAAGTCAAAACAGAATGAAGGAAAAACAATGGAGCTAGGAAACAGGCTTGCCCCAAAAGATTTTTTTTTTTTCAAACCAGGGTGACTTTGAATTTTGGTTTTCATAGTCTTGCAGAAATCAATAGATAGAAAACACAGAGTAGGTGCTGCTGGAGGTGGGCATTCTACAGAAAATAATTGACATAGCAACGTGAGATTGTTCTCCTTAAAGACCTTCTTGCAAGGTTGTCCTTGACTAGTGTTTGGGAACTTGAGTTTTAGGAAAGTTCCCTTAATTCCCAGAACTGGTAAGGGTATTCACTGTGCCTCAAGTGTTTGTCCAACAGTGTGGTTTCTGGTGAATCCCCACTTTCTTCCTGGGAGCCTTGAAAGGTAATACATGCTAAACAGAGGGTGCTACACAGTTAGCTTCCAATAAAAACCTTGAGCACTGAGTCTCTAATTAGCCTCTCTGGCCAAAGACCTTTCAAAGATGTTACCTCAATTCATTGCTGCAGGAAGCCATCATGTCCTGTGTGATTCCTCTGGGGGAGAGGACTCTTGACATTAGTGTCAGAGTTTCTGTTCCCTGTCCTTTTCCTGATTTTGTTCTGCATTCTTTTGCGGTAATAAATAGTAGTTGTAAGTTTGGTTATATGCTGGGTTCTATGAGTCATCCTAGCAATTCATCAAACCTGGGAATGTTTTTAGGGACTCCCAACATAGGAGTCTAGTTGTGATATCTCAAAAAAATATATATATATACATATATATCATCTCTGTAAAGATGAATTAGATAGAAAAGCCAAATGGAACAGAGGGATCAGTGTCTTTCTCCAATCTTAGCATTGGTAAAAGCAATAGAGTAAGATATATCAGACTGGACTCTAGACAGAAAAAAGAGAATGACAAAAAAGCAATATGTAAAGAGATCATGGCTGAGAACTTTTTAAGCATAAACATATATATAGAGAGGAGATTCAACAAGCCCAAGCAAGATGATTGTTCCTTCTCTGACCACACGAGAAAGAGATTTAATAATTTATTTATTTAAAAAACATAAAGACCATCAATTTTTAGTGTGTATAGTTCTATGACTATGATCACATGTGTGATTCTTGTAACCATCATAAACAGTATACATAACAGTATTTTTTCAGTCTAAACATTCCCTCATGCTGTCTCTTTGTAGTTCCATCCTCCACTTCCCTAAATTCTGAGAGCCAATTGTCTTTTTTCCATCACTATAATTTTGTCTTCAAGAATGTTATTTAATGAAATCTTGGATTATACAATCTTTCAAAGAGGCTTCTTTCATTAGTGTAAGAAAAGATTGAATATAAACATTCATGTACAGGTTTTATGTGAACATATGTTTTCATTATTCTAGAGTAAATAAATATGCTGAGTCATATGGTAATGACAAATTTAAACTTTTATAAAATTTCCAACTATTTTCCATACCAGCTGTAGAATCTACAGTTTTACCAGCAAAGTAGGAGAGTACCAGTTGTTTGCCAGCACTGGTATTAGCACCATATTTTATTTTGACTATTGTAATTAATAGCTGTGCAGAGGGATCCTATCACGGTTACATAGTCCTTTTACCTAAAGGAAATGAAGTGAATTTTTTTTTTATTTGCTTACTTCTCATTCATATATCCACTTGGTGAAGTACTTGTTCCAATCTCTGTACAATTTTTAGTTAGTTATATTCTTACTCTTGAGTTTTAAGACATTGTTATGTGTTCTGCCTAGAAATCCATTGTCAATCCTTTGTCTTTTTGGTTCATGTCTAGAAAATCTTTGCCTAACTTCAGGTCGTGTAGATTTTCACCTGTTTTCTTCTAAATGTCATATCATTTTATTTTACATTTAGGTCTGTGAATTATTCTGTTAAGTTTTATATAAAACATGAGGTTTAATTCATGGTCCATTTTCTGCATATGAATGCCCAATAGTTTGTAAAAAATCATTTGGCCACATTTGTATGGGTCTATTTCTGAACAAAAACTGTTATTGGTCTGTGCATCCATGTTTTTGTAAATGTCATATTATCTTTATTACTGTCATTTAACATAAATTTTAAAATAACAGAGTGAATGTTTTTATTTTATTACTGATTTTCAAAATCTTTTTAGCTGTTCTAGTTACTTTCTCCTTTAATATAAATTTTAGAATTAACTTGACTATACCTAGACATAATCCTGCTGAGGTTTGGAATGTTATTTTATAAATCTATTGATCACTTTGGGGAGAAATGACGTCTTATTCATTAAGTGTTCCAATCTATAAATATAGTATACTTCTCCAGAAATTTAGATCTTCTTTGATTTTTTTTCAGTAATGTATATGGTTTCTACATACAGATCTTGCATAAATCTAAATAAATTGAAAAAGATTGAAGTCATACAAAGTATGTCTTTGTTATAACAGAATTAAACTAGAAATAAACAATGAAAATAAATCTGGAGAGCCCTCAAATATTTGCAAATTAACAATACATTTCTCAATATATGATGAGTGAAAGGTAATACCACAATAGAAAATTTTAAAAGTATTAATTTAGGGGCATTTGGGTGGCTAAGTGATTGATCATCTGCTTTTGGATCAGGCCATGATCCTGGGGTCCTGGGGTCCAGTCCCTCATCAGGCTCCTCCTGATTCTTCTTCTGCCTATATCTCTGCCTCTCCTTCCCTTTGTGTCTCTCATGAATAAATAAAATATTTAAAAAATAAAAATTAAAAAAAATAAAACCACTCTTTAGACCTGTCTATGGTACCATAAACACAAATTAATTAAAAGACCAAAGGCCTACAGACTTCAATAAAAAGTACAAAGAATTTTTAAGAAAACATAAAAGAAAATCTTTATTATCCTAAGCAAGTCTGTCAGAGCAAGGCATTCTTAGAAATGAAATATAAAGCCTAATTCGCAAAAGAAAAATATTGATAAATTAGACATTCCAAATTTAAAAAGCTTTGCACTTCAAAAGACTCCATTAAGAAAACAAAAAGACAACCTACAGAAAGCAAATCAAGTATCTATGAAAGGACTTATAATTAAAATACATAAAGAATCTTTGCAAATCTATAATAAGAAGAAAACCCAGCTGTAAAAGAGCAAACATTTTAATAGATTTTTCACAAAATAAGATATAAAATGGTTAATGAATAACAAAAATGGCTAATATGTAGACAAAATGTGCTCGACATCATTATTTATTATAGAAATGGTCATTAAAACTGCACTGAGTTACCGTTTCACACACTGTAGAATGGGTACAATAATGAAGACAAACTAAAACAAGTGTTGGTGAGGGGCTGGAAAAATAAGTACAGTCCTACATTGCTGATGGGAATGTGAATGGTAGACCAACTTCATAAACCATGCAATCCAACCATCCTACTCCTAGGTATCCACAAAAAGTGAAAACATATATTCACCCAGTACTTACACCAGTACTTCATAGCAGCATTGCATCAAATGCCCAATAATTTCACTGCAAATGTCATCAACTTTTGAATGGGTAAATGAAATGTGGTATAACAATACAATGGAATACTGTTCAGCAATATAATGAAATGACATATCTAAATGATTCAAAGAAAACAGTATTTTAGGTGAGAGAATCCAGGCAGAAAAGACTATGTATTTCAGGGTAGCATATACATGAAATGTCCAAAGGAAGCAACTCTATAGTATCAGACATGAGATTGATGGTTGTCTGGGGCTGAGAGGAAGAATGGGGGATTGGAAATGTCTAAAAGTGCTTTATTACGAAGACTGCACCATGTTACAGATGTCGCTAAAATCCAGTGAGTCGTACATATGCTTAAAATAAGTGACTAAATCTTTTCGTCCAAAAACAGCATTTTATCTCATATTTTCTTTAACTTTAGTTTTTCATTATTTCATTTTATTATTTGAATGCCTGGGGTTTCACTATTAAGAATATTTTACTCAATTCCTCCTCATTCTATCACATTCCCGGAAGTACTGTTCAGGATTTTTCTGATATCAGTGTCTCTGGCCCCTATATTACTGGAAATGGGGGAAATAAAGTGCAGCTCCAGAATGATTTTCCTGCAGTAGTCTTGTTTTCTTCTCCACTAAGATTTAGGGTCTTTGGAATAAAAAAGCCTCCTTATATGTCATTCATGCTGGGTGACCTGTGTGATGCAATACAAGAGACCCCCTGAGAGGGGAAGGACGGGACCCTTTTATTCCTCTCAGAGGGATTATGTTCAGAGAGTAGGGCAGGGTGCCTCAGGGAAACATTCTCTGAGAACAATGGCCTTTCCTTGCCATAATAGTCAATATTACTTTGTAGGGTTGTAAAATAAAGCTGTTAAAATAGCAGTATCTCCATGGTTGAGAAGAAGCCATAGCCAGGGCAAGTAAAATAGGACATGGGGCAAATCAGGATCTTTAGGCAAAAGAGGTGCTGGCTAGGCTTCACCAGGCTTCAATAGGGTAGTGACAGAGGCTTCCATTGGTCTGGAACAGAGATATGCCCCCTCCCCCCCAGGGACGATGAGTGATGTGGTGAGATACTCAAAATATGAATTAGATGATATTGTTCTCCTTAAGTAACGTGCATCTACAATAGCAGTGTTGATGTTTCTTGTCGTTGAAAAAAATTCTCAAGCAATTTATTAAAAATGATGGGTTGATTATTCAGTGAGGTGTTTGTCTCAGGAATTGCTTAGAGAAATATGACATTCACAGTCTTCTTGACCTCCTCTCCCTTCTCTACATAAGTATTAGGGAAGACTTCAGCTTAAATTCTACATTTCAAATTGATTACCAGGCTACAGTGCAATCCGAAAGACAATGACTGTCAAACTCACTAATGTTATGTTCAAAGTCATCCTTGAGATACTACGATAAAGATTCATGAAGGTCTATAAAAATCTGTTACGGTTGCAAATGAAACTTTGGCTCCTAAAACTAGCTTTTCTTTGTATAAATATCACTACTGTCAATTTCAAAGTTGTTTTTTTTTTTTTTTAACATTCACATGAAGGATTGAAAAACAGCCAGCAAAGTAAAGAAGCCAGTATAATAACATATAAAATATTCAGTCAGTATGAAATTCTGAGCTTATATAACCTTTCTCAAACATGCCATGTTATTGTCTTTGATTCATTTATGCTAGATGTGGTCTGTATATTTGAAGGGGTCACATTCTAGCATAGACACTACAAGTCCTAATTCCTCAGGCATAGCTGCATGCATGTTACTCCAGATGCTGCAGCATGATTTCACAGTATATTTTAGTTTGGGTAGGGAAGAGAAGAGGAGGGGTGGGGAGTGGGAAGAGGGAGGGGAAAAAACAAAAAAAAAAAAAAGAGAGAAATTCAGAACAACAGAAACTTGAGTCTATGACCACATGAAAAAATTGGTAACTAGAGTCATCAGTATCACTCAGCTTTAGAAAAATAATGCTTGAGGGGATTGTAGCAAGTAGTTATGCTGTCATCTTTAAAAGATTTTATTGTTGGGGTTCTTGGTTCATAGATGCTCTTTTCATGAAAAAAGAAAAACGCAAAACCCCCTTCTTGAGCCCATGTATATTGTACAATTTCTCTGAACTAATTCTGATGTCTGTGGATCCATTCCCAACTTCCCATGGAATTTTTGCCATGGGGCTCCGGGGCAAGCTTCTTCTGAATTAGCCTAACTGGTTTGATGATCCTACATGTTAATTATCATCAAAACCATTTTGTGGCCACAGATATTTGTGAAGGCAGCTGGATTGCCTGTGGACAAATTAGAAGGCATGGGAAGCCACCATTTATAGTGATTATAACACACGGAAACTTCTTGGATACAATTTATACTGCAGAGAACCCACAGTATTGAAAACATGAAAATGCTCCAAGTCTTTCTGTATAGAATATGGCGGTGAAATAAAGAAAACATCCAGATAATGACACAGATATTGAGAAGACTTTGAGGAAACAGAATTTGGGAAAGGTTGATAGCAGGACATGAAAAAAAAAAAGGTGGAAATTTTGATTCCCTTATTTTTTTCATTCATTTAATTTCTAATAAAAGAGACATAGAGAAACTAAAGGACATTTTAAAATATATCAGGGAATATCCAGCAAAACTACTATATAAACTTTTCATTCAAGTTTTAGCAAAATTACGAATATTTCAAAACTTATTTACAAAGAGAAACATACTGAATAATCAGATGATACAAATAGAGAATTTAAATTTACCACAACTCACACAGAAATTACTGCTCAATCTCATTTTCAAAGTAAGCTTCATAAAATTATTACAAAAATATTTCTTTGAATATTTCTGAGCCTGAGTGGCTCAGTGGTTGAGCGTCTGGCCTTCAGCTCAGGTCGTGATCCCAGGGTCCTGGGATTGAGTCCCATATAGGGCTCCCTGCAGGAGCTCCTTTGCCAGTGTCTCTGTGTCTCTCATGAATAAATAAATAAAAGTCTTAAAAAATATTTCTTTAGGCCTTAAGTTAATTACATTATTCATTATATATATATATTCATTATATTCATTCATTATATTCATTATATATATATTGAATATATCATTATATATATATATATATATATATATATATATATATATATATATATATGATGGAGACATTGAGTTAAAATGTCACTTAAATGTCATTTTGATCTGCTATGCCTGATGTTTGAAAACATGCATCCACACAAAAACCTACATACATGTTCCTAGCAACTTTATTCAAATTACAAATGTATATAAACAACTCTAGTATCCTGCAAGGGGCAAAAAGATTTAAAAAAAAAAAAAAAACATAAGCTGTGGTACATCCATGCAACAGGATACTACTCAGACATAAAAAGGAACAAGTTATCGACATATGCAAAAAAATTAGATGGGTTTCAGATATATTGCACTGATTGAATAAATCTAATATCATAAATATCCTATGCTGTACAACTCCATTTATATAATATTGCCCCAATGACAAATTTATAGTGATGTAAAACAGGTCAGTTCTTCTTTCTTTATGGTGATGAATAGTGCTGTATTCTCATTTTGGTGAGTTACTGCATAGATGGTAAAATTTCGCAGTACTACCTGCAAACACATACACAGGAATGCCAGTAGGAATTGGTGAAGTTTAAATAAGTTTCTGTAGTTTATTTTCTCCATGGATCATGTTTTTGATGTCATGTCTAAGAAGTCTTTGTCAAACTTTAAATGGTGTAGACGTTCCCTTAGGTTTCAATCTAGAAGTTTTAGAAATGTATGTTTTACACTTTGATTTATAATTTATTTTGAGCTAAATTCTGTGCAAGGTATAATGCCTCCTTCTTACATAAAACCTTTTAACAAACACAGTTGGATGGAGAATCGAAGGCAAAGTTGCACACAATTTTCCTCTCCTGCTCCATGTTGTAACTGATAAGACCCTCTCTATAGACTGTTCTCCTCTTGACCCATTCTCTGATCACAGCTTAAGGAACAAAACAGGTGGTTTAAGAAAAAAATAAAACTCAATTCAGACATTAGGAGATCTTTTTAGTATTAGCAACTCCTCTCTCTCTCTTTTTTAGCATTTCATTTTCCACTGAGCACAATGTAGGCACTTACTAGATATTAAGGAAATAAGGATGAGTCAGTTACCACCTTTGCTCTGATTTTCAAGTCCCAGATGAGGGGACAAATAGAAACATACTCAGGGTGCCCATTAGTACCATTAAGGTAATAATGCCTGTGTGTTCCATGGATGATGTAGGAGAGATTTCTTCAAAATGGAGGAAGGATTCATATAGACATAACAACAGAGATTTTCCCAGTGAAGCCTGGAAACAGTGAAGGAGATGAACCAAGAGGCATGGGAATACTCATAACTTGCTTCAGAAACAGAGACAGCTCTGATATGGCCAAGTAAATAAGCTAGGGATGAAATCAGTCTTCAGTGAGCTACAAATTATTTTCTTTTAGCCACTCTCCTCACCTTTGCCTCTCATATAACGTTTATAATATCTTAATATGTGTCTTTATGATCATAAATATTCCTACAAAATGACTTTTTAAATCATATTATGTAAATGCATGGAAATCATATTATGTATGCATATGCATTTTTTTCTTCTTTTCTTCCCAATCAGTGCTATCTTTTAAAACTGGAGTGAGGTTGCTGGACACACACCCAGTATGCTTCTCTGACAGCCACTCCATGTGCACCACCACGTTTCCCCTGGCCAGCCACCTGGTGATGGACCGCAGGTTAACTCAGTTCCTGGATAGGAGCATGGCAGGAGCCATCCTGCACACACCCACCAGCAATCCATCCATGGGCTTTGGTCTTTCTAAACTTCTGAGTAATAACTCATAACTTTTTATTAATCATTTAAATATTTATCTCCTTTCCATTTGATTATTTTTTCCTTTCTCTGGGACTTTATTATATGAATAGTAATAGTTATGTATTTTAAATACTTAGGTATTATGAGTATTTATCTATACACTTCATGCCTATAAATACTTCTTTTATATTTTTTATCTTTCATAATTTTTGTGTTGCCTACCATGGGAGTTTCACAAACTACTATCCCCAGTTTCTTACTTTTTTTTTTTTTCAGTCATATTCATGTACTTACTCAATCTATAACTTTTTTTTGACTATTTTATTTTTTGGATCTAAAATAGATAGTCTTTTGATGATCTTGTTTTTGTTTTGCTAAAATTTTACCTCCTTACAAAAATTACACTAAAAAATCTTTATTCTGGGATGCCTGGGTGGATCAGTGGTTTAGTGCCTGCCTTCAGCCCAGGGCGTGATCCTGGAGTCCTAGGATCGAATCTCACATCGGGATCCCTGCATGGAGCCTGCTTCTCCCTCTGCCTGTGTCTCTGCCTCTCTGTCTCTCTGTCTCGCATGAGTAAATAAAAATAAAATCTTTTAAAAAATTACTTATTCTTTCACACATTTTCATGACAATACTCTATATTGTCCACTTATTTTCAATCTTTTAAAGTAGTTTGTTTGTCAACTGTCTAGATATTTTGGGCTGTTGATATTTCCCTGAGGTTATCACTACACTATCTTACAGTATGTTTGGGGCAGCATCAAGATTAGGGTTTAGCCTGTTTCAAATCAGTCAGCTTAAGAAAATATGTATTAATTGCTGCCTTTGTTAGTAATATGGCAGGGAATTTCCTTGGTTCATTTGTGCCCTTTACATTTTTCTTGAATTCTTAAGTTCAAACAGCATGTATTTAAATCAGCCTCTTTCTGTTGTAAACCAGCTGTGTCATGGATTGGGGGGAACAAAGGTAAAGAGTGAAGGTTCAAACGCAGCAAATCAAATCATACTTATTTTTATCAACGCTTCATCCTCAGGATTTCAGAAGCCATGTTGTTCCTCAGAGGACACAAACATATAGTGTTTAGCTCCTGCTATGGATTTCCTCAAAGAAGGATCAAAGTTTTTCTCATTGGAACACCTAGAAAGACAAGAGCCAATTTTACTCTATTCAGGTTTCCTCCCATCTGATCTCTCAGCTCTGCACAGGCTGCCTTTCACCTCGCTTTCTTCATCTCCAAGATGGAGGCTGTCCTTAATTCCTCAGTTTTCAAGTATTTCCACCCATTCCTGGAATTCGTGTTCCCTACCAGTTGCTCTGGTTCCTTCATTATTCCTTCTGGGGATCACAGCTCTCACCAGCTTGCCGTTTGGTGGGGATCAGAGCTTTGTGCTACATTTGCTCACAGACATGTTCAGTTTGACAAGCAAAAGGCTCTTTGAAATTGAACTTGAATTTTACAAATGGAGGTTCACTTTCACACGGTCACCGCTCACTATTATATGCCACCAGCCTTGTTCACTTACATGGTGCCTCCTGCTTTTGAAGGCATGGGGGTCTGATTTCAGATAGAATATAGGGTAGACTGAATGAATGCTGAGAGATAAAACTGAAAAGAGATAGCCAAACAGAAATGCGAAGGAAATTGAATGATAGACCACAGGGCTGTAATGTCTTAATGACTCACTTGGAAGAAATGGGGGTGACTGAGGATAGGATATGAGGGTAACTTGATCTGTATTGCAGATGAGCAATTCTGAGGTCACCGCCAACGATGTATTTGCAGGAGGAGCCTGGAGGCATTGAGGGCAGCAAGAATGTCATTCCAGAGGAGGATTTATGTTAAAATTGGAAATCTAAAACCTGTAAGTTAAAAAATAGACACAGAGGAAGAATTAGCAGCACTAAACTGACACATAATTTGAAGAATAAAATGAATACTCCTCCCAAATGACCTTAGGATATTTCTGACTTGTTTGACAGAAGGTATAATTGCACACTATTTGCATTAGTAAATACAGAGTACGTCAACAGGCTTTTGTAAGAGTCCAGACAATCCAGAAATTACTTGAGCCAGAAGCAGCAGGTGAAACACAAATAGAGGTAAAGATTGAAGGTCATCTGTGAAGGGTACCAGATGGGCAGATCTAGACACAAATCTTAGGCTTATCAGCTGGCTGCTGGATGAACTGTGATGTCTGTGACTAAATTCATGACAGAAGAGGATTGGGGTGGTTTTTGTCATACAGAAATGTGCTTCTTTGAAGGGTGTGAATGAATGGGAGCTCAGTATGTCAATCCACTACCATGTGCACAGGAAGGACACACTTGCCCATGCTGGTCCTAGCTAAGGACTGAGTGTGAGCTCATGTGCTGGTGCAAGTCTATCCTGAGAGAAGTGGGCCTCCACTAATGCACAATGGTCTTGAGAAGTCTCCACCTGCCAACAGAACCATTCGTAGAATTATGTTCAGTCCAGAAGTTGTCCTTCAATTCTATGCTTTGTTTCCTTTCTTTTCCTGTGTTGTTGGGTCTATAGCAGGTTCTGAAAGCTTCTCTCCCTTATTGCCTCTTTTCTATTTATCCTTCACAAAAGATCTCCCAATAAACCTCTTACATGTCTACACTTGTATTAGTGCCTGGTTTTCTGAGGATCAAACTAATGCGTGGGTAATAGCTTTGTTTGGGAGATGTTGAGTTTGAAGTCACACAGCGATTTATCATTACTGTATAAACAGGCTATTAGAAATGTGCTTCTGAGGCTCAGTGTAGCTTAGGGCACAATTCATCTTATCTATTTACATAGAATAATATTTTCCCTATTTACAGTTGTATTGGTAGAATGTAGATTTTTTTATCGACTTCAAAATGTTATTTTTTATAGATTTTTTATAGACTTCAAAATGTTATTTACAAATATAGGTTAGTAGTTTTTTGGCATCAAGCTAGTTATCTCCATTGAGATCTAACAGATACAAAAGGTCATATTTTTCAAGTGAGATGACTAATTCAGATTAAAACAACATGAGACTGTGTATTTCCCTTTGAAAGTTTTAGATAGTGAATTCATTCTCAATTATAAGGATATTTCCAGCTTATTTATACTTAAAGAAATAACTAGAAAAATTATATTGCTATTTGTTAGAGACATTTCATTTTCTCTGATGACTCAAATTTATTAAGAAAATTATGAATAATCCATTTACGTTTTAATACTTAAGCTTAGTAATGATGATGCTCTTACACTGATTAAAAATTTATTATGTATCAGGTACTGCACTGAGTACTTAATGTCCATCATGTGTTTGTTTTTTTACCTGCTCAGAGTCCATGATACTGTATTTTCTTCCTGTGGTAGTCTTGAGCAATGTCCCTTAGCCTTTACCATCTTACAATACACTAGCATTTCACTTTCTAACCCCTTTATGTTCTGTTGGGAATGTGATTAATTCTACCCAAAGACATATGAGCAGGAATGCACGTGCCAGTCCTTCTCTGGTCTCCTAATTGCCCGTGTGGAAGCCTTCTGTCTCTTTCTACTTTCCAAACATTGGTTGTCTTTGCAGCCTGGATTCTGGTGTTAGGAAATGTGGAACAGAGCCCCAGCGGACCCAAGTAGACATGTTGAGAATGAGAAATTACCCATCTGTGTACATAATCACTAAGACAGAGTAGTTTTTGTTGTTGTTGCCATATCATACCTTACCACTTACAGACACTCTCATTCATGAGTACCTGCTACAGCCACAATAGACACTGAAGTGCATGACCTCAGCCTAGAAACCCCTGGAGGGCAACAACTACACACCACTGGATGCCAGAATTCAGCATGTAACACTCTTGGTACAACTGTCACCTGCAATAATGCAGAGTCCGATGCGATGATCCACCATCTTTACTCTTCTAACCAGTAAAATGTAAAACTGAGCTGGCATTTAAGCAGCAACTCAAAAGTGATATGAGATATAATGCTTCAGGTCATAGGAATAGGCACAATTTCATTAATAGATCACAAAAAAAGAATTAATTATAAAGTAAACATTGATGAATTGGAATATATTTAGGCATTTAGGTTTGAAATTTTGAATCTAAAGAAGACAGCTTCTAGAAATGAAAAGCAAACCTCAATGTGATAGAAGATATTTTCAAAACCCATACTTGATAAAGGGCTTATCTCATATATATATACATATGTGAATTTCTATAAATCAATAGAAATTATATACAATTAACCAAGAATAGGCAAGAACTTGAACATTCCTTTCACAAAGTAAGATATCCAAAGGAATAATAAACATATAAAAATGTGTTAAATCGACTTATTCTTTAGAGAGATGCACCACATACACACAATAAGAAATATACATACCAGAATGGTTAAAAAATGTTGTTAATACCAAGTGTTGGAAAGGATTTATGTTAACAGGAAATCTCATATGCTGCTGATAGCAATTTGATACATCTGCTTTTGAAAACTTGCAGTGCCAACTAAAATTAGAACACACTTAATTATAAAACCAACAAAAATAGCTGCATATGTTCATCAAAAGACATGAAAAATGCTTATAGCCATGCTACTATAGCAGGAAAAAAATCCTGAAAACTATCCATATCATTATAAGAGATCATTATAAGACACTCATTGAAGAGAACTATAGAAAAACAGAATATAGAAACTGCATCAAGATCAATGCTCTCCTCAAAATAACGTTGATCAAAAAAAAAAAAAGGCAGACAAAAAAGAATGCATACTCTATTATTTCATTTACAATAATTTCATAAACAAGCAAAACTCATCTATGCTGATACAACTCAAGAGACTACTTGAGAAGAAGTACGCGAGGGAGGAGCTCCTGGGCTCCTGGTAGAGTTTAGTTTTTAATTGGATGGTGGGTATATGAATGTGTTCAACTTCTAATGACTTAATTGTATAAATGGATTTATTCACTTTGTAGTCTTATTTTAAAAAAATAGAGAAAAACTCAGTTTTGTCAAGTCAAACATTTAAATATTACATGAATTGATAGCATGTCTGAATGGAACAACTCTTGCTATACCATGCTTTTAACATAAATTTGGATTTTGAATTTCCTTTTTAAGCAATGTAATTCTTTGTAAATATTGCTATTTTATTAATTTAATTCGGTTTTAGTGATCTTATAAAGATAAAGGATAAAAAGTATATTTAACATAAAATGTAATATTTCTTGTTAAAAAACAAACAAACATGAAAATATTTTGCAGATATAATTGACATCTATAATTAGTTGACATTAAGCTGAGGAATTATCCTCAATATGGCTTCATTGGACATCTTTATACATGAAAGAAAAATTATAGGATTTTAGTGATCATATTTTACTTTTATCTTGGCATATTTTGCTTTTCATCATCTTAGAAATTATTTTATCATTACTCGTGAATTATTCTCATCTATGCTAAAAGAAGACTAAAATAAGAATAAAACTGAATCACCTAGAATGATGCAATGATAAAATAAATTATCAATATTACATCATCCTTCAGGTTATTAATTGGATTGTCCAAAACATTTCAGCATCTTTTAAAAAGTTATAAAATAAGTCTGGAAAAATGATCTTTGCAGTCTTTTTTATTTTTAAATAAAATGTCCATTGAACACATTGAGAATTCAGATAAAAAAAAAAGCTGCCAAAATGGTAAAGAGAATGATAATCTTAATTATTTTATAAATCAAGATGTGGCTGCATACAGACAGATAGCAACACTTTAGATACTAATTATTATGGCAAAATTAATTATATAAGAGAAATTTCAGACTATATATCATCAGATGGAAGTTTCCCAGATGGATTTCCTCAATATCAAGAAGCAATTTAGTAAACAACATATTTCTAAAAATGAAAGAGATATATGACATCCTCATCTAGTTAGTAAGGATTTTATCATAAAGCATTTTGTGACATGAGTCTGTACTATAATGTGTCAATGTATTTGATTTTTACGTTGCTCATGCATCAACATTTACCTAATAAGTTTTGTAAGGGGACAAAAGCTGAAGACAAGTGTGATGGTTCATTTTATGTGTCAATTATGCCAGGCAGTTATTCAATCAAACATTAATCTATCTATTGCTGCGAAGGTGTTCTGTATATGGAATTAACATCCTACATTACTTGACTTTAAATAAAAAAAGATTATCTTCAGTAATCTGGGTGGCCTCTTTCAATTAGTTGAATGAGTTTAAGAGCAAAACTGAAGTTTCTAGACGAAGAAGAAATTACCATGGTGTCAATTTCTTTTGGACTGGCCTTTCCAGACTGTCCTTCCTCACAGCCAGCCCTACAAACTTTGGACTCACTTGGTATTTACATACCTAAAAGTGAAAATATCTTACAATTATAGACCAAAAGTGGTGGTAAACATGTCTACAACAAAATTATGAGCTTTTAAGTTATCAAAATCCTTGCATTTTGATGGCTCAAGAGCATGAAGAAGAACCAGATGTAATGATAAGCAGAACCTATTTGAATATTTGAAAATAAGACTCAGTGTTTACTAGATTGATGGGCTCCAAGTTCATTCATGTCAGTTGCATTCAAAGGGCATTGCCTATTTCAAGTATATACCTTTGCTTTACCACCAAGATATTATGAAATAAAAATATGAGTTTGCTATTTTTAAGTTCTTATTAAAATTTTTAGTGAATTTGTCTTCCCTATATCTTTACTCCTAGTTGTGTAAATTATTTGTAAACACTTTTAAAATATATAAAATATGTGCTATACCCAGATGGCAAGTGGTAATGCCTGTTTTTCCTGGTGTAATGAGGGTCAAGATGGCCCTTGCAAATATGTTTTGATGAAGAGTCCCCAAGAAAAATAAACTGAATGTTTGACTCTCCCCAAGGAGCCAATATAGATTCAAAATACTGGGAGAGAACTGGGGAAAGGAGAGCTTATCTTATGTACATTGAAACATGGATCTCGATGAAATAAAACAGAAAAAATGGATTGAATTTGTAGGGTGATTGTACTATCAAATAGACCATAAACTTAGACTTAAAACACAATGCCTTTGAGTTTACACAATACTATGAATGAGAAGCAGACAGAGGAGTCTTCTCACCCCCAAGGAGAACATATTACCCAGCACTCAATTTAGATGTGGGAAGTCCCTGCCAATGAGCAGAAACAGACCCTAACTAATAAGGAGGATTTCCTTCCCAGGGGAAAGAGAGGCATCACAAAATCTGCAAAAGAATTGTTCTGATGGTCTTTCCAAATGAGAATTTTTAGTGATGTTATCTACTTCCACCACAGCACAGGGGCAGCATTTGTTCACAGAGCTCTAGATAAGAAAGACCTGAATTTCCACCTAATATAGTCTAACAACTACCATAAAATACTTGCAGATTTGTGCTTGGACCTTCAGGCTGTGATTGGTTGGGACTTTGGGTGGATGGATTCTCTGTTTTAGGGAGTGTGAGCTATCAGACAAACAGACCCTTGTAAATGTTGATATGTTCACCAAATATTTCAGCACATGGAAGCTAGTTCTTTCTGACCTCCATGAACTAGTTGGGGATAAACAACTAGCTTTGGCTAGTGGGATTTGAGTAGAAGTGACAACTATCCCTGTTGCACCCAAACATTAACTGTCTATGCACAGCCATCCATGGCTCTCTTCCGTTGTGCCATAGTAATAAGCAAAAATTTAAATCGTGGCTGTTCTGTCAACCTTGGATTTAGTGTAATCCCTGACCCAACTTGGAAAGGTCATATGAGAAATCATGCTTTGTTTTTATGAGGCAGTAACATCCTGAGTCTGTTAGTTATTTAGTGCAACTCAACATGCTTCTTGTCCTTTCCTTCTTTGGTTGCTCTGTGCTAGGTTCTTTTGCTGACTTCTTTCCCTCAAACTAAACCTGACATGATAGTATCTGGGTCCCCTTCCTTTTCCTACTTTCCTGTTTACATTCTCTCCTAGAGGTACCGCATCCATTTCTGTGCCTTACAATATTGTCTACAGGCTTAGAAACCCAAATCTATGTTCCCAACCCAGACCACTCATCTGATCTCCATATTCAGATTTTTTATTCCCTATTAAATATCTGCACTTGGATATTGTTTAGTTTTCTCAACAATTATTTAGTGTAACATTGCTACACTGGAACTTTTCAACACATCCCTGAATAAGCATGCCCTGTGTCTTTTTATCAGTTATTATCAATTCTTTCTTTTGTTGCCTCAACTAGAGAGATGTAATCTCCCTTGAATCATCCCTTATCCCAAACCTTCATATTTATTCTTATCTGTTGGGCTTAGGAGTATTTATCTAAAATATATCTTAAATGTGTACACTGTTATCCATCCACACTGCCATTCACCTTGGGCTGAGCTCTTGCTGTCTTTCATCCAAGATGCCACAGGAGGTTCCTGACCACTCCTGTGCCACCACTTTTATGTACTGTAGCCCATTCTCCACACAGCAGCTGCAGTATGATTTGCAAAAGAAAATCTAGTCATCAGACTATCCTGATTTTGATATTTACACAAAGTCATCCAATACCTTTGCTATGCTCTTAAAATAAAATCAACATTCCATACCTTGTAATCCTATCCACTTTTGAAAACCTTACTAAGGATCCAAACTCTCTGCCTTACTATAATTCAAGCATACTGATTTGTTTTTTCATTCATTGAACAGTCCTAGCCCATCCCGACTTACATTATTGCACTTAAATCAACTTATTATGAGGCTGGCATCTTCCTGTCATCCCATTTCAGCATCTATATCCACAGGAAGAAGTTTTCTCTTCATTTAATATAAAATAGAACCTCTTTAGATAACCCCTTTATTTGTATCCTAGAACCCTATTTATTTTATTCTTTGCATGCATTACTAACTTGTAAATGTTACATTATATTGCTTATTGTCTTACTCATTGTCTCCTCCAATACCATGTAAGCTCCACAAAGATATGGGTTAACCATGACTGTCTTTTTCTCATTTATATATCCCTGAAGCCCAGCACCATGTCAAGCACATGGATTGCTCATGGAAACTTTGTGAAGGAAAAAAAAGTGAGTATTTATTTTGTAACTGTTTTGTTTCAATAAGTTATATGTATTTGCAATTTTAAACTAATGCCATGTGGTAAAAAGTCATATTTTATCTAAGAAAAATGAATTATGCCATTCAAACTTGAAGAATACAAAGTTGATTTCCATTACTTGATCCAAGTAACTTCCCTTATTTTTCTTTTATAAATTTTTGAAGATGTATTAATTAAGTATTTTCTTTCCTTGTTCAATATGAAGGAAAACTCTTATATACTGAAATTTAAGTAAATCTGCACATCTTCAATATGGACCTCAACTGAATAAGGGGGATCCCCGGGTGGTTCAGCAGTTTAGTGCCTGCCTTTGGCCCTGGGTGTGATCCTGGAGTCTGGGATCGAGTCCCACGTTGGGCTCCCTGCATGGAGCCTGCTTCTCTCTCTGCCTGTGTCTCTGCCTCTGTGTGTGTGTGTGTGTGTGTGTGTGTGTGTGTGTGTCTCGTGAATAAATAAATAAGATCTTAAAAAAAATACTTCAAAACTGAATAAAGTCTGTTTTGTGTTCTTACACTGGACTTAAATCCATAAATAGTAAATAAATAAATAAATGAATAAAAAGAAACATATAGGTTTAAAAAAAATGTGAGAATAGGTGTCTGACATGAAAAATAAAGAATTGTGTAAAGGATAAGTGAGAATAGAGGGCACTTATCAGCCTGACCTCTTTCTCCAGGAGATGGCACATAAAAAGAAACCTAGTTTGCTTGCTGTATTGTAATTCTGTTTATTCATTTGCCTCCTGCTTCTAGGAACAAGCACAGACACATCCATAAATTTTATGATTTAACACAAAGTCACTTTTACTCCTAAAATGCAAACATATGGAAAGTGCAATAAACATTTCCTAAATTATGTGTAAATATATTAAAAATAACTTGTAAGTACCTTGTTTTTTGTAGAAGTAGCATACATATTTTCTATTCCACAAACTCTAAAGTTCTATGCCTATCCTACATTATTAATCCATATGATTTACACAATTAAGATCTTGGGAAGCCTTATAAAAATAAAAATTAACCATAGTTGACCAAGATGGTAACAGAGGAGGCTTCCAAGCTCCCCTTCTCCCACAGACAAACCAAATGTTCAGTTATACATGAAGCAATTTCCTCTGAAAGAGATTCAGACTAGCTGAATAACTCCCACATATCAAGAAAAATGAGAAAACACCTACATCAAATTGGGTAGGAAAGGCTGAAACACACTCCTACCATAAACCTCATCACTCTCAGCACAATGCCAAGGAACTAGAAGGAAACTCCCAACTCCCAGCTTCTCCCCGAGGAGTAAAAGATTTAGGTTGCACACCCCATGCTCCAACTTTTAACAATCTTACTGTAGGGATAGGTTCCCAAACACCTGACTCTGAAAGCCAAGCTAGCTTGTGTCCACAAGACACACAAGTCTGTAGCAAACAAATAAGCAGTACTGAATGGGGAAGTCAGCTCTCACAGAGGCTCCCATCAGAATTCAATGCAGAGGGAGCAGACAAAATTAAGTTATCTTCCAGTTTATCTGTATACTTTACAAGATATTGCCTGAGGATCAGACTCTTAACGTTAGCACATATCTTAGGGATGTCTGTTATCCTCTCCAGAGATCAGGAAAGCTGATGAGTTCCTCCTCCTTCTCTCTTTAGCCAGCTTCAACAATAAAACCAAGTTGCCAGTACCTCCCTGGAAGATGTTTGCATATACATCTGGTGCCCCAGCTTTTGTAGCTGACACTCAAGAGACAGGCCCCCTGATTGTATGTCTCTGATAGCCAACAGAAATTACATTCATGAGCCCCAACAGGACTAGAGCAAACAAAGAAGCAGCTCTTAATAGGAGGAAGAGCACCCTTATCCCACCTGACCCAAGACTTACACCCAGACCCAAAGGAAAGAAAGCAGACAAAAATGACTATCTCCCAGTTTCTCCTTGGAAGTTTAACTAAATAAATTTCCAAATGTCTAGGTTATAATCAGGCTGCATCTAGGCGCTGTCTCTTATTCTTTCTGAGGCAGGTCTTGGCACTTCCTCAACTACTAGGAGCAACTAAAAAATATATATATATATATATTATAAAATAAATATATATATATTATATATTTTTATATATATAATATATATATATTTATATGCCTTCTTGTACAATCACAAATTTGAAAGGCTGGGCAGCTCTGGTGGCCCAGCGGTTTAGCGTTGCCTTCAACCCAGGGTGTGATCCTGGAGACCCAGGATCAAGTCCCACATGAGGATCCGTGCATGAAGCCTGCTTCTCCCTCTGCCTGTGTCTCTGCCTCTCTCTCTCTCTCTCCATCTCTCATGAATAAATATATAAAATCTTACAAAAAAATTGAGAGGCAGCCAGAAGCTTGGGTTGAATTAATTGATGGGGTTCACCTACAAGAGACCACTCTGCCATAAGTGGGAGAGGCTATTTTACGTAATATGCAGAAACAACCACAGAGAGTAAATGAAGAAACAGAGGAACACATTTCAAGCAAAACAATATAAACCTATAGAAACAGATGTTAGTACAACAGAGATAAATGTTTATCTGGTAGAGTGTTTAAAATAATCATTGTAAAGTTGCTTACCAAGATCAGGAGTGCAATGCATGAACAAATGGAGAATTTCAAGAGACAGATAATATTAAGAAGCATCAAGCAAATCACAGAGCTGAAGAATAAAATAGCTGGGTTGAAATATTTAATAGAGTGTTTTAGTGGCAGACTTAATTAACTGGCATAACAATCAATTAATAAAAGACAGGTCGATGGAAATCATCCAATCAGTGGAGCAAAAATAAAAATAAATAAAAATAAATAAAAATAAATAAAAATAAATAAATAAAAGAATATAAAGAGTAGAATAGTTTAAGGGATTTATAGGCCACCATTAAGTGGACCAATATGCACATTATAGGTGGCCCAGAAGGAGAAAAAAGAAAGGGGGGGGGGGGCTAAAAGCTGAGTCAAAGAAATAGTAGCTGAAAAAAATCTCATCTAGGAAAAGAAACAGATATCCAGACCCAGGAAATCCAGAGAGTTTCAAATAACATGAACCCAAACAGAATTATACTGAGATATGTTATAATTAAATTTCCAAAAGTCAAAAAAAAGAGACAATCTTAAAAGCAGCAAGAATGAAAAACCAACTTGTTATATACAAAGGACTACTCATGAAAAAACCAACTTGTTATATACAAGGGAATACTCATGAAAGTATGAGAAAATTTTTCATCAGGAACTTAGTAGGCCAGAGTGTAGTAGGATGATATATTTAAAGTGCTGAAAGAAAAATATAGCCAATCAAGAATATTCTATCTACAAATGTGTCCTTCAAAATAGAAGGACAGATAATTTTTCCAGACAAACAAAAGCAGGAGTTCATCACTACTAGTCTTGACTTACAAGAAATGTTAAAGAAAGTTCTTTGGAGCACCAGGGTGGCTCTTGATTTTGGCTCAGGTTATGATCTTAGAGTTGTGGGATTGAGCCCTGCATCATGTTCTGTACTCAGGATGGGATCTGCTTGGGATTCTCTCTCTACCTCATCCTCTGCCTCTCCTCCCACTTACATGCTCTCTAAATAAATGCATACATAAATGCATACATAAAATCTTAAAAAAAGAAAATTCTTCAAGTTGATATGAAAAGACAGTGAGTAGTAACAAGAAAACATGAAAGTATGAAGATAAAAATATAGTCAGCTTCAGAATACTCCAATGTTTTGATGGTGAGGGGTAAATGACGTATAAGTCTATAATAAAAGTTAAAAGACAAAGGCATTAAAAAGGACTATAGCTATAATCATTTGTTAGTGGATATACAATGTTAAGAATGTAAATTATGTTATCAAAACAAAATGTGAGGAAGGGGAATGTAAAAATGTAGAGCTTTTCTATGTATTGGAAATTAAGCTGTTATCAGCTAAAAGTAGGCTATTTAAAGATGTTTTGTGTAAGCCTCATGGTAACCACAAAGCAAAAACTCTGAGTAAATACAAAAAGGTAAAGGAAACAAAGTGTACTACTACAGGAAATCATCAAGTCACTCTGGAAAAGAATATGAAAGGAAGAAAGGGACAGAGAAATTACAAACAACCAGAACACAATGAACAAAATAGCAATAGTCCATACCTATCAATAATTATTTTAATGGTGAGTGAATTAAATCATCCAATCAAAAGGAAAAGTGACATAAAAGATAGAGAAGTGGGGATCCCTGGTGGCTCAGTGGTTTAGCACCTGCCTTTGGCCCAGGGCATGATCCTGGAGTCCCGGGATCGAGTCCCACATCGGGCTCCCTGCATGGAGCCTGCCTCTCCCTCTGCCTGCGTCTCTGCCTCTCTCTCTCTCTATGTCTATCATAAATAAATAAAATCTTAAAAAAAAGAGAAGTAAAACACAATATATGGTACCTACAAGCCACTCACTACAACTTTAAGGACACATATAAACTGAAAGGAAATGTATGAGAAAAGGTATTACATGTAAAGTAAAGCTAAAGGAAAGCAGAGTAGTTGTACTTCAGACAAATTAGAATTTCAACCTAAGACTATCAGGGGAAAAATAAAATAATTATATAAAGTGATTGATTCTTCAAGAAGATATAACTGAGTATTTATGCACCCAACATAAGAGGACCAAAATATATAAAGCAAATATCAATAGATATGAATCAAGAAATAAAATAATAACAAGGGATTTTAGTACTTCACTTTCAGCAATGGATAGATCATCTAAATAACAGGAACAACAACAAAATCTAAAAGAAAATATTAGACTATTATTGCAAGTTAGACTAGATGGACCTAGCAGACATATTACAGAACATTCCATACAGCAGTAATGGGATATACATTCTTCTCTAGCATCCATGGAACATTCTGGGGGAGGATCTTGCCTTGATGTTGATGGCTGCTGAATGATCAGGATGGTGGTTACTGGCAGTTGGGGTACCCATAGAAATTCTTAAAATAAAAAAATATATATATATAAAAAAATAAATTCTTAAAATAAGACAATGAAGATTGTCACATTACCTCTTTGTTTCACAAAATGATTATTTGCCCATCCTTAAGAATCAACTCCCGTCCTTTAAGGTTTCATCATGAGACTGAGATTGTGGCTATTCAGTCACATTCTTAAGCTCCATTTTCTTGCTATTTCCATCAAATCTTCAGTTATTTCCTTCACTAAAGTGTTTTTTTTTTAAAGATTTTATTTATTCAGGAGAAAGAGACACAAGCAGAGGGAGAATCTGGCTCTGTGGGGAGCCTGATGTGGAACTCCATCCTAGGACCCCAGGATCATGACCTGAACTGATGGCAGATGCTCAGCGGTTGAACCACCCAGGCATCCCATCCTTCACTAAAGTTTTTAACCCCTCAAAGTCATTCATGAGGGCTGAAATCAACTTCTAAATTTATCTTCATGTTGCTCTCTTGATGTCTTCTCATAAATAACAAATGTCCCTAATGGTATACAGAATGGCCAATCCTTCCCATAAGGTTTTTAATTGGCTTTGTCCAGCTACATCAAAGGAATCACTATTTATGGAAGCTTTAGTCTTATAAAATGTATTTTTTTCTTTTTTTTAAGATTTTATTTATTTATGAGAGAAGGAGAGGAAGGGCAGAAGGAGCAGCAAACTTCCCACTGAGCAGGGAGTCTGAGCCTGATGCAGGGCTTGATCCCAGAACCTTGAAATCATGACCTGAACCAAAGGCAGAAGCTCAACTGACTGAGCCACTCAGGTGCCCCACAAAATGTATTTCTTAAAAAAATGAGACTTTGAAGGCAAAATGACTCCTTGGTCCATGGGCTGCAGAATAGATGCTTTGTTAGCAGACATGAAAACAACATTAATCTCATGGCTCCTCTTCATCGTGATGAAGAATCGTGGATGACCAGATGTACTGCCAATGAGCATTAACATTTTGAAAATAACTTTTTTTTCTTCTGAGTAATAAGTCTCAGAATATTTACTAAAATATTTAAAATATTTAATGGGCTTAAAATGTTTAGTAAACCATGGTCTAACCAGATGTGCCATCCTCCAGGCTTTGTTGTTTCACTTAGAGATCACAGGCAGAGCAGATTTAACGTGATTCTTAAGGGCCCTAGGATTTTCAGAATGGTAAGTGAGCATTGGCTTCAACTTCAAGTCATCAGCTATATTAGCTTCTAATAAGAGTCACATTGTCCTTCGAAGTTTTGAAACCACGGATCCACTTCTCTCTAGCTATGGAAGTCCTAGATGACATCTCCTTCCAACAGAAGGCTGTTTCATCTACATCGAAAATCGGTTTAGCGCAGTCACCTTCATAAATTACCTCAGCTAGATCTTCTGGGTAACTTACTACAGTTTCTACATCAGCCCCTGCTGTTTCACTTGCACTTTATGTTATGAAGGTGACTTCTTACCTGGAACCTCAAGGACAAACCTCTGCTAGCCTCAAACTTTTCTTCTGCAGCTTCCCTACCTCTCAACCTTCATAGAAGTGAAGAGTCAGGCCCTTGCTCTGGATTAGGTTTTGGCTTCAGGGAATTTTTGGGTTGTTTTGATCTTCTATTCAGACCACTAAAACTTCCTCCATATCACTGTTTACTTTCTCAACATTGGTTATAGCAGTTTTAATTTGCTTCTAGGATCTCCCCTTTGTATTCACAACTTGGCTAACTGTTTGGCTCAAGGGGCCTAGGTTTGGTTTATTTTAGCTTTTGACATGCCTTCCTCACTAAGCTCAATCCTTTCTAGCTTTTGATTTAAAGTGAGAGATGTGTGACTCTTCCTTTTACTTGAACACATAGAGGCCATTGTAGATTTGTTAAGTGGCCTAATTTTAATATTATCATGTCTCAGGAAATAGGTCTAAGGAAAGGGAGACAGATGGCCAGTGGTGGAGCATTCAGAGCATACAACATTGATTTACAGTTAAATTTTTTTGTCTTACACAGGCATGGTTTGTGGTCCCCCATAAAAGATCACTAATCAACAGATCATCATACCAAATACAATAATAATGAAAAAGCTTACAGTATTAAAAGAAATTATCAAAAGGTGACACATTTGTTCACACCTAGGTGAACAACTGCTGTTGGAAAAATAGCACCAACAGACTTGCTCAACATGGGCTTTTTACAAACCATCACTTTTTTTTTTAAGTAATATCTGTAAAAGGCCATAAAGCAAAGTACAATAAAATGAAATTAGTTATGGCTGCATACACACACACGCACACACACACACACACACACACACTAAAATGAAGTATAGCTGCACACACACAATGGAATATTATCCTCCCCCCAAAAAATGAAGAAAATCCTGATATTTATAACAAAGATGTACCTGGAGGGCATTATGCTAAGTGAAATAAGCTGAAGAGAGAAAGATAAATACTGCATGGTATTACCTATATGTGCATACAAAAAAAAAAGGTCGAACTGAGAGAAACAGAGTAGAAGCATGGTAGCCAGGGGCTTGGGGCAGTGTCAGTAAAGGAGTCAAACTTTCATTTATGAGATAATAAAAGCTTTAGGGTCTAATATAAAACATGACGACTATAGTTGATAACACTATATATAATATGTAGTGTATATTATAGTATATAATCAAAAATTGCTAAGAGTAGAATTTAAATGTTCTAAAAAAAAAAAGAAACACATGTGGTGACAGACTGAATTTAAGCACATTAGTCAGTGGAGGAAAAGGAACTGACAAAGATTCTCTCACAGAGGGGAGTGAACAGAGAAGAGCCTCACACCAAACCCCTGCCCTGTGGTGAGGTGTGGGAAGTGCACAATAGGGAAGACCCTCACCCAAACACCACACCTGGGGACCCAAGTAAAACGATGAATGTGTAAGTTAATCCAAAGGGAGGGATCCTTTTGCAAAGTGCATGCATATCAAATCATCATGCTGCACACCTCAAAATCTTACAATTTATCTGTTATACATCGGTAAAGCTGTAAACAAAAACAAATTTTGATGAGAAATCTTTATTCTACTGTTTTACTATTTTAGCCTTTTTGGTGCGTCATAATTTCTCACAGAACTTTGAGAAACAAGTATATAAACAGGCTTCATCCCAAGAAAATATAATTAATAGGTTTGGGAGTATGCTGTTAAAGTTGCGTTTTCCCAAAGCATCACAGAGGATTGTAATGTACAGGCAGGGTTGAAAATCATCATTGTAATAAATTAATATAATCTGTGTCTTGGGTATTATCCATGTAAGAGAGTAAGCATTTAACATTTTTATCTCAAGTAATAAATATGAAAATGTTCAAGTGATACATAAATAAAACTTGACCAAGGTCGACTCTCCTAGAAAATGACATAGATGGAACTCTGCTTTCTTAACGATCTCCATGTTTGTGCTTGGGACACAGCAAGCCTTCGTTTTCTCCTATTTCTTTATCTTTTCCTTAAATTAAATTACAGCTTTATTTTCTCTTTATTTCTGCTCACTTTGGGTTATCCTGTTTCTTTTTTATAACTGACATATACTGTGGCACTCAATTAACAAAAGAAGATTTTTTGAATTCTGACTACCCCTAATATGTGTGCAAAAACTAATCTTTCTTGTAAAAAAGAAAAGAAAAGAAAAAAGGTGTTTAAATTAAGGCAGAAATATTTGGTCACTAAAAGGAATGTAAAACCAGGGGCTTCTAGGTGACTCAGTTGAATAAGCAGCCAACTCTTGATCTCAGCTCAGGTCATGATCTCAGGGTCCTGGGAACAAGCCCTGCATGGGCTACATGCTGAACAAGAAACCTGCTTAAGGTTCTCTCTCTTCCTCTCCTAAAAAAAAAAAAAAAGAATGTAAAGCTAAATAAATTGGATTAAAGATAAAAATAAACATAAGTCATTACTCAAGCAGAACCTTTAACCCTGTTGGGACATTTTGTTCTAGAATTTTTTCCTCTAGAGTTTTTTATCCTCATAATTAAAATTTTCCTGGCTTAGATTTTTGAAAAGTGATCAAATCCTGCCTGAAAAGAACAATTTTTCCCGAAGAATTTCTTCAGCATTGTAGCACATGATTCACACCCATAATGAAGAGTGATTATTCACTACAAATTGTAAAATAAAACATCACTCTTTGATGACATTAGTATGGTAGTTCAGTCAGGTGAAGCTTACTAAAATGATGGATGTCTTCAGGTTTTTTTTTTAAAAACTTCCTATGGGTGTAGTCTAACATTTTGAGTACACCACCAGCTTTCTTTCTTGCATTTTTATTTTTTTGCTTTTAATTTTCATTCACTTTTTGAAGAGCTAAATTCTCCTTTTCTTCTCTTTTATCTTTGCCTCTGCATCTGCCTTCCCTTTCTTTCTCTTCTTTTATTTTAGGTACATAAATGTGATATGATCTCTCATCTCTAAAAATACTTTTCTATTTTTCATATATGAAAACAACTTGCCCATATATATCAATCTCAGATCCCTTTACTTTTATGTTTAATCTCTATATGGGAATGCTAGCCTTTAGTTCAGAAGCAGCACCTGCCTAATTTATTAATAACAAGCCATGGGTATATGTACACAATTTACTTTTTTCAACTAAAAATGTTACTGGGAAATTCTGTAACTTTCCCAAAATTATTTAAACCATTCAAAATGCATATATTGGGATTTATCTTTTTCAAAACAACTCAGCTTGTTCTCATGATTATTCGACAGTCCGTCCGTGATTTTCTATAACCCACTCCATTTCTCAAGATAGTTATTTGTACATGTGGTTCTGAATCAGATCCAGAGATAGTTTTTTCTTGCTCAATTTTATTTATTTCTGTGAAAGCCTTGATTACAGTGGTAAGAAATTCATGAGCAATCAGTGCTTTTTATTGGTCTAACTGTAAAACTTTTAAAGCGCACATTTATTCCTTATAACAGCCCTGTAGTGTAAGCAAACTAGATATTAATTTTGAAAGAATTTCAAAGGTTTTATCTAGCGTGAACACACTGTGTGCCAGGCAATGGGGAAATAGCACTGAACCCAAACCACAAAATTATCTATTCTCATCTACTAGTCTAATGGAGTAAAGGCAATAGCAAAATAAATATACTAACACAGAGTCTAAATACTAAGCAACAAGAAGGAGAACATGAAGTCTTATGGGGAGCATTTTAGGAAGGGGTCAGAGAAGGCTTACAGAGAAAGTATTTTTACAGACTGAGAAGAGAAGGATGCAATCCTGAGATTTTCAGATCATTCGAGTCAGGTGGGTCAGTAAATGCAAAGGCCCTGAGTGGGCATAATAATTATATGTTTAAAGGACAGCAAGAAAGCCAGTGTGGCAGGATTATGGGGTAGTATTAGGAGACAAAGTTAGAAAATTGAGAAGGGGACAGATCATGTTGTGCCTGGAAGGTCATAAGATGAATTCTGATGGGTTTCTCTGAGTGAGATGGTCTATCTACCTCTGAAGGGATCTAAGCAGACTGGAATCTCAAGTGAATTATATTTTTAAAGTATTGCTATGGCCTCTATGTGGAAAGTAAATCTTAAAGGTGTAAGGCAGAAAAAGGAGGGGTCCTTAGACACCTATTTCAGGAATTTACGATGATTGTATCTTTGTCCAGATTAGTGGTTCTAAGTGAGGTGAGATGTAGTTAATGCTGGTCATACCTGAACGTGGGTGATTAGAATTAGCTGATGAACCCAAGGTAGGTTATGACATAGAGACAACTCAACAATAACCAATGGGAAATAATTGTTGACTCTCATTGGCATTGGAAGACCATAAGAGAGGCCGATTAGGTGAATATAGGGGTTGGGGGATGGCTAACAGCAGCCAGCTTTTGACATGTTGATTTGGGAATGCTTATTAGACATGAAAGTAAACATCGTAAAGGCCATTGAGACTACAAGTGTGTAAACACTGAGGTCCAACGTAAGAATATAAATTTCAGAATGATCGATCAGCTTTATGTGGTATTTAAATCTCAAGGCGAATGAGATTACCTAATGATGAATTTAAACAGAAAAAAATAAGTGGTATAAAGACAGCATTTAGAAACCCTGGATAGGAGGAGGAATTAGCAAAGGATCAATCAAAATTGTGGAAGATAGGGAATATAGTCAATAATGTAAAAACATTGAATGGTAACAGATGGTAATTCAATTTATTATGGTGATCATTTTGTAATGTACATAGATATCCAATCAGTATGTTGTATAATTGAAACTAATACAATATTGTATGCCAATTATTTTTCAATAGCAAGGGGGGTAAAAAGAAATGTAGGGGGAAAAATAAAAACTTGAGTATCACAGAAGGAAATGAAGAGAGTATTTTCAGAGAAAGACATGACAACATTGTCAATGCTACTGTTAATTCGCATGTAATGGAAAGTGGACATGACATTGCTTCTGGTGATAAGAAGAGAGGGGACGATGGAATGCACGGGCACAGATTTTGTTTGGTCAGTAGATACAGTCGTGACAGCTTGTGCACTTGCACTTCGGTTGTTTTAAGCTTGTGAAGGTAGAAGATTGAAGTTGGTAGAAGAGTGGTAGAGGAGTAAATATAGAATAGTCTAGAAGGGTTGAGTGAAAGGAGCAGGAAGCTGGAGCTGGGTGGGCAGCACTCAGAGCCCAGCTGAGGTTAGATATCTTGAATTTCAAGAGGGACCGGGCAGCATGGTTGTTGCTTTCCCCACAGCTGCTGTTAGCAGCTTGGGTTCCATTTAGAGCCCTGAATGGAGATGAAGATTTGACCAGAAGCCAGAGGATAAGGGAGTGGTTGCTGGATAAAAGGCAACATATATGATGATCCATATTGTAACAGTGAGCTTAAAGCAGAAACAATGCTGTAGCTCTTGGTTCAAAGAGAAAATTAATATAACGGGGGGGTGGGGGGGGATCTCTGACCAATCTATTTCTTGATCTGTGTCTTCACAGCATATTAATTCAATAAGGTATAGATTTGCTTGTGTGATTTTCTGTTTCTGTATTTTATTTTGCAATAAAAAGTAACAATGATTTCAAATATATATATATATATAATAAAAATAAATATATTTTTAAAAATAGACCTATCACATTAAACCTATTTATTTATTTATTTTCCCTATCTTGAAAGTTGGCAAAAATCAAACTAATATCTCGGCTTCATGGAACATTTGGTTTTGAAAGGAATGATAGTAAGGCCTACCTGAGATCCTGCCTGTGATTACATTTCAAGAGTGGTAGATACTGCTATTCGACTTTCATAGGATCAATATAGCTTAAGGAAGGGTGATAATCAAAACAGATTTTGGTTCCCAAATAAGTAGCAATTGGGAAACTACACTACTTTCCATCAGAGTTTCACCAAACACCTTAACATTATAAGAAACTCTAAAAGGTACATCTTAGCATATAAAGCTGTAATCAAATTTTACCTTTGCTTAATATAATTTTTCCAGACTGATTTTACTTAAAAAAATATTTTTGAACACTTCCTGTAAAAATGTTCTGAACAGGCTTTAGAAATTCCCTGTGCCTCTTCTCCTCGTGCACTCACCCCCACTTGCTTAAGGGCCACACTTTGTGAGTCTGCAGGGCTCTCTGAATGGAATGACCTTGCCTCTCTTCTCCTTGCTCCGAGATGTCCAGTCGACCCTCATCAAGTGCTTCCTGAAGTTCCCAGATGGGTAAGGCCTCCGGCAGCACAAAGTATACAAGATTCTAACTGTTCAAAAATAAATACATGATCCAACCTCATCCTGGGGCAATCTAATGAAAGTCATCAACTGCATTTCATCTTCTAGAAAACCAATTTTCTGGAAAAAAAATAATAGACATTTTCAAAATCTGTAGGAGAAATGTAAATTTATGGTTTCCAAATCCTTTGCAAATCCCAGTGTTTATGGAATGAACACTATATTTAGTATTTTTTCCAGGGGCAGAGGGTCATTTCTTAGCCAAGCTATTGTCCATTCCTTGACTTGGATATTATTTCAAGTACATGTTGGAATCAGTGCTCCTGTGACACATTATTAGAGAAACTTCAGGGATCCCTGGGTGGTGCAGCGGTTTGGCGCCTGCCTTTGGCCCAGGGCGCGATCCTGGAGACCCGGGATCGAATCCCACATCAGGCTCCCAGTGCATGGAGCCTGCTTCTCCCTCTGCCTGTGTCTCTGCGCCTCTCTCTCTCTCTCTCTCTCTCTCTCTCTCTGTGACTATCATAAATAAATAAAAATTAAAAAAAAAATTAAAAAAAAAAAAAGAGAAACTTCAGTAGACGCACTAATCATTCTCCTAAGTTGTGCTTGGTTTGGCCTTCCCATTTATGTTGGCCTTTTTTTTTTTTTTTTTTTTTTTTTTTGTATTTTAGGTGCATTTTATGACAACATGTAACTAGACATAACTACATCATAAGGATATGGAATATTTAATTAAGTCTTATAACAAACCTCTAATAGAACTATCTTTAACCAAATGGACATGTGATTATTAGCCTGTATTTTTAGAATAGGCCAATTCAATATTATGTACCATTTATACTGAGAAGTTCTGGCTTACACGTTTTAAATTATTCCTCCCTCATTTGAAGCTCTGTTTCCTTTCATTGAGCCCACTGTAGAGATGAATAACAACCGACTGCTTGCCTCAGAAACTAAGCCTGCATAACACCTGAATACTGTTGCTTAATCTTAAACTTATGAGTGTAGGGGCCCTAATTAAAATACTTATTTACTTCCCTAAAATCATATTTTTCTCATCGTGTAATAATTTCTTTGAAATCCACCAGAATATCCCCAATGTGTTCCATATCTCCTTTAGCTATGAAAGTGGGAAGTGGTTAGAGAATCTCATTATAGTAAAAATCCTAGTGGCTGTGTAGCCTAACCAACCATCTGAAGTTTCAGAGCTCACCATGACATGCTCATCTGGTGGTCATCAGACTCATCTGAATGCCTGTGACAGCACAGAATTCAATATTCCACCTGCAGACAATGCTAACTGATAAAATTCTCTATTGAGCCTAAATCCATTTACTTCCCTTCCTCCCTGTGCTCTACATGAGATTTCAAAGCCACAGAGAAAAAGTCGAACATTGTTTATCCCCACTGTCCCCCAGAGGACTGCCCGCATCAACTTTTGACTCCTGTTTTCTCTCCTTACCAGCTCCTTTAAGATTTCTTCTTTGGCACAAAGCCTCTTCCATTCCTGTGACCAATTCTGATTCTGCCCCCAAGGCTCTCTATCCCTTCTAAGTAACAAAGCCTAAATGTAATGGAATAAGAGTGAGATTGTTTGATTCAACCAGGATAGAATGTAATTATCGTCCACCTCATCTGACTTCATTAGCAATGCAGTCAAATACAGTACTTTTCTATGACCACAACTTGCTGTTCACTGATACCTCATTTACTATTAACAAAGATGAGATGAAGTTCAGTGGGAAGAAGTAAGTGATATTTATTCAGTTTTAATGTGATATTTTATCTAGTGTATGAAACTTAGACCATGTGATATTTGCCTTGAGTGAGAAAAACATATTTGAAACTTTCTAAGCCTTTACCTCCATGGATTTGAGATCCAGCACTGTCCTTGCTCTCTAATAAATTCTATCATTTATCTTCTTCTTGAGTCTTCTACTCATTAAATTGTGATCTTTTTTTTTTCCAGTACAAGTGTCTGTGAAAAATGATGATGCATTTGTTCGGTTACATGCCCCAGGGCTGTTTCTCTCCTAATCAGTATATATTTAGCTCCCAGCAATGAGACCTCAGTTAGAGTCTACCTAAGTGTTTAGCTGTGAGTGGTGGCTTAGCAGGAATCCAGATTAAGTTACTAAATCTTGACAGAAATGCTAAAGGCATTTTGCTTACCATGTTGTTCCATTTGAGTGCAAACATTAAATGGAAGTTGGAAATAAGAAAAAAAAATATTCCTTGAAATATAATTTTAAATCTAGCAGATATATTAAGCAGAAAAATGAATTAGAGATAAACAATGGAATGTCTTCAAATTAAGAATAGCCATAAAAGTTACAAGATTAACATTCCTGATAATAAATGGCAAATCAGCCATTAGAAAGTAGGCTTATATTATGTAAATTGGAGATAAAGAAGATAAAACTGTTGGATATGTGTGAACAGGTTACAGTGGGAGGTTGTTAAGCTTTTTTGGCTACACATGTAGGTCATTGATTAATCTGTGAACTGAAGCATGTCAATCGGTCAGACCTGAGACAGAGTGTGTGATAATCATATTTGCGTACTTGCTGACTTTCGTATTTCTAGTGTGAGTTTATATGCAAGTTGGGCAATGGCCAGGTCACACCTATTGTTCCACTGAAATTTTTAAAAGCACCCCATTTTACTTCCAGATACGTGGTCCAGTTTGGATGAGACATTAGAGGATCACGCTGCTTGTATCCTATGTAGGGCCACAAAGAATATGAGGAGACACACTGGGGGGGAGAAAATGATGCTCTCCTTGTCTTATTCATCTTGGCTTTTGCTTCAGCACTTGAAATGCTGGGAGATGCATCCAGGGGTTGCTGCCTTTCTGTTTTCAGCCCCCACCCCAGCATCCTTGTTTCTATTGAGCAGGAGCCAGGATGATGGGATGAAGGATGCCCTGCTTCTGACATGGAAACGTTTCAAACAGGTTCTGAAGCAATGGGTGATGTTTGAAAGCAGATAAGGTCACTATAGGTGTATTTATACCTGTTTGAACCATGAAAATTTTCCATGAACTTTGAATCAAATACTACATTTTCATATACATACTGTGTAGCAGCGACAGAATAAAAGTGTATAAAATAATCAAGGGATGTTTTATTCCGATGCACCCCTAGCCCAAAATGCCATTAGATGCTTGAAAGTATAGCAAGGTAAATTTTTGGTTATCTACATTAATGGATGAGGTTTGAAACAATGAAAACATAAATAAATCAAAACAGTGAATAAAGTAAAATCTACTTATTTTAGATAATTTACATCCTAACCACGAGGGATGATAGAGCAAAGTAGTTAAACTCATGGATGTAAATACTGTCAATTATTAGCCATGTGACCTAGGTCAAGTTATGTAACCTCTCATGGCCTCAGTTTCCTTAACTATAAAATGGGGATAGTAATAGTATCTGCAGCATGAAGTCAGATAAATATTTAACCAGCAAATGCGAATATAGAGAAGGGTACCTAGTACTGAGTAATCATTACATAAGCATTTGTTCTAAGATCGTTACTGAAACCACAGTCACTAAAAGGTCACAGTAATGCAGTCATCAGTTTCTGTCATTCACAACCCTCTAGAATACTATGGATAATTAGGAAGTATTTGAGTTTTCTGAGAAAGAAAAATCAGTAACAAAGTGAAAAAGATCATTAAGAATCAATTTATCTTGTTTTTACTCAGAATCTATAAATGGATATTGTGAAAGTGATTTTTTTTTAAGTTTCAACATTGTAAAATTTTGACATTCTAAGCTAAGTTATATAATTTCCAAATCCTAGGAAAGATTTAAGACATTTGGAAATAGAGAAACTAAATTCCATGGTGGCAGTAAAATGGCTGACCTTTATTTGAAAGAAGAAAAACTTAAACATGTATTCAAATCAAACAAACAAAAATCATAGCAAGATTTTTGAGAATCTTTGTAAACTAAAAGAAGTCTATTTATACCCTAGTTTTCTGGAGACATTAGGATACATCGAAGTAGTAAATTCTCATGGTGCAACGGAGTTCCATAAAAGGAAGATTTACTTATTTGACTATCAAGGCAGGAAATTGACAATGTAATTTCATTGTCAAAATATATAAATGAGATATCTATTTCAGATTTGTTAAAAATATTCAATTATCTGGAAAATAGGATTTGTTTTGGAATTCCTAGGAATATTAGAAAAGAAGGGGGTGATTATGAATGGAGCATGTAGAAAAAATTGATAAGCATGCTAAACTTTTGTATTTAATTTTTATTTCGTTCTTAATTTTTCAGATTGGGTGACATGTTCTGGTCTGTTTCACTAAGATGGCTTTTGAAAACGAAAAAAAAGAAAAAGAAAAGAAAAAGGTAATGTTTCAGGAGCTTTTGATGAAAACTAATGAAGAGGATCTAAGCAAGGGAATCTGACAGTTGGAATGAAAAGTGGGGAAGAATGCAGAGACATTGTTGAAATAGATGTAAGTTACCAGATAATGGTTGATTTTTCAGGGGCAGCCTAGGCCTGTGCCCTGGGCCTATTAGATGGTGTCAGCCATTGTCAGATATTATGTCATTTCTCAGTTTAATAATAAGATTTTTTGGGAGAATTTTTGGAAGCAGGCATGCCTTCACACAGCAGAAAATCAGACTGTGCATTCAATGTATCTGTTATTCAATCTAATGTGTTTCTACTCGCCTGGCTGATGCTTTTCTTTCACTACATAGCATCTTGCCAAATCTCTCTATTATTATGACCATTGTAGTTCTTGCACATACATTGTACACTTGATTTTCAACAAAACAATACCAATATTAATGAAAGATCTTCTTTCTTTTCCCTCACGCATGACTCAGGAATATTCTTCTCATCTTTCTACTTACAATTAACTGGTGGCAACTGCTTGGAAGTGAGAAATCAGGAAAGTGAAGTTTCCAAAAAAAAAGGAAAAGCCTACAGTTGCAAAACCCAGGGCTGCATTTGCAGGAAGGATGGAGGTATTGCTCTGAGAACACTGAATCCTAAGTTGAGAGGTTGGGTAAAGATGAGACTTATATTTTAAAGATGAATCAGTGGCCTAATGTGGCACTGTGGACTGAGGTTTGCAGGTTTTCTGATTTTCATCTTTGAAGCTCTGGGGAAATGCCAAGGGTAAAGAAATGCAATCTTCCAGTTGCAAGAGGAACTGAGAAGTTACCAGTTGGGTCCTACCAGAAAAAGCCATTGTTCTACAACAGTGGAAAAAGCTAAGCACTGAGCAACTTAAGTTGTGACTGAAGAATAAACATCAGAGAAGACTAAAAGGATCAACTAAAGAGATTAAACAAAACAAAAACAGAGATAGAGATACTCCAGATTTTTCAGAAGTTCAAAAATAGGAGGCTTATAATAATAAGAGAGTAGATAAAAGTGTGAAATAACTAACGTGATTGCATTAAATCATACTAAGTAAGGTCATTGGTTTGACAATTAGAAAGTGTAATGAAATTTGAGAGATCAAGTCCATTGGAATTAGATTATAAACCATTAAGGAAGAAGTAGGCAGATTTATTGAGTAAAAAAATATTTTTCAGAAGTTCAAAAATAGGAGGCTTATAATAATAAGAGAGTAGATAAAAGTGTAAAATAACTAACGTGATTGCATTAAATCATAAGGTCATTGGTTTGACAATTAGAAAGTGTAATGAAATTTGAGAGATCAAGTCCATTGGAATTAGATTATAAACCATTAAGGAAGAAGTAGGCAGATTTATTGAGTAAAAAAATATTTCATGATCAAGTAATTAAAAACATAAACAAAAATACATCAGTATGTGGTTAACAATATAGCAGGTACAGTGGTAATGTTTCCTGCTCTCAGTTGCATGCAGAAAAAAGTAAAGACAATAAAATACTGTATTTAGCTTCCCAGACCATCAGTTCTAGGCCTAAGACTTTCTATAAACTTATATATATTTACTTCTATTTGGCTGAATCAAATGAAATTAGACATTATGAGTAGACATTATGAGTAGACATTATGCTTATTTCATAAGCAGAAATAAAGAGTACACACTTTTACTTATCTACACTATTTGTCCCTTTAAAAAAACACTTAAATGTAATTTCATTTCAAGAACTTTTGTATGGAATGCAGAGGAGTTCTGAGTCTTTGAATATCCAAAAACATATTAATATGGTTGTCAAACTTGATTGATATTTTGACGGAGCATAGAAATCTAACCTCAAAACTGTTTCCCCAGGAATATGGAGGCCATTTCTCCAGTATTTTCAAGTATATATTGTTGCCTGTATAGGTTTTTTTGTTCTTATTTCTTACTGTTTGGGGAGGGAAAAAAATGTTACTCTCTTCACTTTTTTTCTCTTTTTCTTTCTGTCTCTGGAAACTTTAAGAATTTTCATTTTTAAAGTTGGAGCCCTGTGTTCTCACAGTGGGTATATGTGTGAATTATCCTGTATGGCATTTTATGAATTATGTCATCGTAATGACCTGCCTTTTGTCAGTCCTGGGAAGTTCGCTTATTTCATCTATTATTTTCCTTTCTTATTTCTCTATTATATATTTCGGAAATTAGATAGATATTACTCTTGTACCTGTTTCTCATGCCCCTTACATTTTCTCTCCTTCATTCATATTTTTAAATTTCTGTTTATGTTGAATTTCAGTCATTTATATTTTAGGATTCAGTCTATCTATTGCTTTTTTATACTTGTCATCTTATATTCATTGTACAACATTCTTTTCTTATTTTCTAGATATTATTATTATTATTACTGAGTAGCCCATTTTTCTGTACTATTTTTTCAATTTTTCAACAAATTCACTTCTTTTCCATGACTTGTTTCCTTTTTTAACTGCATTAATTCCTTGTTGCAGTTGCATCCTGATTCTTTCCTTTTGCACTATTTTCCTCAAATATCTGTTAATCCTTGGATTTCCATTCACTGTTTATGAGTACATAGAGGGGCAGTAAACTATTGCCTGTGGCCTATTCCAGCGGGCTACATGGCTCCATGAATGAAGTTATTTTTTTGTTGTTTGCTTGCATTAACACAGTCATAGCAATTCATTCATATATTATCTGTGATCTATGGTAGCTTTCCCGATATAATGGCAATTTTAAATAGTTGCCACAGAGACCATATGGCCCTCAAACCATAAAATATTTGCAATATAACTCTTTACAAAAAATATATAGACCCCAAAATGAAAAGATGTCAGTTTGAAGTGTCCTCTGCAGATGGCACTGTCTGTTTTCAGGGTTTTTTCTCCTCTGAGTGGAAATTTTGTCAGCAAGCTCTGTGGAAAGAGGTGGGGCCTCTAGGCTGTTTGCTTTTGCTTTAGGAATAGGCAAGTCAGGATAAAGACCTCAGTTCTAGTCGCTAAAATAAAACATTCTTTTAAAAGATAATGGCTTGAATATATTTTGCTCTTAGAAAAACTAATTAGCATTTCTACTTATTTGCATTTCCCCTTCTGTTTATTGTTCCTGTCTGAAAGTACGTCCGATTATTCTCTGCTCCTCTTTGGGACCAGGAAACATGTCTCTCAAAGGCAGTTCACAGAGTTTAGCTGGAGGGAAAACAGTGTCATCTGTCATTTCAGTTCATGGTTATTAATAATGAACTTATTTGTTCATGATCTTGAAAGCCTACAGCCCATTCCTATTTTTTGTTGCATCCAGGATTTGAAATGTCCGTCGCACTCAGTTGGAAAGAATTCTTATTTTGGAATGATCTGCTGTGGTCACATGGACAGTCCAGTATCATCCAGTTTCTGGCTCCCCAGATCTTGTCAGAATTCATGGCCCCCACCTCATCCCCTTGCTTCTTTATAAGTATTGTTGCAGGAACATTCTTTTTCTTATACTTTTCCTGCTAAGCCAAAGAGAACTTGTTGGTTCAGCTTGATCACAATCAGAACGTCAAATTCTACTCTGAGAAAACAAAATAAAACACAAGTAGAAAAGGATTTTGTCCAAGAATCATTGTTTAAAAATATGTCCGTTACTATCGATTCTTTTTCCCCCATAATATTCAAGTCAAATGTTCAACTGAACAGAGTAGCCACTACTCTCAATAGAGCCTGTCCTTGTTTTACTTCACGGGAGGCTGGGGAGTGTCTGGCATCTGGACTCTGGCATTGGATGGTCTGGCCTCATGGTATCTCTGCCACCTCCTTGATATGTGACCTTTGACAAATTACTCAAACTCCTGGGTATTAGCTTTCTAATACGTATAATGAAGATAATAATGATACCTCACAGAATTGCTTTGAGGATGAAATGAGTTACACAGAAAGATCTTCTATCAGTAGCGGGCATTCAGCATTTATGCTATGTATCCAATGTTCGCTAATATTGTGATGTTGATAATGGCAATTATGGTAATGATGTAATGTTGACTAGAGCCTTACTATGAAAACAAGTTTTTACATGCATTCAGTACACTTAAACAAAAATAAATGGGATAGAACTCAAGGTGCACATTTTTTAGTTGTTTTGTGTTATTCTTTTTTTTTTATATTTCTTTTTTTTTTAATTTTTCATTTATTTATGGTAGACACAGAGAGAGAGAGAGAGAGAGAGGCAGAGACACAGGCAGAGGGAGAAGCAGGCTCCATGCACCGGGAGCCCGACGTGGGATTCGATCCTGGGTCTCCAGGATCGTGCCCTGGGCCAAAGGCAGGCGCTAAACCGCTGCGCCACCCAGGGATCCCCTGTTTTGTGTTATTCTTAAGTGAAATTGCTATCAATTTGGTATTGCAACATGGTAAAATGGAAAGCATTCTTGAAGATGCATAGATGTAAGTTCTGCAGAACTGCAGACGAACAGCAGAAATTACATTCCCATGGATCCAAAGGGACAATCAGCTGCAAAGTGCCTAATCAACATATACAGCTAAAACTACTAATGGATTTGGTGATAAATGGAATTTATTCAAAACACAATAACATTTCCAAAAAATATATATTTTAAGTCAATCTTTCCCTTAAACTCCTGAGTGGTAAAACTACCAGCACAATATTATTTCCCAAGCGCATGTTTTCACAATAGAAAAGCAGTAACTACATGTGAGAACTGATTCCTGTCATTTTATTTTACCTAAAATATTTAGGGACGCATGTTGGTGTTGAAAGGAAAGAGCCAAGGAAATGGAGACAGACCAAGACACATTATCTTGTGATGGGGATGCAACCTGTTAGCCTTTCAGAATTATGTCCTTGCGTCCTGTAGGGCTTCTGTCTCTCTGAGCTGGGGTCTCCAAGCCATCTACCACTGCTGGAATGTGGCAGTCATGACCTGTAAAGGTGCATTCTGTGATTCCCTCGGGGCTTTCACAATCTCATGACTATTGGCATCCTATCTGACAGATCTGAATCCATTGAAATCAGGTCCTGTGAAGAAGGAAAGAACCATGGTCATGAAGTAATGTAACACGTGATATCTTTTGATGCCTCTCTCAGGTATACCCCATGCCTTGCTCCAACCCAAACACTTACACATGCTTGTGACAATATTTAAGCTCACAACAAACATGGACGTTGAGTCTGTCATATATAAATTCAATAATTTATTAAGACACATTAAATAATTTAATACACACATTCATTATATTTAAACCCGTGTGTAGTTAACCTACTTTAAGAATCAAATTGCAGGCGCCTGGGTGGCTCAGTTGTTTAGCGCCACCTTAGCCCAGGGCGTGATCCTGGAGTCCTGGGATCGAGTCCCGCATCAGGCTCCCTGCATGGAGCCTGCTTCTCCCTCTGCCTGTGTCTCTGCCTCTCTCTCTGTGTCTCTCATGAATAAATTAAAAAACCTAAAAAAATATTCAAATTGCTTGTCCCATATATAGTAGCACCATTCCTTAACTCTATAAATGTTCATTTGTGAAACTGTGTGTTCTTCACAAAACACTTGACACTGGACAGTCACATTAGTTTCAGATGTTTGTCTTTAAGTGAAGGTACACAAGTATCTCGTTTCTAAATTTCTAGAGGTCTCCATTCCACTCATCCAAATATGTTGATAAAAGCTGCATGGGTCTGTATCCAAATGAGGGCTCACCCCATATGTAAATATAACACAAATCTTTTCGGAACTAATAAAGATCTCCAAGCTTCTTGTTTTTTTTTTTTTTTTTCTAGATTTATTTATTTATTTATTTATTTATTTATTTATTTATTTATGATAGACATAGAGAGAGAGAGAGATCATGCCCTGGGCCAAAGGCAGGCGCCAAACCGCTGAGCCACCCAGGGATCCCTCCAAACTTCTAACTAAGAAAACATGTTTACTATAAAAGGACGGAAGTTAATATGAAATGAAAGGAATGTAAGTGGGGAAAAATAAAGGTGCCTTCAGTAGTAAGAATAAGTTTGTGCTCCTACAGGTAAAGAAAAAGAATATGGGCAAAATGCCTTTCTCCCTCTGGGACTAAGGCCCCAAGAATCACTGAACTCAATATTATGAGAAGACAAAAATAGTAATTTCATTGCATTTTTAAGTTAATATCTTTAGCACAGTGCAATTATCACTGTAATTATCCTTGTGATAGTTGGCAGTTTTATATAATTTTAAATCTATTCATTCTGTAAATGAAGTTGATATATTTTATTTTCCTGCCAAACAGAATACAACCCTCAAATAATTTCGGAGCTACACTTTAGGGGAAAAAAAATTCTCATCAAATATTTCATTCTTGAGACCCTCTTTAATTATATAATGATACATAATGCATTTTGTATTTTCATAGACCCTACATATTATAGCATATTAAAGAAATCTCAATAAAGCTATACCAGTTGTCCAGATTACAATGAAAATAAGAAAACATGAAGGAGAATAGTATCTGCCTTGTTCACTGCTGAGTGCCTAGAAGAGTACCCCATGCATGGCAAATAGCAATAAATAGAAATACATTTAATTGATTAATTCAGCTATCTGTGATATATTATTTATTAAGTTGATAAAAAAATGGAATAACAAACTCCATAAATGTTACTTTATAAAGCAATCATTAGGAAGTCTAAGGTCAACAATTAAAAATGAGGCAAACAAGATCACTATCCCTACTTGTAGCCAAAAAAGCCAAACTTTCTTGAACAATGGCCACTATAGACCGTGTTCTCTGCATCTGTGTAAGTAAAGTTGAATTTTTAGTTATTGATGTTTCATATCAACTAAGAAGTATGTTTTAAAATGTACCTGGGCGGGGGGGGGAGGGAACACCTGGGTGGCTCAGTGGTTGAGCATCTGCTTTGGGCTCAGGACGTGACCCCGGGGTCCTGGGATCAAGGCCCTAATCGGGCTCCCCACAGGGCACCTGCTTCTCCCTCTGCCTGTGTCTCTGCCTCTCTCTCTCTGTGTCTCTCATGAATAAGTAAATAAAATCTTTAAAATAGTAAAAAGTACAATAAAATGTACCTGGGAATTTAAGGGTGCCTGAGTGTTTTGGTTGGTTAAGTGACTGACTCTTGATTTTGGCTCAGGTCATGATCTCCGGGTCCTGAGATTGAGCCCTGTGTTCAGCTCCCTGCTCAGCAGGGAGCCTGCTTGGGGATTTTCTCTCTCTCTCTCTCTCTCCCCCTCTCTCTCCTCTTCACCCCCCTCCCCCTGCTACGTACACTCTCTCTCTAAAATAAATGAATAAATTAAGAAAAATATAAAATAAACTGTACCTGAGATTTTGTTTCAGTTAGTGATAAGAAGACAAACACAGAGGGGTTGATGTCATTGACAGAAGAATTTGTGACTTTTAGCTCCTAAGAACAGGGGACTCACCATGCTACATGGATCACACAGGAAGCACCAGACATACATAGTCAGGAGGCAGCGGGACTGAGGGGAAGCAAGAACAAAGCCCCAACTGTGCTTTTCCTGGGGAAGAATGGGCAAGGCAGGGTAACCACTGAGCAATCCTGGGCTGGGATAGTTTCACTAATCTCAGTGGCTCTCAGCTAGAGGGTCTGTATCTAGGCATCTGGAGCCTGGTCCTGGGGCGATTTGGGGGAGGGAAAATATTGGCTTGACGTGAGAGGTAGAGGAGACTGCTTAGATAATGAACTCTGCATGGGTTGGTTTGCTCATAAAAGGTGTGATCATGGTCAAGTTTACTGTATTTAGGAATTAACTAGCTTTGGGAGAGGCATCCCTCCCCACCCCCAGAATCCCCAAGCCCCAAGATGTCAAAGCATCAAAGCATCAAAAACATAACTAATGCAAAGCATCAAAAGCAAGAGTCTACATGTGCTTCAGGAGTTTTACCCTCATTTTCTAGGGCTTATTTGCATCCTAGTGTTAGGATCAGTTAACTCAGTTCTTCATAAATAAAATTTATAAAAATAATTGATCTGATCTAAATATATGATGTAGTGATAAGTAAAGTTGGATATTGAGGGTGAAGGTGCCATAGCATATGTTTGAAAAATATTCAGTTTAGGGTACAAGGTGATTCTTAGGGCCAGAGTCTACTTCCTTTGATACGTAGAGCTTTTTTTGACATCTGTTCCGCACATTGCCATGCTGGGCGCTCTTAGTAGTACAGAATAAGAAATAATCAGGGAAGTTTGAGTGGGGACTTCTGGTTTCTGGTCTGGTACACAAGGAATATCGAAGTTGTTGCTCCTGTCCACACAACAAGAAAAAAGCTGAACAGAATGAAAATCAACAGCTCTTTTTCGATTCATGAGGAAATTGAAGTCACAGGGCAAACGGCTGCCCCCAGATTGGAGAGAGAAAGTGGAAACAGAACCACAGAAGAGAGTGTGGGCATGTTTGAGAGATTAAAACACCAGCGGGGCCCAGGGTGAGTAAAGCTGTCACACTTTTATACGTTTCACCTCGAGGAGGCCTTGCAGGTTCTTACAGTAAAGAAAAGAGAGAAATCTTCGCATGCTTTCAGCACCTCCCCCCCCCCCCAAAGTACCATTTTGAAATATGTCTGGAGTTTTCCCTTTTACTTAACAAGGTTGCCCTCATCAGAAACTACTTGTACCAAAGTTCAGCCTACTAGGGTTTGAACCTTACCTGCCTGGGGGAATGGAAATGTCTAGCTTGTTCGTTCTAGCACTTGATATGGTGGAAGGGGAATAGCCAACCGCCGTCTGCAGCAGCGTCTACATGGCAAAACAGAAATACTCCCTCCAGATCCATCTAGCCCTCCTGTCTCAGCTGGGAGAGGGTGTTGGGGACTGAGATGCACTTGTGAGATCACAACGCAGGCACAGCTTCACTGGAGACTAAGACTAATCACAGAACTAAAGAATGCTTCTCTTTCACACCTTACCACCGCATCTGTGCAGTGGCTACATAAGAGCAAGGGGATTCAACTGAAAGAATTGCACAATGTGGACCTTATTTAAGAAGCTTCTGTGGAGGGGCACCTGGGTGGTCCTGGGATCAAGGCCCGCATCAGGCTCCCTGCATGGAGCCTGCTTCTCCCTCTGCCTGTGTCTCTGGCTCTCCCTCTCTCTCTTTCTGTGTCTCTTATGAATAAGTAAATAAAATATTTTTAAAAAGAAGTCTCTGTGGAACCCCAAAGACAGCAGAGGAGATGCAAACAAAGATACCACGTAAACTTTAGCCTGATATCCATTGACGTAGGAAAAATGCAGATACTGTCTAACTTCTAGCCAGATGAATATAAAAGCTTACACTAGAGGCCTGTTTGCTTCAGTTATTTGTATGCAGAACATCATATCTGACTTATAACGAAAAAATTAAAACACACTAAAAGATAAAAAAACAATAATTTCAAGAGATGGTGTAAGTATCAGAACCAGACTTGGATATGGCATAGATGATTAATAAGGCAGAGACTGTAATGGAAAATGTGTGAAAAACTGCAAAAAAATAAATAATAAATAAATAAAAAGAAAAACAGAGGGGTAAGCAGAGAGATGGAAACTCTAGGAAGAAACCAAAAGGAAATTCTAGGAATTAAAACACTTAACAGATATCAAGAATGCTTTGATCAGCTGACCAATAGTCTATACACAGTTAAAGAAAGAATCAGTAGCCTGAAGTAAGGTCAAGATGAATTCCTAGAATTAAAGTGAAGAGTGAAGGTAGAATGAAAATAACAAAATGGGATGGTTAAGAGCCAAGGGATAGTTACAAAACACGTGATATGAAATAATGGGAATGCCAGGAGGAGAAGACAAAATGGGGAAGAAGACATTTTTGAAGCAAAATGAGCATTTCCATGGCAATCCACAGATCCAGGAAACTCAAAAGAACTAAGTAGGATAAATACTAAAAAATTTACACCTAATTGTATCATAATCAAACTGCAGAAAATTAAAGACAAAGAAAATATTTGCAAGAGGTCGAGGGGGGAAAAAGACATCTTATATATAGAGAAGCAAGTGTAAGAGTTATTTTGGATTTCTCTTCAGAAACTGTAAATAAGAACAGTGGAGTGAAATATTTGGTGTTGAAGGCAGAAGTCAACACCCTAGAATTCTGTATGAAGAAAAATTACTCTTTAAAAGTGAAAAAGAAATAGACTTTCTCAGACAAGCAACATGGGATTTTATCTCTGGTAGGTGTGCCTTGCAAGAAATGGTAAGACCTTCTGCAGAAAGAAGGAAGATGACATAGGTCAGACATTTCCATCCACATAAAGAGCAGTGACTGTTAGAGAAGGAACCAATGAAGCAAAATTAAACCTTTTACTTTTCTTTAATTGATCCAATGCATAAGAGCTTGGTCAAAAAAAAAAATAATAACATAAATAGTGTATTTAGTGATTCTAACTTATGGAAAAAGAATAACAGCAATGTTCTAGTGGATAGGAATGAGAATTGCAAATACCCAATTTTATAATAGACATTTTCACTAGCGTGAGGTGGTGTAGTGCTACTTGGGACAGGACTTGAATTCATTGTATATACAGCAACCTCACGAGCAATCGATTAAAAGAGAAAGCATAATTTACATGCTTAGCAATGAGAAAAATAGAATCATATAAGATGTTCATTTAAAACTATAGAAAACAAAAAAAAATACAACTATAGAAAACAGGAAAAGAGTAGAAGACAAAAAACAAAGGACAAGAAAAATAATAGAAAACAGTAACTAATTTGATGACATTAATTCCATCAATTTTCAATATTCTATCAATAACCACCTTAAATTTTCATGATCATCAATTAAAAGAGAGAGAGTAATTTTTTTAAAAAAGGCATAACTTTATGCTGTCACAGTAAACACAAGTTCAATGTCATGGGATGGGGAAAGACTTGCCTTCCATGTTTGATCAAAAGAAATTGGAATGAGCTACATTTATTTCAGACAAAGCGGACTTCAGCTCAAGGACAATTATCAAATGGGAAAAAGGAGTCTTATATATGATAAAGGGGTCCATTTTTAGAGGTGAAAATATGTAGGGTAAACTGATGGACTGCAAGGAGAATGACAGGAATCCACTCACGTTGTTGGGGACTTCAACGTCCCTCTACCAGTAAGTGGCAGACCAAGTGGGGAGAAAATCAGAAAAGACATGACTGAACTGAACAGTACAATCAATCAAATTGGACATAATTTACATGTAAAGACTACGTCTCCCAACACCAGCAGAGTGTGCTTTCCCCTCAACCTCACAGGGAACATTGACCAACATGGACTTCCTCCTGAGCCATGAAGCACATCCTAATAAATTTAAAAGAACAAAAGCATACACATTTGTTCTTAGACCACAATAAAATTAAACTAGACATCCATAACGGAAAGATGGCTGGAAACCCTCAAAATACATAGAGATTAATTGACCCACTTCTCAATAACACGTGGAACAAACAAGTCTCAAAAGAAATTTAGAAATATCTTAAACTCAATGAACAGGAAAGTAATGCAGTTTCTCTAAATGCGTGGGATGCAGTGAAAGCAGTGCTTTGAGGGAAATTTATAGCATTGAGACAGACATTAAAAAAAAAAAAAGAATGGATGCACTTGAAATTTGTAAAGCCCTGAGATTTTTATATTTTATGTGACTCTATCGGATCAACTCCTTGAGGTGTTTCAATTGGCAAGGTCTGCATCACTCAGTGAAGGAGATGCTCCGTGTGAAGTGTGATGTGTCATTATTCCGATGTGATTTCCCAGTGATATCAGTCCAGCACCCATCCAGGATGTTAATATTCCCACAGAAGCTGTTCAGGCTCCGGCATCTGGCCCCCCAGTCAACCTCCCACAGCTCACAATGTTATTAGCTGCTGCTCTTAGTGCTCTGACCCCAGCATGGCAATATCATAGCTATGGCTGCTTCTTTAATATTAAGAAATCAAAACTTTCCCATAATGGAGATCAGAAGCAGGTATTTTCTCCTCCCCGATAGTAGCTACAATTAACCAGATAAAGATGTTACCTATACTTTGATTTAATAAGCATAGAACATAAATAAAAGGTGTTACTGAGCTCCCCACCCCCACTCCAGGCAGTAAGCCTAGAGCAGATGGTGAGGTCGAGGAGCCTGGTAGTGTGGGCCCAGAATAAGCACCTCTTCTTAACACTTGAGAACAAAAATGTTTACATCTAGGGCCAGTGGAGTTGATTAGTAAGAAAAATATTGATTAGGGTGATTGCTGGAACTAGAGCTTACTTCACATTTAATTGCCTTGGCTTATAGGCTGAGCACATAAGGCAGGAGCAGGCGCATCTAGACAGGATAGCACAGATGCCTAGTATCATGATTCCTGCTGCATAAAGGAGAAACTGAGGCACTGATGGGTTAAGTCCTTGCTCGGGTTCTGAGAGAATAAATCACATTCAAATCGGAGTGTAGGCCCACTATATTGTTTTTTCTGTCCCTAGGCCATCTCTAAATAGATTTTCCTGCAGCTGATGAGGACTTGGATAGAATGCCTCCCTCCAACACCCTCCCGTGGAGGTGACTCGATAAGCAAGAGCTTCCTGCTACCTGTTCCTTCACGTTCCATCCAACAGGTAATTCTTAGGTCCTCGACAGCTCATAGTTTCTAGAAGTGCTTTTGAGCAACTGCCTCACTCCAAGCTAGTGTCTTCTCTGTCTCTGTATTGCAGTGGAGTCTTGTGATTTCTATGCTTATTTCAGACACTTTTTTTTTCTTCAAAACTTTATTTTCCATTTCTACCAATAAAGATTAATTTGAATTTTACTAGTTCTTGCGAGCCATACTTAAGACTAGGGATATATTTTTGCTTTTGTTTCTTTTGCCTTCGTGGATGTATCTTGCAAGAAGTTACTGTGGCTGAGTTCAAAAAGGGTGTTGCCTGTGTTCTCCTCTAGGATTTTGATGGAATCTTGTCTCACATTTAGATCTCTCATCCATTTTGAGTTTATCTTTGTGTCTGGTGCAAGAGAGTGGTCCAGTTTCATTTATCTGCATGTGGATGTCCAATTTTCCCAGCACCATTTATTGAAGAGACTTTCTTCCAATGGATAATCTTTCCTCCTTTATCAAATATTAGTCGACCATAAAGTTCAGGGTCCACTTCTGGGTTCTCTATTCTGTTCCATTGATCTATGTGTCTGTTTCTGTGCCAGTACCACACTGTCTTGATGTCCACAGCTTTGTAGGACAGCCTGAAACCTGGCATTGTGAGGCCCCCAGATATGGTTTTCTTTTTTAAAATTCCCCTGGCTATTCGGGGTCTTTTCTGATTCCACACAAATCTTAAGATGATTTGTTCCAACTCTCTGAAGAAAGTCCATGGTATTTTGATAGGGATTGTATTAAACGTGTACATTGCCCTGGGTAACATTGACATTTCCACAATATTAATTCTGCCAATCCATGAGCATGGAATATTTTTCCATCTCTTTGTGTCTTCCTCAATTTATTTCAGAAGTGTTCTATAGCTTTTAGGGTATAAATCCTTTACCTCTTTGGTTAGGTTTATTCCTAGGTATCTTATGCTTTTGGGTGCAATTGTAAATGGGCTTGACTCCTCAATTATTTCTCTTTCTTCAGTCTCATTGTTAGTGTATAGAAATGCCACTGACTTCTGGGCATTGACTTTGTATCCTGCCACGCTACCAAACTGCTGTATGAGTTCTAGCAATCTTGGGGTGGAGGCTTTTGGGTTTTCTACGTAGAGTATCATGTCATCGGCGAAGAGGGAGAGGACACCTGCACCCCGATGTTTCTAGCAGCAATGTCCACAATAGCCAAACTGTGGGAGGAGCCTCGGTGTCCATCGAAAGATGATGGATAAAGAAGATGTGGTCTGTGTATACAATGGAATATTCCTCAGCCATTAGAAACGACAAATACCCACCATTTGCTTCGACGTGGATGGAACTGGAGGGTATTATGCTGAGTGAAGTAAGTCAATTGGAGAAGGACAAACATTATATGGTCTCATTCATTTGGGGAATATAAATAATAGTGAAAGGGAATATAAGGGAAGGGAGAAGAAATGTGTGGGAAATATCAGAAAGGCAGACAGAACATGAAGACTCCTAACTCTGGGAAATGAACTAGGGGTGGTGGAAGGGGAGGAGGGCGGGGGGTGGGGGTGAATGGGTGATGGGCACTGAGGGGGGCACTTGACGGGATGAGCACTGGGTGTTATTCTGTAAGTTGGCAAATTGAACACCAATAAAAAATAAATGTATTAAAAAAATGACTAGAGATATAATTCAAAAGCAAGGAGGTAAGACACCATTGTTGTTTGCTTATCTAAAGCAGCATGTTTTCTGTTACTTCAGGGCTAGGGGATTATTTTTTTAGAGCCTGGAAATTCCTAAACTCCATAGCATAAGCTGTTATGCTCAACCGAATGCTGTATTTCTTATTTCTGAATTGTTTTCTGTAGGAAAATAAATGACATCGATATAATATAAACCCACCATTTTATGATAAATGTATTAAACAATGATGATATTAGAGGTATGTAGTTTATTAACACATTTATAAATATATATTGCATTTGATATTCTAATTTATTTGAAATTGCCAATATATATTTTCTTTTTCATTTTTTTTTTTTTTTTTACTTTTTAAATATAGCTTTAACAATCTCTTTGCTAAGTGTAGTAGAGAAAGTGATAGGTTTTCCAGGATCTCAATGTGATACAAGTGTTGTCACAGATATGAATATTAAAACCTTAAAAGCCAGATAATCCTTTTGATTTTTTAGGAGACTCTAGTAGAATTTGAGATTTTCTTTATGGCTTTTCAACTTACGTTTAGTTTGAGAGTTATGTTAATAAAAGAAAAAGTGTAAAAGGGACTTGAGATTTTCATGAAATGCCACGTATTCTATTTATTTATGTTCGAATGATTGAAAGAGATGTTTAGGGGCACCTGGGTAGCTCAGTGGTCAAGCGTCTGCCTTTTGGCTCAGGGCGTGATCCCGAGGTCATGGGATGGAGTCCCACATCGGGCTCCCCCCGCAGGGAGCCTGCTTCTCCCTCTGCCTGTGTCTCTGCCTCTCTCTCTCTGTGTCTCTCATGAATAAATAAATACAACCTTTTTTTTTTTTTAAAGAAGAGAAGTTTAAAGCATACAAAGTATTAAAACTGAATTAAAATTTTACAGGTGGATATATTAAGATATATATTTTTAAATTTAAATTCCAGGATTGTTAATATATACTATTTGCATTAGTTTCAGGTGTACAGTCTAGTGAGTCAACACTTCTCTACGTTACTCAGTGCTCATCATAAGTGTACTCTTATTACTCTTCACCTATTTCATCCTTCCTACCTCCCCTCTGGCAGCTATCAGTTTGTTCTCTATATTTAAGAGTGTGATTTTTTGTGTGTGTGTCTCTTTTATTTCTTAGTTTGTTTAGTATCTTAAATTTTACATATGAGTGAAATCATACAGTATTTGTTTTTCTCTGTCCGATTTATTTCATATAACCTTATATCCTATAGATCCATCCATGATCCCACAAAAGGCAATATTTCATTAATTTATATGGCTGAGTTATATTCCATATATATTGGTATATATATGTATATATATGTATATACATATGTGTGTGTGTTTATCTATTCCCCTATTTACTGATGGACACTGGGCTGCCACCATATTTGGATATTGTAAATATTGCTGCAATAAGCCTAAGGAGTCTATATCTTTTCATGTTAGTTTTCATTTTCTTTGGGTAAATGCCCAATAGTGGAATTACTGGGATACATGGTAATTCTATTTTTCGTTTTTTTGAGAAATTTTCATACTGTTTTGCACAATGGCCATACCAGTTTATATTCCCGCCAACTCCACATCGTCTCCAATACTTGTTGTTTCCTGTGTTTTTGACTTTAGTACTCTAGCAGGTGTGAGGTGATATGTCATTATGATTTTGATTCACCTTTACTTGATAATAAGTGATGCTGAGCATCTTTTCATGTGTCTGTTGGCCACCTGTATGTCGTTGGTGAAATGTCTGTTCATGTCTGCTGCCCATTTATAAATTAGATTTTTTTTGGTGTTGATTCATGTCAATTATTTATATGCTCTAGATATTATTGGATATGTCAATTGCAAATACCTTCTCCCATTCTGTAGGTTGCCTTTCTATTTTGTTGTTTCCCTCACTGTGCACAAGCTTTTTATTCTTATGTAGTCCTAGTAGTTTATTCTTGCTTTTGCTTCCCTTGCCTTCAGGAGACATAGCTAGAAAAATGTTGCTACAGTCAAGGTCAGATAAATTACTTCCTGTGCTCTTTGCTAGGATTTTTATAGTTTTGAGTCTCACATTTCAGTATTTATTTCATTGTGAGTTTATTTTTGTGTATGGTGTAAAAAAGTGGTCCAGGTTCATCCTTTTTGCATTTAATTGTCCATTTTTTCCAACATCAAAGAGGAGACTGTTTTTTTTGTTTTTTTTTTTTTTTTTTTTTTTGCCTATTGCATATCCTTGCCTAGATTAATTGGCCATTAAAGCATGAATTTATTTCCAGACTCTCCATTATGTTCTTTTGATCTATGTGTCTAGTTTTGTGCCAGGACCATTCTATTTGATCACTAAACTTTGTAGTGTTATCTTGAAATCTGAGATTGTGATGCCTTCAGCTCTGTTCTTTCTCAAAATTGCTTTGGCTATTTGAGGTGTTTGTGGTTCCATACACATTTTAAGAATATTTGTTCTAATTCTATGAAAAATGCATTTGATATTGTGATAGGGAGCTTTCATTTTAGAATGGTTTCCAATTTACATAAAATTGTGAATACAGTAGCATTCTCATATACCCTACGCCCAACTTCTATCATTATTAATATTTTATTTTATTATTTTATGTTTTTCTTTATTAATATTTTAGATTGATGAGTACATTTGCTCTGATTAATTAACCAATAATGATATATTATTATAAATAAATAAAATATATACTTTATTTAGATTTCCTTAGTTTCTATGTCATGTTCAGAATCCCATCCAAGAGACTACATTTTATCATTATGTTTCCAAAGGCTCCTCTAGAATGTGATAGTTGCACAGCATTTCCTTTTATTTGATGACCTTGATGGTTTGGAGATGTACTGTTCTGATATTTTGTAAAATACCTCTGTCCGGAATGGTGCTATGTGTTTAGTGGAGGCAAACAACCAAGTAAAATGCTATTTTCATTACATAGAAAAGGGACATACTATCAGTGTTACTTACGACCATCGATATGAACCTTAATCACCTGCCTAAGGTAGTGTTTCTCAGGTTTTTTGCTCTACTTGTAGGAAGGAAGTCACTGCGTGCATTTGGCAAACGAGTGGCGACCTATGCTCCACTCCCACGAGGGTGCAATATCAATGTAAATTATTTGGAGTTTTTATGCCTAAGAGACTTGTTTACTCTCCCTTATTTCTTTAAGTATTCAGTCATTTATATCAATATGGTTTCCCGAATATATTTTCATTTATTTCTTTTTTTTTGTACTTCAATAAAATATGTTTTTTAAAAGCTGCAAATACAGAGAAAGTAGCACAGGACAATGTAGTCTTCCCTTTATACCCTCCCATTTCGCTGCTGCTATTTTACCTCAGCCATTTTCCTTGAGACAACTTTGCTCAAACAAAATGTTCTCATCACATGTCCAAGTACTTAAAGGCTTAAAATCAGACTTTTGCAAAACATGAAAGAGCTTTTGAAAAGGTAATTTTCAGGGTTAAAATCTTTCTCCATCAATTTTAAAAATCTCACACACATTAAAAATTCTATTGCATCTACTTCAGTTTTAATTCAATGAATTTTAAAACCAAATCAATTCTTTTTAGGCAAATGGTTGGATATATTTTTTATTGATTACCTACATTTTTGGCATATTTTTATTGCAGTTCGATTTGCCAACATATAGTATAACATCCAGTGCTCATCCCATCAAGTGCCCTCCTCAGTGCCCATCACCCAGTCACCCCCACCCCCCGCCCACCTCCCCTTGTTCATTTCGCAGAGTTAGGAGTCTCTCATGGTCTGTTACCCTCTCTGATCTTTCCCACTCATTTTCTCTCCTTGCCCCTATAACCCCTTTCACTATTTTCTATATTTCCCGTATGAGTGAAACAATACAATGCTCGTCCTTCTCCAATTGACTTACTTCACTCAGCAAATACCCTCCAGGTCCATCCACATCAAAGCGAATGGTGGGTATTTGTCGTTTCTAATGGCTGAGGAATATTCCATTGTATACATAGACCACAGCTTCTTTATCCATCATGTTTATGGACACCGAGGCTCCTTCCACAGTTTGGCTATTGTGGACATTGCTGCTGTGAACTTTGGGGTGCAGGTGTCTTGGTCTTTCACTGCATCTGTATCTTTGGGGTAAATCCCCAGCAGTGCAATTGCTGGGTCATAGGGCAGGTCTATTTTTAACTCTTTGAGGAACCTCCACACAGTTTTCCAGAGTGGCTGCACCAGGTCACATTCCCACCAACAGTGCAGAGGGTCCCATTTCTCCACATCCTCTCCAACATTTGTTGTTCCCTCCCCATTCTCACTGGTGTGAGGTGGGATCTCATTGTGGTTTTGATTTGTATTTCCCTGATGGCCAGTGATGCGGAGCATTTTCTCATGTGCATGTTGGCCATGTCTAGGTCTTCCTCTGTGAAATTTGTCTTTTGTGCATTTCGTGATTGGATTGTTCATTTCTTGGGTGTTGAGTTTAATCAGTTCTTTATAGATCTTGGCCACTAGCCCTTTTTCTGATACGTCATTTGCAAATATCTTCTCCCATTCTGTAGGTTGTCTTTGAGTTTTATTGACTGTTTATTTTGCTGTGCAGAGGCTTTTGATCTTGATTAAGTCCCAATAATTCATTTTTGCTTTTGTTTCTCTTGCCTTCATAGATGTATCTTGCAAGAAGTTACTGTGGCCAAGTTCAAACAGGGTGTTGCCTGTGTTCTCCTCTAGGATTTTGATGGAATCTTGTCTCACATTTAGATCTTTCATCCATTTTGAGTTTATCTTTGTGTCTGGTGTAACAGAATGGTCCAGTTTCATTCTTCTGCACGTGGATGTCCAATGTTCCCAGCACCATTTATTGAAGAGACTGTCCTTTTTTCCAGTGGATAGTCTTTCCTGCTCCTAAATGTATTTTTGTAACTGGGTTATAATCCATTTCTTTCTTTCTTTCTTTCTTTCTTTCTTTCTTTCTTTCTTTCTTTCTTTCTTTTTTCTTTTCTTTTCTTTTCTTTTCTTTTCTTTTTTCTTTCTTTCTTTCTTTCTTTCTTTCTTTCTTTCTTTCTTTCTTTCTTTCTTTCTTTCTTTCTTTCTTTTTCTTCTTTCTTCCATTCTCTTTCTTTCTTTCTTCTTTCTTTTTCTTTCTCTTTTTCTTCTTTCTTTTTCTTTTCCTTTCTTTCTTTGTCATGTTCTCTTTCTTTCTTTTTCTTTGTTACTCTTTCTATTGCTTTTTTGCTTTCCTTCCCTCCCTCCTTCTCTACTTCCTTCTCTCTTTCTTTTTCCTAACTATTTAGCTCAAATTTTAGATTTAGATGTTGATAGTTCTTTCACTTGGTTCTTTTGCCCCTTACTCACACAAACACACTAAGGTGTGGGGGTGTTATTTTTGGTTTTAGTTACTATTTGTTTTCAGCACTTTCTTACCTTCTGTCACTACAGGATGCCCTAGGCTCACCTTATGTATTTCCTGCCCCGATCCTAGAATAAGGCATTTATGTAGAAGCTCTGTTTCTTTAACTGGAGAATTTGATTAGAGAAACTAAGATCCAGGTACTCGGTATTCTAATTGCCGTTACGGTGTCTGGCCACTCAGCATACAATACGAGGGGTCGTTTATCTGTGTATTAACCATGTACATCTGCATAAAACCACTGAGCCTGATCATTTTGGATTTGGAACATTGTTAAACATGAGTTAATAAGTACAGGTTTATTTAGACTATATTTTTCTCTTTCTGAGACTTTTAATAGTTTGTTTCTTTTGAGGATATTGTTCCATTTCATTTAATTTACCAAATCTGTGGGCATAGAGTTATTTATAGTATTAATTTACTATACTTTTGAAGTCTATGGGATCAATAGTGATTACCTCTCTTTTATTTCAATCTTGGCAATTTGAGTCTTCTCCTCTTCTTGGTTAGCCTAAATAGATGTCTGTCAATCTTATTGATCTTTTCAAAACACCAGCTTTCACTTACATTGATTTTCTCTATGGCTTCCTATTTTCAATTCCATTGATTTCTGCACTAATTTTTGTTAATCTTTTTTTGCTTTGGACATACATTACACTACTCTATTTCCTCTAATTTCCTGAGATGAAAGCTTAGGTTATTGATTTTAGGTTTCTGCTTTTATAACATATGCATTTATTGCTATATATTTACTTTAAGAATTATTTCAGTGCATTCCACACATTTTCATAAGTTATATTTTCATTTAGTTCAAAATATTTTAATTGTTCTTAAGACTTCTCCTGTGACCCATCTGTTATATAAAAAACAGCTACTTTTTTAAAGATTTTATTTATTCATGACAGACACAGAGAGAGAGAGAGAGGCAGAGACACAGGCAGAGGGAGAAGCAGTCTCCATGCAGGGAGCCCGACGTGGGACTTGATCCCCGGTCTCCAGGATCACATCCCAGGCTAAAGGCGGCACTAAACCACTGAGCCACTGGGGCTGCCCAAAAAAGCAGCTAATTTTTGAGTATTTGGAAACTTTCCAGCTATTTTCTTGTTATTGATTTCTAGTTTAATTCCACCATGGTCTAAGAACATAATTTATATTATTTTTATTTTTTAAAAGTTGTGTTAAGTATGTTGTATACTATAAAATATTCTCTATCTTGGTTCATGTGCTGTGAATGCTTGAGGGGACTGTGTGTTCTGGTGTCATTGGATGGAATTTTCTATAATTGTCAATTAAATCCAATTTATTGAGGGCATCATTCAAGCCAACTATATCCTTATTGATTTTCCCATTTACTTTATCTATCAATTATAGAAAGAGGGGTGTTGTTGAGTCCCCAAATACAATAGGAGATTCCTCCATTATCTCTTTTTTTTTTTTTTTATCTCTTTTCAATTATATCACTTTCTGCCTCAGATGTTTTGAGACTCTCTTCTTAGGTTCATTCACATTTTATGTCGTTTTCTCTTCTTTAAGAATTGGCCTCTTTATCATTCTGTAATGACCTATTTTATCTCTGAAAACATTTTATTTTTTAAATTCTGAGACCACTTTGTCTAAAAATGTCTAAGTGTCTGCCCCTTTTTCTGAAACTAATATAACACTATATATTAACTCTACAGGAATTAAAATTTAAAACAAAACAAAAACATTAAAAGATAAGATAAAAGTAGGCTAGCTACACCAGCTTTCTTTTGATATCATTGGGTCTGTTTGCTTGTTTTAGTCCAATCTAACAATACTTATTCTGTAGTCAGTAAATTTATATTATTCATATTTAAGTTATTGATACAGTTGGATTAATATCTAATATGTTTATAATTGTGTGCTCCATGTAGTACTTGCTTTTTTTCAACTCCCTCTCTTTTTCTGAATTCCTATTTTGAGTAAGTTTTTTCTATGATTTCATTTTATCTCTTAGCATACTCAATTTACTGTTGACTGATTGCCCTAGAGATCTTTTAAGCTAATGCAAGTCCACATTTAAATACCAATACACTGTTTCATTTTTTGCATTATCTTGTAACAGTATTCTCAATTCCTTATTCTTATACCTAATGACATCAGTGTCATTCATTTCACTTATCCATCTGCCATAATTATCCAATGCACTGTACTGCTATTACTTTAATAAAACAGCTATCTTTTGGAAAAATTAACAGTAAGAAAATAAAATATTTTATATTACCTTGAGTTATGTCTTTTCTCATGCTTTTCCTTTCATTATGAAGAGCTGAGTTTCTGACATATAATTTTTCTTCTTGAAGATCTTTCAGCATTTCTTATAGGGCATTTCTGCTAATGATAAATTATTTCTCCATTTTTGAAGGATCTTTTGCTAGATATAATATTCTAAGTTTGTAGGGTTTATTTCTTTTGGCAGCATAAATATTTATTTTTATCTTGCTTGCATAATTTGTGATGAAGAGTCTTTTTTTTTAAGATTTTATTTATTTATTCATGAGAGACACACAGAGAAAGAGAGAGACAGAGACACAGGCAGAGGGAGAAGCAGGTGCCATGCAGGAAGCCTGATGCGGGACTCGATACCGGGACTCCAGGATCATGCCCTGGGCCAAAGGCAGGTGTAAACTGCTGAGCCACCCAGGGATCCCTGTGATGAAGAGTCTAATGTAATTCTTATTCCTCTCCCTCTTCCTTTTTCTTACATCTTTCTCACAATATTATGTCTTTGTCTCTTGTTTTCTAAGGATTGACTAGGATATGCCTAAGTGTAGAATTTTTAGTACTTATCTTTCTTGTGTTGTCTGAGCTTCCTGGATCTATGACTTGTTTTCTATCAACTATTTGGCGGAAAATCTCAGACATTATTACTTCAAATATTTCTTCTGCCCTCTTTCCTCTTTATTCTCCTGATTTTCCTATTATGCACATGTTATACATTTTGTAACTGTCCCACAGTCTTAGATAGTCTGCTCTGCCATTTTCATTCTTTATTCTTCTTGCATCTGAGTTTTGAAAGTTTCAACTGACATTTCTTTATGCTCATTAATTCTTTCTTTGGCTGTGTCCAGTCTCCTGAAGAAACCATCAAAGACATTCTTCATCTTTGTTACAATGCTTTTATTTCTAGTATTTGCTATGAATTCATAAAGGGTCCATATCTCCACTTAGATTAATCTTTTATTCTTGTATTTCCCACTTTTCCATGAAAGTGCTAAGCATGCTAGTCATATTTATTTTAAATCCTCAGTCTGAAAATTCCAACTTATCAGACATACCAGATTTTGGTTCTGATGTTTGCTCTGTCTCTTCAAACTGTTTTTTTTTTTTTATCTTTACTCTGCTTTGTCATTTATTACTCTAAGCCAGATATAATGTATTGGATAATAGAAACTGAGATTAAAAGGATTTTAGTGTGAGATTTTTTTTTTTTCCAATCTGGCTAGAAGTTGGACTGTTTTTAAAACTTACTGTGGCCATAGGTGGCAGATGCCTCAAAATTCACTGCTGTTATAATCTTGTATCCCATCTCAACTTTGGATTCCCTTTTAAGTATGGCTTCTTGGAGAGTGTCTTGAAGGTCTTTCAGCTAGACTCCCCACTATTACACTCGAGTCCTACTGTGTATGTTAGGCATTGTGAAGGAAAGACATATAATTTCAAAATTAAATCTCAAACTTACTTGGGTCCCTGGTTCTATTGTGTGTACTTCCCAAGTTTTTCTCCATCATAGGTACAACAAGAAGGTTCGAGAAGGCTGGTGTGGGAGGAATGTCTCCCCCTAGCTGGGGTAAAGTCCTATTAAACTGTATTATGGAGAAAGTTCTGAGCATAATACACAATGATTTATTTCCTAACCCTTGCCAGAGTTGCAGGCATTTTCTTGGATCTTGACTGAAAATCTGGTGGAGTTCCTTGAGAAAAAAAAATCCTTAATATTCTGGGCTGCCTCTAGAATTGTGGCCTTCAAGAGTTTCTTGTTTTCATGCTTATCCACACTCTATCCATCAATTAATCAAAATTACTACTTAAGTTTCCTACCAGTTTATGACTGCAGAGGTGTTTATTTAAGTAAATAGATCCAGGCTTTGTCTCCTCGATGATGAGTCTGTCTCTCCAGATTTTGAAAGGTGGTTTTCTCTGAAACTTCAGGTCTCTCATGAATACAGGAAAGTCATTGATTTTCAATTTGTTCAGCTTTGTTTCTTATTGTAAAGAGGAATGTTAAAATTTCCATGCTTAACTCAAAAGACTAGTATAACTAATTACATATTCTTTAAAAATATCATTGTCTTCTAAAAATTCAAAGACAAAGCAGCAATTTACTTTTGGCAGCCATCTTTCTCAGATATCATTGCATGTGTTATATTTATGTATAGATTTATTTGTTGTTGTTTTTTTCTCAAATGTTTTGTTCCTGTTATCTTACATTTTTACCAAGATAAGTTTTAGTCACACTGTATGTATATGTTTTCTAAGTACCCTTAAATACATTTTGTAACACAAATGAAAATTACACATATAGGGATCCCTGGGTGGTGCAGCAGTTTAGCACCTGCCTTTGGCCCAGGGTGCGATCCTGGAGACCCGGGATCAAATCCCACGTCAGGCTCCCAGTGCATGGAGCCTGCTTCTCCTTCTGCCTGTGTCTCTGCCTCTCTCTCTCTCTCTGTGACTATCATAAAAAAAAAATAATAATAATAATAAAATGAAATCTTAAAAAATTAAAAAAAAGAAAATTACAAATATACAAAAAAAGTATATGATTTGAATATATCTGCATACATGTCAGTGTGAATATATATGTATCATTTAACATTACAAATTTGCATTCATCTTCTCAAAGCTAAAATAAAACAATATGTAATTTCTAAAACTTGAGAATATAATGTTAGAGTTTCAAGTTTCTTATCTCAATTTATTCTGTGAATATTTTTGTTCATGTCTACTTATTGACTTGCATTATCTTTTTCTTAAAAAAATTGATGAATAAATGAATCTAAAAGAGATGGATATTAGATCAGAGGGACAAATTTAATGGTCTCATAAATTTTGCAAAGAACAATTTGTTGACTGTATTTATAAGTTCTACCATAATTTCAATCTTGATTAATTTATTCCTCAAATGTTAAAAATACTTTCATTCAGCTTTATCTCATTTAATTTGTGATTTTAGCTTTAATTCACTGATTTTAATGTATTTATCCTTTCTTTAATTTTGCATTAACTGTCTTATAATCTTATAATGGGATTTTTGAAAGTTTTCAATTATAAATTAGATCAAATCTTTAATTCAAATATTATAAAAAGCATTTAACTTACTATTTTACTTTTAAATTGAAGACAAGGCAAATTGCTGGTTAATTTTTACGTTTTTGAGAGTATTGATATTTACCATTTGGTCTAATACATGGCTAAATTTCGCAAATATTTTATTATGGGTAAATAAAATAATAAATTGCCAGTTTCCAGTGAGTATCATTTACTATAAATTGTTTAAATGTATATTAATTATATTATTTAGATTCTCTAAATATCTTTTCTGATATTTGATTTACTATAGGATTTTTTTACTTTAACTTGTATATAATTAATATTATGATTCTTGCTTTGAGTTTTCATATATTCATTTTTAACTTTTGGATGGATTTTATTTTCAGCATTAGTGGATATTATTTATGATCCAATTTTGGAATCCAATTTTAATATTTAAAGTTACTGTAAATAAAAAAATTACTTTGGGGTGCCTGGGTGGCTCAGTAGGTTGAGTGTCTGCATTCAGCTCAGGATATGATCCCAGGATCCTTTCCAGTCCTTGTGTTGGGTTCCCTTCTCAGTGGGAAGTCTGCTTCTCCCTCTCCTTCTGGCTCTTCCCCCCCCTTCCCCGCTGGTACTTTTCCTCCTTCTCCCTCTCTCTCTCTCAAATAAATAAATAAAAACATATAAAATTATGTTAATTATCCTTATATGCATTAAAACTAAAGTCATGTTTTCTAAGATTCTGTCTTCAATTATGTTGTTTTTTTTATTATGCTATTTCCTTTATTTTAGAAATGTAGACATCTCTGTGCTTTGTTTATATTTTCTGCTCATTTGAATAATTTAAGCTATTTTTAGTAAATATAATGGCTATGTTAATAAATCTATTGAATTGGATTTCTCATATTTTTCTTAATCGGAAGGTATAGATATGTGTTTAAGTGGAAAATAAACAAACTCATAATCCTTCTACTACTCCACCTAATTCCACTGCCGAAATCAAATTATGCTATTATTCTCAGTTAAACCATTGAAACATATTTATATTTCTACTTACTATAGTTTATGTTATTTAAATTCTCTGCTTCACACATATTTCCCATAGTTGGTTCATTTTGGGTCTTTATTCCAGTGGCTATGCTGCTTGCCAAGTCTTCTCCATGATGGTTTCTGTCATAGTTTTCTCTTTCCTATTAATTTCTTTTAAATGAAGGTCAGATCTCTTGATTCCTTTTTTTTCTTTTTAAGATTTTATTTATTCATTAATGAGACACACACAGAGAGAGAGAGAGAGAGAGAGAGAGAGGCAGAGACACAGGCAAAGAGAGAAGCAGGCTCCATTCAGGGAGCCCAGCGCAGACCCGATCCAGGAACTCCAGGATCATGACCTGGGCCGAAAGCAGATGCCCAACCACTGAGCCACCGAGACGACCCTCTTTCCTATTAAATTAATGAACATTTAATACTTACAGCTCCTTGAAGAGGGAAGTGTTGCTTGAGAGTATATCTTTGTCAATTGCCAATTGCAGTGTTCATTGAGATTCCTTTCTCCAGAAGAAACAGCGACTAAGAGAAGGCAGAAAGCGTCTGATTGCTTGATTTGTGATTCTTTTTTTGAATCAGCACCAACAGTTCATTCATCATTCATTTGGAGACCCTGGTGAGATGTTGACAAATTGAGAAGAGTAGCTTACATGACAGACATTATCAAATGGGAGCAATCCTCACAGGGCTGACCACATCAATTCTGATGATGAAGGTAGACAAGATTTTCGGAGGTGGCTGCTGCCTCTGCCGGCTTGAAAGATGTTATAAAATCATTATAACACCTATGGCTTATTGAACAACATGTGTCAGGGGCAAATAATTTAATCAGGTTACCGGAAATGTTCAGAATTAGCATCAAGTCTAGCCTGATAGAGGAAGAAACTGCAGATTATAAGCAGATTCTTCAATGTATACTAAATAATATACTTCGTTAATGGCAAAACTTAGATTCAAATTATATTTATGACTTTCTGAGTCCAGAGTTGATAACATTTTCAGCATGTCATAATGTATACTTGAGGCAATTACTGTGTGAGAATGGCCAGCCACCTCATTAGAATGAGGGAAGAAACCAGTGTTTACCTGTTCATAAGAAAGGAGCCTGAAAACTCAATGGTTGTCTCTGAAAAATAAATTATGTGTCTAAAAGTGGGTTGTGGGACATCTGGGTGGCTCAGTCGTTGAGCATCTGCCTTCGGCTCAGGACGTGATCCCAGAGTCCCGGGATTGAGTCTTAATTCAGGCTCCCTGCATGGAGCCTGCTTCTCCCTCTGCCTGTGTCTCTGCCTCTCTCTGTGTGTCTCTCATGAATAAATAAATAAATAAATAAATAAATAAATAAATAAAATTAAAAAAAAAATAAGTAAAAGTGCGTTGTGTAGAGTCCCATAATTCCTGCAAAGCTAAATGAAGAATGCAAATCCCTTTTGATGCAAATAAGTTGTCTCTAACTGAATACAAAATAATGAAAAGCTAGAAAAATGAGTTAGCAGGGAAACTTCTCATTAAAAACTTACAGCCATGCACTGCACTCAAGCCAAATCTCAAAAAATTGAAAAAGTTTAGTTAACCTTTTGAAAACAATAACCGATATAAATATAAAGCATATTTAGACTTCTAATTGTGAATGTTAATATCACAAATAGATACATTTTCTCTGATAATTCAAAATGTATGAAAAATTCTTGTACTGTAAAATTACAGTTTCTGAAATTAATTTTGTTTACTACAGTCTGTTCCTTTAGGTATCAGAGTCATGCAGAAATGATGAGTTGTCTTAAAACAGAAAAATGTGGAGAAGATTTTACTTTTAACTCTAGTAAGAAAAAAATGACTGGATTTTAGAAGGAAGTGTCAAATGATATCCATAATTTTATTTTATTTTATTTTATTTTATTTTATTTTATTTTATTTTATATCCATAATTTTAAAGAAAGTATTACTCCAGAAAGAAAATTAAAGAATAAAAGGCAGAATTTCAAGATGGAGAATAAAGGAACAATATTGGGAATTAATTATTAATCTATGTGCTTGAATTTATTATGCCTGATTTTAATAGATAACACATACTTAATGAGAACAATATTCTCTAAGAAGTTCCTAATTTTATAAATACATAAAAATCTGAACCAAAAAAAAAAAAATCTGAACCTAAAGTTTTGTATAGCTACTATGGAAAAAAACAGGATTTTTAAACTTTTTGTGGGAACTCTACTGTGTAATTTGATAATGTGCTGGGATTTACCAATGTATTCATTATCAATTGCTGAATAACCAAAACATATAGATTAAAAAAACCTCGGCGGCTTTAAATGGCAGCTATTTTATCTGTTCAGGATTTAGTGGTTCAGAAATTTGAGGCCCAGATAATCTGGGCAGTTCTTTGCTCGTTAGCCAATGGTCTCTCTTGTGGCTGCAGCTATCTGATCCAAGTGGACTTGGACTGGATGGTCCAGAAGGCATCATTCACATGTTTGCACTTTGAAGCTAGCCATTTCTTTCCCCATGGTCTGTATTTTTAGAAAACCAGACCAGATTTTTGCATTAGTCTACCATGTTCCAGATGGGGAGAAAGGAATTAAGTCCTCGTAAGGTCAAGTTTCAGCAATCCCATAACATCACATGTACGGATGCTACTGGTAAAAATAAACCATGCCACCAGGTTCAAAGGTAAATCAGACTGCAAAAAAGTATATCCTTGCAAACAATTGCACCTCAGAATTATGTATATATATTTTTTTACTTCTACCCAGTTGTTCTGGACTTTCAAAATAGACATTGGGAAATACAAAACATAGACATTGGGAAATACAAAACACACACACACATGCACACACACACACACACAAAAGGTCACTGCCTAATGGAGTGAAAGTTAGAGAAAGCTCCTACGTATTGCCTGATGCCACACACCCACGGCCTCGTTCACTACCAATATTCCCCATCAGAGTGGTGCATTTGTTACAATTGGAAAACCCATATTAACAGTCTTATCACCCAATGTCCATAGATTACATGAGAGTTCATTCTTGGCATCTACCTTCTATAGGTTTTTTTGTCGTTGTTTTGTTTTTGTTTTTGTTTTAAGATTTTATTTATTTATTCATGAGAGACACAGAGAGAAAGGCAGAGACACAGGCAGAGGGAGAAGCAGACTCCATGCAGGGAGCCCGATATGGGATTTGATCCCAGGACACTGGCTGTCACACCCTGAGCCGAAGGGAGACCCTCAACCATTGAGCCACCCAGGCATCTCCATAGGTTTTGACAAATATATAATAACATGCATCCACCATTGTAGTAAAATACAGAATAATTATATCATTCTAAAAATCTTGGTGTTCTATGTATTCATTTTTTAAAAATTAAAAAAAAAGACCCTTAAAAATTTAAATGGCATTCCATAGCACAAATCTGACCACAAAGGAAATAAAATGATTTACCTTGTATGTCATTCTTTGAGTTTCTTAAAACTAAAGGATCAGAGGAACTAACAATAAAATGTATTAATTTAGGCAAACTACAATACAAACACATTTGCACAGCTGTTAATAAGAGTAAAATTTTAATATACTTTAAAAGTGCTAAGCCGTGACCTTTCAGAAATATAGTTTTCAATGCTTAATATCCAGGGGAATCCTCTTAATGGCTATTAATCCTGTAGATTCTTTCCAGAATGTCTCCTGTAACTCAACAATCTATCAAGAGCTATCATAGCTTGGGTGCTGCATATGTGTTCTATCTATGCAGATGTCTAGGTTGACTTGGACATATTCTTAAGACCCAGAATCCATTAGCTACATGGATCTCCCATGACCCCCATTTTTTTCTAGATCAGGAACTAAGACGACTTATGCCACTTTGGACAGTTCACCCAGGTACTGGAACAAACCAGCCATTTTGTCAGGGCATGCATTACTTTGTAACAAAAAAGACTCTTCATTCAGCATTTTAACAATAATTCATCATGATGCTCACCTTGATGCATGCCAAGTTTATATTCCCTAGGAGACAGTGCAAAACACACAACCCGTGAATTATTTATATTCCATATGGAGGCTTATTCTAATACTTTGCCTGTAATCCCTAAATGTTAACACTTAATGCAAAACTGTAGATCACTGGTTAGATTCCCTTTCAAATGCAAGGAGAAAACCAACAAACAAACAAATGAAACTTACTCCACCACAAAAGTCAAACCAAAAGAAATCAGTGAAAATTTATCCGACAGTCTTAATGAAAACACTGCAGAAATTTTGATAGTGTTTTCTGCTGTATTTTCTTCTCCGAAATTGCTTTTATTTGTATGAAACATGCATTTTACCCTTGTTTCTTTGTATTTTAATGTGCTTCTTTAGCCTGTCAAGTGCAGCTCGGTAATGACAGAGAGCACTGTTACTCCTATAATTTCTGATTTCCCTTAGGTGTTTTGTTGAGGCTGAGATCTATTAAAGGACAATAAGATAACTTAGATTTCAAAAAAACCTTGTGGAAGTTGACCTCCGTGACCTTAGTTGTAGACGTTTACTAAAACCCTTGAAGAGCTAATATTATGTGTTGTTGCAAATCAAATAGAAGAGGAAATATTACAAACCAGAATTTGTGCGTGTGTGTTTTGTCAGAAGACATGACATTTGTATGTGTTGAATATGGATAAATTACCCAATCTATGCCTAGCCACGCTTTTGCTCTCCACGGTAGAGTTACGTTGACCTTCCATTTCTACATATACCCTCTCCTCCCTCACAAAATCTTGCTTAACTCTTTCCAATTTCTGGATCTTTCTCTTCCATTTTTTTAAATAATAAAAGGATAACGTAAATACCTAGTATGATCTATTTTAAGAGCAACAGACTAATAACATTCATTTCCTTGAGTTAGATGCACTACAGATAGATAAATTAAAGTGAATGCACAAAACACTGATCAATGCAATACTCTATGATACACCCAAATTATATATATATATATATATATATATATATATATATATATATATATGCAACAAGGGAGCCACACAGTATTTTCTTAATTTCTTTTTTTCAGAAAGATTTTTATTATTATTATTATTATTCATGAAAGACACAGAGACAGAGGCAGAGACATAGGAAGAGGGAGAGGCAGGCTCCCTGTGGGGAGCCCGATGCAGATGTTAATCCTGGGTCTCTGGGATCACTCCCTGAGCCAAAGGCAGATGCTCAACCACTGAGCCATCCAGGCATCCCAATTTTCTTAATTTCTGAAGCATGTATTTGTCCCTTGTTTTCTAAGACATCAATAATCATAATCAAATCAAATATTTTTTCTTTAAAATTCAAATATTTAAAAATAAATTTAGAAAAATTAAATTTATTAATGTTATTAAAAATTAAAGAAATATAAAAATCTTTAGCATGATTTAATATTTTGAATTCCTCATAAATATGTATAATCTCTCCTAGGGGAACCTCCTCTCCAAGTTGTTAACCTATTTCAAATTGTAAGCTTAAGCGAACTCTATCACCTCTTTCACTTTTTACTATATATTTTAATCACCATCAAGCATGTTACTTAACTAATTTTCATGGTAGATTTTATCTTCCCACACTCTAGAATATAAGCATCATTTTCTGTTTTGTCTATGTCCAACACCTACATCTGTCTGTGATATAATGGATATTAAGAGTATATTTACTTTTGATTGAATAGAATAATGTATTGGGGAAAAAAACAAGTGAGGGGTAAAGTCAGGGGGATTGTGGACTAAGAAAGGTTGCAGTAAGTCATTCGTATGAATCTTTAACAAAGATATTAAGGAGGCAGAAGGAAAAACCTCATCGTGTTCCGGGCTAGAATGTAGACTTGGACATGAACCATGTAATTCATGACTCATGCTGATGAAGATTCAAGTGACAAGTGGTTGAGAGGAGTGTGGTCAAAGAAAGTTGAAGAATCAGAGAAGAGGGTCAATGAAGGTGGATGATGTCAGAGTCTTGGCAAAGGAGCACCACGTTCGGTAGAAGCTACCTGCTTGGATATAAAATACAACAGACAGAAGGGTGATTACTTGTTTCCGTGGAGTCAGGAAGCCTCTGTTCAGCTCAGCACTGGTCATGGTCTCCTAGAACAGGTTCAATTTCTTAATGAGATATCTATCTCAGCATCCTATGTGATACCAGAATACAAGAGGTTCCCACCCCTTTTCAGTCTATCACAAAACTTTATTGATTTTGCCTTCAAAATATATAATGAATTTAAATAAGCCTCTACATATGTACAAAAATACCATAATGTGAGCACAAATGAGCTACCTACGTGTATATTGCATGGCATCTGCTTGAGTAAATTTATTGGAATGTTCATCTGACCACGCAGAACATTTGCTTAACATTTTAATAGATTTTTATTTTTCTACTAATTAAAACAAAATAAGACAAAAAGAGCAAACCCGCTTATAGGATCACACTTGCCTCTCAGCTTTATTTCTACCAATCTATACCCTTGTACTCCAACCTATAACCACACCCACCTACTTTTTCTTCCTTCTCTCTCACCACAAACCATTTATTTGTCTTTTTTCCTCTTCTTGGAATATTCTCTTCCTTTTTCTTCTAGTTAACTGTTTCTTTTTCTTCTTCTACCAGTTAAATTATTGTTCCCTGGACTCTTCTAGTTTCCTATACTATACACATCTCATACTCATAAATCCTAACAGAATCATAATCATTCATAGTTTTTTGTTAGGTCATTTAATCAATGATAGTTTTCCTAACTAGATTATAAATTGTTTTTTGTGCATTGTTATATGCCCTGTATCTAAAACTAAATGAAATATTAAGGAATGGTTGGATAAAATCATCCATTCCAGTATCTCTATAGGTACGTTCTCCAGGAAAGCATTATTTTCCCACTGTATAATCAGAGTTGGGTGCTCTCTTAAGATCTCTAAGTGTTTCTCACATCAAGTGGCTCTCATCTTATTTCCTTAACTTTGGGGAAAGGAATTAGGGTTAAGAATAGAAGCACTCTACTTATTGGAACAATTGTATTGAGTCTGTCTTATGCTTTAAACTGTCATTCTATTTCATGGTATCTTTCTTAGGCTGTTTGAGCTGCTTCAACAAAATGTCATAGACCGAGGGGTAGGGGCACTTCTAAACAATGGAAATTTATTTCTCGTTGTTCTGGAGACTTCAAGGCCAAGATCAGGGTGCTGGTAGGGTTAAGTTTTGGTAAGAACCCTCTTCCTGGTTGCTAAGTACACGTTTCTCTTTGTGTCCTCACTTAGAGGAAGGAGCAAGCAAATTGTCCAAGAACTGTCTTTTAAAGGCATTAATCCGGGATCCCTGGGTGGCGCAGCGGTTTGGCGCCTGCCTTTGGCCCAGGGCGCGATCCTGGAGACCCGGGATCGAATCCCACGTCGGGCTCCCGGTGTATGGAACCTGCTTCTCCCTCTGCCTGTGTCTCTGCCTCTCTCTCTCTCTCTCTCTCTGTGACTATCATTAAAAAATAAAAAAAAAAAAAAAAAAAAAAATAAAGGCATTAATCCCATTCATGAAGTCTCTGCCCTCAAAACCTAAACAACACCCAAAGCCTCCACCTGCTAATACAATCACATTGGACTTTAGGATTTCAAAATGTATTTTAGGGAGACATAAATCCAGACCATAGCCTTCTACTCCCTCCCACCACTCACCACTGCCGAATTCATGTCCTCAAATACAAAATACATTCATTCCATCTCAATAGCTCTGAGGTCTGAACTGGTCCCAGGGTCAACTGTAAAGCCTAATTCTAAAGTCTCATATAAATATAGTCTAAATCAGATGTTGGTGGGACTCACGGCACCATTCATCTCGTGTTCTCTTCAAAAAATGCCTTCTCATTTTTTGCAATATAGACAAGCTAAGAATTTTCTAATTTTTAATTTCTGTTTCCTTTTCTATTAACAGTTCTACCTTTAAGTTATTTCTCTCACCACGTTTTATTATGAGCATTCAAGAGAAGCCAAGCCATACCTTCAGCATTTGGCTGAGATGTGGCTTCAGCCAAAAAATCTCATCACATCACTCCCAAGTTCTATCTTCCACAAAACAGCAGGAAACAAACAATGCAGCCCAGTTTTTTTTTTCCTTATCAAAACATGGGTAGCCTTTCCTCTATGTCCAATAGCTTGTCCTTTTGCCTAATAGTATGACCACATTTCCATCCAGGACCTCATCAAAATGACGTTTGCCATTAATATCTCTTCCAACATTTTGCAGACAACTATTTGAGTGTTCTCTAGGAAGATTGAGGCTCTCCCCAACCCTCTTTTCTTCTTCTGGACCCTAATCAGAGTTGCCTTTATATGTCCCTCCATAGCAACTTTCTAGAATGTGTCCCTCTTTCTAGAATGTACCTCAAAAATCTTCCAGCCTCTGTTCATTACTCAGTTCCAAAGCTACTTCCTTAGCAGGTTATAGAAGCACCTTTACTTCTCAATACTAGTTTTTGTCTTGGTCCATTCTAGCTTCTGTGACAAGAAAACAACAAAAATCACAAACCTGAGTAGCTTATACACAACAGAAATTTACTTCCCTCAGCTCTACGGGCTGGATGTCCAAGACCAAGGTGTCAGCATAGTTGGATTCTGGTGAAAATATTCTTCCAAGATGCAAGCCTTCCAACTCCTTTCATCCTCAGTTGGTGGAAGGGGCAAGGGAATTCCCCAAGCCTTTTTTTTTTTTTTTAAGAGCATTAATCTCATTTATAAAGACTGCCTTCCTCATCTAATCATCTCTCAAAATTGCCACCTCCTAATACCATCATATTGGCACTAGAGTTTCAATATATGAATTTTGAAAGTACACAAACATTCAGACCATAGCTGTGCCTTTTATTTTAGTAGATTTCTGGAGATTTTCAATTAAATAGTAATCTTGTATAAACATCTTCAAATAGAACCCCAATGGTAAATGCCAGCATCTTTTCCTGCTTGTGATGTGAGCAGAGTTCAGCTAAGATTGTCCCTGACTATATACTATATGTGGCATCTGCTCCTCTTGTGGGAAAATATGCAACCTTATCTCAGTAAATTATGGACATGCAGCTGCTCCCACACATCACTTCTCCAGCTCTGCCATCACAGACACCTCCAGGTTTCTTCCACTCTCCTCATCAAATAACACTAAGTCTTGAAAAATATCAAGATTTCAATAGTCTAGGAGTGAAAGGGACTGACTTCCCAACCACTTTCCCCAAAAGATGCCTTCTCCAACTTCCCCAGCCTCAATGCTTTTGCATACTGAAATTGATGTTTGGTTAAGAGCCTCAAGAGTAGCTTGGACAGACATATTTGCTGGGCTCCCATTGGTGATGGAGCACCTCATTTGTAAATATGGAAGGAAGGAGCTGCTAATTCCTACTTTGTGTAAAGTTCTTTAGAACCTCAGCTGAAAGTGAGACATAACAAATCCATTTAATATTCTCTTAAATGCACTCACATATACACACAAATGTAGAACAAAACAAACAAAGCTTATTTTAAATCTTTTTGTTTTTAAATTTCATCTTGGGAAATATCCTGGATATATTCAATTTTTTTTTTCAATTAAGCATAGGTATTTTCCCCAGAATTTTGGACTTGAATTATCTTAAAATCCTTTAAACAGATTCAGAGGAACTGTGGAACCTAAGGAGTACATGTAAAAAGAAATTTACTGAAGTGTTCTTAGTTTAAAAGAAATAACGGTTTATGGAGAGGTAGTATCTCCCATCACTCCTAAATTTTTAAATAGCTCTAAATTCAATATTTTATTTTCAACTTATACCATCAAACGAAGAGTAGCAAATGCTGGCTCTGTGTTTTAAAATGTAATAAGAATTTATAGGAAGATAGAGTTCTAAATGCTTTTAAACGCAAATGGAAAGTGAGAACTGCAACAGTCAATTGCCTACTTACTTGAAAGCATATGTTAAATGGTTACATTCATTAAGCAATTTTGTTCCCAGCAGATGATAAAAAAAAAAAAAATAAGTTTAAATTTTGACTGTAGAAAGTTTCCACTATCGCCTCCATTAGGTCAGTGTGGTTACCATGCAATGCATTTTAAAAAGTCTTAAAAACTAAAAAAAAACTAAAAAAAAAAAAAAAAAAAAGTCTTAAAAACTAAAACAAATTCTTTTTCATTTGTCTTATTTTCCTTTGTATTTGCATTTGTTCCATCAATATTACCTATTCCTTCAGGGTGAAATATTTAAAACAAAGTCATGGCTAAATACCAAAATTAATCAGTCCATTTCATTGTAACTTCATCTGGTTTACCCCTCTTGACTGTAAAAAAAGAAACAAAATCCTACCAGAGTGGCTGTGCGATACTCCACAACGTCTATGTTGGGTCAACCATTGTTTAAGCAAAATGACTGAGGATGGTATGGAGTCTTTGTTATACTACAAATAAATATGTCTGTGTATGCAAATGAGGTCCACTTGCTTCCGAGGAGATGAAACACAGAGGTCATAGTTTAGTCTACAAACACATGATTTCAATGTCAAAGTCACTTTGCATCCATTGACAGAGCTATTATTTGAGGGTCATGCACAGGCTGATGCAGCAGAGACTGCTCGTGAGCCCCGATTTCCATTTCCTCTTGCTCATATTTGGTGACAGAGCCATCTCCTCCTTCTGAGCTTTACCATATGCAAGCTCATCCATGGACAATCACATTTCCAAAAGTCTCACAGCTAATGCAGCTCAATGACCACATGTCTATATTTTGATCAACGGAATGTGAGCAAAACTCCTTTGTGCAATTTCTCAGCTGCGTGCTAATAAGAATGCCATTTGCCCAACATTTTCTCTTTCTTCTTATCACTGTGCCTGCAACACAAAAGTGCTTCAAAGCCCACTTCAAACGTGATGAATAAGGCAACATGAGTGCCACCCTAGGGAATGGAGCTGTAAAAAAGAATTCTGTTTCTGGAAAATCTTACAGAGGAGTGTTTACCCGCCTAGACCTGTCAGCAAAAGCCAGACTATTATGTGAGTAAAATAAACCCCTGTGTTCTCTGAGCTGCGGTTGAGGGAAAGAAACCTTTTTCTTATAATATCTTAGTTGTCTCCATTTAAGTGGAATTTTAATTCAATTCAGAACCATTTCAAAATCTACATAAAACTAAAGGGTGAGCTTCATTTTCTTTTCCCTTGAGTTTGAAATAAAATAGCCTCCATGAGTTGACCTTAATCTGCCAGAAGCCTCAGGTTTGTTTTCAAGACTTCTGCGACTCTATGGGTGTTTACTTTCTTTTTTTGTATATATATTTTTTATTGGAGTTCAATTTGCCAACATATAGCGTAACACCCAGTGCTCTTCCCATCAAGTGCCCCCCTCGGCACCTGTGACTGGGTGATGGGTGCTGTTTACTTTCTTAGAAGCATTCGGACCCTGTTGGTTTCCCAATGCCTGAAGTTTGAAACTCCTTTGGTTCTCCCTTCTCCAAGCTGATCTTCCCCTTCAGGTCTCTGTGAAACATGTGTAGGACTTGGCCATTTTTATTTTTTAACACAATTTACCTCAAAAAAGTAGTATTTCTTAAGGGGTCTGAGAGGGGATAAAGGAGATTTTCAACTTTTAATGTTTGTGGGCCCTTCTCCGGGGCTCTCAGGGAAGTTATACCTTATGATTTACTAAGGTCGAAATGACTCAGCCAAACCTAAGTACAGGCTCTATTTCTGCCCCAAGCACACGTCGTACATCTGCTGCATTAAAGAAAATAACCGAAAATGAGCATTTTGAATACAAGGTGAGGAAAAGGAAGAAATTCCCTTGTTCTCATAATATTAAAATCATTCAGTCCTGAATATACTAGAAACTTAAGGTCTGAAACTTTTTAAAATGACCTTTGTCTAATGACTTATAACTTTATATATATAAAAGGTATATAACCCTAAGCCAAATGTTCCTTTCTCAGAGCACTGTCTTTTGCAGATTGTATGGCTGGACGGTTGTCCTAACTTGGGCTCAAAAAAAACCAAAAACAAACCTTCTTCTTCTTTTTCTTTTCTTTTTTTTTTTTTTTTAGAAACTCTAAAACATTTCTTAATTTTGTGTTGACAGAAGTCAACATCAGGGAAGGTTGTTGTGACTAAGAATTTGACAGTCATGCAAGCATAAGATCATGTTTCACATCCCTGATTTGAGAGTCATCAAACCATGACAGCACAGGGGATTTTTCACCACTGACATTATTTTAGGGGCATATTTTACCCACCGTGTTCTGTGAAGTCCTCCTGTCATCTCACACCTGCACACGGCCAGTAAAAGCCCCACAAGGCCCAGTGCTTCTGTGGGCAGACCTGGATGCCAGCCTCTGTGCTTAAACTCAGTTCAATGAGTAGCTATGTGGCTTCTTATTATTGCCTTAATTTAATTTTCAAAAACATTAATAAAATATGCCCCTTCTTACAGGATTATTGCCAGATAAAATAATCAATCTGAGGCATTTAGCAGAGTGCCTCAGATGAATCAACCAATTATCATCTATTCGCCTATGTGTATCTTTCTATCTGTCCCTCTTCCCTCTTATTTCTGTTAGAAAAGGATCTGGTTAGCATTGTCTTTAAACCAACCATAAATAAAATAATCCATAATCTGTAAGTGAATTAAAAGTAAGATTCCTATTATGTTCCTCTCAAGTTTTCAATCTATGCTAGTGTCTATCTAAGCTCTGCCAGAAACTATGTCAGATTAAGAAAGACATATGCCTTGGAGCAGGAGTGGATCAAGGAATCAAGGATCCAGGCAGGAAAAAAAAAAATCTATCTTTAATTGAGCACACATATAATTAAAGATGTAGTTTTCAGATTTTCTGTAATCATTAGCTTCTTGTTTTTATTGATTTCATAATTTCTTAATTCGATGAAAAGTGTCATCTTCAAAGCTAAATTTGCTCATGAATGTGTGTACTTAGATAAAATTACTAATTATTAGTTATTAATAAGAATTAGTACTTAGATAAATTACTAATGATTTATTATTATTATTATTATTATTATTATTATTATTATTATTATCATTGAGTGTGTTGCAGGTGCAGACAGGAACTGTAGTTCTAATGATTATCATGAGGGATTGCCTGGACAAAAGCCTATTTCGTTAAGTATGTTTCTGTCTAAAGTTTCATAAAATTTTTGGACTTTTTTCCCTGAAATGTGTTAGGATATCATAGGCCATTTATCACCATTACATGAGTATGGTGAATGTGTGTTTCCATCCAAGTTCATTGGCAGCCCCGTCTGTCATAAAATAAGAATTAAGCCTTTCCAGTTGCATAGGTGTCCCAGTATCTAGGGCCCAAAAAGAGTGAGCACCTGCTGAATGGCTGGGTGGGGTGCTACCAGTGGAAAGTAATATGGAGCAAGCTCTCATAGAGCAAGAGGCTCTGTAGAGACCTTTCCCCCAGCCAGTTACTTGATGCCAGCTACTCTCTGGCATTAATTCCAACTAATGCAACCCCCACGTCTCCCACCACCATACTTCCTAATACACAACTCACATCTGCACACAAAGCAGGAGCCCCTGAGTTTCTTAATGCTGGTTAGGGTGTGATATTAAGTGTCAGGATTGATCCAGGCTCACACACCACTCACACTCACTGACATGCAAATCTACAGTAAACAGGACACACGATTGTTATATAAATCCTCTTGAGTTCCAGATAAACCAGAGCTAAAAGGATGCTCTGGGAAAGCTATAGGTCAAGTGCTACAATGGCCATAGCTGTAGAGCAGTTTTGGGAAACCCACAGAATCTAGGACTGCTTTGATTAAAGAAAAAAAAATCAATGAATCTTTATTTCAGATATGTGAGTATTGTGTTGAAGGCAGTTTTATTGACTCAATGCTATTTCACTGAATGCTTCAGCAAGTTATGAGTAATTGAGAAATATTTGTTGACTAGCTAGGATATTAGAGAATTATTTTTAATTACATTTAATTCTGTGCCATTCCTTTTAAAGTAGCAAGACAGAATTAAGGGAATGCACATTGGTGATATATCACTACTTGCTTTTATATTTGTCAGACCTAAAAATATTTTAGGAAATTAAAATATTTTAATGACTTTGGAAGTAGTTAGTAGTGTCTAAGGATTATTCTTATTTCATCTAAACAATAGAATGGAGGATGGGCTATTTCACCAAATGCTCCTAATTGTCAGGAGCTAAAAAATAAATTTAAAAGATATAAATAGAAATTATAAGAATGTAGAGACACAAAAAATGACAATGTTCTCTGAAAGAGAATTTTTATTGTCAGAACTCAGAAAATAAAATTACCTTGGGAAAACTATAATAATACATAGATATCATTTAAGTGTGGAAGATTCAAAAGCTAATGGAGACAGCACTGAACACTGTGACAAAAATATAATCTTCATTGTGGTAGCTCAGATATGTGTGATAACATCTTTTCTTTCTCAAATGCACTTCCAATTTAATGTATCCAGAATCAAAGGTATAAATTCAATGTCAATGACTTCTAGAGTTCTGAAATCAGAGAAAGAACCACCATCCATTGTGATTGTATATGCCAGAAAACTAGTACTGATTTTGAAAAATTCCCTCTTGTATTCATCTCCCCATGTCTTCTTCTTTATCTCTAAATTGTATTGATTTTTCAGTATTGATTTTTAAATTCCCTTTTAATAATCCCCCATATCTTTTCAAACTTCAATTATTTTACCCAAACATCTTTGAGAGGTACCCCCTATTTTCTGCACCTCCACCCATTGACCTGGTCACATTCCAGTCATCTTGTGCCTTTTGGAGATATATATTCCCTTAATGACCCTTTCAAACAAGTGATAAGCTTCAGTGTTTTTCTGAAACATACACCTGATTGTCTTCCTGCTGCTTTTACAGTCAATAGATTTCCCATACTTTTAGGATAAAGACATGATCTGCAAAGTCTTGCATGATCTTGTTTCTAATTAATTCTCCACATTTATCTCACCAATTTTTTTTTAAGATTTTATTTAATTGAGAGAAAGAGTGAGAAACAGAGAACACAAGCTGGGGAGATGGACAGAAGGAGAGGGAGAAGCGGACTTTCTGCTGAGCAGGGAGCCTGACATGGGACTCAATCCCAAGACCCCAAGATCATGATCTGAGCTGAAGGCAGACACCCAACTAATTCAGCCATCCTGGCAACCTTTATCTCACTAAATATTTATTTTCTTTCTTACTACACACGTCTCCTCTCGTTTTCTCATAGTCACCATGTTGCCTTCCATACTGAAGCCTCAGAGATGTACCAATATCTTCAAAAGTCTTGGGAGTGGGAGCATCAGGTAGCATGGTGTTCTCATAGTCATATGGGTGTTATATTTGTAATCAGTATTTCAGCAGAATTAAGGGCATAACACAGAAACACTTTCTTCCTCAAGGACAAAATACCAATGATACTATCCAATGTATGTACAGTGACCTGTTGTGGTTCTTCAAAATGCTGAATATTCCATCATTCACAATTAACATCGTGGTGCTACATGGCATGGAGGTAGTAGTTTTTGGATCATTTTAGTTTATTTATTTTTTTACTCTAAATGTATACGATGTGTTGGAAAAGCATCAGAAATAAAATTGCACATGTTGCTGTATTCTTATTACTTTTCCCTTCCGAGTTCTCCGGTGGGCAGTGACACTGGACACTTCTGACTGAAAGACATCTCACACCCATGACATTTGTAAAGCTCCTCCCACCGAGCTCCCTGATGGTCAGCGAAGACCTGGTCCTAAAGGGATTCCCACATGAGGACATTCAAATGATTTCTAGCTGGGGCTCTGGTGGAAGGGCATCCCACAGTCATGAGTCACATGTTACATTACATTCATTTGTTTTCTCTGCTGTGTGACTGCTCTGATGACACACGCAGGGTGATTTCCTTGGTGGGCGCACTCCCACACGATTCTATGAGAGCATTCGCATCATTTCTACCTTGTATGCCTTCTGGCCTACAGGGGGATAACTCCAACATTTTAGTGGAAGGCTAAATTCTCAATGATTATTCATTTTGTCAGAGTCCTCTCACTTCAACTGTGAGGTTCCCCTGTAGGGTAAGTTTTCTTATACTTTGATTAGCGATTTTCTACAATCATACACTAGTATACCAACCTCTTTTCTTATAAGGTATATATCATTAATTCTGAAATATTTTTCAAAATATTTTTCTGAAATATTGTTCAAAATATTTTCAAGATATTGTCTGTATTAGTTTGGGTTCTCCAGAGAAACAAAAACAATAGAATATATATATATATATATGTATATATATATATATATATATATACTTATCATTTGTATTTATATGTATTTATATATGTCACAAATACATAAGTGAATGTGTTCATGTATATAATACATATTACATGCATTTATATGTATTACGTATGTATGTATTATGTATACTTATTTTATATACATATATTTATTTATTATCTAAAGGCAGAGACCCAGGAGAGTCAGTGGTGTAGTTCTAGCCTGAATCTGAGTCTGAAGGCAGGAGAATTCAAGATAGTCAGGCAGAGAGCTGCTTTCTCACTCAGCCTTCTACTCCATCCAGGCCTTCAGCGGTTTGCACGAGGCTCACAAACATTGGAGAAGGCAACCGTGTTACTCAATCTGCAGATTCAAGTGTTAATCTCATTCAGAAACATTCCTGCAGACACTCTCAGAAACAAAGTCTGACTAAATGTCTGGGCACCCGTGGCACAGTCAAGTTGACACTTAACATCAACCATCACAGTATCATATTATGTAGATTTTTCTTATGAATGGATTTACTAGAACATGTTTTTCCAAATATCCCATTTCATGGGCAGTCCAGGGGGCTCAGTGGCTTCGTGCCACCTTCAGCCCAGGGCGTGATCCTGGAGACCCGGGATCGAGTTCCACATCAGGCTCCCTGCATGGAGCCTGCTTCTCCCTCTGCCTATGTCTCTGCCTCTCTCTCTCTCTCTCTCTCTCTCATGAATAAATAAATAAAATCTTTAAAAAAATCCCATTTCTCAGATTTTATTTATTTATTTATTTACTTATTTATTATTTATTTATTTAGTGATGAATACAGCTGACTGAGAAAGTTCATCTGGGTATAATGTTTACTTCTTTAGAAGTTCTGCTCAATGTCTCTAATCTTTGACCAACCAAACTACCCTCTTGTCCTGGGCTCTGCTCTTTTTTCCAACTGGAGAATTGCTTCAGTCTCAATCTTGTGACACTTTAGGGTCCCAGACAAAGTCTTTTTCCAACATCATGTGTCTGGATGTGGTCTCGTGAGAAAGGGCCAGTTCCTTCATAGCACTTGTGTGAACGGCATGGACACATCCTTGAGTGATAAGATGTACTTTTTTAAAAGATTTTATCTATTTTTTAAATTTATTTGTTCATGAGAGACACAGAAAGAGAGGCAGAGACACAGGCAGAGGGAGAAGCAGGCTCCCTGAGGGAAGTCTGGTGTGGGACTTGGTTTTGCGGCCCTGGGATCACCACCTGTGCCAAAGGCAGATACTGAACCACTGAGCCACCCAGGCGTCCCAACAAGATGCACTTTTGACCTCTGGCTTGAGATTTGTAAGAAATAATCTGCTCTTCTTTAGGTTTCTCTTCTAAATAAGGGAGGATTTGAGAAAAGGAAAGCAGGCCTCAGGCCAACCAGGACAGGGCCACCACTAGCTGGACCTCCCTCACTTGGTGTGTAAAGAATAAATTTGTATAATGTTAAAGTTGTCATTCAAAACAATCCTTTAGAGACAAATCTCCTAATCCATGGATACTTATTGTATCAGCTGTTCCAGTGTTTTAGAGTACCCAGATTATGTCTCCTTATTCCCCAAATCCCTAACAAATATTAGGACAAGTATTCTAAAATGGCCCTCAGATAACACAGAAAACAGAGTTTTAGTTGGTTCTTGAATTTTTAAATAATGTAACAAATATCAGAGATTAGCCTCTAATCAGAACATTTTTCATTAAATTTCCTGATTTATGTTAATCAAGATTAAATGAAGTATTAAAGGCATCTTTTCTGCCCTTAAATAGACTCTGTTTATACTTAAGCACCGACATATTTTGGGGAGAGAAAAGGTAACATTCAGTGTTTATTTGGTTCTTACGCTGTTTAAACCATTTATTTTCAGTGTTGAGTAAACATAATTTTCAAACACACATTAAGGCAGACCAATTGATTTGATGAAATTTTCAGCCTGATTGCCTATTCACTGGAATTAATTGACAGGTGTGGAATTGTGAAATTAATTTTTAGACCAACATTACTGGAATATGTATTTTTAAATATAAATTTTGACTATGTAAATATAGCATCTATGAGGCTATATTGATAATAATGTTTCTTATTTTGGCTCAATGTAATATGATTAAAACTAGAATATAAAAGGCTCAGCATTATTTTTGGTCCAGTGAAAGTTTAGAAAATTATTCCATTCATGACTTTGCCTTTAATTTTTCTTATTAGCATTGGCAAAAAATTTTATTACATTTAGGCACATGAAAAATTAACAACTTTGAAGTGGTACCAGTTTTTGAATTAACAAAAAATAATTTTTTAACACACCCTTTTTTTCGGAGGATATTACACATATAATAATTGAACTTGGAGAAGATAGTTTGCAATTAAAGTCCAATCTAGATTCCTAAACCTATGAAGTTATATTGCACACTTTTGTATCAGATAAACCGAATTGGTACAAATAGTATAGAGGGGCATAAATAAAGTTTCCCATGAGTCTGGGAAGTCAAGCCTTGAGAGTTAAATAATGATGTCAACAAATAAAGGACCTGAACAGATATAGACAAAATGGGATTAAAATGGCAGAAAGAATCCCAATCAGCAACATTGGAAAAAAAAAATATGTCAGTCACTCAATAAATACAGATGAGGAGAGACAGATGTTGACGCTTCCCATTCTTCCTCCTCAGGGAGGTATCAATCCAATCTACATGAATTTACAGTAAAAAAAAAAAAAAAAAAAAAAACCTAGCCCTGTTGCTTATGTGTAAGTAGTGAGACCAAATATCTAATGTCTTTGCCATGAAATCAGCTCCACTTACAAGCTTTAAGTTAATAGAAACACGGTCTTTCCAGTTTCTAGGTTAATAAAGACTCCAGAGTCCCTCTTGAGTCCTTGATTTCTCAGATACTCTGCATCCCACTTCTTCAGGGTCCTCAACCATGAAAATATGGTCTAGAGTCGGTAGGGAGGTTATTAGTATTTTTTAAATGTGTCTAGTAGTCACACTAGAAATTACAACATTCATCCTTGACTAATACAAATCACTCTTAACAATTCCCAAAGAGGGAAAGCTAAATATAGGAAATCTTATTTCTTTTTTTTTTTTTTTAAAGATTGTATTTATTTATTCATGAGAGACACAGAGAGAGGCAGAGATACGGGCAGAGGGAGAAGCAGGCTCCACGCAGGGAGCCCGATGTGGACCTCGATCCTGGGTCTCCAGGATCATGCCCTGGGCCCAAGCAAGGTGCTACACCGCTGAGCCACCCAGGGATCCCCAATCTTATTTCTTTTAACACCAACACTGTTAGTTTCACTGGGGTCTTCAGGTAGTTATTCCTGTCATTAAGTCACACATGGTACCACTATAAGGCTTTGGAGAAAAAGAATCACAGATGTTCACCATTTATTTACTTTCCACCTACTTTTCATTCATTTTGCAGGTCTGATGTTCCATCCATAATAATTGTTCTCTTTTCGAGAAAGAGATCTCTTCCAAGACCAGATCTCTTCAAGAGATCTCTTTCTTGCATTTATTAATTATTAATTATGAATACATAACTGATGATGGTACAAACTTTATTATTGTTTCCTAAAAGCACTTTTCCTTCCATTTCACTTTTCATGTATTATTTTTGTGCTAAATATAGAAACAATTTGAAAGTAAATTACTTTCAGCATTTAAAATATGGTATTCAATTTTTTTTCTGGCCTCTATCACTTCTGCTGAATTTTTCCCCCCTCTGGCTATTTTCATTATTTACTCTTTGTCTTTAATCTTCAGCAATTCAACTGTGCTTTCCCTACATGTGGTTTTCTTTGTGTTTGTTTTCTTCTTTGGTCCCTTCTATCTATGAGCTGATGTCTATCATCAACCTCAAAAATTCTTTGTTCCTCACCTTCTAGACATCCACTCCTCAGTTTAGACCTTTTTACTCTGTGTCACATGTGTCTTATGGTCTCTGAACTTTCCATTCTTCTTTCTCTTTGTGTTCCTGTTTTGAAATGTGATTTTGACCTTTCTTCTTGTCCTTTAAGCTTGCCTTTTGCCATGTGCCATCTGCTGTTAAAATATCCAATGGTTTCTTCTTGTCAGAGACTATAATTCCCAGTGCTGGAATTCTTCTTATGTATAACAATAACTTAAGGAAATTTTTCATCCTTTAATTTTTTCTCTTCCTCTTTCTCTAATTTTCTGAATATATTAGTCATGGTTATTTTAAAGATGTCTCTTTTTTCTCTAATGTACAAATCATTTAGAGTCTTTTAACTTCTGCTTTTTCTCTGCATTTTGGGAATAATACCTTCTCTTTTATCATGCTTAGTAGATCTGTGGCATGATAAAAGAGAGGCCAATATGATCAAAATGAAAAAAAAAGTCTCTATGTAGGATTATCTCTCTAGGGAGAACATATTGGGATAGATTCAAGACCTTGATTTCCATAATTTGTTTGGGACTGAGTTTAATTATATCAGTTACATTAGACTTAATCTACCTCGTTTGGCTCTATTCCACAGAATTATGCTCTTGAGTTTTAACTAAAACCATTATGTGTTTGTGGGGCTCCCCTTGCTAATAGATTTGTGGATCCTAACATCACAAAACTGTAGGAAATACAGTTTTGCTTTTCAGAGGTGGTTCTTTGTTTTTAGTATTTTTAAAAATTTTAATACTGTTGTAATTATTATTATTTTAGCTTCTGGATCTTCTAGCTCATTCAGCTTCAGGATATTCAAAGGTGATTGTAATATGTGAAGGCCGTACATGTCTTTAATATCCATTGCAATTACTAAGAATTATGGTAAAATAGTGCTACTAAACTTAAAAAATGAGAATTAGGCAAACAATTGTAATACATAAAGAGAAATCCAAAGTTCATTAAAATGACATTGCAGAGTGTTGCATTTACTGGGAATATGATAAAATGAATATCCAAAAAAAAACTATATTGGTACCAGAACACAAAACAATCTGATTAAATTAAGACCCTTTCTTTAATGCACAAATGAGCTAATAGTAAGATGAATACTCAAAAGCAAACAATTTTGAAAAACAGAGATCCCAAGATTCTTAACAAGTCCAAATTAGGAAGGTGCCTCCAGTGCTACTGCATATATATGTTGAATTAGTTTTTGCTATTAAAAGGATATAAATGTGAATCAACAATTACAAGGAAACCACAGAATTAGAAAGTAAACCATTATAAGTATTGAAATGACCGAAATAAGCATTATAACATGGATATTAAATGCCTTAAAGGAAAAGAAGGTGATGGCAAGTATTGGTAAGAAAAAATAGACTTCAAACTGATGTGACATTTTTATTTTTTTTATTTTTATTTTTTTAAATTTTTATTTATTTATGATAGTCACACAGAGAGAGAGAGAGAGAGGCAGAGACACAGGCAGAGGGAGAAGCAGGCTCCATGCACCAGGAGCCCGACGTGGGACTCGATCCCGGGACTCCAGGATCGCGCCCTGGGCCAAAGGCGGGCGCTAAACGCTGCGCCACCCAGGGATCCCGATGATGTGACATTTTTAAAATGGAACAACAAAAATGAATTGCATAATAATTAGAATTATAAATTAAAGAAATTGATTAAATTGTTCATATGACAGGGGCACCTGGGTGGCTCAATCGGTTAAGCATCTGTCTTCAGCTCAGGTCATGATTTCAGGGTCCTTGGATCCAACTCTGCGCTGGGCTCCCCACTCAGCTGGAGTCTGCTTCTCCCTCTGCCTTCCTTCCCCTGTTCGTAATCTCCATCTCTCTGTCGCATTCTCTCTCTCTCGTAAATACAATCTTAAAAAAAAAAAAAAAAAAGTGTTGACATGGCCTAACCTAAAAACACTGAGCTACAAGAAAAATGAAAAGTTAAAATCATGTAGGTGAATCTACATAAATGTTGACCTTGCAAAGCAAAAACAGTAAGTTGCAATAAATGGGATTAAGAATGCAAATTTTATTTAACAAAATAGCAAAAAATAGCATATAATTTCAAAGAAAATTAATAAAATGTAAGATGTTACTCAACTGTTGATTCATATTTTACCTATTAACTTAAGTGCAATGCCCATATATACAAATAAAAATAAACGTTAGCTGAATGAATTGTGTAAAGAAAACACATCCCATGACCAAGTAACAGACTGGGTCTGGGACCACCCAGCCCAAGTAACAGAACATAACCCGCACCCTGAAGCCTCTTCATTATGTTTTCCGATCAGTATCCCTTCTTTTTCCCTAAAAACAACTGCTTTCTTGTCTAAATTTGAATTTATTAGCCCTTTGATTTCAGCCTCTCTGTATGTCTGTATGGTGTTTATTTGGAGTTATGCTATGTACTTTTTTGATGACCATTTGGTGGAGCACTTTTTACATATTTATTTGAATATCTAGATACCCATTTTGGGAGGCAGGACATGTTCAAGTATCTTGCACAATTTGAGTAGATTATCTTTTTTTTTAAGATTTTATTTATTTATTGATGAGAGACACAGAGATAGAGGCAGAAACACAGACTGAGGGAGAAGCAGGCTCCACGCAGGGAGCCCAACGTGGGACTCGATTCTGGGACTCCAGGATCACGCTCTGGGCCAAAGGTAGACACTCAACCGCTGAGCCAGCCAGGTGCCCCAATTATCTTTTTATTATTATTATTATTATTGATTTGTAGAAACCCTCTCTTCATATCAGAGAAGAGCTTTTGTCACTATTATATGTGTCAAATGTTTTCTCTGGCTTCATAGCTTGCATATTCACTATTCATATCATAAATCTAATCTTAATTACTAATATTTTGTTATATAGGTAGTCATTTTTATTCCAATTTAAGAATTGTTTACCATTGTATCCAGAATGGATTTTGGTCTATCATTTAAGTAGGATTCCATTTGCAGTTTATCATAGGATTAGCACTTGGACTTGCCCTATTTGTGGGATAGGGCAGGTTCAATTGGTAATTGTTTGATATATTTGATGAAAAGACCATCTTTTTCTCACAATTCCAAAACACTGACCTGCCCATTAAACAAATTATCCACGCCTAATAGATCTCTGTTGCAATCTCTATTGTGTGTCACATTTGTATTTATCTATTCACAGGCAGTTGCTGTCTAAAAATAAAACAGAACCAAAGAACATAGTTTTTTAAAGCAAATTATAATATTCTGGGGAAGAAGACTTCAAAGATAAATCTGAGTATAGTTTCATTCTTCTGAGTTCAATAACCTTAGACTCATGCTGTCAATTAAAAAAAAATAAACTTTGTATATTTGATTTGGATATCATCAACCTCATAGATCAACTTATGAAAAATTCATATTTTATAATATTAAATATTAAAATAAAAAGCATATGTGTACCTTAAATTATTTACATCCTTTTTAATTTTCCAATATTTTATCATTTCTGAGTGGGCAGCCCATCATAATCACTATCCCTGACACTAGTGTCAGTTTCCTAACATTTTGTTGGTGATATTTATTGATTGATATTGATCTTAATTTCCTTCTTTCATACTGTCCCTATCTTATTTCATATCTAGATTACACTGGCATCATAAACTGATTTGTAAAGTAATATTTTACAACTGGACGATTTTCCTGAAAATTGCATTTTTCTTTCTTAAAAATATTTGAAAGATTTTGACAGTGGTAAATGTATAAATGTATAAACGTTTGTAAATTTTTTCCAGGTATTTCTAATATCCAGGAAAGTGGATAAGTAGGTGATCTATTCACACAATGGAAATCCACTCAGCAATTCAAACTAATAATGCGCTGAGCTAAAGTACTCTTTGCCCAAGTGTGCATACTGAATGATTCCATTCATATAAAATACAATAACAGACCAAAAAGCACATGGAGATAAAAAAGAGCAGGATTGTGCTTTATCTACGGGGAAGTGTATCAACTGAAAAGGGGAATGTTCAGACTCTTTGTAGTGTTGGGACATTTTATATCTTAATACAGAGTTTGGTTACATGGCATATATGTGTGTGAAAATTAATGGAGTTATACACTTAAGATGCATGCACTTTACTCTCTGTAAGCTGTATGTCAATAAAAATATGGGACAGAAAACACAAACCATCATTTATATGAAAGAGACTTGAAAAGACAATCAATAATGTTACAAAATGATATCTGATCCCATTAATAATGCGAATGAAACCACAAGGAAGGTGCAACTTCACAGCCATCAGATAAACAGAAATTGAAAAAGGTGAGTAATAACCTGCTCTGATGAGGATTGAACTGATGGGGAAAAATGTCTTGGATACTCTTCTCCTTGACATCTGAGTAAGGTTTAACACTACAATGTGAGTAAATGAAGGAGCAGAGCTACATTAGAAAATAAGTTACTGGGGACCCCTGGGGGGCTCAGTGGTTTAGGGTCTGCCTTGGGCTCAGGGTCTGATCCTGGAGGCCTGGGATCGAGTCCCACGTCAGGCTCCCTGCATGGAGCCTGCTTCTCCCTCTGCTTGTGTCTCTACCTCTCTCTCTCTCTGTCTGTGTCTCTCATGAATAAATAAATAAAATCTTAAAAAAAAAGAGAGAGAGAGAGAGAGAAAGAAGTTACTAACTAGTAAATTTGAGAATGAAGATAACTCACCATGAAACATTTCCAATTTTAGATGTGAAGCTTAGAAAATCAGTTGCACCTGTGTATCGAGAGTTAAGTGTGAATTCCAGAGATACTGATGGCACCAGAGGAAACAATTGTATGTCCCTGCTTTAATACATTTTGTTAAGTTTATTTTTTAAAGATGTAATTATTTATCTGGCAGAGAGACACATAGAGCAGTGGGAAGGGGCAGAGGGAGAGAAAGTCCAAGCAGACCCTTGCTGAGTAGGAAGCCATGAGATCCAAGACCTGAGCCAAATCTAAGAATTAGATGCTTCACTGACTGAATTGTCCAGATGCCCCTATATTTTGTTGAGTTTAAATAAAGCAGGTACACACACAAACACCAAAAGCATATGCTATAGATCTCATATAATAGGTTATATGGAAGTAAATGAATTTATTTTGATACATTCGTGAATGGAATATGCTATCAAAGTGAAAATAGATGCATATAAAATTACTGCAATCTCTTTAGAGATAATATAGAATAAAAATATTTCAAGTTCAGAACAATTAGTTGTATAGTACGATTCTTCATATGAAGATCAAACTTCACCAAACTAGAAAATATTTTGATGAATGCAGTGAATTATGCTCTGAAATTATGAGGAAAGCAAGAGCATGGCGAACATACCATTCAGGAAAAAATTGACAAACATGTAGTTTACAGAGATGTAATGAGAGGTTGAAAGGGTAATTCTTGTTTTATAAGAAATAAGACAATCTAGAGTGTTTAATCATTGAAATAGGAGTAAAAGGGGAATTTAAAGTGTTACATGTGAGAAGTATCTTCAAAAGGAAATAGTATTTGTATAATATTAAGTTAATGGGTTCCAGAAAAGATGTTTTGAGAAATTTTTTTTGTTTTGTTTTGAGAATATGTTTTGGTTATAACTAATATTTTTGTTTGTCTGCTGGTCTGACAAAAGAGTATTTCAGGAAAGTGGTAGAAATAGGAAAAACGGTAGACCAGATTTCTGTCCCTTCAGGAGTGAACATAAAAGAAAATGTCTACATTTTTTTAAATTAATTTTTATTGGTGTTCAATTTACCAACATACAGAAAAACACCCAGTGCTCATCCCATCAAGTGTCCACCTCAGTGCCCGTCACCCATTCCCCTCCACCCCCCACCCTCCTCTCCTTCCATCACCCCTAGTTCGTTTCCCAGAGTTAGGAGTCTTTATGTTCTGTCTCCCTTCCCGATATTTCCCAACATTTATTTTCCCTTCCTTTATATTCCCGACCACATCTTCTTTATCCATCATTTTTCGATGGACACCGAGGCTCCTTCCACAGTTTGGCTATTGTGGCCATTGCTGCTAGAAACATCGGGGTGCAGGTGTCCCGGCGTTTCATTGCATCTGCATCTTTGGGGTAAATCCCCAGCAGTGCAATTGCTGGGTCGTAGGGCAGGTCTATTTTTAACTCTTTGAGGAACCTCCACACAGTTTCCCAGAGTGGCTGCACCAGTTCACATTCCCACCAACAGTGTAAGAGGGTTCCCTTTTCTCCGCATCCTCTCCAACAGAAAATGTCTACATTTCCCACGATGGTTGGACTTTCAGATTTGGAGGGCAAAGTAGAAAAATGAAGGAAGGATCACTTAGTTTGTTTTAGGAAAGAGGGACTGAATAATTTATTAGACAAAAGGATTTAAATAGACCTCCGGCTTTGCAGTAAAAACAGATGAAATCCTTGTTTTGAGATGATTTTATTTTGTTCTAATTAAGCATCAATCAGTTTTAATTGATAAATCACACAATTTTGTACTTCATATTCTTTAAAGATAGTGGCAATGTAATCATTTTGGTTAAAAAATTGATCAATAATCTTACATGCTGTATGTGGGAAGAATGAGGAAAGCTGGTGAACATCGAAGTTGCTTTTTAATATCTTAAGAAAATTATCAATAGCTTCTAACTTCTGGTATACTCATTTGAAGTACATTATGAGTAATTATTCTCACATTAAGAATGAATTCCTAGGGCGCCTGTGTAGCTCAGGTGATTAAGCATCTGCCTCTTGATTTCATCTCAGGTTATGATCTCAGGGTCAGGAGATCAAGCCCTGCTCCAGCTCCATGCTGGGCAAGGAACCTGCTTAGGACTGCTTAGGATTTTCTCTCACCTTCTGTCCCTCCTTGGTCACACACACACACACACACACACACACACACACACACACAAAATAAAAATAAAATAAAATAAAATAAAATAAAATAAAATAAAATAAAATAAAATAAAATAAAATAAAAAAAAAAATAAATAAATAAAAACCAGTGAGAGAAAAAGAAAGAAAATAAAAGAAAAAAACAATGAACTCCTTACTTGAATTTAGCACCTCAGGGTCATGTGAAACTATAGCTGCAGATATTTCTAACAAAATCATTCCAAGAGCCATGGTTTCTAGATTTATTGATGTTGCTATGTATGTGTATATTGACCCCAGAATCCTACTCAGTTGGGACTTAAATGAGGCAAACATGTTGGAGAGGGAAAATCAAACTTGTCTTGCGTCTGTGTTGTCAGAACCAGCAGATTAGTTTGACCTAGCTTGAGTGTTTATTTGCTGTGGCTGGAGAGAATCTGAGGGAAACCACAAACAACCAGATGGAAGTCATAGGAACCCCTCAAAGTCCTCTTAGAAGTAAGTCACTGCTGACGGGTGGGCTCTGTTTCTAGTTATGCTGTTAATTCTCACTAAAGAAACACTTTTAGGAAGTGGGAACATTAGCCATGGAAATTGTTCACCTTCCATATTAATTCATGGTTTCTAACACCCTGACTTACTGTAATGCTATAAGAAATCTTTAATAACAAAGTATCACATCATCTATTGAAAGTATAGGAAAAATACCTGTGCCCCACTCTCAGAGAATCGATGATAAAAATATCTTGATTATGCTTTTTCATGCTTACTGTATACTAGTTTTTTTATATCTTATCTATAATTTATCTGAAAACCCAGCATCGCATATACATATTTCAATTAAAAAAGTCCCCAAATTGAGTGAATTACCTTCTTCTGCAGATAATAAAACAATAAATTTGACAGTAAACTCCTTTCTTTTATTCTAAATTTTATTTCAACTTCAGTATGTGTCTTCTATCGGTAATGAACATTTCAGAAATTTGATATTCTTTAAGAGACATGTGATGAGGTTCATTACAGCATTTTTACTTTTTAAAAACATGGAAGTAAAGATTCCTCTGGACAAGGAATCAAAATCCCTGGCTCTCCTATTTGCTCATCATATAAATTTGAGAAAGGTAATTTTTTTTTCAAGCCATTTTGCTTCAATGTTAAAAATCACACAAATGCAGCTGTATCATTTCAGAGATGTTTCAGGCCTCAGGTTACAAGTGATGTAAAAGATTTATTATAATCACTGTGACACTATGCACACACCACATTGCTTAAGCTTTAATCCCAGTGGTCAGCTAACTATCAATAATTTGGAGATCATATTTAAAAAAAAAAAGCCACTAACCCAATGAGGCTAAAACAAGAATCTCCACTATTGGCTTCTAAATCAATCAAAAATGTTTTGCCAATTGTGTCATTAAAGGCAAAAGGAGCTTTCATGAGGAAGGGTAGTAACTTGTTAGTTGAAGTGATAAATGGTAGAAATGACTTCTTATTGATGAAATCAAGGGATGGTGTTCATAATTTGGTTCCTATTGGCCTTGTTCTGGCTATTGATTTAGCAGGATTTCTGGTTGCATAATGCTTAGAAAATGCCATTGTGTAAATATCTGAAAGAACAAAAGGTTGATAGTCACTGAGCTAGGAAAAGGCTCTGTAAATTGCTACCTGTTAACGAATGTTTAATAAATATCCTTTACGGTAGTAGAATTTTTAAAGATTCATTTATTTATTTGAGAGACAGAGAGACAGCAGGGGAGAGGCAGAGGGACAAGGAGAAAGCCAAGCATGGACCCTGATGAGGGACTCCATCTCATGACTTTAGATAGAACCAAGAGTTGGCCCCTTAAGCAATTGAGCTACCCAAGAGCCCCCCTTATTGTAGTAGAATTTAATGACTAGGCCTGACTTTAGACAGTTCTTATGCCTCAAGTCTATTTGAAAACTACTATTATTGACAAAAACAGTCCCTATGATGAACTGTTATGTCTATACCCATCCCCCCAATTAAAACAGGTGCTCATACAAGGACATGTACACCCATAGCTATTTACAATAGTCAAAAGGTGGAAACCATTTAAATATGAATAAACAATTGGTGGGATTGCCCTACAATTGAATTCATTGCAAAATGGACTATTACTGACACATGCTGCACAAGGATGAACCTCGAAAGCAGTATAACAAGTGAAAGCAGCCAGACTCAAAGACAACATTTTTTACGATCCATCGGTATGGATATCCAGTATAGGTAAATGCATCGAGACAAAAGGCAGATTGGTGGTTGTCAGGGGCTGGAAAAAGATGAGGAAATGAACAGGAGCTGCTTCAGGGGAACAGAATTTCCCTTTGGGCATGAGGAAGAGATTTTGGAGCTAGATACAGTTGGTGGTTGCAAAATATCCTGAATGTACCACATGCTAATGAATTGTTCACTTTAAAATGGATTTTTTTATATTATGTGATTTTCACCTTAATTAAAAAAAAAAAACAAACATGTATATGTTTTCTTTGCCATAATTGGTTTAGGCTCACAATAGCTCAAGTAACATAAAGTATGTTAAAATACTTGATAAACATTAAAATACCGTAAAATATAAAGTATAATTTTTTTAACAGGGAAACCTTAGTATTTCCACCTTCACCATTCTCTGAGTTACAGTAAGTTTTAATACAGTAAAAATAACTTCCTGAGAACTTGTGAGGATATATGTGTCCACGGTAGCTTGTTTGCTAGTTATTTAATTAGCTGGTAGCCCGGTATCCTTCAGTTAGTACCTGGAGTACTCAAATACTCTTGAATACTACTCATGAATAGTACTGTCGAAGGTGCACTAGCCACAGATGCCTCCTTGAGACCAGGTGACAACATATCCTTTATGAGAGAGAGGAGGAAATAAGACCAGAGCCAGCCTTGGTTGAGCACTTACTACATACCAAGCATCCATCCAAGTGATACATCTTATTAAGCCTAAGAACCTGGGGGTATCTGGGTTCAGTTAAGCATCAGTTAAGCATCCAACTTTTGGTTTGGGCTCTGGTCATGATCTCAGGGTCATGAGATCAAGGCTGGCATTGGGCTCACACTCAGCAAGGAGTCTGCTAGTTCTCTCTCTTTCTCCTTCTGCCCCCTCCCCATCCTCTCAAATAAATAAATAAATAAATCTTAAAAAAAAAAATGAGAACCTCATGGAGTAGCCCCCTTATTACCTTCATTCTACAGATGAGAGAACTGAAACATACAGAGGCCAAGAAACGTGTGCGTTTCCAACAACCCAGGATTTAAATCCAGGCGGGCTGTCTCCAGTAACTGCAGAGGCTCCCACGTAGCCTCCCACTCAGGTCAAGCTCTACAGAAGTGGTGAGCTAATTCCCTCTAAATCAAGGTATTTTAAACCTTAAAACTAACTAACTAACTAACTGACTAACTAAACCTTAAAACTTCTGGCACCACAGGTCATCAGTACCTTTGAAGGATGATCGGTTGAGTTAGAAAACCCTCCCTCTTAGATCATACAGCATTTTGAACTTTCCACTTCTAAGAAATGCCAGGGAGATGAGTAAGAATTTGAAGACAAATATAATGATCTGAACATAAATTAACAAAAACTGTGCTCACCATCTCATAAGCAGTGCATGGTGATCAAATTCATCAAAGAGAAAACAGGCAGGATCTCTAAGAGATTTGACAAATGGTTGCCAAGCAGAAGCCTAACGATATCAGGCTGTTGGAGGCAAGATGCCATTTTAGGGTTTGCACCCAAGGCCGCTTAAGCCACCCAAGAGCCTGGGTTTGCACCCAAGGCCACTTAAGCCACTATGTGACCTTGATCAGTACCAGGCTAGTAAGAAGATCCAGCTGCAGAGTTACTGAGAAGATCAAGTGAAATGACGCATGCCGCCTGCAGGACGTCAATAACAAACAATGATAAGTAATAAATTAATTGGTGCTCAGTAATTAGCTATGATGATGGTGAAGGTGGTTTTGATGCAGTTTGACTTGGCTCCATGTGGTGTGGAGGTCTAGGATCCTCAGGACAGCAGAACACCGCCCCAGCCCTAGATGCCAACATCTACCCAAACTGAGGAGAGTCAACAGGGCGGGCCATCTATGGACAAGGTCAGTGGACCTTGGAGGGAGGGTAGAGTTTATTTAGCCACAGGTCCCTCCTCAGCCCTTCTTCCTATTCTCAACAACTTCCCTGCGGCTGAAACAGAAAGCACTCTCCCTGTGCATTTGAATCACTCCCATGATTAATGAATCATTCTGGTGGAGTCAAATGTCCCCAGTTCAATTACCTCTCTCAAGGACGTATGGGTCAATTGCTTCTCCTTCTCCATAAATATCCAAGTCAAACAAAGACCATTTCTTGGAATTTAACTCGAAATATCTTCAGCAAGATTAAGAGTTTCACATAGAACCTATGACTAATGACAACAATTCATTCTGAGCTCATTACACAAACCCGCATACAGAAAATTTATCCTTTCTGTAAAAAACAATGAAGTGCCATGAGAGAGAGAGGTCCCTCAGGAGCTTGCATAAACATGCGGAGATTTACAGGGAAATGAAGGAAGAAATGGAAAGGCTTTTGCCCTTTCGCTGCATTTGTTGATGGTTGTTCATAATATAAATACTCCCTCAGCAGAGGCTAATTGCAAGTCCTGGTCTCTAGTAACACCGTGATTGACTGATTTGGATTGTTCTAGGAAACAATGGTACGGGGAGAGCTGGAATGCCTCTTTGTTCTCAAATGGATTTCTCATCCACTAGCATGGCAAGCCCACAAGTGAAGACATGATGTTCAGCCTGCTGAACCGTAATTGGGATCATTTGTAACACAGCACAAACTTGCTTCATAAACAGTTTTCTGTTCTTTCTTGACAGGCTGCATAAAGTATTCTTAGTTTGGGATTTGGAAAAATAGTGACATGAGTTACTCAAATCTGTTAACAGCACCGCGGGCCACCTGTGCTTCGCTGTGATCACTTTGGGACTCTTACTTGGCAATTGTTTCTGGGTTAGTAATGGAAAGCATTAAAGCAGGGAGGCAAAATTATTTGAGGAGATGCAGATAAACATCGTGTTCTCTTATCCTGGAGATTTATTGCTTTTTGTTATATGTTTCCCCCTTCTCAATCCATGGAGTGTATTATCCTTGGAGAGCTTTTCTTCTTTTTTAACATCATGCCGCGTATTTCCACTTTGCATTTATGTTTACAAATTGTGACCAAAAGAAGCTGCGCTTTATTCATGGCTTTACTGTGCTTATAATTTTGTTCAGGGCCTTTTCACTTATCAGGACATTCCGTACAAATCCACAAAACAAATTGTGTTACTTAATATCTAGATTATATAAATGTCTCTGAACAAACTTTGTAAGCAGGAAAGCCCTCCACAAATTATTTTTAATATGTTCATTTCCTTAGAAGAAACAGAACAAAAATGCTCATAGAGAGTATTTGATGCTTTTGCATTTGACTTTGGTAGTTTCCCCTACTTGCCAAGGACTGGGCTGGGAAGGACAGTGTGTGGTGGTCACTGCACTGAGGGCCGCGTCTGGGAACCACCCAGCACCTGCACCACAGTTCAGCTTTCCTGTTTCTACCTCCCAAGAAACCACATTTTTGTTTACAGAGTAACTATATCATAATCCCTAAAGCCGTACCCGGTTTACCGTCAATAATCTCATCCATTCGCCATCCTATTTTTAAATTTTTCCCCTTTCATGGAGCTTTATAATTTTCTGCAAAAAATTCAGCAGCGGCTCTAGTCTAATAACATGTACGCACACATACACACACTCACACAAATTAGGATCTCTAGGAACAAAAATATCAAGAAAATCAGAGTTGATTTTGAACACAAGCAAACAAAAGTCGAATTAATCAGTTCTTAGTTAAAATCATGAGTTTAATAACACATTCAAAATGAATGACTGCTGAGACAATTGGCAAACTTCATTTGATTCTTGGTGAACAACAATTCTTAGGGAACATTCCAGGGCTCCTTCAGGCTTAATCCCCTCCAAGACTCTCATAGCAATGATGGGAAATTCATACCTGATTAGAGTTTGGCTGCTATTTTTGGCCGGGGAGAGGGTGACCTGCTTATTTATGTTTTTTAAAGTTTTTTTTATTCTAATTCCAGGGTAGTGAACATATATGTTATATTAGCCTCAGTTGTACCATATAGTGTTTCACCAATTCTACATTTTTCAGTGCTCATCATGATAAGTGGACTCTTAATCCCCATCACCCACCCCCCCACACACACACACCTACCTCATAACCATCAGTTTGTTCTCTGTAGTTAAGTCTAATTCTTGGTTTGTCTTTCTCTTTCATTTTTCCCTTGCTCATTTGTTGTTTCCTAAGTTCCACATATGTGTGTGATACTAAGGTATTTGTCTCTCTCTGACAGAGTTATTTTGCTTACTTTATACTCTCTACCTCCATCTATGTCATCATAAATGGCAAGATTTCATTCTTTTTATGACTATATAATAGCCCATCAAGGATATATACCACATCTTCTTTATCTATTTGTCAGTTGGTGGATCCTTGGGCTACTTCCATCTCTTGGCTGTTGTAAATAATGCTACTATAAAGATAAGAGTGCTTGTATCCCTTTGAATTCGTGTTTTTGTATTTTGGGGATAAATCCTGGATCTTAGGGTAGTTCTTTATATATATATATATATTTTTTTTGAGGAATTTTCATACTGTTCTCCACAGTGGCTGCACCAGTTTGCATTCCCACCGATAGTGCAAGAGGGTTCCTTTTTCTCCACATCCTCACCAATACCTGTTTCCTGTGTTTTTGATTTTAGCCATTCTGACAGGTGTGAGGTGGTATCTCATTGTGGTTGTGATTTGCATTTCCCTGATGATGAATTATACTGAGCGTTTTTTCTTGTAGCTGTTGCCATCTGGATGTCTTCTTTGAAGAAATGTCCATTCATGTCTACCCACTTTGAAATTGGATTATTTTTGTGGTGTTTAGTTGTATAACCTCTTCATATATTTTGGACACTAACCTTTCATTAAATATGCCGTTTGGAAATATCTTCTCCCATTTAGTAAGTTGCCTTTCAGTTTTGTTGATTGTTTCCTTTGCTGTGCAGAACCTTTTTTATTTTGATGTAACCCCAAAGGTATATGTTTGCTTCTGTTTCCCTTGTCCTATGAGACATATCTAGAAAAATGTTGCTACGACTGATGTCAGAGAAATTACTGCCTGTGCTGTCTTTAGGATTTTTAAGGTTTCTGGTCTCTGAGCTGGGTCCTTAATTAATCTTGAGTTTATCTTTGTGTAAATTTCACTTTAGAGGAATAAAATTGGAGCCAGTATCACTTCTCCCTCCATGGGTAGGCAATTGGGAGGCACAGGAGGATTTTTTGTTGTTGCTGCTGTTGTTTGTTTCGTTTTGTTTTTAGAATTACTTAATTACTTATTTTTTTTAATTTATTTTAGAGAAGGAAAGTAAGCAGAGGGGAGGAGGGAAGAGAGAGAATCCCAGGCAGACTCCACACTGAGCATGGAGTCTGATGTGGAGCTTGATATCATGACCCTGAGATCATGATCTGAGCTAAAATCAAGAGTCAGGCACTTAACCAACTGAGCCATCAGGTACCCCACACAGGAGATTCACTTTAGCATTTCCTAAAAAAGACAGAAATACACTGGACCCATACAAGGACTTTGCCCTTTCTCCTTTACAGACAACCCTATGTCTATGTAGGTCATAGACACCAAGGACATGGTATCTGTGGTCACCAAGGACGTGGTTGCTTCCCTTGGGATGAGCCTGCACATGCCTTGGTACACTTGGCCCACTTACACAGGGCATTCCTTACAAACCCAAAGCTGAGGAACATGGTGCTGAAAATTAAAATATCCACATCATAAGAAGAACCTCTAATTCGAGCATTATGAACCAACAACCACTCTTCAAGGTCCAGGAGTAAAGCCCTTTTTTTTCCTGAAAATGGGCCACAGTTATTGCTGTTATTTTGCCATTCAGAAGCTGAAGGACCTCCTTGCTGAAGTGCAATTCCTTTTAGCAGCAGCTGCAGGCTGACATGTTTCCTTCATGCCATGGGGTGGATGACGCTCCCCTAGCACTGCCTACAGTGAGCCGCAGTCTCAAGGACCACAGCATTTAGGAACTGCATGTGTACCCTACTGCCTTAGAAAAGTCATCATGGCCTTCTCTTTGGATCTATATTGCTATTGTCAACCATGAACTGGAACAAAAACTAAGCAATTTGAAGGAAGAGGCTTGGGAGCAAACATGCAATAAAAGAGAAGTTACTTTTATCAGTTTGTTTATTCTTATAATTTCAATTCCTCTGGGCTTTTTACAGGAAACTGCAAGCCTTGTGAACCTATGCACAATTAAGAGAAAATGCCACCAAAGTGGTGCCTACTTTTTTACATAATATCATTTCCACTGGTATTTTTGTTTTGTTTTGTATAAAGGACTGACATTAAAACTGCTGGGAGTGGGGGTGGGGAAAAGGGGTGAAAGGGGTCAAAAGGTACAAAGTTCCAGTTCTAAAATAAAGAAGTCATGGAATGCAATGCACAGCATGACGACTATAGTTAATAGTATATTGCATATTTGAGAGTTGCTAAGAGAGTAGATCTTAAAAGTTCTTATCGCAAGAAGGAATTGTAATTATGTAAGAAAGAAAGTGGACTCTAGTAAAGGAGAGCAGAGCTGCCTGACAAAATTCATAATGTTACTACAGTAGCAATCCCACTGCACTCTTGAGGGACTCCCCTTAAGGACTATGTTCCTATCCCAATGTTGAGTGCAGCCTGGATCTGACCCCAACATAGTTCCCCATTGTCACTACAGTAGGACATCTATGTTGTCATGTTAGACTCTGTAGGATCTCTGTGATAACATAAAAAGGAGAAATCTCAAAGTTTTAATTTAAAAGCAGAGAGACACCAAAAGAGACTGAGAGAGAGAAAACATTTCTCCCCGCCTGTTGTCCAGGAGCCCCCCCAAACAATGACTGATGCCACCTCCCACTCCAGTGCCTTGACACGTGGACTCCAAGATAACCATGGTAAGGGGTAACGTTATATGGAGAACTCATACTGATTCTTCTCTATCTCGATTTGGATGTAATATGTGGTATTTTTGCTTAAAGTCAAGTAAACAGAACTATTCATTCACTTGCCTAACTGAAAAGGGATTTAGACATGAGGAAGCACAAATGTAGGTTTGGTGATCAGTAATTGCCCCTACCTTTCAGGCTTCTCTTTTAATCCCTTCTTACCAAACAGAACGCATGGGACCTCTGTTAGTTTTCTATTGGTTTGGAATAAACTGCCTCAAACCTAGCGGCGTAAAGCAACAAACATGTGTTATCTCACACAGAACCTGAAGGCCCAGAATCTGGGAGGAGTTTTTCTGGTGGTTCTGGCTCAAAATCTCTGATGGGAATGCAGCCAATTTGGTGGTGGCAGCTACAGTCACCTGAATACTTGATACACATAGTTATTGGCTGGATGTCTCTGATCCTCACCATTTGGACTTCTCATAGTGTGACTGTCCTCATGACACAAGCAGCTTCGCCCTCTAGCTTCCCCCTAGAGATAGTGACTGACCTAAGAAGGACACAATGCCTCCTATGACCATGTCTTGAGAGTAATGTATTATCACCTCCATCAAATTCCAATCATAGAGGAAAATCACTGTGTCTAGCCAACACCATGAGGAAGTGAATTAAGCTCCCTCCATCATTTGAAGGCGGGAGTCTCAAAAAATTTGTAGACCCATAAACCATCAGAAAACTGTTTCCAGAAGAAGACAGTAGAAAGTCCAGCCCAATCATTGATGTCCACCTCCAAGCTCAGGACCTTTGGGCGGTATGAAGGCAACTCTATCAAGTTAAATATAACAGCTCTTGATCCAGAGAATCTAACAACAAAAAAGACAAATTTTAAGAAACCTCTTACCCACTCCCCCCAATGGCATACAATGACCAATAGGAGAAAAATAAGACTGTAGGAATTCTGAAGTTCTCTTGGAAAACTATTTTAAGGCCATCTACATTGAGGATGATGATATTGTTTGATCCTACCACGTTTCTTCTCTTTTAGAGATCATTCATCTTTTATTCTCTGTGGCCTCTTGTTCACTTTTGAGTAATCCTTTCCTCTTTATCATTTTCCTTATTGACATTTGAAAAGGGTATAAATGCATTAACCCTCATTGAGGACTTCTAAATCTTCTCAACACATTTTCTGATTATAAACTATAGACTCAAAGCTCATTGTTAAGCTCAAAAAGTGACAGGTTTTTACTTTATTTTTATTTATTTTTTAAGAACATTCAAGTCAGTTAACATATAGTGTAGTATTGGTTTCAGGAGTAGAATTTAGTGATTTATCACTTACATATAACACCCAGTGCTCATCGCAACAAATGCTAACAAATCACCCAATTACTCCATCTTCTCCACCAACCTCCCCTCCAGCAACCCTCAGTTTGTCCTCTATAGTTAAGAGTCACTTATTGTTTGCCTCCTTTTCCATTTTTATACTATTTTTTCCTTCCCTTCCCCTATGTTCACCTGTTTTGTTTCTTAAGTTCCACATATGGGTGAAACCGTATGGTATCTTTCTCTAACTTATTCTTCTTAGCATAATACCCTCTAGTTCCACCCATATTGTTGCAAATAGCAAAATTTCATTCTTTTTGATGGCTGAGGAATATTCCATTACGGATAGATACCTATAGATATTTTTTTTCATATGTTTTCTTTGGAGAAATATCTGTTCGGGTCTTCTGCCCATTTTTAAACAGGATTATTTATTTCTTGGATATTGATTTTAGTGAGTTCTTTATAGATCTTGGACACTAGCCCTTTATATGATATGTCATTTGCAAATATCTTCTCCCATTCCATTGGTTGCCTTTTAGTTTTGTTGATTCTTTCCTTTGCTGTGCAGAAGCTAAAAAGCTTGATGAGTTTCCAATAGATCATTTTTGCTTTTGTTTCCCTTGCCTCCAGATATATGTCTAGGAAGAAATCTCTGTGGTTAAGGTCAAAAGACTGCTGCCTGTGTCCACTTTAGCATTTTGATGGTTTCTTGTCGTATATTTAGATCTTTTATCCATTTTGACATTTTTTTGTGTGTGTATGATGTAAGGAAGTAATCTAGTTTCATTTTTCTGCATGTCACTGTCCAGTTTTCCCTACACCATTTGTTGAAGAGACTGTCCTTTTTTTTTTTTTTTTTTCATTTGGATCTTCTTTACTGCTTTGTTGAAGATTAACTGACCATATTGTTGTGGGCTCATTGGTGGGTTCTCCATTCTATTCCTTTGATCAATGGGTCTTTTTGTGCCAGGACCATACTGTCTTGATGACTACAGGTTTGTAGTACAACTTCATGTCTGAGATTGTGATGCCTGCTTTCTTTTCTTTGGTTATTTGGGGTCTTTTCTCATTCCATACAAATTTTAGGATTGTTTGTTCTACTTCTGTGAAAAATGCTGGTGTTACTTTGATTGAGATTGCATTGAATGTGTAGATTGCTTTGGGCATTATAGGCATTTTAACAATATTTGTTCTTCCAATCCATGAGCATGGGATGGTGTTCCATTTCTTTGTGTCTTCTCCAATTTCTTTCATAAGTGTTGTATAGTTTTCAGTGCACATATCTTTTACCTCTTTGGTTAGATTTATTCCTAGGTATCCTATGGCTTTTGGTGCCATTATAAATCTGATCAATTCCTTGATTTCTTTTTCTGCTGCTTCGTTATTGGTATATAGAAATGCAACAGATTTCTGTACATTGATCTTATATTTTGTGACTTTGCTGAATTCACCTATTCATTCTAGCAATTTTTTTATGGAATCTTTCAGGTTTACTACATAGAGTATTAGTGACAGGGTTTGTATATCAAGGTCATGATTTCTTTCTTTGGAAGTTCAGTCTGCTAAAAACAAAACCAAAACAAAACAAAATTAAAAAAAGCAACAAAAAACTTTGTTGATTCTATGTGCTGGTAGCCCTAACCTTAGTTTATTTTAACTCATAGTTCTTAAAGCAGCTTTTTTTTTTTTTTTTTTTTTTACTTCCTTTTACCTGTAATCATACCTCCAACTGCTTTCTTAACCAAATAGGACAATTTTGAAGGTCACATAATAGAAGCAATAAGTAGAAAGGTAATGACTGAATCTGCACTGAAGTCATTACAGGTTATCGACTTTCTGTTTTGTCTTTAACTAGAATTATTTAAGGTCTGTATTTCTCAGAAACATCTCATATTATTTGGGGTCCTGAAGTTATTGGACTTTTTTTAAGACTCTGAATTGTTATGCTTTTTCTAGTGTATTTTATTATTTCTGCTTGCAAGTTGACAATTTGTAGCAGAGTTCATATTTGTGTATGTGTGTGACACCTTGAAAAAAGCAGCCAAAACAAACCACTCCACAATTTACACTCTTGACAGTGCTGTTTCCTTGCCTCTTCCCCCAGAGAAACCAACTTAGTATAAATATAAATACAAATATAAAGATATATATTTTACATTCCAGGGTATTATAAATGATAGTTAAAATTTATTAAAACATTGAAGTGTTAAGGTATGGATATTTGGGTTTACATAACCATAGCCAAGAATAATATGGAATCATTATTGCAAGTCTTGTGTAGCTTTTAAAATTCTTAACATATATTTTCAAAGAAGATACACAAACAGCCAGCAAGTACACCATTTGTCATTAGGGCAATGCAAATGAAAACCACATTGAAATACCACTTCACAACCGCCAGAATGGCTACATGCAAAACAATGTATTATTACAAGTGTTGGTGAGGATTTGGGAAAATCGAAACCCTCATGGCTCTTACTTGATGGGAGAATGTAAAATGTTTCAGCTTCTTGGGAAACCATTTGTCAGTCCTTCACAAAGTTCAACATGGAATTATCATATGATCCAGCAATACACTTCTAAGTAAATACCCAAAAGAATTAAATATAGGAACTCAAAACAGATACATGCACTTATATGTTCAATATCCATAATAAAAAAATTCATATTATCCCACAGTAGAAAGAATTAAAATGACTATCAGTGGAGGAATGGACAAAAGAATTGTGGCATATACGTATAGTGGAATGTCATTTGGCCATAGAAAGCATGGAGATCTCATACATGTTACAGCATGAATGAACTTTGGAAATATTATGGTAAATAAAAAGAGTCACAAAAACTACATTTAATATGATGTGATTCATATGAAATGTTCCAAGCAGAGACTCTATATACAGAGGAAGTAGACTAGTGGTACCAGTGGTACTAGTGGGAGAATGGGAGGAGGGGGGAGTGGCTGCCTAATGAATATCGTCATTCCTTTTGGAGAAATAGAATGTTTTCAAAATAAAGTTGGTGGTTATGAAAATTGTAAATGTAATTAATCCCACTTAATTATCCACTTTAAAATGTTTAATTTGGGGATCCCTGGGTGGCTCAGCGGTTTAGCACCTACCTTCGGCCCAGGGCATGATACTGGAGTCCCGGGATCAAGTCCCACGTCAGGCTCCCTGCATGGAGCCTGCTTCTCCCTCTGCCTGTGTCTCTGCCTCTCCCTCTCTCTGTGTGCCTCATGAATAAATAAATAAAATCTTTAAAAAATAAATAAGTAAAGCTCAATATATACTAAAGAATGTTGACACTCAAAAATATCTTATCTTTGAAGAATATTTAGTGACTACCATAAATTTCATTTTACAGTGATAAGGAAATACATAAAAATATACTATGATTAAAATTTTATTGAATATGTCTTCTAACATTTCAAATCTAATAATTTTTTTCACATTTATATAGTTCAGAAATTTTGATGTATCCAAAATATCAAGGTAATGTAGAGTTTTGCTGTTGTTGTTCTTGAAAAAAAATAACTGTATTAAAACAGAGGGTAGCAGAATTATGTACAAGAGCCAAATTATGGAAACAGTCCAAGTGCCCATCAATTGGTGAATAAAGAATATATGAGATATATATATATATATATATATATATATATATATATATACTAGAATATTATTCAGCCATAAAAAATAATGAAATCTTGCCATTTACAACAACATGGGTGGAGCTAGAGTGTATTATGCTAAGTTAAATAAGTCAATCAGTGAAATACAAATATGAGTTCACTTATATGTGGAATTTAAGAAACAAAGCAAAGGAGCAAAGGGGAAAAAAGGGAGAGAGAGAGAGAGGTAAACCAAGAGAAGACTCTTAACTATGGAGAACAAACTAAAGGTAGGGAGGGAGGTGGGTGGGCGTATGGGGGAAATGGGTAATGGGGGTGAAAGCGTTCACTTCCTTTGACGAACACCCAGTGATATGTGGAAGGATTGAATTGCTGTATTGCACACCTGAAAATAATATTACGTGTATGTTAACTGACTGCAATTTAAACAAAAACTTGAGAAAAAACAGATATTAGGCTTGGTTCTTGGGACTGCTGGGGCACTGCAGCCAGGATGGGTGGGGGGAACAAATAGACACTAGATGTTACACAAGTGGAAAAGGCACGAGATGAAAATTGACATAAATTAGATCAAAACCTGCATGGCACACCTTTCATTGTCTTTTTTTTTTTTTTTCTTTTCTTTTCTTCTCTCTCTCTTTTTTTTTTTTTCCCTACAACAGATTCTTGGATCTGGAGTTTTAAGAGTAAACAAGCAGTGGAAACAGAAGCTACAGTTTTCTCAGTTCAGGTTTTCTTTTTGGTGATAATTAAGTTTTTCAGAATGCTAGCCAGTGTCTATGTCATATCAACACTCTTCGCCTCTACTGCTGCTCTGAATCATGAGGCTGAAAACCATCTGAGTTAATCATCCAAGAAATCCTACAAGCCTTCATAAATAAGTGTTGGTCCTTATATCAATCATGATATGAAAAACATGCAAAGTAAAGTAGATTTTTTTTTTTTTAGTCATTGTTGAAATGGGCATGATGTCAAAGCTTTGTTTCTGATGTATTTCTCTACAGGAATTTCATTATATATTGGCCATTTCCATCTTAGAAGCGGTGAACTTGATGGATTTTGGCAATCTCAACTGTGCGTTAATTAATAAAATTATTCAGTCAGATGGTTAAAAATTATTTTCTTAGAGTTCAGAAGTGAGTTACTATTAACTTTAGTTAAAGGAACTGTCAAATATGAAAAGCTCTAGTTGGAAGCAACATGAAATTGAAAGCCTCACAATGTCTTTGTGTAAATGGATTTATGTTTATACCTCTAGGCAAATGTGAGGGCAGGCTTGCAGTTTATGGGAAAAAATAGAGTAAGTAAATATTCATTATGGTGCCACTTGGGGAAATTACCCAAACACAGGATAGAATGTGATGTAGGATTGCGAGCTGTGACAAAGGTGAGTACATTGGGGCATCTCTTAGAAAATATACTTACTGAGCCCATTCTTCTATTCTCTCCTATAAGGTAATTTACCAACCTGTGCAAGCAAACAGGGGGTTCCTTCACCGGTAAATCACTACAGTGTAATTTATATCAGTGATCCTGCCTCAATCTTGAGAATTTTTCCTTAAAATGGAGGAACTCCAAGAGGTCATCTTTTTTTCAAATTTCTATTCATGATGAAGAAAACATAAATGGTGGGAAAGTTAACACATTTGAATACTATTCTTTCAATGAAGATGTATTTCATACCATACGGAATCTCATTAATTAGTTTACAAATATATTTCTGAAGGAAGCAGAAAGGGAATAAACATAAAAAGCTTATTATCTAGGGTAGAGATTCAACAAATACATATTTTGGCCAAATGTCGAATGACAAATAATAAAATCAGCACTTTTTTTTTTTTTTTTTTTTTTTGAAGTGGAGGCTGACAAAAAGTAGCGTAATCAAAACCAAACCAAAATTCTGGGGGTGCCTGGATGGCTCAGTTGGTTAAGCTTCCGACTCTTGATTTTGGCTCAAATCGTGATCTCAGGGCCATGGGATCCAGCCCCACACTGGGCTCGGCATTCAACACTGAGTCTGTTAGGGATTCTCTCTCTCCCTCTCCCTCTGCCCACGCCTCCATCACCCTGCTCACACTCTTTCTCTAAAAATAAGTAAATTAAAAAAAAAAAGAAAGAAAGAAATTCTGGCATATGCAAATAAATCGAACTTTATGTGGAATTTATGATGACCATGTTGTTGACGATGGTGCTAGCATTACTAAATTATTATAAGATAGAGTTTTTTTTTACTTCCCTTTTACAATAGAAATCACAATTTCTCGGTTACTGGCAGCAGTTCAACTGCTTCTGTGATAATATATAGACATTCACTTGCCTCTGAAGTTCTTGAAGAGAAAGATATTTTTAGCCAGCCCAGCCAGCATGTATTACTACTGCTAGTGAGGTTCCCACCAAGTTATTAAGCTTCTCATCCACTCTTCCTGTAATTCCACAAGTAAAGATTTATCTATTCCTCAACTCCTTCCATATTTGAAGATTTGGCTGATAAAAATGATAGAATTCCTCCAAATCAACCACGTAAGCTGAACGGTGCCCATAGAAGAAACTTACAGGATATTTTTAAAAGGAAATTTAACATAGCTGGCTACATTCATATATTTTTATTTCTGACACTATTGTTACCATTTGCTGCTCATAATCTTTTAAGAAATTTGGTTTCACACTTCAGATTTAGAAATATGCCACGGAGCTACATAACAGACTCCAGGATTACACAATTATCCCCTCCTTTAGATGAGAACTCAGCTATTTCTTCATGCATGCCAATTTAGAATAGGTGTCATGGAAGACTACCAAACTTTTTTATTTAGTTACTTTTTGTTCCCTGATCTTTTTTTTAATTGAAATATAATTTACACTTCATGAAATTCACCCTCTTAAAGCGGACATTACTCTGATTTTGAGTATATTTACAAAGCTGTGGAACCATCACCAATAGCTAAGATCAGAATATTCTTGTAACCCCAAAAAGAAACCCTGTGCCCTTTAGCAGATGCTCTCCATCCCCCCTTCCTATCAGTCTCTGATAACCACTTACCTGCTTCCTTGCCTATTCCGGACATTTCATATACATGGAGGTATAGAAAATGTGATGTTTCCTTTCACTTTGCAAGTTTTCAAGATTCAACTATGCTGTCGAATGTATCAGTTCTTCATTCCTTTTTATTGTGGAAAAGTATCCATTGTATGAAAATGCACGCTTTCATTTATTCATCATAGAACTGATGGGTATTTGGGCTGTTCCCATATTTGGGCTACTGTGGAAAATGCTGCTACAACACTTCTGTATTTATATTTGTGTGGGCATATGTGTTCGGTTCTCTTGGATAAGTTCCTAGGAGTAGAACTGCTACATCATATGTTCACTCTATTTTGAAATTTTCTTGAAATTGTCACACTGTTTTCCTAAGTGGTTGCACATTTTACATTCACCAGCAATGTATGAGGGTTTTACTTTCTCCACATCTTCAACAATTGTTACTCACAACCATCTTACGGAGTATGAAGTGGTATCTTGTACATTCGATTTTGATTTTTCTAATAACTAACAACTGTGAGCATCTTTCCATAGGCTTACCGGTCACTTGTATCATTTTCGGAGATGTCTATTGAGTTCATTTGACAATTTTTAACTGGGTTATTTGTCATTTATTTATTAAGTTGAGTAGTTTATATATATATATATATATATATATATATATATATATATATATATAGTAGATACAAAATCTTTACATGGATATATGAATTTCAAACATTTTTCTCATATGTGGATTCTATTTTGCAATTTCTTGCTGTTGTTTTTTTTTTTTTTTTGAAGCACAAAAGTTTTTCTTCTTTTTTTTTTAACTCAAGTTTTTTATTTATTTATATATTTTAGAGAAAAATCTTGAGTAAGGAGGAGGTGCAGAGGGGGAAGGAGAGGGACAAAGGGAAAGAATTTCAAACAGACTCTGCACTGTGTGGAGCTCCACCTGGGGCTTGATCTCATGACCTGAGTGGAAACCAACAGTCAGACGTTTAACCAACTGAGCCACTCAGGTGCCCTACGTTTTTCATTTTAATGAAGCATAATTTGTTTTGTTTTGTTTTGTTTTTGCACATCACTTAATTCAAGGTCACAAAGATTTATGCCTATGTTCTTCTAAGAGTTTGGTAGTATTCACTCTTACATTTAGATTCATGATCCCATTTTTAAGTTAATTTTTGTATATGGTGGGATATAAGGGGTCAACTGCATTATTTTGTATACAGTTGTCCTAGAACTATTTGTTGAAAAATATGTTCTTTCCTATTGGACTTAGTATCCTTGTCTAAAATCATTTGACCATAAATGTTAGGATTTATTTATAGACTTCTATTACTTTTATCTGTTTATAATGCCACACACTTTTGATGTCAGCAGTAATGTCCTCTCTTACATTTCTGATTTGCATAATCCCAGGTTTCTCTGCTTTTTCTAGATTGGCCTAAAATTTTGCCAATTTTGTTACTCTTAAAATAACTAACTTTTATTTTATTAGTTTTCTCTTGTTTTTCTATTCTCTACCTCATTTGTTTTGCTCTAATCTTTGTTATTTCCTTCTTTTGCTCTCTTTATATTTAGTTTATCTTTTTTTTTATATAGTGTCTTAAGATCATAGGTTAGGTTATTGATTTTCGTTATTCCTTCTCTTTTAATATAGGATTCACAGCTACATACTTCTCTTTGAGCACCATTTTTTTGCATCCCACATGTCTCAGCATGCTAAGTTTTTGTTTTGTTTTGTTTTCCTTTATATGAAAGTATATTTAAATTTCCATTCTGAATGTTATTGATTTATGCTTTCAACTTATTCTGGAGGAGAACATTCTTTGTATAATTTAATTTCTTTTAGATTTATTGAGAATTGCTTTGTGAAAACAGATGTCTATACTAGAGAATGCTGCATGTGTATTTGAGAGAAAACTTTATTCTGCTATTGTTAAGTACAGTGTTCTGTAGATGCAAGTCAGGTCTATTTGGTTGATAGTGTTGTACATTTTCTTGTTAATCTTCTGCCTAATACTATCAGTTATTAAAATGGAGTATTGAAGACTCATTATTATCATTAAATTGTCTGTCTCTTTAATTTATCAATTCTGCTTCATGTATTTGGTTTTTTTGTTGTTGTTGTTAGCTGAGTAATTGGTATGGAATGTTGATGAAATGCCCTTTTATTCGTATGAAATACCCTTCTTTATATTTACAAAGGCTTTTTTGTCTTAGTCTATTTTCTCTGACTGTACTATAGACACTCAAGCTCTTTTTTGGTTACTATGCATTGTATATATCGTTTGCCTTTTACTCTCAACTTATTTATATTTTCAATCTAAAGTTAATTTCAAGGGTAAAACTCAGGAATAAAATTAATATCTGTATTTATAACATTTGGCTTCAGATTTATAGCAAGTTAATGTCAATAGTCTAAAAAACTTTGTCCCCATACACCTTCTTTCCCTCTTCAGTTCTTTGTGCTACTATTGTAACATAAATCTCATAGTTACACATTACAAGTCTTCAATACAGATTTATAATTATTGCTTTGAGCAGTTACTTTTTGAAGTAGATAGGGATAAAAAGGAGTCACAAACAAAAATTAGATTTATCCTCTTATTTTTCCATTTGTTTTCACTCTTTTCTTTCTTTACATAGATTCAAAGTCCTAGTATCATTTTATTTCATTCTGAAGGATTTACTTCAGCAAATTCTCTTATGAATCTTCTAGTGACAAATTCTCAATTATTGTGTATCTAACATAGATTCAAAGTCCTAGTATCATTTTATTTCATTCTGAAGGATTTACTTCAGCAAATTCTCTTATGAATCTTCTAGTGACAAATTCTCAATTATTGTGTATCTAGGAATTTTTATTTATTTATTTGACTTTGAAGGCTGATTTTTTGAACATAGAATTCTTGGTTGATAATGTTTTTCTTTATTACTCTGAATATCTCACTGCCTTCTGGTCTCCATGATTTCTGATGAGAAATGCACTGTTTCTCTTTTTGAGGATCACTTTAGCTAATGAAGTGTTTCCCTCTGACATTTTTTAAGAGTCTATTTGTTTGAGTTTTGTATTTTTTTTAAGATTTTATTTATTTATTCATGAGGGACAGAGAGAGAGAGAGAGAGTTTTGAAATTTTGATTACGGTGTTTAGATGTGGTTCTCTTTAAATTATTTCAACTTGGAGCTCATCTGGTTTCTCTTATGTGAAAATATATATATATATTTATTTATTAAGTATATATATTTAAGATTTTTTTAAAGATTTTATTTATTTATTCATGAGACACAGGCAGAGGGAGAAGCAGGCTCCATGCAGGGAGCCCGACATGGGACTCGATCCCGGGGTGTCCAGGATCAGGCCCTGGGCTGAAGGCGGCGCTAAACCACTGAGCCACCTGGACTGCCCAATATATATATTTTTTAATTGGAAGTTTCGGACCATTATTTCTTCAATTATTGTTTCTGCCCCTCTCTCTTTTTCCATCTCTCCCTCTCTCTCTCTTTATTTTTCCCTGACATTTCCACCGTGCATATGTTGGTAGGCTTGACGGTATTCCACAGTTCTCTAATTCTCTGTTCATTTTTTTTCTTTTTTCTTTTTCTTTCTGTTCTTTAGGTTCAATTACAATCAATTAATCTAACCACACGTTTAGATTCTTCTGCATCATGTCTATTATTGAGGACTTCTACTGAATGTTTAATTTCAGCTATTATGCTTTCTACCTCTAGTATTTAGAGTTGATTATATGTAATTATATACATTTGATTACATATATATGAAATTGTTCTCGTCTTTGCCCAGGGTTCCTGACACTGAGGTTCCAAAACCCTGGAGTTTTCTGAATGGTATGGCTCTTTGTTATTCAAAGCTCCTTGATGCACAACTGAGTGTGCACTAACAAGACAATTCAGGATGGAGGCTAGTCACAGGAAGGACTAATTATTTGAGGAGAAGTGGGGGCTCTGAGCAAGTCTGATTTCCAGTGAGTGAAGGGAGGGCCGCAGATTGAGTTCAATCACATGTCCAATGAATCATGCCACATAATGAAACTCCAATAAACTTTCTGGACACAGAAGCTTAGCAAAGCTTCCTAACTTAGTGAACATATACTGGGAGTGCAACTCACCCCCATTCCAGATGGAGAGGACATAGATATTACATTTTGTGACTATTCCAGGTTTCATTCTATGCATCTCTTCATTTGGCTGTTCCTTATTTGTATCCTTTATATTAGAACTGTGATCATAATTATAGCATGTTCTTGAGTCCTGTGAGCTGTAAGTGAATTATCAAAACTGAGGGAAGATTGTCAAGGGAACACCCTGGATTTGTAGACAATAATTCAGTGGTACAGGTGGCCTGGAGACCACACTTGGGGCTGGTGTGTGAAGTGGAGGCAGTCTTCTTGGGAACCATTCCCTTAAACCTGTAGATTGATGTTAACTCTGGGTGGTTAGTGCCAGAATTGGATTATAGTACCACAGCTGGTATCAAGACAGGCATCTGGTCAGTGCTTTAGCCAGCAGTTTACAGCACTGCTTTAGCCCCTACTTAATTATTCCTTGCACAGATCCTCAAGGTCAGGCAGTGATGAGACATTTAACCCTTCTTGGATTTTTTTTTTTCTTTTGGAAAATACATGTAGCTCTGAACATATATGTGGTCTTCCAGGTTTGCAGAGATATGTCTCAGTTTTTCAAAGGCTCCTATGGACATCTCATTTTCTATTGAACCATTTATTAGTTAGTTAGTTAGTTAGTTGTTAGTTAGTTTTGCCTAACCTCTTTCTAGCCCTAACCATTATTGTTGCCTCAGATACCTGCACTGTAAATCAATTGCTGCCATTTTTTCCCCAAACAAACACCTCTGTCTTTGTGGTGAGTACATTCTGCACCATGTCACATAAAGACAAGGCCTTTGAGGATGATTCTTGGGAACTCTGGATAGGTCAGATATTAGCAGTTTTCGCGGAATGGAGCTTTTAGGGGAAATCCAAAGCTGTTCTGGCTCACATGTGGATGATAGGCTGCTGGTTTTCATGCTTCAGTGTTTGCAACGCTGCTGTTCTTTAAGGCTGCTTCCAAAAGTAAATTATGTTTATACTTCAATCAAATGAGAACATGTTAACAAAAAGAAGTGCACATAAGGAGAACTTTCATTGATGTTACATCAAAAGTGCCTACCTATATTGAAAGTGAAAATTCATACAAATGTCATGCTTTGTTATTGTTACTGACATTTCATTCATTTGATATGATTGCAGCCTCCATAATAACTAACCACTGATGAAACTCATGGGTGGAGTTGTAGGAAGGAACTTTATAGATACAAATTGGCCTCAAAAAACAAAGCAGAATCTACTAAAACTGAAAATACTCAAAAACTATAACACAGAATTCCTCCCCTATGAGTAAAGCCCATGGACTTAACTAAAACATGTATAGAAAAATGGATATAGCAGCACTTGCATAAGGGCCAAAAGCTAGAAATGAGTTAAATGTTCAACAAGAGTAGAGTTATTAAATAAAATGTGTTATTTTTATAGAGAAATACTATTGAGCTATGGGAAAGAATAAAGAGCAACTATTTGTGACAATATAAATGAACTTCACAAGCACAACACTGCAAAGGAAGCCAGTTGCAAAATAGTATATTTTTATGATTCCAGTTAGATAAAGTTGAAAACAGGCAAAACTTACCAATATAATTAGGAAGAAGAAAATAAATACTGGAAGGGACTTCAAGGAGGATTTTTGAATTGTTCCTAATTCTCTGCTCCATTTCCTGTGCCTAAAACATTTGTTCATGAATAAACAAATGCATTTACAAGAAAGAATCAAAAGTATATGAGTGTAATTTTCCTCGTTCAGTTCCTAGTTTAGGAAGAGCAAAAGGAAGTGTCTGACAGGGACAGAAAACCTGAGAGATTTTTCAAGACAATGGCTATAAAGAGGAACTATGCAATCTCACCTGATAAAATTAATGGATTGTAAAGCATGGGTATCTTCACTTTGGCTGCCAAAGCCAAATACCGTAGACCGGGTGTTTTAACCACAGAAATTAATTTCTCACAGTTTTGGAGGCTGATCAAGGCTGCAGCATGGTTGTATTTCAGTGTAGGCCCACTTTTTGATTTGCAGCCAGTGACTTTTGCTGTGTCCTCACATGGCGGAAGGAAGGGGCATCTTTGTATCTTGTACAAAGACACTAGTCCCTCCATGAGGCTCTAGTGTTATGACCCAAATATCTCCCAAGGTCCCACCTCCTAGCTCCATCACACTGGGGATTGATGTGTCAACATATGTATTTGGGACAGAAATACTCATACTGCAGTCAGGTAGTGGAGTAAGATGAAAAAAAAAGTTATTGAAGATGGAGAGGTCAGGGAAGTGAGAGGCACAGAGACATGTGCTGAAATAATCTGAAAGGTGGCCGCAATTGAAGTATGTGTGTGTATGTGTTGGGGGGAGGTTGAAAAACCCAAGGGCAGAGCAGTGACAAGGACTGATTGGTTGCACCCTGAAGACCTCCAAGGGGGAAGGCCAGATGCACACATATTCACAAAAACTCACATGGCCCCCAGGGACATGCTGTATTCTGAGAACTGTACATGCTTAGGTTTCCCAGTGTAAACTTTGAATTCATCCTGCAGTGAGGACTCTGGTCAGCTAGTGTCATGGTTTGAGGTTCTGGTTGAAATAAAACTCCTAAAACAGAAGAGGCTTTGTGCAGCCTTCAATTCACATAGCTTTATGAAACAATATTTAGCCGATCGTAGCACAGCGTACTCAGCGATTGCACAGCAGAAATCTTGTGACCCATTTCTGGGATCTTTATCATTTGTGTTGGACAAAGTGTGGTCCTGAGAGATGATGCAGACATTGAGTGTGAGCCCCTGGGTTGGGGAAGTTGCAGGTCTAGGGAGCCTTTGCTTGTCAGACCTCTTCCTCACATAGCCCTTGGGGTGCTGAGGTCCCATCCCCCAGCATAGCTTCAATGTGCTGTTCCAGTGACTCTCTCCTGGACGAAATGCCTCAACAGTGAAGTGTAGGCACTTGGGCTGCTGCTGCTGCTAGGGCTTTGGTTGGGTTTCCACTTGTCTGTATCTGGAATAAAATAATCCTCACAATTCTTTGAGGATGTTGCTGGGATGATTCCACCCAGGGACCAAACCTCCGGGGTCCCCAGGCTGCAGGAAAGGCCATAGAACAAGCCGTTAATCCCTTTGGTCAAGGCCCCAATATACTGAGTCCAAGTCCAACTCCAAATGCACATAGTGATATTATGGTTGAATCTGTGGGTGCAGGTTCACAGTGTTTGTAAACCAGCAAGCAAAACGACTGAACTTTACAAAGTAGAACTGAGGGTGGCAATGGGGAATCAATGCAAGGTTTGAAATTCCTTTTAAAGGTAGCACATTGTAGTTGGAAGAACAGGGACTTTGGGGTCAGAAAGAACTGCCATAGAGCGTCGTCTTTTTTAGGGTCGTTGAACTGCCAATATGTTTACAGACATATAATGCATGTGCTGCTATGTATTTAGTGCAACTGAAATGAAGCCTGGGCTCTAAGTTGCCCAGCACTCATCTGATGTTCAATAACAGCCTCATCTTTTCTGCTGCTCTGTATCATTCATTTTTCAAATGAGCTATGACATATGTTTAATGTGGCTTTTCTTTTCTGATCTTTTCTTCTGAGTTCTACAGCCAGCAAGATAAAAAAAAAAAAAAAGAAAAAGAAATCGCACTCCAACAAATCACAATTTTCTTTTTTTAAAAAAAGATTTTATTTATTGATTAATGAGAGACATACAGAGAGAGAGAGGCAGAGACACAGGCAGAGGGAGAAGCAGGCTCCATGCAGGGAGCCCGACGTGGGACTCGATCCAGGGTCTCCAAGATCAGGCCCTGGGCTGAAGGCGCCACTTAAACCACTGAGCCACCAGGGCCACCCACAAATCACAATTTTCTGTTCATTCTTTCTCTGTCTCTGTCTCCATCTGTTTATCTATAGATAAATATATCTGTATTTATTATAAACACATGTGTATACATACATATATAAATATATAAATATATATGCATGCATTATCAATATGTAGATATATTTTTATAGATAATAGTCATAGATCTATATAATTTAAATGAAAACTTGCCTAAGGGTGGTATTGTGCTCTAATAATGATTTACTATTAGGTCCTTGTTGGATAAATCACAAAACACTTTATCTCATATTTCTCATCTATAAAATGAAGACACGGGCCTTGATGAATACTCAATCTCTTTTAACTCAAATTCTAATGACTTTATATTTTGATATCTACTTTCTTGGCATTAAGCTGTTATCATATAGCTATCTCAAACTGAAAGGGGAAAAAAAAGTTAATCTTCAGTAATTCAAACATAATGCAGTAGTGCTCGGGATGTTTTACCAGGATATTACTTTTAGCTTCTGATGAGAAGAAAAAGCACTTATCAGCACAGCAGTAGCAAAAGAAAATCAGAGCCTTTGCTCAATCCCACACTTGTAGATCAGAATTTTGCACAATTCTCCACCAGGCAGGTGAGCTGCATGATATGGGAAGACGCACAGAAGTGAGTTCAAGAAGGAAATATCCAATGGGCAGGATAGGTTTTCAGCATTTGTACGAACAGTTTTGTATTTTTATTTTTACTTAAATTTACATTTTAGTTTATATTTAATATTTGGGCAAATATATATATATATATATATATATAGTTGATGTGAACAGTGTAGAGGATGTTTGATATCTGGCCTTTAGTGAGTCGAAATCTGGATATTCCAATAAGCCTGTAAGGCTTCCTTCTAATCTCTGTTTGGCAGCATGATGTGGAATGCTCCACTACTTTTGAATATGATTATTTTTCAAGCTCCTGCATATGGTGATGAGTGTCTGCAGATTCGAGATAAAGCAAATCTCTTAAAATATACAGCTGAACATTCTCGTCCTCTAGGCACAGAGGGGAAAATACGAAGTTCCAGACAGACCCTGGCATCTCACCTACAGGACTCTTCAGTTGGAAAGTGCCAAGAAGCATTAGTGATGCCTGAATCCAATTTTCCTTTACATCCACAAACATTTAAAGTTTCAAAGAACCTTAAGGACAAGCTTATTTGACAGGGAAAGAGGAGACATTAGGGGTCGAATATTTTTGGGGAAAAAATGATTTGATCACTTACAGGGAAAGCCTTGCTCATGGTGGAGTGAAAGCGGAACGAGGTAAGGTGAAGGGCAGTGGGTGAATTGCACCGGGCACTTAGTGCCATGTTGCCCAGTGTCCTTTTGCTTCGTCCAATCTGTTTTCAACCTCAATGAAGAAGGAGGGAAGTACTGATTCTGGTAGAAATCGACCTGTCTGGCCATGATGGAGGCAGAGCATAGACACCAAGTGAAATTCATTCCAGTCTCCTTCCAGACTCTCCCCTTTCTCTGCACCAAACACACAGAAACCCCAACTAATCTGTCTCCCATGTCTGAAGTGTTTCATGGCTCCGACTTTGTCCTTCCCTCCCTGTAGCCCTCACTGACATTCTCACTACTAATAGTAGCCAGTGATCCCATGAAACCCTGGGTCCTACACAACTTGTAGCTGGAGAGCTTGGTGATAATTGTTGATTAATGAATTGATTCCCACAAACTCTTAAGTTCACTCAAAAGCTTTACAAGCAAAACAAAGAATATAAAATGTTGTAATGTAATCAGAAAAAAACATTTTTTTTTCTTTTGATTATGCAAAATACATTTATATAACTGGGCACTCGGGCCAGGTATTTTTAATGATTCTTTTCTCTTAAATGTGACACATTTCTAAGTAAGTTGGACAAGAAAAATAAAATTACTAAGGTTTTATATATTTAAAGGTTAAAACAAAGGTTAAATTAAGGATTACTCTCACTGGTTGCATGTTCCTATTTCTGGTATTCACAGCAACTTTCTATTCAATGGATCTAGTACTTATTGATTTGTTGATTCTCTAATATGATCAAGCCACTAACTGAGTAAGGTACACAGGAAGAAAATGAAGTACTCTGAAAATTAAAAAAAAAAACTGTTAATGATTCTTTAGGTCTGTACCAGCTTTAACAATTTACCAAAAGGAAGTTTAAAAACCAAAAGAAAACAGGTAGTGTGCACAGTCTCATTTAATGCTCTAATAACTCCAGTACTTATTTGTATTCCTGTTTTAACCCAGATCTGCCCCCAAACCCACTTTCTGTCTTACTACATAATATGCTATGTATGCAAAAGAAAACTTGTATTACATTGAGCCAACTCCTGCAAGAAAGCGTGGCCGTGCATGGTTCTGTTCTATATTTGAATATGTCCTGTCGAACTGTTCACTAGATAGTATTACTTCATTTTCTCAGTTCCCCTCCGTACTTCAAGCACTTATTGAAGACTTAGCATTTTATAACTTGGCATTATATACATTTAGGACATTGGTATTACTTAAGCAATAAAGTTTATTAGTGAAAATGCAACAAATGTGGAGGAGTGACCCCAAATATGTGAGTGGGAGGACACAACTTGGAGCTACTCCAGGGCCTGTTCTTCTTGTTGCCTGTTCTGTTAACTTGCTAACTGTTGCCATAATGTACCCAGACACAGAGAATGGACTGTGATGGATGCTCACAGTAAGGTAACATCAGTCTCAAGGGGATGACACTTGATTCTTAAGGAGCCAAAATACATACATACATACATACATGTTATCATTTTTATTTTTTATTTATAAAGTACAGATACACACACAGTACATAAGTGGACATTAATGTTAAAATTTCATAGTAGGAGTGATTAGAAAAAAATGTCCAAAAAATTGTCTAAAAAGTCTCCTTGGGAGGAGTGATGATGAGACATAACTTGAGAAATCCTGTTCAAACCCACTCATGTCATCTTTGGCCCTTTGCTAGTGAGCCACTGGTACAGATTGAGTTCTGGCCAAGAAGTTAAACTAAGAGGTTTGTAAGAGGGATCATGGGCAGGGTCATCTCTCCCTAAAATGATAGCGTCCTGTAAGAAGATCATTACCTGCACGGTCTCATTGATGTTTTCAGTAAAGTTGGCTGGTGAAATAAAACCTAGGTGGTCAAATTGTTACCAAAAGAGGAAATGAAATGACCCTGGCCAAGAGTGGAGCACAGATTAAGACTCTGTTACATCTCTAAGCCAGTATCAAGTCAGCCTGCTTGTGGTCTTCAGGCTGACTAGATATCTTTATGCTTTATACTACATTTTATTAGGATTGATGTTGCTTGTATCCTGCAAGAAGAGCTGGTTGGACTCAAGAATAGGGTCAATGGCTCAAAGGAGAGAAAAATATATGATAGAGTCATAGCTATTGTGTGACATCATTTTTAAACCCACCCTTCCCTCAAGACACCATTTCTGTCAATGAGCTTTTCCCTGGGCAAAAAATGCTGTGACAGAGAAGCAAACAGTCATCAATAACAATAAAAAATAAACTTAAGAGCTCTATCCCTTCTGGGGACCAAAATAGGGTGACCAGCTATCCCTCTTTGCTCAAAGCTTTACCAGTTTTAGCAGCAGAAGTTCCTTTTCCCTGGAAACCACTCATTCCCAAGAGTATTGGAATGTTATTCACCACCGAGCCAGAGACAGCTTTCTACAGGTGCAGAAGCAGAATACAAATGGGTCTAAGATCCTCATCTCCTCCCAGCAGGAATGAGGCTCCTCAAGCCCCGTACAAGCGAGGCAGGTTTTGGCCTGGTAGTGGCGTTGAAGGGCACCAGATGGGTGATTCCGAATGACCCACTAGTGAAGAAACAAGCCCATGTTAAGAGTGAGTACATCTGAGGAGCATTTAGAAAACAGGAAATATGTTGAAATGGGCCCAGGTCCCTGTTAGTATGCTAGAGGTTGCTATCACAACAGAAAACTTTGGGACCTGAAAGAATAAAGTGGCTTAATTCAAAACCAAGCTTAGTAAGACTGCGTGCACTAAAAGTAGAAGAGAAAATTCAAATTAATTCTTGAATCTTCATCATGAGACTCTGATATCCATAGATAATTCTGTAATCCAAGTTTTTTGCAAGTGCAGTAATATGTTGGCTCGTGAGATTTGCAATGATATGTTTACCTAGTTTATCTCTTTTGTATTTTTACGTCTAGCTCTAGATATTTTAATTCAAGACTGCATGAAGCAAAATTTGTAAGAAAAATTAATTTATGGAGTTCTTGAAATGAATTTCAAAATAAAAATACTGTTTATATAATTTATACTATTGTCCTCTTAAGATTCTGAAGACAATTTTGTAAACAAAGACCACTATTAGCCAAAGATCATTATTAGATTGCATTCTCATTTTGATAAGTTGTGTTCTAATAAATTCTAAGGATATCAAATGTTTGGAATAACATAGTAAATAAGTGTCTAAAAACTGAGCTTTCTAAACTAATGATGAATATTATATAGGCAAACTCTTGTTTTAAAATAATAAAGTTGAAAAATATTCATTATTTACATGCTCATCACAAAAAAAATCATAAATAAACACTGCATTCACTTGCTTTTCACAACTCTCTGAATCATACACTTGAAGTATACCTTTTTTTTTTTTTAATTTTATACATTTAACCTCAGTGGTAAACTTGCCAGGGGCTGCAGTGCCAGTATGAAAAGGACAACATATCAACAATTTATAACCCCTGACTTTATTCTAAGCTTTATTACACTTATGTTTCTTTACCATGTTGCATTTCTGATAAAATATGATGGCTTTATCTATATGACAATATCTATGTGATGCAAAACAACAATAAAAAAAAGAAATTCATTTTCTGGACATTGATGAATATGTCTAGATTCATGTTATCAAAAAGCATATGAAAAAGAAAAAAAAAAAAAAAAAAGCATATGATCTTTTACTTCTGAGTCATTGTAATTAGAAATAGACTATTTTTCAGTCTCCAAAACTTAGCTGCTAAAGTGGTGAACAAAGAAGGGGCTGGTTAATAGGTCCAGATGGTAAATACTATAAGGACACATTTGTACCAAACATATAAAATGATACGAGTAACTGCACTGTCCAATAGGATAACCACTACCTATATGAGGTTTTTGAGCAATTTAAATGTAGCTATTCAAAATGATATTTGCAGTTACAACTGTAAAATGGGCACCAGATTTCAAGATTAAGAACAAAAATTTTTAATTTTTATAAAAAAATTTTATATTGATTGCATGTTAAAATGACAATATTTTAGACATACTGAATTAAATTTTATGATTAAAATTAGCATCGTTGTTTCTTTATAGCTTGCTTTATATTTATTTTGGATAATGGTAATTTAGAGAAAAGAGGAGCTGGGAAAGTCCTCATAAACTAAACTCACAAAAAGGTGAAAATCCATTTAAAAAAATCATGTTTGTGAGCATTTGTAAGTCCCTGATGACTATTGCACTTCCCTAGGTCCTATCTCTGATAAATATAGTAGTGATATAATTTAATACTAAAATGGTGGTCATTTTGTGAGTCATTGGCTTTAATTTAAACATTCTGATTACTAAACTTTTAAAAAGTGTCATGTTAATATGATTATCTGTAAACTGCTATAAAATCGCCATTGATTTTATTTTATAATGTCTTCTTTTTTTCTAAGCATTTTCATTAAAAGTATTGTTTGAGCAACTTCCAGGGAGGATGATGGAGTGGGAGGACCCTAAGCTCACCTCTTCCAGTGGATACAACTAGATAATGACCACATCAGTGTAAATATTACAAAAACAGCCAGAAAACTAGCAGAACAACCTCCACAACTAAATGCAGAGATGAGACCTCATCAAAGATAGCAGGAAGGATGGAGATGCAATGGGGAGCAAAATGGACCCATGTGAGGCTGTCCAATGAAACAAGGGATACCATAGGCATCGAGCAAGAGAGAAACAGACTCACGTACCAGGGAGCCCGCGTGGAGAAGACAAGTCCCTATAACATGTGCCTTTGAAAACCAGAGAGGCTGACTTTCATGAGTTCCTACAACCAGTTGGACTTAAAACCTAAAACACTGAAAAAATCAGTGGGCTGGGCTTGGGAGAGCTGGAAGAGTGAGAGGAAACTGAGTCTCCTCCCTTAAAGACACAGCACAAAGAACAGTGCCGTGGAAATACAGCATACAAGCAGGAGTTTGAAAATCACACTGAGTACATATAAGAGACAGATTCAAGTACTGATCTCAGAACACATGCTGGAGGGTCTGGGATCACTGAAGAACTTCTCCAGAAACAAAGGAGCTGGCCATAGCCATTCCGCTCCCCTGGCCCCCAGCCCAAGCACATACCTTGTGCTGATGCACATCTAGCTTGTTAACAGTGCATCCCGCCCACTTGATCCCCTACAGCCACACCCCTTCCGATAGGCTCCAGGTCTCCTCCCCAATGCAATCACTGTGAATCTTGCTGACATCTTGCACCCCACAAATTTCTGTGAATCCACCCCCTCCACTACACTCTTGGGGTAGAGCTTATCCAAAACAGGGCCGAAAGTCTGGCAGTGTGCAAGCAACTGCAACAGGGGCCAGCGTCACTCTAGAATGATGCCCACCCCAGGGAGAGGGAAAGATAGCCACACACAGCAGTTAGACTGTAGCTCCAGCAGTGGTTTGGGAGTAGACAGCTGGTCTAACTATAGGCCACACTCACCAATAAAATTTTTTCAGGGGACAAAGCAAGGGAAGCATCTTGTAGTTTGGTGCTACTGTATTTCTGGCCAATACCTGGTCTAACTGAATTCAGACCCAAGGTGGGCCCACACTGGCCCACTAACAACACGGGAGCAAAACACTGTCAACAACTGGCAAAGAGAGCCATTGCAGGTGACTGGACTAAAGGAAAAAGTATCTCGGCCATGATCGTGGGGCACATTCATCACACATGGTAGATACCCCCAAAGTGCCAGGTTCTGTTGAACAGGGGATGCTGTACTATAGGGCACTACAGGACCTCTTCTTCATAAAGTCACCGCTTTCCAGTGCAGGAAATATAGCTGACTTTCCTAATACAGAGAAACAGACACAGGGAGTTAGATAAAATGAGGACACAGAGGAATATATTCCAGATGAAAGAAAAAGACAAAGTCTCAGAAAAGGCCTAAGTGAAATGGAGATATGTAATCTGCCTGATAGAGAATTTATAGTAATGATCATAAAGATACTCACTGGGTTGGAGGAAAGTGAAGGACATCAATGAGACCCTTTAGAAAGATATGGGAAATATATAAAAGAACCAATCAGAGATGAACTCAATAAATAGAATTAAAAAAACACTAGAGGGAATGAATAGTAAAGTAGAAGGAACAAAGAAGATCAGAGACCTAGAGGACAGAATAATGGGAAACAGTCAAAATGAGCAGATAAAAGAAAAAAATACAAAATGTAAACAGACTTCAGGACTTTGACGACTCTATCAAGTATAATAACCTTCATGATATAGAGATCTGGGAAGGAGAAGAGAGAGAAAACAAGGCAGAAATTTTATTTGAAGAAATAATATCTGAAAACTCCCCAAATCTGGGGAAGGAAACAGACATGCACATTTAGAAGGTACAGAGAGTCTCCAGCAACATCAACCCACAGAGGTCCACACAAGACACATAGACATTAAAATGGCAAAAAGTGGGGACGCCTGGGTGACTCAGTGTTTGAGCATCTGCATTCGGCTCAGGATGTGATCCCAGAGTTCCGGGATCGAGTCCCACATCGGGCTCCTACATGGAGCCTGCTTCATTTAAAGAAGAGTTAATACCTATTTTTATCAAAGTATTCCAAAAAATAGAACAGAAAGGAAAGCTTCCAAATTCATTCTATGAAGCTTGTATCACACTGACACCAAAACCAGATAAAGACATTACAGAAAAAAAAAAAAAAAAAAAAACAACTACAAGCCAATACCCATGATACAACAATCCTCAACAAAGTATTAGCAAACCAAATCCAACAACACATTTAAAAAACCATTCATCACAATCAAGGGATGTATTCTCAGGATGGAAGTATGGTTCAATATTTGCAAACCAATCAATGTGATACATCATATAAACAAGAGAAAGGATAAAAATAATGCAATATTTTCAATAGAGGCAGGAAAAGCATTTGACAAAGTACAACATCCATTCATGATAAAAATAATAATAATAATAACAACCTCTCAGCAAAGTAGGTTTTGGAAACATACCTCAGCATAGTAAAGGCCTTATATGAAAAATCCACAGCCAAAATCATAACCAATGGGGGAAAACAGAGCTTTTCCCCTAAGGTCAGGAACAAAACAAGATGTCCACTCTCATCACTTTCATTCAAGCTAGTACTGGAAGTCCTAGCCTCAGCAATCAGACAACAAAAAGGAATAAAATGCATCCAGATTGGTAATGAAGAAGCAAAACCTCCACTATTTGCAGATGACATGATACTCTATGTAGAAAACCCTAAAGACTCCACAAAAAAAACTACTAGAATTGATAAATGATTTCAGTAAGGTTGCAGCATACAAAATCAATGCACAGAAATCTGTCGCATTTCTTTACACTAATAATGAAGCAACAGAAAGAGAAGTTAAGAAAGCAACCCCATTTACCATCCACCAAAAATAGTAAAATACTCAGGAATAAATTTAACCAAGTGGTGAAGGACCTATACTCTGAAAAGTGTAAAATACTGATGAAAAAGTTAAAGGCAACATAAACAAATGGAAAGACATTTCATGCTCATGACTCTGGAAGAAGAAATGCTGTTAAAATGTCCATACTACCCAAGGTAATCTGTAGATTTAATCTTATCCCTATCGAAATACTAACAGTATTTTTCACAGAGCTAGAATAAACAATTCTAAAATTTGTGTAAGACCATAAATGGCCCCAGATATCCAAGATAATCTTGTAAAAGAAAAGCAAAGCTGGAGTCCTCACAATTCCAGACTTCAAGTTATATTACAAAGCTGTGGTGATCAAAACAGTATGGTACTATCACCGAAATACACCATTATGTAGTCAATTAATCTTCAACAACAGAGACAAGAATATGCAACAGGAAAAGGACATTCTCTTCAACAAATAGTGTTGGGAAAATGGAATAGCCACAAGCAAATGAATGAAACTGGACCACTTTCTTATGCCATACACAAAAGTAAATCCAAAATGGATTAAGGACCTGAATGTCAGACCTGAAACCATAAAACTTCTAGAAAAGTGCACAGGTAGGAATTTCTGTGATATTGACCTTAGTAACACTTGTGTAGATATATCTTGTAAGGGAAGAGAAATAAAGGCAAAAATAAACTATTAGTACTACATCAAAATAAAAAGTGTCTTAAAAAAATAAAGAGGAAGAAGAAGAAAAAGGGGATGCCTGCCTGGCTCAGTTGATAGAGCATGTGATGCTTGACCTGAGAGTTGTGAGTTCAAGTCCCACGTTGGGTACAGAGATTACTTAAAAATACAATTAAAAAAAAAAACAAAAAGAAAAAAAGTGTACAGTGAAAGAAACTATCAACAAAACAAAAAGACGACAAGGGGAATGGGAGAAAATATTTGCAAATGACCTATCTGCTGAAAGATTAAAAAACTTACACAACTCAACAACCCAAAAACCCACAAAGCAATCTAATTAGAAAGGGGCAGAAGATATAAATGAACAGATATTTCTCTAAAGGAGATAGACAGATGGCCAACAGACACATGCAAACATGCTTAACATCAGTCATTATCAGGGACTTGGAAGTCAAAACCACAGTGGGATATTGCCTCACACCTGTCAGAATGGCTAAAATCGAAAACAGAAAGAACAAGTGTTGGAGAGGATTGGAAAGAAAAGGAACCCTCATGTGGGATTGGTAGGAATGCAAACTGGTACACTCACTGTGGAAAACAAGTTTAGAGGTCCCCAAAAAGTTAAAAACAAAATTACCACATGATCCAGTAATTGGGCTAATAGGTATTTACCCAAAGAATGAAAAAAAAAACACTAATTCAAAAGGATATATGCACCCCTATGTTTATTGCAGCATTATTTATCTAATAGCCAAATTATGGAAGCTGTCCCAGTGTCCACTGATAGATCAATGGATAAAGAAGATAGATGAATGGATAATGAAATGAATAAAGATGAATGGATAAATATCCCACAATATTATTCATCCATAAAAAGAATGAAATCTTGCTGTTTGCAACAACATGGATGATTCTAGTGGGTATAATACTAAGTAAAAAAAAAAAAAGACATTCAGAGAGAGACCAATACTATATAATTTCACTCATATGTGGAACTTAAGAAACTAAACAAATGAACAAAGAAATAAAAGAGACAAACCAAAAAACGAGATTCTTAACCATAGAGAACAAACAATTTCCAGAGGGGAGATGGGTGGAGGGATGGGTGAAGGGGATTAAGAACACACTTACCATGATGAGACTGAGTATGGAATTGTTGAATCATACTGTACACCTGAAACCAAGATAACATTGTGTGTTAACTATGCTGAATTTAAGTGGTTTTTTTTTTTTTTTTTTTTTTTTTTTTTTTTTAAGTATTGCTTGGTAAGAAAAACAGTTCAGAAAAGTAAAAGAATTTCTGGTGCACAACCTTCCTCTGACCTCAGATTAGGTTACAATTAGAGGCCGTGTCTCATCGTGACACTTAGAGTCGGTGTCCATTGTGGTATGGTATGTTCAGGGTCCTTTTCATCTCTACGCTCTGTGCAATTAGGGGAGAAGGAGTGCTGGAGTGAAACTTAATATCCCGCTTTTGTGAATTGTAGTCAGAGCAGATCATCTCACTCAACTTGGCCTTGGTTTAAGGATTTTTTTTTTTTCCAACAGTATTGCCCCCTACTTCTTCCTCTAAATCAGTCCTTTGCCTTGTTGTTTCATTCTTTTCCAAACACTAAACTTATATGAGCTCTTTTTTATTTTTCTGAGTCTCTAGAAAAGCATGGTCTTTTTTATAAGGCTCAAATAGTCAAATTGATTGACTGACATTATGTCTGCTATCGACAGTCACTCCAATATAATAATTTATCCATATAGGCGGGGGAATCATAAGGAAAAGTCATGCTGGGACCAAAGAATTTATCTCAAACTCATTAACATTTATCTTTTTTCCCTTCTTTGTTCTGTTCTCACAGTATTTTTTCTAATTGCCATGCACATAATGTGTATTTTTAAAATATATTCCAGCATATTAGTCACCATTTATTTGGTCAATCTTTGTTTCTATTATAGTTAAGTTATTGATGCTGACACACACACACACAAAAAAAAAACAAAACCAGTGTTGCCAAGATAATTGATCAAGGCATTGCAAATCCTGGTTAAGTGGATTTTGCACTAATTTGACATTTCAGTCTAAAATTCACTTTCTCAAGAGTGTAAATATTGATACTGCTCTTACAATCAGGTCATGAAGACAGAATAACATAATTTGCATAGTGTATAAATTGTTTGCAGTGGGGGAAGTTGATATTGAACAAGTTATGCTTAAAAAGTCTGCAGATGTGGGGCATCTGGATAGCTCAGCCGGTTGAGTGTCTCTGACTCTAGATTTCGGGTCAAGTCTTGATCTCAGTCATGAGATTGAGCCCCATGTTGGGCTCTGCACTGAGCATGGAGTCTGCTGGAGATTCTCTCTCTTCCTCTGACCCTCTCCACCATGCTTACATTCTCTCTCTCTCTCAAAAAAAAAAAAAAAAAATAAGCCTGTAGATGTAGTAGATGTAGTGGCAAAGGCCTAAATTATGGTGTCTATGGAAAGTACATGTATATGGATTTATGCATCATTGATTCATTTATTAAAAAATATGTCAGTGCCAACTCTCTGGCAAGTAATGTACCATGCCTGGGGCATTGAGCTGGAGGAAATATAATCCTGCCTTCATGAAATTTACAGTGGAACAGATGACAGACACTGAACAGATGAGTGTGATGAGCACTTCACAGGAGAGGTTCACGGAGCCATTGACAATAAGGTGCAGATATCTCCTGCTCCTTTTTTAGTGTCAGGCCATATAGGTGTTTTATGTGATTTAGCTCAAGCTCAATGGAGTATGAGGGACTCACATACACAAGGCCCTTGTCTTGCCTCATAGCCATTATCTTTGAATTCTACTCCAGTAATTCACTAGTTTGGTTGGTGTCTGATGCTTCTGTTTTTACTAATTATCTCAGTTTTACCAAACTTCCCAGCAGCTGATTTCAGGTTTTCTTCTTTTTCTCAATCCCTAGGAACTCTGAAGGTTGTTCTATTTCTTCACAAATTTCTCCCTTCCAGGTATCATTCTATGGATTTTCATGAGTATTTTGTTGTTTTTATACAAATTAAAAAAAAATCAACCCCTCCAGAAAGTGAACCTGGAATTTAAATCCCCAACATAATAGCAAACGGTCTGGATGAACAAAGCATAATCTAGTCACTTACAAATTCTTCTGACTTCAGATTTTCAATTATCTTGATCTGATGAAATGAATTTTTCTACGTAGGGAATAAAAAGATGATAAGTCTTTGGTTATTAGCTCACTGGTAAACTTCTGATATGCACGTGATTACATATTTTTCAATAATTTCTTTCAGATAGGTGTGTATGTCATGTTTGACCACCTACATCTGCACTGTCCAATATGGTAGCCACTACGACTTGTGTCTATTAAATACTTGAAGTATAGATAGTCCCAAGGTGTATTGTGAGTGTAAATTACACAGTGAGTCTCAAAGAAGTAATCTCATTAATATTTTCATATTGATATATGTTGAAATTTTTGTATTCATTAGGTTAAATGAACTATATTATTAAAAATAATCCCACCTGTTACTTTACATTTCTTTTATGTAATTACTAGAATAATTTACATTACTTACATGACACATTATATTTCTATTGCACAGCAGTGATCTAGATATTAAAAATTAAAGGCAAGGGACTTCACATTATAGCATAATATATATGTGGTAAGAAGCATACATTCTATTTTTCCATAAGTCTTCAGCTTTTTGCCTCAAAGGAGTAGAATTTGCATGATTGGCAGCTCCTGACTGGAAAAGAGAGAGGCAACAACTGGGTTGTTTAAAAGACTTACTCTCGTTCTATAGAGAGGCATAGCAAACCTACCTATTACTATTTATTCCTCCTGCCTGTGTCACTGGCACCTCTAGAGGACACCCAAATCATCTCTGGGAACTATTACAGGGCATCTAAAATAATTACTGGTATTTTTTAATCACTTCATGTTGCTGTTGGTAGTCCCCAAACTCTGCAGTTCTCTCCTCCCCTTCAGGGCTGCAGCCACTTGGGCTCATAAGGCTCTTTCCTTTCTTAGGTAACCACGTCGACTCTGCTCTACGGCAGGATTACTTAACTTTAAGCACATAGTCTGTTTTGGGGCAAGTATCAACGCTGCCAAGTCTATTGAATGATTGGCTTTTTCATGTGCCCTGTCTTCTCCCTCTAATTCAGATGCCAAGTTGATGAGATTAGACATGGTTTAGTAGTATTCCTAATTTTTTTCTCTGATACTGTGCTTCACTGTGTGTCTGTGTAGCACAACTGATTATGTATTACATGCAATGAATGAATATAATTCATTCCACATTCAGGGGAACCAGGATGCAATTTGTATTTGATCTGACCCCAGGTGGGTGTCTAGAGACTTCTTATTTGTGTATCAGTAATTTGCATAATAATATTTTATCTTTTTGGGAAGCTTTATCTTAGATATAAATGGATGAATGAATGAATGAATAAATACTGAGAGGAGGAGGGCTATTATAATAGGACACACTACTTGGGTAGATTGAGCTAATGTAATATGACAATAGATCACATGAGGTTGCACTGTGGTTGATGAATGAGATCATAAATTACAAGAGGAAGGGACACCTGGGTGGCTCAGTCGGTGAAGCGTCTGCCTTCAAGGTCCTGAGATCGAGCCCCACATCAGACTCCTTGCTCAGTGGGGAACTTGCTTCTCCCTCTGCCTCTGCCTATGCTCTGTCTACTTGTGCTCTCTCTCTCTCTCTCTCGCTCTCTCTCTCTCTCTGCTTCTCTGTCAAATAAATAAACAAAACTAAAAAAAAAAAGAGATTATAAGAGGAAGACATCTATACTGAGTATAGGAAACAACCTCTGTCCTGCTTGGAAAATATGTGGATACAACATAATGTATTCAAGGAACAGTTAAAGGAACTAAAACAGTTTCCTGAAAGTGAAGGTAGCAATGGAGTTTGCTATTAAGGCCTAAGTGGCTGCCAGGCGACTTCTAACACTGCTGTCTGCCCTGTTCTCCTCAACAGTCTAGTTGATTGCCTACCTTAGAGTCAGAGTAAGCTGTAGAAAAGCATAAATACATTCATATGTAATTTCTCTGTACAAGCCTTCAATGCCTTCTAATCACTCTTGGAATTAAATCTAGATTCCTTGACAAGGTAGCTAAGACCATGACCTCCAGCCTTAATGTACACCTTATTCTACTCTTCCTCTTGCTAGCTACAGTGCTCTCTTACATTTATTCCTCATATGGATAAAAGCCTTTCTCACCTCCACCTCTCTCTCTCTCTCTCTCTCTCTCATTACATTCTTACATTCTTTGAGACTTGCAATCAAGAAATTAATCTAACAAAATCAAATCCTATATTTTATAGGAAATTAATTTTTGAGTCATATATATAACTCATATATACACACAATATACCTCATAATTCATATATATATGAAATAAATAGTGCAATGGGCAAAATTCTATTAATGTGAATCAAACTTCCCAATGAAAACTGAAAAAAAAATTCAACAAAAACCTTTGGAGATATTAAAGAGCTAACAGGATAATTATCTGAACAGGGTCCAGGAGCAGTTGTCAAATCCTAAAGAGAAGCTGAAAGGCTAAGTTCTATCTGTATCTCATCAAGGGGTCAAGAAGATAGTGACTGGCATCTAGGAGCTACCATCAAGAAGAAGACTTTAGAGCCGAAAGTGCCTATACCTTAGGAATTAGGGTATTCCATAAATAGACAAGCTAGTATAGGGACTGTATGCCAGCATCCTATCATTCCATTTTCTAAAATAAGATTATGAAAAAAAAATAAAATAAGATTATGTTGATCTTGGATTATTAGTGATCCAAGAGAAAAAGCTTGGAGAAAAAGTTATTCACACTATGCTAACTTATTTTTAAAGTATGTTTTACAAATGCAATCCCATCTAACAATGAAAAATCATCAAGAATAATGAGAACAGAAAAACACCACACAGAAACACTAAATGAAGAAAACCAGAGAGACCCTAGATATTGGAATTATCAAATAAAACTTCAATATAAATGTGCTTCCTATGTGCAGAGAATTGAAGGGGAAATTGAAAATTTTGGTAGATAACTAGAAGATCTAAAAAAGAAATAAAACTAAGAACTTAATGGATAGATTTACAGAGAACTAAATAAAGTTGAAGGAAGGATCAGTAAACACTAAGAAACATCAAGAAAAATATCCAAAATGAGTTAGGGGTATATAAGAATGAAAATCAAGAAGACTGGATAGGAGATATAGACGTGAATTTTTTAAAATATGTAATTTGGGGCACTTTGGAGGCTCGGTCAGTTGAATGTCCAACTCTTGGTTTTGGCTCAGGTCATGATCTCAATGTCCTGAGATGGAGCTCTGCCTTGGGCTATGTGCTTGGCTTGTGGTCTGCTTGAGAGTCTCTCTCTTCTCCCTCTGCCCTTGCCCCCGCTTATGTGTGTGTGCATGCACACATGTGCACACTCTCTCTCAAATAACTAAATAAAATCTTAAAAAATATATGCAATCTGAATGAGACAGGGATGTATAAACTCAAGAAGTATAAATTTTTAAATATCCATACTTCATCAAAGTAAAACTTTTGGCAGGACGGAGTGGCCAACGGCCTGCAGAGCAACATGCCTAAGTTTTATTGTGACTACTGCGACACATACCTCACCCATGACTCTCCATCTGTGAGAAAGACACACTGCAGTGGGGGAAAACACAAAGAAAATGTGAGAGACTCCTATCAGAAATGGATGGAAGAGCAGGCTCAGAGCCTGATCGACAAAACAACCGCTGCATTTCAACAAGAAAAGATACCTCCTACTTCATTCTCTGCTCCTCCTCCTGCAGAGGCAATGATCCCACCTCCCCCCAGTCTCCCGGGTCCTCCTGGCCCTAGTATGATGCCAGCCCCCCATATGGGGAGCCTACCCACGATGCCAATGATGGGCCCCCCTCCTCCTGGGATGATGCCAGTGGGACCTGCTCCTGGAATGAGGCCACCTATGGGAGGCCATATGCCAATGATGCCTGGGCCTCCAATGATGAGACCTCCCGCCCGTCCCATGATGATGCCCACTCGGCCAGGAATGACTCAACCAGACAGATAAGGAGAGACAGGATATTCATTTATTTATATTCATTTTATATTACTCTTTATATTCATTTTATATTACTTGTTCTACTTCACCAGGAGATCATGGTGCTGTGACTCTGGGTGTTTTCTAACAGCATGACAAGGAAGACTTGCTTCCCCTTCCTATCAAAGAGAGAAGTAGTGGGACAAAAAAAAAAAAGGCAATTTTCATTTGTATTGTGAAATGTGAAAATAAAATTGTCAACTGTTTTAGTTAAAAAGAAAAAATAGTAAAACTTTTGACAACAAAAGATAACTAAGAGAATCCTAAAAGTAAGCAGAGCATGAGAAAAAAAAAAATCACAGGGGTAGCTAGAATGACTACTTCCTTCTTGTCAGAAATGTTATAAGGATAAAGAAGATTTGAAGCACAGGAGAGACTTGATCTGCTCTCGCAGGAACAGACCCACGTGGAAAGCCTGAGAAGAAATGTAGGCAGGTTCTAGGAGCAAAGACCAGCCCCCCACCTGACTGCCAGCAAGGATACAAGCTCCTCTATCCTACAATCACGAGGAAGTGACCGTGGCCTACAGTAAGAGTGGAAGTGAATTTATCCTCAGGGACTCCAGAAGGGAATGCCAACACCCGACGTCAGTGGCCTGACACACTAAGCAGAAAGCACAAGACACCTGGATTTCTGACTGACTGACCTGTGAGCCAATACCTGGGTGTTGTTCTAAGCAACTAAACTTGTAGTCATCGGTTATGACAGCAAGTAGAAACCACCGGGGAGACGCGTGCATATATGTGAATGCTCAATTTACAACAAGGATGGCCTTGCAGATCGGTGGCCAGGGAGTTATTCCCAATAAATGTTGCCAATACAACTGGGTATCCATATAGTAAAAAAATAAATAAATAAAAATAAAAAAAACAAGTCCCCAATCACATGCCACACATAAAATTTCGGGTGGCTTGCTGATCTCAGTGTAAAAGCAAAATAAGAAAGCCCTTTGCAGAGAATATGAATATGCATCACTTTGCAGAAGCTGAAAGACTTTTTAAAAAGGCCACAAAATCTCTAACCACAAAGGAAAAGATTGACAAATTGAACTCTCTTAAAGTTAAGAATTTCTGCTCAGGAAGATGAAGGAAAGAAGAAAAGGCACAGATGGGCAGAAAGAAGATAAGGGTAACCCATGCAAGAGACAAAGGGCTAATAAAGAAGTCCTACAAATCAACAAGGAAAGACAAAATACTCAATAGGGAAAAAAAAAGGCACAAGACTTGCACAGAAAATTCACACAAAGGTGCACTCCGAGGATCAATACCTACTGCACAAGGTGCTTGGTCTCTGCTTTGATCAGGGGATGTTAAGTCAAAAACCATGTGCAAGTGCCAATATAGACCGTTCGGAATGGCTAAAAACACGGAGAGCGGCAGCCCAGGTTTAGGAAAGCAGAGTGTTGTCCTACGCTGCTGGGGAGGACGTGTGTTGGCAGAGGAGGGATCCCTGAGGGGGCAGGTGGGGGTTCCTGTAGGGCTGGGTTAGGGGCAGCTGCAGAGGGGCTTAGGGAGGCTCGGTGTTCTGTCAATGTCCTTTTGGCCTAGGTCTCATGGTTAAGAAGTGTTTGTCTTTTGATGAAGCTTCAGTTGCTCTATTGTTCAGCAAACTCTTCTGCAGCCATGTGTCATGTCATAATTAAACAGAAAAAAAAAAAAAAAAACAAGAGAAAAGTCATCTCACATGGCTTGCAAGTAAGTGGCTCACACAGCAGCACGATTTCAGGGATCTGCGCCAATTGCCTTTGCAAATAAAGCTAAATCGTTCAATACCAATGGGCAGCTAATATATATTCCACCTTGTTGTGTCTGAGGCCCTTTACCCACCTCTGAAGCTCGGAGCTGCAGGGGGACAAGGATGCAGGTATCGCTGGCAGCTGCTGCTCTCTTCGAAAGAAGATGTCAGGTTTAATCCACAAGCTCATTTGGAAAGATTCTGGAAAGGTCATACTGGGTCATTTCCTCCTGCTCCTGGGTTCTGCTGTGAGAAAGTAAAGGTATTTCCTCCGCAAGGAAAACTCCTTCTGAATTTAAAAAAGAATAAACACTTATGTGAACCGAGACTATCATCCGAGAGAGTGGTTTTCCATACAACATTAAAAAACAGAGAATATGGTAAATTGTGTGTTATGCAATATTAAGGCATTTTTGCTAAAACCACCCTCCCTGAGAAATATTTTAAATAGCTGGTGTTTAAGTCTCCAGGTCATGTAATTTTGAGTTACCATTGGGTCATACCCACAACTTCCTAATTAGTTTTTTTCTCTCTCTGTGTGTGTGTGTGTGTGTGTGTGTGTGTGTGAAACACAGTGAGAAAAGCTAATTATATCTGTGTATAAAACTCAACAAATATCTATTGAGTGGTGACCCATATAATCCCCATGAATATTGAAAACAGAATAATGGAAGCAACTCAGAAGACCCTGCCTTTCCATTCTCGGCCTCAGTTTCTCCTGTGTATGCTGGTAATAATTATCATGACTTTTAGAACAAGCATTCTCTCCATTTTCTTTACAGTTTTACTGCCTATAGATGGATGTATCCCTAGAGAATATACTTTAGATTTTAGTATTTTTAAACTTGGTATAAATATGACCATACTCTATGTACTCCTTTGAGTTTTCTTTTTCTCTTCTGGAATATTTACATGATTCATACATGTTCCTACTTATAGCTGCAGCTCATTAATCTGCATTGCTACTTAATACCTATTACATAGATATATAACATTTTAATTATCCATGTTACTGTTGATGGCTATGTGGGATATTTTTTTTCATTTTGAGAAACCATGGGGAGTGCTGCCATGAATCTCCTTATACATGTTTCTTGCGACACATAAAATACATTTCTGCAAAACATAAACCTAATATTGGAGTCTCTAGGCACAGAGTGTAGATATCCTTATTTTATCATTTTTTAAAAGTTTATTTATTTTTTTATTCATGAGAGACACAGATAAAGAGAGGTAGAAGCAGGCTCCATGCAGAGAGCCCGATGTGGGACTCGATCCCAAGACCCCAGAATCACGACCTGAGTCAATGCAGACGCTCAACCACTGAGCCACCCAGGGGGCCCCTGGATACCTTTATTTTAATAAATAATGACACACTTCTTTCAAAAGTAGTTGTAACAACTTATTTTCCAAGTAGCAGTTCATGGAAGCGCCTTGCTCTCCAAATCTCTATCATCATTTGGTTATTGACTGACATTTAAACTTTGTCACTCTGAAAGCTGTGTAGTGGTATTTGTGGTTTTAGCTTCTAACTCTCTGACTGCTATGATATTTACACACTGAACAGCCATTTGGATTTCTTTTTTGTGAAGTGACAGTCATTAGCCTAGTCCCCTATAGGGTAGGCTAACTTTTTCTTGGTGATTTGTTGAACTTCTTTTTTATTTACCAACATGAGCTGTCTTTGTTCCATTCTGGTCACTAATTCCAATGTGTCGATTTTTCCCCATACCACCAAGCAATCCTCCAACATCAGCTGAGTGTCCTACAATTCACCTCCATTCCCACACTGCCTACCCTGGAGTAGCATCAGGTCCCATAGGTTAAGGGCTCAGTTCCACAAGACTGCCCCCACTTTGGATGCTAATCGAAAGTCCAGGTTGCACTCTGGGACTCCGACTGACCGACCGCCTATAAATCAGACTTTCTCATAACTCGTCCTTGAGTTCAATTAATCTGCTAGAGCAGCTCATGGATGGAATTCAGGGAACCAGTTCACCCATGAGATTATTGGTTTATTGCAAAGGATATTAAAGGATACTAATCAACACCCAGATGAACAGATACGTAGGGTAAGGTCCATTATAAACTATGTATTTTGCTTCTTCTGTATATAGAATTTTGTGCTTGAAATTTTGGCGCATATATACATAGAAATAAGCATTCCTTATAGTAAATACCAGATTTCGATACTATTTTTTTCCTTGCCTCTTCTTCATCGTCTTCTTCTTTTTTTTTTTTTAAGACTTTATTTATTCATTCACGAGAGACACACACACAGAGAGGCAGAGACGCGGGCAGAGGGAGAAGCAGGCTCCATGCAGGGAGCCCGACGTGGGACTCGATTCCGGGTCTCCAGGATCAGGTCCTGGGCTGAAGGCAGCACTAAACCCCTGAGCCACCCGGGCTGCCCTTCTTCTTCTTTTTGAAAGATTTATTTATTTGACAGAGAGGGAGAGCACAAGCAGAGGGAGGGCACAGGGAGAGAGAGAAGCAGGGAGCCCAACTTGGGGCTCCATTCCAGGACCCTGTATCATGACCTGAGCCAAAGGAAGATGCTCACCCACCTGAGCCACCCAGGTGCCCCTTTCCTTGCCTCTTCTACATACAAAATGTTAATAAACTTTGAAGACCATATTCTAATATTATCACCTCCAAAAATATTTCTAAAGAGTTAACTTGTCCTCTTCTAGAATAGCACATGATTTGTTCCTGTGTTGATTACACTTAATAACTAGGATGATCATTATTTGTTTGGTCGTAATCTCAGGGGGACGGAATTTTATATAGATGGGCTAAATCTATTCATATTTTGCTTAACCATATAAAGTTCTTTGCCCTGTAATAGGAATATGGTAGGTCCCCAAGCAATTTTTTAATTTATTAATAAATATGTTAATTTCACAGGCACATGTTGAGTACCTACTATATCCAAGCACTCACTGTTCTAGGAGCTTGGGAAACATTCATGAATAAAACAAAGATTTCTTTTCCCGTGAGGCTGTTACTCTACGGGGAGAGAATGTAGAAAATACTCATAAACATAAAAATGCATAAGTTATATAGAATAATTAAAAAAAACCCGAGATCTTTGGCAAAGAGAAATCTCAAAGCGAGGTGTGAGAGTTTGGGCAAGGTGGTTGTGCCCTTGGCAAGGGGCTGTTTGAGCACAGATGCTGTCTTTGAGGTGTCAGGTGAGAACGGCTCAGAAATGGAGACATATCCAGACCCCAACATGGAGGGACAATGGAATGTTCCAGAAAGGCCAAAGGCTAATGTGGTCAGTGTGGTTTGTGTGATTTAGGGTGGGGAGGGGAGCAGTAAGTGGTTTGACTAGGAGATGACTGGCCAGATCCTGCTGGACACATAGGTCATGGCGAACTCTCTGCCCAAGGAAGTAGCCACAGCAGGAACTCGACAGGACGGACACCATCTGATTATTCTGTCAAAGGATGATGATTCTGCTGACTACGTAAAAACAGGAGACTGGTTGAGGAGCACGTACAGTTATCCCGGCTGGATAACATTTCGTAAAAAAATGAACAATTAAAAATATTGGGGGAAAAAAAAAACAGGAAAAAGACTGCTTTCTGTGAGTAGGTAAGCTCAGAAAAAAAAAATGTTTGTCCTTTTTTTTTTTTTAAATCTAAGCTTTGCCTATTCTCTTGCTTCATTTCATTTCAAGGCATGAGCACAGATCAAAAGAGAGAAGACAAGAAAAGCAGGAGCAGAGAATACTAAGAAAAATTAGATTCCATGCTTGACTACACTTACCCTGTGGAAACACAGTAGAAAATTCACTCAAGACAGCAGACTTTGAAAGAGTGAGAGATTACGAGCGGAGATATTTGAAGATGAAAACGCTTATAATCATGTTTCTGATCTCTTGTTTTCACTGTGTTCTCCAAACAGGAGTGGATCAGCCCTTTCCTGACAGTACGTCTAGGACCAGTCAAGGGGATTGAAATAGTCTGGGATGTCTTTGACCATCGCTTCCTAGAAATCTGCAGCACGTACCGTTGGCTTTTGATACTTGACAACTGGAACCCCCGGCAGGGGTAGCTACGAGGCTCTGCGTCTGTGAGGAAGCCAGCAGGTGTTTCTTCTCAGGCTAAGCCACCCAGCTCATATTTAAACGAGGCTGATCTGCACACCTCTAGCGTGTGCCCTGCTCTAAGGAACGGATCACCCACACTGTATATTACAGTGATTTTCCTTCGTAATGCCATCGGGAGCAAATAGATCAATGTTCTTTTCAACATTTCTAACTGCCTACTACAGAGAAATGTGAAATTTTTCTCCCGACTGTTAGAATTTCAGAACTTGGATCTGCCTTTTTTTTGGTGTGACATTTGTTTGCTTGTGGCCTGTGGACTTGTAGATGGAAGGTCTCAGAATCAGGGGGAGTCATTGTTTGGCCACTGGCCTATATGGTTCTTTTTAATTTTTTCTTTAAATAACTTTATTGATAATTGATAAAAAAAAAAAAGAACTGAATATATTTAATGCAATTTGATGATGTCGGACACATGCAAATACCCACCTACAATCAGGGTAAAAGACATTCCAACACTTGCCAAAGTATCTTTGTGTCTCCTTACGTTTTTCCTTTAATTTCCATTCCTCCCCTTCCTCACCCCTCCCCTCCCCCTTCCTCTCCCCTTTCCTTTCCTTTTTGTTCTATGGTAACAAGCAGCATGAGATCTCAACAAATTTCGAAGGCAGCCATACGTGTTGTTAGCTATAGGCATTGTGTCCTACAGAAGATCTCCAGAATTTATTCATCTGGCAGAACTGAAACTTTACGCTCACTGTGGTTTTTCATCATCTCTACCTTTTCTGCCCAAGCCACCCTCCAGCCTCTGCTTTCAGCATCTGCTGTGACAGGGACTTGAGCTCCCTGCAATGTGGTGTGTTCTATTTTCAGATTGTTTTCATACTTGGACAAGATTCTTTACTGGTTCTAGGTCTGAGCTCCTGGTCATGTGGAGTAATTCTAATCCTCCTTCCCCCAGACAGCACCTCATCTGTGTGAAGACAACAGCTCCACTCCCCAGGTACAGGCCTGTAACTCATACAAAGGTTATGCAGAAGAAGACCCTCCACATCCTGGTTTTTATCTGTGCACATCCTCCCATCTGGCAATGCTCCTCTTAAGTCCTGGGAGTAAATTGAGCTTGCCAGGTCTGATGTCTTCAGCTTCTGAAGTTGGGAGTCCAACCCAGCCTGACTGCCAGGCCTGTCGTCCCTCCTTCTAGAGCTGAGGCCACTTAGAGCCTCCAGTTGGCTCAGCTAACACCCAAGTCTACGGGGTTGTCCTGAGCCGAGTCAAGGTCATTGCTGCATGTCTACAGTGTGTGGTTTAGGATTCAGGCCTCTCTGGTTGGATAGACCCCTCTATGGAGTTTGGCAGAAAAGACCCTATTCAGAGCATAACAAGGAAATGAAATCTTCTAGCCTCTGGGCACTTTCAGGATTCTACTCAGTCATATCCCTATTAATAGTACAATAATAATAGACAGTAATATTCTATAATAACAAAAGCAAAACAAAATGGTATAAAACCTAATATTTAATCTCATTGTGTACAATTTCAAAGATTGGGGTTGGGAGCTGATCGAGTGGAGGCTGCCTCATGGCAGTGAAAGTATTCATGGGAGCAGGACAAAGGGGATTGGGGTTTATAGAATACCCTGCAGAAGAGACTGCCTGCCAGGAGGCAGTGGTGGGGGACTGTAGTTGAGGGGGGAAGTGACGAGGTATAGGAACAAGGAACGTAAGGAATGTTCTTTTTTTGGCACCTGTGCCCGGGTAAAAGTAGGCCATTGGTCAGCTAGGGCTTATGACTCTTTCGACGTGGGTCACCTAATGGGACTGTTTGCATGTAGCCCAGTGGTCTCTCTGGACCTTTTTACCTTCCGTTGGTCAAGCCTGTTGCCTAAAAACAGCTCTGCAAGATTGTTCTTATTGTTCTATCCCAGTGCCTACCACTCCTACATTTTCCTAACACTTTACTACTTGTGAAATATTTTACATTTATTACTATCTACCTCCTAGTTTTTGCATTCCTCCTTAATATAGGGGCAGAAACTGTACGGTTGTATCTTTTTAATATCTTTTGGAAGACAATTATGTTTATTCTGCTGAAAAAATAACAACACAGAGCCATTGTTTAGACATGTGGAAAAATCAGGAAAGTCTCTCACATTGGGGAGGAGACATTGCTGATTTTATAGGGTTTTCCATCTCCGGCTCTTGCCTCCCTGTGTCTTCTGTGCCGCCCCTGCCAAAGGAGTGCCCCTTCCACACCCTTCCCCTTACCTCACTGCTACCCCATACCACCACTGCCATGATCTAAATTCAACCACATTTTTTTAAAATTGAAGTATAATCGACACACAACATCATATATATAATATATATGTGAAAATATATGAATATATATGAATATATATGAATATATATATGAATATATATGAATATATACATATATATAGTTAACATCCCTCATCATACAGAGTTTACAAAATATTTTTCAACTGCAGCTTTGCTAAAACCAAACTTGACCTTTCAACTTATTGATACCTTTTGACCTTTAAAAAACAGGGCTGACCTTGGTTCTGCCTTTTTTTTTTTTTTTTCTGCTTATTTTCCTCCCCCAGTTTTACCCTCTCCTCAAATGCAAACAAAATCCATCAATCGTACTATGTATTTTTAGAAACCTCCCTGGGGCTCTCTGTGCTTCACAGGGAGCTCAATACCACCCCCGGCTGTTCTTGGAACAATGACGTTTGAAGATAGAAGCACCACCTTTCACATGGTGTGAAAGGCCACCACTTCTTGTCCTCCCTGAAGCCTCGGGCCCCATCAGATGTCCAGGCCCTCGTGATCAAACCCTCGGGTGCTTCCTCTCTTCTCCTTTGTGTACCCCATCTCACTAGAGGGGATTTGCTTAATCTTGCTGCTTCCCCTGCCTATAGTACTTTTCCCTCCCGTCCAGCATCTCAACTCTGTATGTGTTAGATCTCAGCTTCCTTAATTAGGGAAGTCTCCTCAATGTTGCTTGATGGACAGATCCCCTTATCTAAGGATCCAAAGTACTCTGGGCCTCTTATCCATTGCACTTATTAAATGTGCAATTTTTAACTTGAGTGTGGTTTTCTAAGCCTTTCATTTGGAAATATTTAAAACTTATAGAAATGCTGCAAAATAATATAAAAACCATCCACATTATCAAATAAAATACACTTAGTGTTGACATTTTACCTCCTGCCTATACATTTTTTTAATAAACCACTTAAGAAGCAGTGTCAAAGGTCAGAGTACATTTCTTAAGAACAGGATATTCTGCTGTACAAGCACAGAACAGTTATCAATGTCAGTACGTTTAACATGTTTGCGATACTCTCATTCAAACAGTGCCCCGTGGTGTTAATGAGGTCGAAACGGGAAATTTAAAGCTTGTTTTTTCAGAGAACTGTTTCTCCCTAATCAGATATGGGTTCTTTTAGACCCTGCCAGCAGATCCACTACTGTCTCCGCAGAGGCCTGGGCTGAAGGTCACTGATGTGAACAAACAGGCCCACCATCCCTCACCCCAGATAAGACCCCAAGGCGCCACCCAGTTTATACGGGCTCTGGAGCATGTCCTTGACCCATATTCTTGTCCTAAAGATACCGTCCTGACAGGAGGAGCTGAATTTGGTCCCATTTTAATGTTGCCTCCTCCTCAAAGTGAACGTGGATGCAGGTTACATGTTTGTTCAATGCGCATACTCCATCTCTGCTCATGAATAAGTTCCCCCACCTTGTCATCAATGTGTATTTATCCCAACCTCTCCAATTATACAAATATTGTTGTCTCCCACTTTGGACAGGTGGATCTAAGGCTTGCCCTCCTGTCTCCTCATTTGCCTGCCTCCCCAGGAAACTCTTTCTTTGCTGCCTATTTGACACATTTGTGATTGGCTTTGCTGCCCTTGGTGCAGATGGACTTGGGTTCGATTCTGTTACCTATTCTAATTTATTTTCTCAGTTTTCTTTATATTTTTTTTCCCCCATCTGCTATAGGATTGGTCTAGGATTAGGTATTACATTTGGTTGTCATGTCTTTCTACTGTTCTTTAATTTGGAACATTTCTCCTGCCTTCCTGCCTTCTCTCAATCTCTTTCTTTTTTTTTCGTAATTTTCCTCCTCCTCCCTCTCTCTTTCTTTCTTTTTTGTTATGTTTTATTCCTTACTTTTTTTCTTTCCTCTTCTTCTTTTCATTAACAATATTGGCATTTTCCCATTCCTAATAGGAACATTCCTTATTATGAGTTGTCTAATATTGCCTTATGATTCAGTTTAGATATTAAATACCCTCAAAAAATAAAAATAATGACATGCCCTTCAGTAGTTATTTACCTCCATAAATGATGCATCTGCTTTTACTCACTATTGTATCACTATCACTGACTCAGTGATTGTTTCATAAGAGGCTCTCATAAGTGGTAGTGAATGAATAAATAAACGAAGTATCTGTAACATCTACAATTCATTACCCAGACATAACTACTATTGGTCCATATTTTCCCCCATTTTTTGCCCTATAGTTATGTTGAGCCAAGAGAGTCCTAGAAGAGCTCTGCCTTAGCGGGCCAAGGTCATGACCATTTTATGTGTAGTGATGATCCACCCGTGAACAGGTAGGCTCAGGAGAGCATGGAGCAAGCAGTCAGACATAGTTGTTCTGTTATAAAAAATATCTTTATAAATTGCGTGTTTACTATTTGTAATATCCCCAGAATAGACAAAGGTCACTTTTTAATGTTCCACATGGAAAGGAAAAGCGGGATTGCAAAGATCACTATTTATCATCTTACCTTTCGAACAGGCAGGTGGGTCACCACAGAGGTGAGAAGCGTTGGCTAGGTCATACCTGAGAAGACAAGGAAGGTGTGGTGAGAGGCCAGAACTGGAAACCCTGGAAACACTTCAAGCACTGAGGAAGCACTACAGATAACTTTAGATTTCCTGGGTAGAAAATTCTTTCTCACTGATGAGCTTCTTGAAGTTTTACAGCTTCAGCCATTGCCTTTTAGAAATAAACTGTTAATATGTGCTGTGGTCATGAAATGGAAGCCTTCTCTCAATTGTGTCAAGAGCCTACCTTTTACATATTTCTAAATAGACGCATAGTTATGTCATTTTGGATCTATTCCAGTATGCAGTCTCTGGATTAGCATGCTTTATTAACACTTGCTATCACATATAACTATGCATCTATTGAATAGTCATGGCTGCAAAGTATTTTATCTTATTAACAAGACTGATGCCAAGCAATTCCTTATTTGATGATATTTAAGTCTTTTAAAGTTTTTTTCATCATGAAATAACACTGCAATGAATATTATGAATATTATTGTAAAATATTTTTCCGTATGTCTCCGATAATCAAAGAGGTTGAGCAAATTGTCAAAGATATAAATATCTTTACAGATTTTGAGGATACTGTTGAAGCAACCTTGCACATGTCTGTACTAATTGATATGCCTAGTTGTCAAGTATGAAAGTCTATTTCTCATAAACTGTTTCCATCACTGGTCAATAGTTTCTTCTCATTTTCTTCTGATTTACCATTTTTGTTGGTTTAAATTTCATATATTTGGTCACTGTTTCATTAAATATGCCTGACTTTAAGGCCATGTATTTCCTTTTCACATGTGCTTTTCCTTATTAAGTACTTTTTTTGCATTGGGGTGCCTAGGTGGCTGAGTTGGCTACATATTTGATGCTTGGATTTAGCTCAGGGCATGATATCAGGGTTATGAAGGAGAGCCATGCTCTGCACTTAGTGGGGAGTCTGCTTAAGATTCTCTCCTTCCCTCTCCATCTGCCCCTCCTATCAGCACAACCCCCCCACTGGGTATAAATAGATAAATAAATAAAATCTTTTTAAAAATAATCACTTGTTATATTATTGTACAAGTCATAATTAATCCATTAAAGATATTATCAATGTTCATATATTTCAAATCTTCATTTTCTTTCCATGTTCTCGTCTATTTACTGATTTTTTTTAATTCTGTTTGCTTTTGATTTGGCTTGGGAATTTTTTCTGTTTTCTTTACAGAATTAATTACACATACCTAACTGGGGGTCTACAAGGTATTAAGATTAATTAAATGAATCCATCTGTATATGGTACAAAAAACTAGGAGAGGGGATGAAATTATGCCTAGGGTCCTTTGCTAGCAAGAGTGTGGGCAAACTCAAAGTTTGAATGCCTCAAATGGGAAGACACCTGGATGTTTCAAGAATCACTTTGTACCTTAGTTTTCTAGAGACACCTGCTGAGAAATATTACTTCAAAAAGGTCCCAGTGCTCCAGCAATGCAATCCCAACTGGTTATTAATTTTAAATATGAGAAGAAAGGAAATATTTCACAAATACACTGGGGTCAGCCCAGAAATAGACAGAAGTATACAATTCCAGCTGCAATCTTCATCTCCGCCTGCCACTTGCCCTGACTCTATGTCAACTTCCAGATGAGGTGCAATTCATCCATTTTTAAAATGTAGTGCCAGTAACAATCTGATTTTCTTCAAAATCTTTTTAGTGACGTAAAATCTATATCAGGTCTCTCCTTTGCTTTTGTTTTTAGAAACATACTAGAATGAGACAGAACAGAGATCCATCATTTCTTTTTATTTTCCTCTAGCTATTTCTTTGCTTTTAATTACTCCTTCTCAGCAATGCTGATTCATTGTAAGTGTTCACAAAATCTTCCTACTGATCTCCGTTTTAGTGTGTTTTTAAATATATCCTTATTTTCCTGAAACAGAAAATATAAAAGAGGGATATAAGTAAGGGAATTTACCATCAATGAGATTAAGAAGATTCACTGCTATCAAATAAAATAATAAATTAAAAGGCAAATGTAAATGCTAATCATCAGGGGGCACCTGGTGGCTCAGTTGGTTAAGCACCTGCCACCGGCTCAGGTCATGTTCCCAGGGTCCTGCGTTGGAGCCTCGCATCAGGCGCTCTGCTCATCATGGAGTCTGCTTCTCCCTCTCCCTCTGCTGCTCCCCCTGCTTGTGCTCTCTCTCTCTCTCTCTCTCTTTGTCAGATAAATAAAATATCAAATAAATAAATAAATAAATAAATAAATAAATAAATAAATGTCAATAATCAATATCAAAATAAAATTACCTAAAACTGATGATAAGTTAGAATGTTTTATTATAACTTTTTAATGTCATAGAGTTTAAAAATGAAAATTTAAACAAAAAAACTCAAAGCATGCTGTAGCATGGTGGGTATACAAAAATATAAAGCTGCCCACCAAATCTCTGAGCATGTGAGGGGAGGGAATAAACTAAATGCTGGGATTATTGTTCATATCAATTTTACAGATGAAGAACTTAAAGCTCAGAGGCTTAAGTGATTCAGGGTCACATGGTATGATAGGTGAGGCATAAACTCATAGTTTAAACTACTATATAAGTCTATTTCTTATACAACAGTTGCTTATCTTAAATGTTAAATTTATTCTTAATATTATTTTTGAAATTAACACTATGATAATTAGGTATTTCTAAGTAATCAAAAAAAAAAAAATCAAACATGTAAACGCTCTGATGGAGCATATCCCAGTAATGAAATGAGTAATCAATTCAATGCTCCTGAATGGGAGCTTTGCTGGATTTATGGCAAGGTACTTTGAATCCCTGCACATTGGGATCAGAATTCCCTGAAAGGTCTAGTTCTTGAAATAATTCTGTTGCATGCACATCAGAAATAATTGCCTGCCTCACTTTCAGTTCAATTAGACTCTCTTAGTGGTTCCAGGTTAAATAAAGCTAAACTGGCATGCTGCTGGGAGTGCCAATTTTGAGAATAATTGTAAATAGACATTTTTTTTTCTATTTGTAAAACCTCCAAACAGGAACATTTCTGATAGGAAAGCATGAGAGTGCACAATGGCAGAGTAGTGTCTTTGCCCATCTTAGCAGCCAAATTGGATCAACTGCACAGATTTTTTGACTGATTGGGCAGGGATTATTTAAGACAGCCAAAAGAAACCAATTTAGCCAAAAAAATATCAATTTTATGGCCATTGAGCAATACAGTGAGAAGGATGGAATTACTAGAGGATGTGAGAAGCACCACATTTCAAGGTGTTCCTTTGAATCTTTGTGAACAGGTGGGGTGTTGGTTTCTCTACACAAATAATAATATCTCTATTGATCTGTTGCTGAAATAATGGCTAAAGGATAAAACATTATATTAGTTACATGAAGCCAAATAACAGCTTACACTGATATTTTAAACTTTGAGCCCTTTCTGTCCTTCTTGGGGGAAAGGAGGAACTTTTCTGTTTCTATTTGGGGGTGAGAGTAGGAGAGGTTCAGTTTCAGGCCCACTAGTTTAATCCTACCCCAGTTCCGTTTGCAGAGATGCTGAGAGGAGGAGAAATGCATTGTCCCAGTCCATGGATCCTTCTGGTAATGATGGTTGATATAAATATGAAACAATGGGTCCAGTCTCCTTACTCAACCCTTTTTACAGTAACTCCCCTTTGCTGGTCTCTCAGTGTATTCTATTATCAGGGCTCTATTAAATCTACTTTTGTTTTTACTTTTCCTCCGATTATTATGCTATTATCATTTAGGAGGTAATCTGCTCTCCTAGGAATATGTCCTTGTTATTGAGGCCAATGTTCACGGTTTTCTTCAAACATGTACCAACCATTTCCAGAGTGCACTAATCTATGCCCTGTATTCTTTTCACTAAAATGTAAGTTTTGCCCTTTCACTTGTAAGCATGTAGTTACTTCAGGCCTGCATTTCCTCAGCCCATGTAAAAGAATCTCTGGATCGCTTTAGGACCACAGGGTCTCCAAGTTACTAGTTTCCAGTAAATGGATTTCTGAACAGGTATGAGACAGAAGATAGATGCTAATGTAGGCGAATAAGAAGAAAAATGCTGAGCAGTCTAGGGATTGAAAAACTTAGGTTTTTAAAAATAAATTGGATTGTAAAAATCTTAAGAACAAGGACATGATATGAACCTAATAACCAATAAGTGTTTCTTAAATATTATCTGTGAATACCAAATAAAAAGACAATAAGATTTTTGATACATCTAAAGACTGTGCCTAATTTCTGAAATTCTTTTATTATTATCAACTATTAAAAATACTCTCCAAATATGTATTTTTAATTTTGGAAAGTACATATTCAGTTACTTTGTCAGCCAGAAAACTCTTAGAATTACTTCCCCCCACCCCGGTTCCTTTATCACTAAAGAAATCAATGAATTTGGTTGAATTATCATAAAACAATGTGGGAGCCATTATTTTCATCACCCTAAGTTTATGGTTCCAGTAATAAAGTTATCCAAACTAAGAACTTTATATTTCCTTCTGGTTATATCTCACTAGTATAAAGCAGAACATGGAGTTTTCAATAGATTTTCTGTTTTCTGAATTCCCTCTTCACACTTTGCCCACTTTTTCTACTAGGTTGTTCTTTCTTCTTGTCAATATAACACCTTTTACCAGCAAATAGTTTCTCAAATCTATTACTCATTCTTTAATTGATTTGTGACATGCTTTGTCTTTGCCTTGGCTTTCCATTTTTTTAAGGGTAAATGCATCCTAACTTATGGAGAAGGATAAATGCAATTTAGAAAATGTTCTATTTTACCTGGACGCTGGAAGTAGAATAAGTTTAATGAGAAATTCAGAAAGGAGAATTGAGAGAGAAAATGTGCCTTTATGCTTTGTATCATTTTCCCTTACCTATATACTCATATATGATTATTTATATTTTACTAATGTATATAAAAATACTGTACATTTAAACATCTGGACATTTGGACATCATACATGCATATATAAGAATATTGTGTGTGCATACTGTACATATGTAACATACCATACATTTGACTAGATATGATATGCTGAGAGATATATATAGATATAGATATAGATACCTGATAGGAAAGTTTTATAACATAGGTGTTAAGGAAAACAGAAAAAGGTCACTCTTGGCAAGAGTCCAGAAAGGCTGCATGAGAGGTGGTGCTTGACTACTAAGGACCTGGGTTCTGGAATGATGGAAGCTGCTGAGAGCTGCAATCATCCAGCAGTGGCCTGAGTCAAGGCCTGAGTAGGGAACACAGCGCTCGTGCATGGAGGCAGGCTACTTTGCAGTGCAAGGAAACAAGAAAGATGAGGGCTTGTCATGGAAGGTCTTTGGGCACAGTGAGAAACTGCATAGGTTACAGGAAACACCTATAAGGGAACACTGCTCAGATATGGGGCTCATGACAAGAGGACCCATGACATGAATGGAATCCTTCTATGTCGGTTCTAATTTTACGGTCCTACCTGTTTTTAGTCTTCTTCCTTCCATCCTCCTTGGTGGGGATTCTGGCCCAGGGACCATCTGCCTCCATAGCTGTATTTCAGAGCAGATTTGGAGAGGGGTTGTATAGACCTTATAAGGCCCAGAGTGTGCTTCAAGAGTGTTGTACCTTTACAGTAAAACAGAGAAAGGAAAGCAAAACAGGATTCAAAATGCAATTATTTCTCTTTCCTAGGATTTGCCAAAAATGGTGGCTCTGTGAAAAAAAAATAATAAAAGTAATACAAAGATACAGTAAGAGCCTTATTTAACTAGTTATTTGTGTGATGAGGTAACAGGGCTAAGGATTTACATGTCATTTTCCGAGGTATTGCTTTCTGAAAGAAACAGAAAATCTCCTACATGTTTCTTCTTTTACTGCAGTGGGTCTTCGGAAAGGCAAGTTCAATGAGGATGAAAGAGGGGATCATGTCATTTCCTAGTCAAGATCCAGAAAGAAAAGTGAGAAAGCAGTCTCTCCACTAGCCCAATTCACTCTAATTTCTCTGAGGAACAAATATTTTAACCAAATGTATTTTATGTTTCACCCTTTTTAGAACTGTCAAGTCTCTGTTAATAATTTTCTTCCTCAGTACAATTGGAAGAAAGATTAATCATTTCACTCTATATATACCACAGCATCAATCTGGCATTCAATCAAAACCTAAAATTAGCTACTAAATTAAAATTTCTCTTGGTTTTCTACCTTTCTCATGGAAATTAGGTACAATTACTCATGTGGTTTTGTAGTCACAATTTCTTTCTTTATCTATTTAAAGATATCTAATAAAACTAGCATGAACTGTAGAAAACAAGGAAAGCATGGAAAACAATGGTCTAAAAATAATTGCTTATCAATGGGCTTTGACACAATATTTGTGACAAATTTTCTTTGTTAGTCTCCTCTAAGTGTTGAATTCTCCCATTCAAGTGTATCTTCAGCAGCCATAGGATAGCTTTGCTCTGATATTTCTCTGCATAACTAATAGCTGTTTAAACATGACATATCATAAAATGCAATTTCAGGAATTTTTTTACTTATTTAATCCATGCAACCTTTTGAAAAATGGAAGCATTTGAAATACCAACAACCTTCCTTAATGTTCTTTGAAATGTCTAAATAGGCAGTATCATTAAAGTCCAAATAAAATTAGATTCATTTATTTATTTTTTAAATTTTATTTATGTACACATTATTTACTCATTATTACTCATTATTTACTCATTTATTTACTCATTTATTTACTCATTTACACAGAGAGAGAGGCAGAGACAGAGGCAGAGGGAGAAGCAGGCTCCCTGTGGGGACCCTGATGTGGGACTTGATCCCAGGACCCCAGGATCATGCTTTGAGTCAAAAGCAGACACTCAATCACTGAGCCAGCCATCCAGGCATCCCTAAAATTAGATTTAAACACTGTCATCACCAGGTCCCACTTCATTCTTCCAAATTCTGGAGCCAGGTTGATCCCCAGAAGCAGGGCTACCTCGGAAATAGCTCAATATAGCAAACACTAAATCAAACAGCACTCCAGTAGGCAGAGAAGCCCCAATGGGAGGCCACAGAGCAATTAGAGAGAATGAAACTTTACCAGCTCTTTAATGCTTGTCTAAGAGAACACGGTCCCTACTTGAAGATGTCAAAGTGTAAACTGTTGACAATACCTTAAAATATTATTTCCTTATTTGAAAGAAGCCAGTGATCAGATATTTATGTTATCCTTTCAGTAGTTTCTCTTGTCCCATAGCAAGTATGACATCACCTGCTTTTGAAAGCTCAAAATTGCCACTTTCCCAGATGAGCTGACTTAGCTGTTATTTGATACTTCTGAGCCTCAGTGTCCTCATGACCAAACACTTATTTCATGTATTTTTGTGAGGGATAATTGACACAAGGTAGTAAAGAACTTAGCAGAGTTATGTGCATTCAATGAACTCATAAAACCATATCAGCAATTTTTTTTATTATTAGCCATCAGTCGCTGTCCCAGTTGGTAATGTTTTCAGTTTATGTTAGAAGAACATTCTTTTGTTCAGACAACAAGTGGTCCAGAGAAAGAAAAGTGAGGGTTGCAGCAAACACAGAGATGTGTCCAGACTCAGGCAATTCCTATCCTTCAATCTCCACTTCATGCATTGGGTTTGCCCCAGGCTCGCTGCCTTTTAGTATCAAACAGGTGTCCAGAGTCCCAGGAATCAATTTCTAATGTGAATGTTTCCAAAATAGCAAGGGAGGATCGAAGTTCAGATGGGCTTTCTCATCACCTATCTCTCATCTATGAGAAATCTTCCCTGTATCTCTCACTGGCTGGAGATGGATCACATGGGCATCCTTGGGTGTGAAAGACTTCAGAAAACTGTTCAACAGGACCTTTAAGACTCTTTAGCTTCTCTGCCAGTGGGTTGAGAAACAAAAAGCCAATTGAGATTATGCAATAACCCAACAATACAAACATTAAGTGAATAAATCTTATCTTTTATTCTGAATTCATTCATTCTGTGACCATTAAACCCTTTCTGTTACACTGAACTGTTTCCATTAGCATGGAATGCTAACAATTGTTAGCATCTTTTAGATTGGGATTGTTGCAAATCCGGATGAATTAGATGGCATAGCTGCTGGATGTTATCAGAACGCACAAGGCGTCCCCCTTCTGCCCAAGGCCAGATGCCAGTTGATATTTACCAGTTGATTGCAAAGCCAAGGGTGTGTCAAGGAGAGGCAAAGTTGTCACAGTGGACATCTCTCTACTAAAAGAATATACTATTGCAATTCGTTCGGAGGACCTAGAAACTATCACATTCATGACTGGTCCTTATTCACGTTAAGTAGAGAATTATCAGAAATTCAGTGCAATCAACAACAAAGTAGTCACCAAGTTATGCACAAAGAAATATATTTTTAGGGGATGCCTGGGTGGGTCAGTGGTTGGGGATCGGCCTTCTGCTCAGGTTGTGATTCTGGAGTTCCCTACAAGGAGCCTGCTTCTCCCTCTGCCTGTGTCTCTGCCTATCTCATGAATAAATAAATAAAATATTTTTAAAAAGAAATACATTTTTAGCAATGCTTGAAAGTGCTGTTTATTTGATAAGCAAATCTCTCACCTGTCATTTTGTTGAATACATTTAACACAAAGTACAGGTTCCACAAAGTTTATCAAATATAACAATGATAAATTCTGACTTCGAGATGTTTTTTTCTCCAATAGTTCTGAAATAAAATGATAGAATCACTCCGTAAAAGATCAATTCTGTAAATACCTCTATTTGGTTTGTGGTATGCGTGTATTTAAATGTAAACATTTGTTTTTCTCTATTCAAGTGTTCTTAATGTTTTTAAAGCAAACCTGCCTTTTTGGTGGACTTAGCATTTTTAGGACACCTATTTCATGAGTTGAGCTGAAATTGAGAAAATGAAAGATGTAGATAACAGAATTCGAGAAACAACACAAAAATGAAAAGCATGACCATGTTGGCTCCTAGCCTGGTTGGAACTAGGTACACTTTTAATCTAAAGACAGAAAAAGTGATAATAAATTAAAGGGTCAGGATTCAAGCAGCATAGCTTCAGAGGCTTTTCTTGGCAGAAAGGAAAGCTGGATATGGAGGGGGGTCTCCCATTTCTCTGATAACACTGAGTTTCATAAACAGTTCAATGAGGATCAAGAGGTCTGCTGTATTATTTCATACTTTGGAGTGTGCAGATTTGGAATGTTTTTGATAAAAAATAAGATTTTCTCTGTCATTGCAAAATGCTTCCACTGAGTGGATTTAATGATGCAGGTACCAGAAAAGATGCCATAGTGAAAAAAAAAGAGATAAAAATAGTTATTAATATATAGCAAGAGCCTCAGTGCTGCCAGAAATGAATGGAGAGACTTTGGTGTTGTGCTGTGGCCTGATTCTACAGGTGTAAACTATACGGTGCCAACTTAGGATCATTGTTTAATTGTGCACTAAATTTGTCAGTCTTAGAAACAATACATTAATATCTCAATGTAATATATCCTATAATTCTATTTATTTTTCTTTTTAAAAATCTTTTATTTATTTATTCATGGAGACACAGAGAGAAAGAGAGAGAGAGGCAGAGACACAGGCAGAGGGAGAAGCAGGCTCCATGCAGGGACCCCAATGTGGGACTGGATCCCGGGACCCCAGGATCATGCCCTGGGCTGAAGGTGATGCTAAACCACTTGGCCACCCGGGCTGCCCTATGTATTTTCCTGATACATGTTGATTTATATGTTTTTATGTATATTGTTTGGCTTCCAAAGGTTCTAATCTATTTACCTTCATTTCATACCTATAATGAAAAGCAGCAACAGTTTAAGAATGGAGTCTAACTGCTCCGCCCCAAGTGACTCTGGGAGAGAAGTACATCATCCTGTATCTCTTCTCACCTATGTAAAATAGACATGATTTAAACTTCTTAGCAAATGAAGAAAGAAGCAAATTACCAGCATGATCCTGGTACTGTTTAGATGTAAAATAGAAGTTACTATTAGCCTTGCTATTATTATTGTTAACATCATCATGACATGATAAAAGCAGATATTAGCTGAGAACAAGCCTTGGTATTATTGTTTCAGAGAAAAATTTTTGCCACGAGACAAGTAAATAACATTCTGACACCTACAAATAAAGCCAAGTATTGGTATGAGACCCACTTTGCCTCCCGTTGACTGCCTTAACCGAGGAATCTAGTTGACACCATGTGTGCAGATAATGCTCAAGATGATTTTTGTGAAAAGAGCTAGTTAGTTGTCATGTATTTGCTCCCAGGCTATGTGTAGTCTTTATTTTATGACTATGAGCTACGTTTGGCAGCCTTCCTTCTATTATGCAGATGCACGTTCTCATTACCCAGAAGAATAACATTAATTGACATTCTTTACTTTCTTCTTACCTTCTGGAGGAGGATCGACTCTTGATCAAGGAACCATCAAACAAGAGATTTTAAATCCACCCTTTCGGATAAGGGATGTTGAAATGGCTAGGATTTCTTTGCTATTCAGAGCCTTGAGAAGTATGACATGACAGTTACTCTGACAAACATAAACAACTCAACAGTGTATGTTCCAAATAAATAAAACAATAGTAAGCTGTAGATCAACGAGGAAGAAGAGCTCCGTGTTATTGTACCTCTTATATGACTCTTTGCAGCAGGGGGGACCCCATGATAGTGCATAATAGAACCAAAAAAAAAAAGAAGAAAGAAAGAAAGAGACATAGAGAGTAAGAGAGAAGAAAGAATATACAGAAATAAAACCAAAAGGGAAAAAACCCTATGGGTTGATATGATGAAACATTCATTACATTGTGGGAAAGCAGCCAAAATGATTTATACTTCAATACTCCATACTGAAATCAAAGAGAATGGGGTAGAAATGCCGATACAACTCTGGATGGAGAGAGCTCTGAAGCATGGCACTGCAAAAGAATATTTTGATTGAGACATTTAATGGCAATTCAAACAGACTAATTATGAATTAAGGTACTAAAAACGCATGTGATTTCACTTCTGAGGCAACAGCTGAATTTTTATTTCTAGATGCAATATTTGGCTACTCATCATAGTATGATTGGGACAATATAACTTTATTGTGTAAGTGATTTTGTGCCAACAATGTGAAAAACGAATTTTAGATCCTACTTATATGCAAAATGGAATGCATTCAAGATATCGGTTAGACTCCCATGGCTCTTTAGCATTTACAAACAAATCACATGAAAACTAATGTTTTTCATGTTTTTCCAAAAATATTGCTATTAGCATTATTCTCACAAAAGTAGACACTTTAATCTTGACTCCATACACGTAATACATCATGTTCAAAATCAGTTTTCCTTACTAAGGAAGGTTTAAGAAAAGGTAATGATTATAAACAATGTCTAGAGTAATAACAGAAATTGAAGTGTCTGGAATTTATATTTTTTTAATACCTTTATATAATTTATTTATGTGTTATTTATCTTTAACGTAAAAATATGTAGATTTGCATATGACTATGTATATAGTAATGTAGTTCAAATCAGTGAGGGTGAAAGTGGATGCGTGTGTTTCAGTTTGTTGTGACTCTGGTTGTCACATACGTTATTCTGTATAACAGATGAAGTGAATGTTGACCACTAATTTATTCTAAAAACCCTCCTAGGGCCTCATTTATAAATAATTCTTGAAGTTACTCTAGTTTTCCTTTTCCTTTTTATTTGTTATTATGCCCTTATCACTTGTAGTATATTTTCACTTCTCCCTGAGTTATAGAAATGACAATGCCCAAATCAAAGCGATATCATAACAACTTTCATCTCATTGTATTACACAGGCAAGTGAATCACAGGTGATGCAATTCTTCAAACAAAATAAATAAATGAAAGCACTCTGAAATTGGTTTAGGGTACCAATTTATATATTTTTTGCCATTGGTTTGAAAGTAGCTAACTTTATATAATGAGGCCATTTCTAAGTAAAAAGCTATAATCCACAAAATCATTTTTTAATAAAGGGAAAATACAGTCCATGTTCTAATAAGAATGACTTTTTAAAAAAGATTTTATTTATTTATTCATGAGAGACACAGAGAGAGGCAGAGACACAGGCGGAGGGAGTGCTTCTTAAGCAGGCTCCATGCAAGGAGCCTGATGTGGGGACTCGATCCTGAGTCTCCAGGATCAGGCTCTGGGATGAAGGCAGGCGCCAAACCGCTGAGCCACCTGGGCTGCCCTAATAAGAATAACTTTTTTTAAAAGAACATCCCCATTAATGGGCATTTCTTTGTAAAATATGGGAAACTTCTCGTAATTTAATTGTTTGGCCATTAGTACACACATGCTTATTATGTATCAAAAACTGACAAGGAATTTCAAATCTTATGGTGGATTTAAATTCATCTTTTCATGATAAATTAGAAACATTTTAATGTACATTTTACATTACATAGTTAACTCCAGACATGTATTCAAGTGTCACAATTACATACAATTAAATCTAATTACAATGCAATATTTTCCATGGAAACAGTTAATGAATTGATGTATTTATAGCTTTCTAGAACTTTCTAACTTGGCCAGTCTATGAATAGTTTAGTAGAAGCTAAACACATAAAAAGGCACTCATGAGTGTCTTATCAGCAAAATTAAGAAACACTATTACATTAAGGATATTTACGGAGGACCTGTAGGTATATTAAGACTAAAGAAATGTCTTAGCTATGAGCAGCATAAAACATGTAGATGTAAATAAAAGGACAATTATTCCACTCAGACATCAGTTAACATTTTAAAATATCTTTCCATTGACAAAAGATGATCTTACTAAAAATATTAAGAGTCAGAAAACCAGGTCTGATGGGAGAATTTTTCATCCATTAATAGGATTCTAAAAGCAAGAGTCAGATGTGTGCAGTCACTTCTGATTAGTGAATACATTATAGTACTTTTAAAGTTCTGATGTATTGCTTCCTAAATGTACCTCTTGAAGCATGTCCCTTGTTAATTAGAATTCCTGAATCACCTGCCTTTAACTTTCTGAGTTCCATTCTGAACTCCGTCCCTGAAACTTCCTTAAAGATACCGGATAAGACTAGCCATTTCCAGAGTTAATCAAATACAGTCACGAAAATGGAAATCTTTGAGATCAAAAGACTCCATCTTGGCACTTCAGGACACATTCCTTAACATGGCAGTGTAGGGCAAATAAATAAACATATGCATTTAAAATAATTAAATTATAGCTTTCCAGCTTGTCTACCTGATAGTATCCTATTGGCCCTCTAAAGTTTTGCCTGAAAATCACTTACTCCAAGACCCCTTCCCTGACTGCCTTCTCCCTGCCTGTACATCAGGAATATTTTATCACACTGTCTGCTGCACTACCAGCATACTTCATCCATGACACCTCTGTTTCATTTTACGCCATCATGGTGTGCACGTCTGCTCCCCTGATTAGACTGCACTTTGGAAAGAGCAAGAATTACATCTTTTGTCAATGTCGTATCTTGTCTCTTTGGTATAATACCCAGTACAGAGTAAATGCTTCAGTAAATATTTGTGAATTAATTTGAAGGCTAGATAAGCTCCTTCCAGGGATTTTTGTCCAAAGCGTGACTTCACAGAGGAAAATATTTCCCCTGAGTTAAATAACTACATTTCTTAGATCCACTAGAGCTTACCTATAGCCATGTTACTGAGTTCTGGTCAGTAATAAGTAATGCAAGTGTTGTCTGGACTTTCAGAAAATCTCCTTAAACCAGAAGGGGTACATCACTATACTTTCCTCCTAGGGCATGCCTTAAATATGTACTAAATGTGTCATACGCAATAATTGGAGGTCCAGCCACCGTCTTGCACCATGATGTCCTATCTTAGGCATATGGGAGAAAGGAACTAAAAGAATGCTGAGCGGCTTTGTGGATGGCTTAGTGGAGCCATCACATTGGGCCAGTGGCATGGGCTGAAATGGTTCCTCCTGACCATTTCAAGTCCTAACCACAAATACCTCAAAATGTATTTGGAGGTAGGATTTCATAAAAGGTAATTAAGATAAAATAAGGTCATTAGGTTGGGCCCTAATGCAATACGATGTGTTTTTGTGATAAGAGGAAATGTGGACACAGACACACACAGAAGGAAGAGAGAAGACACCACCTATAAGTCAAGGAGAGGAGCCTCAGAAGTCATTGATCCTGCTGACATCTTGATCTTGACTTCTAGCGTCTAGAACTGTGAGAAAATAGATTTCTGTCATCTAATTCACCTAGACTGTCGCACTTTGTTAAAGAAGCCGTAGCAAATGGGTCTTGAAACAGGGAACTGGGATGCTGCTCTAGCAAATACCTACACATGAATGTGTCACGGGCAGAGGCTGGAAGAATTTTGAGGCACATGTTAGAACATGTCTAGAATGCCTTGAAGAGGTTACTGGTAGAAAAAATGGACATTGAAAAGATTCTGGTGAATGCTCAGGAAGAAAGGAGGAGAGCTGTAGAGAAACCTTCTACATCTCAGTGGCATAGACATATGATTATGAATAGAATGTTGGCAGAATGTGAACATCCAAATTGCTTCTTGTTAGGTCTTCGATGGAAATGCAGATGCTTTTGGAACGTGGATGAAAGGTGATCCTAGTTATAAGGTGGCAAAGAACTTGGCCAGAATGTTTTCTAGTGTTGTGGAAAGTAAACTTGTAAGTGACAGATAGTTACCTCAGGAGATTTCTTTTTCTTTTTTTTTTTTTTTTTTTTAGATTTTATTTATTTATTTGATAGAGAGAGAGATAGTGAGAGACAGCAGTGAGAGTGAGGGGAGGAAAGGGAGAAGCAGGCTCCCCACGGAGCAGGGAGCTTAATTCAGGGCTTGGTCCCAGGACCCTGGGATCATGATCTGAGCTGAAGACAGATGCTTCACCATCTGAGCCACTCAGGCACCTCTAGCTGAAGAGATTTCTAAGCAAAATGTTGAAGGCCCAGCATGATTTTCCCCTGCTGTTTATAGTAAAATATAGGAGGAGAGAGATAAGCTCAAGAAGGAATTGTTAAGCAAAAAGGAACCAGAATTTGAGGATTTGGAAAATCCTCACCCTTTTCATATTGCAAAAAGAGAGAGAGAGAGAGAGAGGGAGAGAGAGAGAGAGAGTGTTCAAGTCTTGGAAAAACATTTGCTCAAAAGATTATAGCGTGTGACTTATGGATACAATCAGCCATCTCACCAGAAATCAGGAATAGAGATGGGAGGCATACAGAGATCTGTGGGGGAACTTCTTGTCTGATGCCTTGGCCCCTGTGAATTGCATGAAAGACCAAGAAGATTGTTGAGAATTTTTTTACCAGGAGAAATGTACAGTTTTGACTGAAGGAGAGGGAAACAGGACAAAATCAAGGAGGATGTCAGACTCCTGTGATTCTACAGGATGGGACCATAGAGATAGCAAACATTCACTATCCTCCAAAGCCAGAGGAGAGTGACCCTGCAGATGGTTCAGAGGTTGGCATAGGCCCAGAAGGCTCAGGTCCAAAAGGCAAGGCTGTTTTCTCAGTTCCAGAGACTGGAGCTACCTCCTTAGATTCTGAGGGCAGGGCTACTTTCTGAAGGGCTCGGGGGTTGGGGGTGGGGGTCATCCTGGTGGGCCCAGAGGACAGATCAAGGAGCCAAAAAGCACTATGCTCAAACCTTAAAATCCAATAGAATTAACCCTCTTAGTTTTCAGACTTGCTTGGGATCCATGACTCCTTTCGTCTTTCCTCCCTCCTCTGTCTGTGTTTTGGAATGGGAATGCCTAGCCCATGGCTATCTTTACATTGCATTTTGAAAGCAGATAATTTTTTTTTTTTTTTTTTTTGGTTTCACAGTTTCAGAGCTGGGAAGGAGTTTTGCTTCAGGATAAATCATAACTCAAGTCTCACCATTACTTGATTTAAATGATATTTAGATGAGATTTAGAATTTAGAGTTGGCGGCTGTTGTGATAGGATAAATATATTTTCCCTGTGGGAAAGACATGAATTTGGAAGGTCTGATGGAATGTGTAGAATTCTGTCCCTCTCAGATTCATGCATTGATATCACAACCCCTAGTACCTCTAAATGTGACTATTTAGAGATAAGGACTCTACAGAGGTAATTAAGGTAAAGTTAGGACATTAGAATGGGACCTAATCTGATGTGACTCATGGTATTCTTGCGAGAAGGGTTTAGGACACAGACACACAGAGGAAGACCAGTGAAGACACAGAAAGAAGATAAGTATCTACAAGCAAGGAAAGAGGTCTTAGTAGAAACCAAACCTATCAACACTTTGATCATGGATTTCTAGCTTCCAGAATTATGAGAAAATACATTTATGTTGTTTATGACACCCAGCCTGTGGTACTTTGTTCTGGTAAACCTAGCAAATTAAGAAATCTAGGATGCCTACCTCAATGCTTCTGTTACGTGAAAGAGAAATACATTTATGTCCTATTGAAGGCACTAGCATTTGGGGGTTTTCAGCAACAGATAACTAAATCAAATCTTATATACTCCAGGGAGTTAGAGAATGAAATAGATCAGAAAAATGTCATCAGACTTTATAACAGAAACTTTAAGCCAAAAGAAAAATTCACTCAAGCTTCTATGCTATACATTCCAGGTTAGAAATCTATATTAATCAAATTAAGAATCAAACACAATATATATTTTTAAAATAGATCCTATCAAGTATGTCAATGCACCCTTTCTGAAGGAGTACTAGAAGAAATGGTCCTCCAAAACAATAAATAAGTAGTGAAATCAAGTAGCAGGAATTTCTATCATGATGCTGAAGAGAAGCTTCAGGGCAAAAAATGTGGCAGCTGGTTTTTAGAGCAATAGCCAGATTGTAGCTGGGGAATAAAAAGGCATTTCGGGTGGAATTCAAACTATTTAATGAGTCATATGCCATCAGCATTGAGCAATTAGAAGCAATGCCAGCCTAATCACAATGGATGCAAGCTGCAAACATGATGAATAGTTAGACTGTGCTTTACTGACTAGATATTAGCCTTACTTGGGGCTGGCTTCATGGCCACACAATTTGTGCAGTATGCACCAACACTTTTGGAAGAGCCCTGTGCTTGGTTTTATGCTGTTTTTCAGACATTAAATTCTTAACTTTATCTCTGGACTTGTGTTTTATGTGAAGTCCAAGGGACCAATTGGAGCATGTGTGAGAGAAAGGGAGGCCCACCAGGTGGCATTGTGTGCATATGGGCTCAGGCCCTTGGCAGGGCAGACAGCAGGCGTGGGCAGTGTGCATTCTGCATGCACATTAGGGTCAGTCCCAGGTGTAGAACCTGAGCTAAGATTAGTACGTACCAGCAGTGACAGCAGAAGTGGGAGCTGCAGAGAGAGCCAACTTGCCTTGTGAGAAGAGGCATTTCTTTTTGGGACAGTTTTCTATGGCTTTTCAAACTGCTACAACATGTCAAAGCAAATACCCACAATCTAATTAAATTTAAAAATCATCACATTTGATTGAAAATAGCACAATTTTCATATTGAAATGTCCTTGCCCTGAAAGACACAGCAATCAATGCGCAAAGACAAATTTCAAATTATATAAAAATCATGAAGCCATTTTCATTACTGGTACAAGCACTAGAAGTAGCAGCAAGTAATGGAGTAACCATTGTAGTGTCATTTTATAAATTTACATTTAAAATTGAATTCAGACTTATATGAAATGGATGTGTATCAAGAGTTAAATCTTTTGAGAAAAACCGTCCTGCAACAACCATCAGCTCCCCTTATATTAAAATTTAAATTCTGAAATAATTCATCCAAGTGTATTCCAATGTCGTCATTGCCTATAAAAGACTCTTAACTCTGTACCAGTTGTATCAGCAGAAAGATCTTTCTCAAAATTAAAAATCACATGAAATTATTGTGATCTTGTTTTATCCAAGAACAGCCAAAGTCATTTTCAATTATATTGATTGAAAACAAGGCTGGGAAAAGAATAAATTTTGTTGAAGCAATAAATGAATTTATAGAAAACAAAGCCAATAAAATCTTATAATCAATCAGGATATATGAATAAATTAATATTACTTATATTATTTAAAGGTATATCAGATTTTTTGTAATTTATGTCATAATTCATATAGCACTATTATCCTTACTATGTTTTATAAATAATGTCATATCTTTTAAGAAACAGACTTTATCTTTTAGTACCTTTAGTGGGATTTTTGAACCAGAGGACTTGTTTTTTCATTTTGTCCTGGAAGTGATGCAGCCAGACCCTGCCTTGCTGCCAGGAAAAATAACAAACAAACAAACCAAAAAAAATCTAACAGAATGCCAACTATTCTTCTACAAAATGAAAAGAGCTATAATTTTATTAAAATATTTGGAGATGAATTAATGGTAAGTGCTTAGAAAAAAAACTAAACAAACAATGAAAAGGGGCATTATTTATTCCAGAGGAAACCAAAAAGCCTTAGGAACAAAAAATGCAAACCTCACTTCATGCTATGCCATGAATTTTGATTATATTGTCATAATAATGAGAACACTGGCTACAACAGCCCAAAATTATGTTATACCTATAATGGAAGCATTATAAGCATAGTAGTGGCAGGTGTGTGGGTGACTAAAGGTGTTAGCTTCTCGCTTTCCAAAATAGCAAGACAATAATAAATGCAAAACCATAAAGTCAATCCAGAAATGTTAGTAGGAGCATGCTAATTAAATTATAGGTTTAAAAATGAGAAGAAATTTCCAACAGTGGTGAGAATATGATCTCCATGAACACAAGTGACTGAGGGATGGGAGGAAGTATGATACTGCTTTCTTTGTGTTAAGCCTGAAAGAGGATATTTAAAAATATATATATTTAATCATAATATGTATCACTTGATAAGATTTTAAATTAAAAAAATAAATACTACTGTACAATATGGAAAATTAGGTAAAATAGTACATAAAAATATAAAAACCAAATATTAGAAAACATTTTATAGGTCAAAACATAGAAAAACAGAGTTTAGTATTTTGGGGGAACATTAAAAACAAATTATTCATGTATAGATCATCTTTCTCTGCTCCTCTCTGTAATATATATTTTTTACAATAAGTGTTATTCACGACAATAGTTTTGAAGCTGCCAATTTCAACTTCTTTTTTAATCCTTCAAGCTCCCCTAAAATGTCTGCAATGTCTTATTTAACAGCATGGGGAGCCCTTACCCACAGAAAGCTCCTCACCATTCTATCAATGTATTTTGCAGCAAGTTTGCCACAGGAGTGCTTTAAAAACATCTGGAATACATGTATACAAAATGTTTGTTACTTGCAGCAAATAAGTGCAAAAATATCCATGACAAATTTTTCAAATTATAAGAAGCTAAAAATGATTTTTGGATTTACAGACTATTGTTTGACAATAAACAACCTATTGCGATATTGTTTTTGTGTATATTTTTGCTATATTTCTATTAGGTGAATATTCAGAAATAGCAAAAATCAATTTACATTAATTGACTCAGATAGTTTACAATTGCCAAAGAAACATTGAATCCCCAAGGTTTGGTTACATAAGGTTATTTGCTATCTTTAAGTGAACAGAGTTGGTCAGAGAACTGGGTTCTCTAAAGAAACAGTTCCTTTAAAAGGGTACAGCTTCATTCTCCTCCCTGATTTTAGTGTAAAACAGACATAAATAAGCAAATATATAGTTGTTAAGAACTACTTTTAGAAAACAGCAATTCATAGTCCAATTAATGGCTAAGTCACTACTTTCATTTATTGAGCATGAAATGTCACTCTCTCTTCTGTCACTAGGCCCCGGCTCCACCCACTGTAATGTCAGATAAGGGAGTGTTTCACATTTGGTGGAAAGGAGGCAATGGATGGCTTATTTTTTCATCTAAAGACCATTCATATATTTATTAAAGTAATTGCAAAAATAAAGCAAACAGTGGAGCCTGGGTGGCTCAGTGTTTGAGTGTCTGCTTCCGACTCAGGGCATGACCCTGGGGTCCTGGGATCGAGTCCCACGTTGGGCTCCCTGCATGGAGCCTGCTTCTCCCTCTGCCTGTGTCTCTGCCTCTCCCTGTACCTCTCATGAATTAATAAATAAAATCTTTAAAAAAATAAAGCAAAGAGAAGCCAACACCAGCAGAAATTATTAGCCACCACCCATATAACCATATTCAAGATATTTGGAACGTGGTGGTGCTAAAGCAAAATTTGTCTTTATGTAAAAGAGTCTAAAATAAGTGTTCATTTTTCCCTGAAAGCAGTCATACTACTGCAGAATATATAAAAACTCTGAATGTATATTTGACATTTGACATGAAGATCTCTAGTAGTGTTATTTTCATGCTATTAAGCTATCATTTGATTGGATAAATATGTAGTTAAATACAAACCTCTAAAATAAGTCTTTAAAAAAAAAAGTCCTTTGTAACATGGTGGCTAGAAGGAGTGGAATGACTACTGCATGTTATTTTCTACCACTATTTTTTTTTTTTAAGACTTACTTTCCCAAGGATTCCTGGGTGGCTCAGCAGTTGGGCACCTCCTTCAGCTCAGGTCATGATCCCGGGATCCAGGACCGAGTCCCTCATCGGACTCCCTGCGAGGAGCCTGCTTATCCCTCTGGCTGTGTCTCTGCCTCTCTCTCTGTTTTTCATGAATAAATAAATAAAATCTGTAAATAATAATAATAATAATAATAATAATAATAATAAGACTTACTTTCCCAAACTAAGTATACTGAAGGGTTGTAGGCACAGGTTGTAATCTCAGGGTCATGATCTCAGGGTCAACATCAAGCCCCACCTCAGGTTCTGTGCTCAGAGTGAGTCTGCTTAAGATTTTCCTCCTCCTCCACTCCCCACTCTCTCTCAAATAAATAAATCTTAAAAAAAAAAAGAAAAAAAAAACATAAATTTATTACCTTATAATACTGGAGATCACAAGTCTAAAATGGACCTCAAAAGCTAAAATTAAGGCATCAACAGGGCTGCATCACTTTCTGGAGTGTCTAGGAAAGAATCCACTTTGTTGCTTTTTCAGGTTCTAGAGGCTGACTCCATCCCTAGGCTTATGGCCCCTATTTCATCTTCAAAGCTAGCAAAAATGGTTTGAATCCTTTGCACATCACATCTTTCTAAGCTAGCTGTTTTAGTTTTTCTGCTTTTAATGATTTGTTAGATTAAATCAGGTTCACCCTGATAATTCAAAATAATTTTCCCATCTCAAAGTCCTTCACCTTAATCACATCTGCAAAATCCTTTTGTCATGTAACCAGAGGTAAAACATCCTCTGGTTCTGGGGACTAGGGAATGGACATTGTGTGTGGGCCATTATTCTGTTTACACATATTCCAATATATAGAACGAAAGCATATTTTCATTTATATGTTTTTTTTAAGATTTTATTTATTTATTCATGAGACACACACAGAGAGAGGCAGAGACACAGGCAGAGGGAGAAGTAGGCTCCTGGCAGGGAGCCCAATGCTGAAATGCATCTCAAAACTCCAGGACCATGACCTGGGCCCAGACATTCAACCACTGAGCCAACCGGTGTCTCTTATATGTTCTAATAATATTTTCACTTATATGTTCTAAAATACCATTCATCCATTAGAAGAATCTGCTGCAGTCTCAAATAGTAAAGGTAGAAATTTTATTTTACTCTTCTATATACCCGTGGTTCTCAAATTATGATTCCTGGACAGCAGCAGCTGTGCCATAGGAAATTTGACAAAAATGCAAAATTTCAAGCAACATCCTCAAACTACTGAATCAGAGTAAAGCCCACAATCTGTGTTTTGCAAAGAACTGCAGAGAATTCTGATATATAGACTAAAGTTTAAGAACCAAGTTCTCTACGCTGTTGAATTGTGGGTAAGGAAAAATAATTTCATACAATCTACCTAAAAAACATGAATTGTCCCACTGATATTTCTGATAGAGGGCCATAAATGAATTCAATATTGTATATTTTTATTAATTTTGTATTCCTAAAAGAGTCTGTAAGCATTAATTATGAGCCATGTGCCAGGCTAAGCTCTTGTAATAACATGAGGTGTGCATCTCTCTGCAATTCTACATTCAGTGACCTCGTGGGAGAGTATCTACAGCACAATTGTGATGGTAACTTTTTCAGGAAAACTGCTAAGTGCCACAAATCAAAGTAGAACCTGATTTTCCTCCAAATGTTCAACATTTGCCAGCAAACTTTTGAGGATACTAAAGTGTAAAGTCTCTATCTTTAAGAATTTATATATAATACAGGGTGAAAAATAGTGGAGAATGAGAAGTGAAAAGAAATGACAGGAATAAATGTCTCCCATAGAATTTAGAAAATCAGTGAAGGTTGTTCTTGTGTTCTTAGTTTTTTTTTTTTATTATTTTCAATTATTTTTTGTTATAATGGTTACTATTCCATTAATACCATAAAATTAAATACAACGAAAATAAATATTCGATCCACACTAGGTAAATATAAATAAATAGACTCAAATTATTTATTAAAAAGAAAGGAATTCACATAGGATTACAACATAAATTCCAACTCATTAGGTAAAAGAAACATGCCTACAAAGTTGGATTCAGAAATGCTAGAAATAAAGAAAAGAGGAAATTTATACCAAAGTCAAACCAAATACATAGTGTTTGTAATCATGCTACCCAACAAAGTGAAATTCAGAATAAAAAGCATTAACCAGTCAAAAAAGACAACCTATGGTGCTAAAGCCTATGCTAAACAAGGGAGATATTACCGTCATGGAAAATGTACTATCAAATGACATGGTGGTAACCTTCATAAAGTGTAAGTTACAGAAAACATGCAATGAACTCTTGCTTTTAAAAATATATTACTAAATCTAGCAATTAAGAGACCCGGGACAAAGAAATCCTAGTATCGGTGAGCGGATTGAGTGTCACCTTATAATTTCTGAAATCCATTCCTAACCAAAAGAATGTGAAATTCTTTGGAACAATGGCTCATTCTGGGTTTGTGGCAGAGGAAAACGAAGTGAGCCGGGAACTTCTTATTGGGAAAAAATTAAGATCCTGGCCAAGAATTAATTGTTTTAGAAGTCACAAAGGGATGTCATGATACAGAACTCAATGAAGGGACAGAGCTGACCAAATGCAATTAGTGGTTAAAAAAAAGAATAATAACGTAACTTGTGGGATGCCTGAGTGGTTTCATGGTTGAGCGTCTGCCTTCAGGTCAGGGCGTGACCCCGGGGTCCCAGGATTGAGTCCCATGTCGGGCTCCCTGCATGGAGCCTGCTTCTCCCTCTGCCTGTGTCTCTGTCTCTCTCTGTGTATCTCTCATAAATAAATAAATAAATAAATAAATAAATAAATAAATAAATAAAAGCTTTAAAAAATAATGTAACTTGTAATATTGACCAAATAAAAATGCAGGTATGTATAAAGATTCCAAAAGAATCCAGCCATGCAAAATATTATTTTGTTATACTTGTTGTATACGTTATACGTCATGCAAGTAGGTATGGCTTTGGCTAAAAACAAAACAAAACAATCAAAACAAAAACTTAGCCAGCTAAAAGTCTCACACTTCTGTGTGGAAACATCTATTACTGTTCATCTAGTGAAAACCAAAGGTTTTGTTTCATTTTTGAATAGGCAGAAAAGAAAAGGTACCATTCATATACGGAAGCTACTGTGAGAGAATAAACAGCTGATGAGGATGTGTGCAATGGCTTTCGGTTTGAACAAATGGTTGTGGCAAAGGCAAAATAAGAGGAATGATGTCAACCAGATGGTGCAATAGGAAGCCCCAGTCCCTCCTTCCTGCATGGAGACACTGACCCAAATCCATACAGGAGCCAGGTTTCCTTAGTCAGGACTCCAGGCCAGTTGAGAAAGTCTAGCACCTCAGGCAGGCACAGGGCCAACACGAGGTGTGCTGGAGCAGTTAGGAACCCTGTTCTCCTTCCCCACGTTAGCCATCCCCTCCCCAGCACACAAGAACGCTCCCAACTCATGGCATCTCTTTCGGGATGGAAAGAGGAATGTGGAACATGAGTTCAGTGCTCTGCCCTGTAAGGATGCTGCCCCCAAACTGTTTTCTATCTCACCTGACTCAGAGCATTTATGGAAAGGTAGCGGCACACTTTGGATGCCTGGGACCTACCACCCTACATAGTAATGACAAATCATATATCTGATATGGGGTTTATATCCACTATATGTAAAGAACTCCTACAACTCAACAACAATCACACTCACACAAAATAATCCAGTTAATAAATGGGCAAAGTATCTGAATAGATGGTCTTTCTTTCTTTCTTTCTTTCTTTCTTTCTTTCTTTCTTTCATTTTATTTATTCATGAGAGACACACAGAGAGAGGCAGAGACACAGGCAGAGGGATAAGCAAGCTCCATGCAGGGAGCCCGATATCAGACTCGATCCCGGAACTCCAGGATCATGCCCTGAGCCAAAGGCAGACACTCAACCACTGACCCACCCAGGCATCCCTGAATAGATAGTTTTTTAAAGAAGATATACAAATCGCCAATAGGAATATGAAAAGATGCACAGCATCACTAAGCATTAGGGAAATGTAAATCAAAACCAGAATGAGGCTATCCCCTCACACCCATTAGACTGGCCACTATGTAAAACAACAGAGAACAGCAAGTGCTAATGGGGTTGGGGGCATTGGAACCCGGGGACATGTTGCCTGTCTCTGAGCCTCAGGTTCCTCATCTATGAAAGGGAGTATAATAAGAGTATTATGGGTGGGGTAGGATTTTTTTTTTGTATTTAAATGAGCACCTCTCCAATAAGCTTATTCAAAATGATTCAAAACAGTATCTACAGAGTAGTTCCGCTCTACATCTTTGAGTGCACTGCTGGTGGGAAGAGAGAATGGTGCCGCCACTATTGAAAGCAGGGTAGTTTCCTCAAAACATTAAAAATAGAATTATCATATGATGCAGCTCTCTCACTTCTGATTATATATTTGAAAAAATTGAAAGCAGGATCTTGAAGACATATCTGGCCACCCATGTCCACTGCAGCATTATGCCCAATAGACAAGAATCGGGAGCAGCCCAAATGTCCATCAATAGATAAATAAAGAAAACATAGTATATATGTGCAGTAGAATATTTTTTCAGCCTTTAAAAGGAAGGAAATTCTAACACCTGCCACTTGTACGAACTTCAAGATATTATGCTGAGTGAACCTGGCCAGTCACAGGAGGACTGGTTCTGTATAATTCCATTTATGTGAGATATCAAGAACATAGAGGGGAGCCTGGGGAGCTCAGCAGTTGAGTGTCTCCCTTCAGCTCAGGGCGTGACCCCAGGGTCCTGGGATCGAGTCCCGCGTCGGGCTCCCTGCAGGGAGCCTGCTTCTCCCTCTGCCTGTGTCCCTACCTCTCTCTGTTTCTTTCATGAACAAATAAATTAAAAAAATATTTTAAAACAAGAAGATAGATCATTCAGCATGTAATTTTTATTCATTTCTTTTCATTTGAATTGTCCCACCCACACCTTTCACAGGTGGCTTTGTAGATAGCCCCTGACAAGAAAAACCTCACTTTTTCCTCCTTGAGAAATTGCCTCCAAATCTAAGGTGGGAAAGGGGACTGGATCTCCAACTGCTTCCGAGGACACAGCACATGCTCCTGTTTTAAGCTCATGCACAATTAATTTTCACAATCCCTGAGCTAATGATGGTGGTGGTGAGTGTTTGTGTGTGCATTTGAGTGTACTAAGTGAAAGAATGGTGAGGAAACCAATGATCAATTGGCTGTATAAAAGTGATCAAGATAAATCAAATTAAGAATATTCATTGTAAAAAACATAATGGAAATCATGACTCTCAGTGTGTTCCTATAAATTACTTTGAGGACAGAAGCAAGAGAATGGAGAGCTTCAGAGTTCAGATGAAATTGGCTGGTCAAAAGTTAGATTTTCTTTAAAGACCCATTTTTGCCTAAAAAAAAAAACACACACACACAAATTTACATTCTCTCTTATAACTATTTATCACTAAAGTATTTTAATGACTTTACATTAATGGATGTTCCAGGAACTGTACCACATTAATCATATGGCTGTGGATACCTCCAGGAGATAGAGATAAGCCCATCCATCCTTGGAGATAAGCATTGCTGTAGGTCTGAGAGTTTGGGTGGAATTTAGATATATAAGCTATGCCATGCATAAACCGAGCAATCTCCCTTCCATTTAAGGTCCCAATCACTAAGAAATGGCAAAGTACTTAAACTTTCCGTGACTCTTATTATCACATTCCGTGTTGCTAATAAATTGCTTCTATAACATTACAGCATATTGATGTACTCCTGAAGTGTGTGGCTGCTCGAGAATCAAAAATTCTAAATGATAATTGGTCTAACACAACGCATTTAATGTGAATTTTTATAAAGCCGCATATTTACATCTATTATCAATCCATCATTGTATAAAATACTCCGTAGAAGTGGAATTCACATAGATTAATTGAAGTTTTATGATCTCTGATATTGAGATACGAAATACCTCTAACCCACAGTAAAATATTAAAAAAAGTAAATCAGAGGATGAGAAAGCGTCACTGGGATTTGTATGACCCTCCTATATCGGCTGAGGGCATTTTCTCAATCATAGGAACAGCATCTCTAAAGTAAAACTCTTATAAGAAAATAATGTGGGCCGGACTGGGGGGAGGAACATACAGAAGGCATTTCTGACCCCCCCCCACCCCCCGCTGTTGAGGGCCAAAATGAGTGAACTCGTCCATTGAAAACTTTGCACCTTGCTCAGAAAACTTTGATCACCTACACCTTGCTGAGCTCTGAGGCTGTTCCACACCCCACGGCTGTTCCGGATCTTCCTCAGAAGGTTCATTGAGCCTTTCTCCTCTTGTAGACTTGAAGCACCAAGCACTTGGGAAACCACTGTGCTGTGTGACATCCTTCCCTTCTCCCACTATGTGATTCTTAGTGCCAACTGCCTGTTTTCCTCTGCTACCCGTGCCCCCCCCAGCTCATGTTCCACTGCTTTTTGTTCTTTTCTCTTAATTCACATGCTTCATCAGCAAGCACTGATGGTTTTTACCAACCACATTGTCTGCCACTGTTGCCAGACAGTCCCTGAATTCCTGACTCCAGCTCTGAGTTTCCTCATGTTCATAAACGTTCTTCTTGGTTACCAGCAGAACAAAACCTAAGTGTCCCAGGCTCCCTCCTCAAGTTGGTAGTCTTTAAACATTTGTTCGACATACCCAGAAGAGCAAGACATCCCCCCGACTCTGGTGTTACCATTTCAGCTCTGGCCTCAAATTTGCACACACTTAGAAGACAAAGCTCTGGCTGTGCGACTCAGTGTATTTTCTTGTAGCGTCGGAATAGAGTTGGAGTCCATGTGCTTATCCACCCGGCTTACGGAAATTCATTGAATTTTCTTCAAAGTCTCTTTGCTGAGGGCCATTAAAATTTTAACATTAAATACCACATATCTAAGATTTTGTTCAACCACTGATCTCAAGTTTAGGGAAATAGTGTGTGTTTTTATAAAACACTTCCCATTCCGTTGAGTCGTTCTGGAGAAACATTGTACTGATCCTTCCTCCATTCTTTCCTTCCTTCCTTCCTTCCTTCCTTCTTTTTTCCTCCTTCCCTCCACCTTTCTTTCTTTCTTTCTTTCTTTCTTTCTTTCTTTCTTTCTTTCTTTCTTCTTTCTTTCTTTCTTTTTTCTTTCTTTCTTTCTTTCTTTCTTTCTTTCTTTCTTTCTTCTTTCTTTCTTTTCTTTCTTTCTTTCTTTCTTTCTTTCTTTCTTTCTTTCTTTCTTTCTTTCTTCTTTCTTTCTTTCTTTCTTTCTTTCTTTCTTTCTTTCTTTCTTTCTTTCTTTCTTTCTTTCTTTCTTTCTTCTTTCTTTCTTTCTTTCTTTCTTTCTTTCTCTTTCTTTCTTCTTTCTTTCTTCTTTTCCTTAAACCCCAGTGCTGTGAAGCAGCTCTAGTGTGATGGTAGGAAAGTGAAAGCAAGGAGCTCTTTAGTTTGGCGGTAATAAGGGGATCAGTACTTGTGTACTTACAAGGGGCTCACACTCTGGGCAACATTTCCAATATAATTTGCTTAATGCTTCTAATAATGCCATGTCTTTTACTTTTCCCATTTTATAGAGAAGGGAAAATTAGGTGTAAAATGCTAAATGAAACCTGTCTAGAATCACAAAGATAGTAAAACAGGGACCAGATTCAAATCCTCACTGTGGCTTGGGGGTGCATAGTTAAAACCAGTTACCATGATTTAATTCTTAGAAAAAAATATTTATTTTACACTCTATAGTTGGATGCTCTTCCCCAAAGAAATATAATATCCCATGCTTATCGCTGAAACATCATTCTTTGATTCTTTTATATCCCTATATAGTTCTTGAGTCTTGGTTCAGCAATTGTTTTTAGCAGTAAGTCATAGAATTCAGGTTTTGTGCTACCTGCCACTTTATCTCCTTCTGTCAAACATAGCTGTTGTTTACCTTAGTGATTTATCAAAATTTCTCATCAATTCATTTTTTAAAGCTATCAACCTCCTTCAAAGCCACTCTCTTTAAAACTGGGGGAGATCCACTTTGTCAAAATAGTTACAGAAGCTAAAGACAGAAAGGGCCGCTACATCTTTCTTTATGTTCTAGGGTCCTTTTCAAAGTGCCAATTTCATTTGTACCTATAAACTTTAAAAGATACTTAGTTCACCCAAACTTTCTGGCTGACACAAAATGGAATTCTCAGTACCTGAATTGCAATCATGGAAGATAACAGGCTCACACTGTGTGCCTTGTACCGTGATTGATTTTCAGATGCTCTTCAGCAAAGCACTTGCAGCTTAATTGAAAAAAAAAAAATCATTCCTCTAGGCTGTGTAAGGTGCAAACTTTGAGCAAAGTAGATTTTTTCTTGATTAGAAAGAATCCAAATGCATTAGAGAATAGATATGAACAGAGACAAAGACTACACAGCAACTGCCTAGCCCCACTAGTGTAGCTGGGATCCTATTTTTCTATAGCACAATGGTTTCCAGAGTTAGGGTTTTACAAACACTAAAATGTCAAGAAAATATTTGAGTACTGATATGAAGTTGTTAATGTTTCCTAGAGGAACACTTAAATACATACACACGCGCATTCTCACACGGTCCACCGATCATCATACCACACACCCATAGATATTACCACTTATAATCTAACCTTATAGAAATTTCATTAAAATGTTCCAAGTTTTCTAACTTTCCCATGAATACAAGACAATGTATCTATAGAACAGAAGTGGCCAATGGAATACTTATATTATAGACCATAAAGATTCAGTTGGGATTCTTAAATCTGCTAAGAAAAGCAATTCAATACCTGGATATTATATTTTGAACATATCAGACCTCCAGCTACTTGGGTATCTATTCACTCAACAAATATTTGTTAAATTTATTTTCTTTAAAGATTTTATTTATTTATTCATGAGAGACACAGAGGGAGAGAGAGAGAGAGGCAGAAGGAGAAGCAGGCTCCATGCAGGGAGCCCGATACGGAATTCGATCCCGGGAGTCCAGAATCACGCCCTGGGCCAAAGGCAGGCGCCAAACCGCTGAGCCACCCAGGCGGTCCCATTTGTGAAATTTCTATTATGTGTCAATTTTCTATATTTAAACCATGAAATGACAGCTTTATAAATGAGCAAGAAGCAAGGGATTATAGATTTATGTGTACATGAGGATGACATATATTCAATGTGTGCATAGTGTATCATGAAACAAAATAAACAATCCAATACAGTATCTGCCTCTTTATCCTGGGGGATATGTTCTAAAGCCTCAGTGGATGCCCAAACCACTGATGGTAACAAAACCTATATATATACTGTTTTCTCCCTCTATAGGTACATGCCTATAATCAAGTTCAATTTAAATCAGGCATGATAAGAGATTAGCAATGGTGACTAATAATAGGATAATTAAAGCAACACACTATAATAAAAGTTACGCAAATGTGATCTCTCCCTCTTTCTCAAAATATTTTATTGGCCTGTACTCACCCTCCTTCTTTTTGTGATGATGTGAGATGATGACATGCCTGTGTGATGAGACACAGTGAGGTGGATGGTATAGACACTATGATGTGGTGTTAGGCTGCTATTGACCTTCCAACAGGGCATCAGGAAGACCATGTATTTCTAGAACTACAGTGAAGGGGAGTCTATTGTGTAAAAGAAAAACACAGCAATTAAATGAATTTGATAGAGCTCACATTTTTTTCTTTTTTTTTGTCCAAATTCATTTCTATTAATAGAAAATAAACACTCCTGTTTCAGCTGTTTTACTTGAAATTACTAATAAAAAAAGAATTTAAAATGATCACTTAATCATCCTGTTTTGACTAAGACAATGAAACTGGTTTAAAAGAAAAAAAAAAAAAAGAAAAGTATTCAGCACCACTTGCTCATTGGCTTTTCAGAATTTGTTCCTAAAGTTTCTGGAGATTTTCTGTCTGTAAAGTACAGGAGTCACAGAGTTACATGAGGAAGACTTGCTGGGACAACCAAGGAGGAGTTAAATAATCGTCATAAAAAGAATCCCTGTACATTCAGCTCAGTAATGTGGACTCGACGATGACCCTCTCCCCTGTGACTCAGGAGGGACATGCTTCCATGCACTGAGGTATGAAGAATCAGACTGTTATTTGCTGTTAGAATTAGCCAATAGCAGTGGCTCTCTGGCATAGATGCTACTGGTCCTTAATATCCAGTGATTTTAGGAAAGTCTGCAAATAGTTTTGATCTAATTCAATTTATTCAGAAATTAAACACACGTAATATGGTTCACTACTCTACCAGAGTATCTGCTGGTTTTGTGTCTATATATATATATGTGTGTGTGTATGTGTGTGTGTGTGTGTGTGTGTGTGTGTCGGTAAATCATAGTCTTAAAGCATACTTAGAATGCTGCATTATTCAGACCAAAACCCATTTTAACAAAATGTCTATAATTAAAAGCAGCTGATGAAACAAAACCCAAAATCATGACAAGAGAGACTCATCTCACTTGAAAATGTGTTGCTTAGAGATTAAAAAAAAAAAAAAAGTGCCCTTAAAGCCATCCAAGGACAGGTAAGGAGACACTCTCTCCTCATTCTTTACCATAGGATTCCAATCAAGGATGGGCCAGAAATTTGCATCTCTAAATATTTCAGAAAAGTCCATAGAAGCGTTAAAAAGACATTTAATAATGTTTCTCTTTATCTGTGAGTAGTAGTGCTCCTGAGAATTTCCAAATAATGCAAAGACTTATTCACTCAGATGTGAAAAGAATGGGAGGTGGACTGTTGGTCATCCTTTTTATTTTCTTACTCTTTTTGTTAAATTTTTTAAAAAAATATTTATTTTAAAGATATATTTATATATATATAAATTAATTATATATATTAAAATTATACTTAATTTAACAGCATCTCAGCCTGCTTAACTATATATACAAACTGCAATTATATATATATATATGTATATATATATAATTGCAGTTTGATTTGCCAACATCTAGTATAACAACCAGTGCTCATCCCATCAAGTACCCCCCTCAGTGCCCATCACCCTGTTACCCCATGCCTCCGCCCACCTCCCCTTCCACTAGGTCATTCTTAGTCATAGCTGCTTCTATTTTGTTTAAATACTTGTTTATTTATTTATTCATGAGAGACACACAGAGAGAGGCAGAGACATAGGCAGAGGGAGAAGCAGGCTCCATGTGGGGAGCTGGATGTGGGACTCAATCCCAAGATCAAGACCTAAGCCAGAGGCAGACGCTCAAGGTGCCCCTTTAGCTGTAGCTTCTCTGGGAATTTTCTATATGCTGGTCACCAGTGTGAGTCAGGTGGGCTTTTGTGAGAGAAGGATGTTTGATGACCAGAACCAGACATTTCTTCCTAGTGGAATACACAACAGATAAGGGAGTAGGGGAGGTAATTTAGGGGACCTTCTCTTTCCACCTCAGAAGTAGTTGGTGAAGCCCATATACACATTTAAGGTGTCCATGGGGTCCTCTAGCTGTGAATAGTGGTTTCTATGGACATCCAGAATCCACACTGTTGACTGTGTGGTAGCATTTTCCTATACAGCTCCAAAAACTCTGGGTAGGGATTTGTAGGATCCAGTGGCACATAGACAAAATAAATGAGTATAGTCACAGAAGCAAAAGCTACCACCAGATGCAAAAGCTACCACTGAGATGCTGTTGCTCCTTGATTCCTAATAAACACTAGTGGATTCTTTGGTACTAGGATTCCCTAATTGCAGGACCCTGCATTTCCTGCCTAAGCTATACATTGCTAAGCTATATAATATCCTATCTCCTCACTTCTCTGTCTTGCTATTTTCTCCCAGGTCTCCTACTAGCCATGAGTTCTAACTAAATATGAAATATGAGTGTCCTCCAAACATGGAGTCTTGTCGCCCAGGTGTTAACTGAATCAGGGTAAGGAGATATTGGGTTCAAGTGGGGCAAGTGGTTGCGCCCTTGCTTGTGGCCCACCTTCATATCTTCCCCCTGCCTCCTTCCTCCACTTTCTCTTGCTCTTCACTCATCACTCGTTGAAGTTGTTAGGCAAATTTCTCATCTGTAAGGGACTGCACATCTTCTATCAAGACTCTGTGGGTGTGGTTGGAAGTCCTGAGATAGCAGTACTTTCACATGGCTTTCCAACATCCAGCTATGATGGCACGCAATTTGGGAAAGTCTGACCTTGAGGTTTTATCAAGTGATTGCCCTTCCTTTCTTGAGCTTTGGCTTCAGTGACAAACTGAGACCATATGACTAATTCCATAGCTAAGCAGGCTGGCAGTGTGGGGGCATGTCTGTGGCATCTGGGGCTCCAGAATCACAGAATCAAATTTTTTTGTCTCATGATTATGGAGATATTATTGCTCAGGAGCTGCTCTATAGGTTCAAGCAGCATCGATCGGGTCTGTTTACTATGAAGAGTCTCTGTCTGTCAGATGGAGGTATATTTCCTGAGACTCACTGTCCTCTTCTCCAAAAGATTCTCAAAGATGAAATCAAGCAGTCACCCATCCTCACATGATTGATGAACTTCTTTGTATTCTCCTGAGGTCTCACCCCAGCCTTTGGGCTGCACACCTGACCCTCTGAGAGTGAGCTGTGGAACATGTGGGAAGGGATACCCAACAAGGAGGGAACTTAGTTATCGACCATCTCTTATGGAACATCAACCAGAGGAAGTTCAGAAGACTCTGGTCTTCTGACAACAGCATCTCAGATAAGTCATCCAGATCACAGGAAGGTACACAGAGTACTGTTCTCAAGCAATGCACCAGAATATTAGATGATTTAAGCAAAATGGTGTGATGCCAAGCTTGAGGGAGGGAGACACTTGCCTTTAGTATACATGCATATGTCTTGTGGAAACAGCACTGGATTGGGTAACACCAGATATGAATTCTGGTCCCAGACGTCTTGTGTGTAAATCAACCCACCTCAATTTCCCTCTCTGTAAAAGGTAACTTTTATCTACCTCTCAGGGACAACATATTAATAAAATGTCCAATAAAAAAGAATGGGAAAATACACACATGGATATCAATTTGTATTGTGCTCAGAGCAGTGTGGCAAATAAATTTCAAAGTGTGTGAATACCAATATTACGCACGGGGGTTGTTCTGGGAGCAACATATCGTGACAGGGATCCAGGAGCTAAACAACTATCATATGGTTTGAAATCTATCCCCTGCATTATAGAAACAATATATAATTCTGGAAATGACCAGCAGAGGTCAATGGTACCATTTTCATATGCAAGTGCCATACACAGTTCTTTCCAAAGACTCCCTCTATGTTCTACATTTTCATTGGTTGAAATAGCTGTAGTCTCTGGGTGCCTCTGTTTCTTTTAATGATGTGATGAAACCTGATTATCTGCTATTCAGACTTATTTTTCACAGTTTCCTTTGAACTCATCTACTTGAGATCTAACAAAGGGAAAACTAGCATTGTTGCTAGGGGCAACATAAGAAATGAATTCTATCCTGTGTGAAACAGGCTCTTCCCTTGGAAAGTCTGTCAATAATGATTTCCTGCACAGACATCTCCAACAGGTAGAGAGTAACCCATCAATAGCTTCATCGCCCTGTGTTCTCAACCCCAGAGTGTCTTCTTCTGTGCACCTTCAATCCACAAAATAGGTAATGATTGGCAAGAATTCCCCATATCTCTGCAGTCCCAACCCCTTGTTGATAATTAGGTAATAAGTAGCAAACTTAGTTTGCATCAGGCATCTGTCAAGCACTTTACAAACATTAACTCACTCAATCCACATGAGAGTGGCATGAAATAGGGATGATTATTATGTCCGTATTATAGAAGACAAAAGAAACAATGAGAGCATGTAATTTGCCTGAATCTGTACAAGTAGAGCTGGGATCTAAACCCAGATATTTTATACGTAATGGGTTCACCCACTCTGCTAGGCTGATGCCCAATACTTGAGGTGACGATTTGTGTAGAATGAGTAATAAATTCACACAATTATATTTTATTTTATTTTTTTTACACAATTATATTTTAAAGTCCTTTACAAAATTCTCTGATAACTTGTTTTTATTTTAAATTTTTGCTTAAACTCTTTGGTTTAATCTTATTTTTTTTGATACGACCACATGATGTCAAATTTGGTTGGGACTGAGTTTACCGCACAAGGTCAAAGGAAGAGCATGAGGCATCATAGCTCTTACCTGGACACAATGCACTGCGATTTGTAGGGCAGCTTTTCGATTACTAAATTACACACCCTAGTGCTATATCTCTAAATTGGTGAAGGCCGTTATAGTGTCTTTTTGTGGCCAGAAACAAATGTTAGAGGAGTCACCCTGGTGTTCCAGCTTGGAGGAAACCTGCACCCACAGTCTTTTAATTGCAATTGAGTTGATGTGCAATGATGCTGCTGAAGGCCAACATGTGTGTCTTTCCTAAGATTTCCCACCGCCATGTCCTTCGGCTTCCCTGAGACTGGGGCTCATCTGCTGATATTAGATGCACCAAGTAAGCTTGCCATTTGTTTACTTCAAGCCAACTGTGATCAAAAGCTCCTAACATAAGCTAAAAAGATAGCTTAGTGGAATCAACATCTGGTAGATAATACTTAAATTCCCTGCAATCCTGCTTTTACATCCTAGTAGGGTAAAATCAATCTTCCTTTTACTGGGAAAAATGCAATAAACTATAACTTTCTCAGTGTGAGTTTGTTGGTTTTAAACTTTTAAAACTAAATCATATTTGTTTTACACAGTGACAACTGACAACTTTTGAAGTGATTTGTGACTTCTTCGGACAAACTGGGTATATAATGAAAATCTGTCAATAACTCTTTATGACTACTGGATCAAACACAAGTTTCAGGCTGAGAAACAGTATCTTAATGAAGTCTTAAAGTATGTTTATTTTTATTATGAAATGATGAAAATATCACAACAGAAAACTCAAAAGTAAAGCAGGATTTATTCCCTTAGATGATTATAGAAAGGTGGGTTTTAAATTTGAAAATGACAATGATAAAAAAAATAATTAAATAAAATTATAGTTTACTTATATTTGTCTGTAATTAAGTGACTTTGAAGGATTTGTTATTTTCAACTGTGTGGACCTTTCCCGTTCTGAAATGAATTTTGGCAAATAACAGTTATTGCCACAGTGAGTCACTATTTCTGATGACATTATTTTAATTCCAGTGTCTTGGAAAATATTTTAGACTACTGATTTGAAAACTATCATATGAGTTCATTATATTCCTATTGATATAACTTTATCCAGACTGGATAAAGATGTGAATAAGCAGAAAATAGTATATTAGAAAGAAAATACAGCCTTAATTAAGTGTATTATTTTAATTTTCTATAAAAGTAATCTTATATTCATATATAATTATAGGAATACATAATTTGGATTTCAAATTCCAAAGACCACACCAAATCGAACATCTGTAAGATGTAAGTATTGAGGTTGATATAGCATAACAAGTAATTGGTAGATAAAATTATTTGAATCAAACTTTATTCTTATTTTGTAAACTTTAAGTTATAAAATAATTTTAGTTGAACTCAGACACCAATCTGGTATAATTATTTTTCTTAGAGAGTTTTCTTAGAGAATTCATGAGACTCCCTATTAGAAAAGAAAGAGAAAAATAGTTCTTTATTTTCTCACAGATCTTCTTTTAGACTCTACATTGAAAGTCACTTACCTGTATACTTACCATGTACAAAACAACTTGTTAGGAAAATGGACAGGATGCTCAAACCAAATGAACACATAATTTTAGAAAATGTTTTGTGCATTTAATCATCCTTCTTGGAGAAATAAGACCTCAGTGCAGCTTCTGAATGGTAACTAACTGATTAACCCAAGTACTTCTCTATGAAAATTCCAACAGTATTCAGTACTTCGGGATTTTTTATCCCAAACAAATGGATACTTTGGGAATAATTGGGCTTTTGCAATGCATGGAACTATATACACTTCACGTAAGTGTATTAAACACAAACACAACAGAAACTTATCATGGGGCACAACCACGAATTACAACATCAAGTAGTATATATTTGAATCCTGTAATTAACTTCTAATACAGCCACACGTTGGCAAAACATGACCCTATGCCAAAAACAACCAACAACAGAATCAACAAAAAAAAACACTGTTTTTCACTTTTATCTTTGGTCAAGTGTATTGTCCAAAACCTACTTCCCATACTTCAATGGAAAGGCTATGGTTCTTCTCATAAGACCCTTAATACTAAATGGAAATTTCTTCTCATTTGGATTACAGTTGCTTGCCCCATGTTGGATTCGAGAGAATCCTTTTCAACCGTATTTCTGTCTGAGTCTTTCTTTTTAACTGAAAAGTACTCGCTCCTTACTGCTCAGAAACAGCATCACCAGGTATTTCAAATTCCATGAAATACCTGATCTGAGATCTCTATTTATCTTTTCCCAATTGTAGAACAGGAAGCAAAAGATGTTGGATCCCATGATACTTCTTGGATAAATCAAATATACCTGCTCCCCCCCACCCTTCCACAGCTGACCCTGATGAGAAAGATAAGGTGTGATCTGGTTGCCCAAGTAATGCCCTGTTGCTCACAACACTGCCTTTGTTGATTTGTCTCTTTGTTGTAACCCTTTTCTCTCAGTGCTTCGTGTGTCCCACCTGAAACAAAACAATGGTTGAAGTCTATGATTTTGTCTTCAGGAGAGTGGAAAGCCTCTACTTTCTAGCACTTTCCCAAAACTTCCACTTGGCAGCACAGGTATGGTAGCAGTTCCTCTCTGTCTAACTCAAAAAGGATGAAGACAAACTTGTAATCTGCAGAGCTGCCTCTAAAGGAAGTGAACAGGTATGGGAAACACATCTGCCCCAAGACACTCCATCCATCACCAGAGTAAAAATCAAAGAAATATAAGGTTGGCAGTTACAGTGGCTTGAGAGGTCACAACTAGCAAATGAAATCAGATGGGAAGGAGGATTCATATAATTCTGCTGAAAAGGAAAAGAAAGTGGCGAGGTTTAGAATCAGACAGTCAAGGCCAGCAAAAATGTGGGTGGGATGGTGGCATGTTTGGGAATTAATTTAACGACAGTAATGGACCTTTTATTGTTTTCTACTTCAGAATGATATAGTAATATATGAGATCTTAAATTACTCAAGACATTCTAAATCATTCTGGTTACTTCCTTGTTGGGTGTAGCAGGAAAGGGGCCTCACCGGGAGCTCTATAGGAAAGAGGACACATGTCTCTGGCCGTGCCAAATACCGATGACCTTTCATTGAGCTCTTATTGCATGCTATGCACCACATCATGTGATTATTTTTTAATCTACTTTGATGTCATCTGCCTGACAATCTGTGGAGTGGTTCTAGACTCCATTTTACAGATGACAAATTTGAGGCTGAAAAGACAGATAATTTTTCTTTGCTAGCAGAGAGTAAAGTCAGATTAAAGATTCTATGACTCTTTAATGAAATCTAACATAATGATTGAGCTGAAATTTCATTTCTGGAGAGTCCTTTCATTACATGAGGTATTGCAAGAGTCACAGAGAGAATTAACTTCAAATAATAATAACTATGGATGTAAATTCATTTATTCATGATATTTTATGCTGGATGCTGCTGCTGCAGTGAACAAGAGACAAGGCTCCTGACCTTAAGGAATAAACATAGAGTGAGTAACTAAGGAGAAACAGAAAAAATAAGCATATTTACATGATATGTCAGATAAATAGATGAGAGTAGGATATTTATTGAGAATGCCTTTTTTTTTTTTTGAGAATGCCTTTTTATAAAAGGGTTGATTAGGGATAGTCTCCTTGATAAGGACACAACTGTGATGAAGCAGGAAAGAACCATTTATTTTGTTTGTTTGTTTGTTTTGTTTTGTTTATTTTTATTATTATTTTTTAGGAAGGAACCATTTGGATATTGCTATAGAAAGACTTCCAGGAAAATAGCAAACTTCAATGGCTTTGTGAAGCAAAATGTACTCGGGAAACAGTACCGAAGTTGGTGTAGTGGAAGCAGAATGGAACTGGAACAGATTTGCACAGTTGACCCTTGAGCAATATAGGGGTTAAGGGCCTGACCCTCTTCATGGTCAAAAATCTCCATATGACTTATGAGTCTTCCAAATTTAAATACTAATAGCCTCTATTGTTGACCAGAACCTTTACTGATAACACAAATAGTTGATTAACACACGTTTTATATGTAATGTGTATTATATAATGTATACTTACAATGAAATAAGCCAGAGCAAAGAAAATGTAATTAAGAAAACCAGAAGGAAGAGAACCTATGTTTATAGTTCTTTACTATATTTATTGACAAAAATCGTAAATTAAGGGGCCCACATAGTTCAAACCCATGTTGTATGAGCATCAACCATAGAAATAAATGCAACCACCAGGCTTAATAGAACATGAAGGGTCACCTGAAGGTTTTGAGCAGAAGAATGTCATTGTTTCGGCAGCAAAGAGAAGTTTTTTAAGGGGCCAGGTGTTAGTCGGTTTCGACTGCTTGAACAAAACACTGCATACCATATGACTTAAATACTGAGAATTTATTTCTCACAGTTCTGAAGCCTGGGAAGTTGAGATCAGATGTCAGCATGGTCATGTTCTGGTGAAAGTGCTCTTCCTGGTTTGCAGACAGACTTGCACCTGCTGTGTCCCCACATGGCAGAGGGAACAAGCGTGGGCACCTCCTCTTCCTAAAGGATCACTAATCTCATCACTACCTCCCGAAGGCCACACCTCACAACACCATCAAACTGAGAATTAAAGCCTCCACATATGAGTTGGGAGGGGGGGCTCAAGCATTCAGTCCATTGCACAGGGAGATCAAAAAGGAGGTGTTACCATCTGCACTACAGTCCAGGTAACAGATACTGTTTGTTGTCAAATGCTTACTCTGCATCTGCTATGATCATATAATTTGTATCCTTTATTTTGTTAATGTGTTGCATCAGGTTTATTCCTTTGTGTTGAACCATCCTTGCATCTAAGAGATAAATTCCGCTTGACCATTGAGTAAGATTCTTTTAATATACTGTTGAATTTACTTTTCTAGTAGTTTCAGGAGAATTTTGCATCTATATTCACCAGAAAACTGAACTAGACTGTGATTTTCTTTTCCTATAGTGTCCTTACTTTGCTTTTTTATCAGGTAACATTGGCCTCATAAAATGAGTTGGACGTGTTGCTTCCTCCTTAATTTTCGGAAAGACTTTGAGATTTGTGTTCATTTTTCCTTTTTTTTCTTTTTTTGAGACTTTATTTTTATTTATTCATGAGAGACACAGAGAGAGACAGAGACACAGGCAGAGGGAGAAGCAGGGAACATGATGTGGGACTCGATCCCAGGACCCCAGAATCTCACCCTCAGCCAAAGGCAGATGCTCAATTGCTGAGCCACCCAGGTGCCCCAGTAAGTAAAATCTTTAAAAAAAAATAAAGAAAAGGGGTCTGTCTTTCAAGAATAAATAAATAACATCTTATTTATTTGAGAGAGAGAGAGAGAGAGAGAGAGAGAGCAAGAGAGAGAGAGAGTGGACAGCAGGGGAAGAGGGGTAAGGGGAGAGGAAGGAGCAGGGGCTCGATCCCAGGACCCTGGGATCAGGACCTGAGCTGAAGGCAGATGCTTAACTGACTGGGCCACCAGGCACCCCTAATTTTTCTTTAAATTATTGCCAGATTTCACCATAGAAGTTATTAGGTCCTGGGCTTTTCTTTGTTGGGAAGGTTTCATAGCTGATTTGATCTCCTTAGTCATCATTGATCTATTCAGAATTTCTATTTTTGTTTCATAATTTAGCCTTGGTAGGTTGTATGTTCTAGCAATTTACCCTTTTCTTCTAGGTTATCCAACCTGTTGTATCACCGTTCATAGTCATCTCTTATTCCTTCATGTATCTGTGGTATCAATTGTAATGTCTCTTCTTTCATTTATGATTTATTTGATTCTTCTCTCTTTTTTTTTTCTTGGCCAATTTTGTTTATCTTTGTAAAAACCAACTCAGTTTCATTGATATTTTCTACTGTTTTCTTATTCTCTATTTTACTTCTTTCTACTCTGATCTTTATCATTTCTTTTCTTCTGCTAACTTTGGATTTAGTTTATTTCTCTTTTTCTAGTTCACTTAGATAAAAATGTTAGATTGTTTATTTCAGATCTTTCTTTTTTTTAAATGTAGCTATTTATTAGCCCTAAACTTTCCTCTTAACTCTACTTTTGCTGCATCCTATAATATTTGGAATGTTGCGTTTCCACATTTGTTTGTCTCAAGATACGTTTTTTAATATATTTTTTGATCCATTTGTTGTTCGGGAGTGTGTTGTTTAATTTCCACATATCTGTGAATTGTCCTCATGTTATCGATTTCTTTTTTTTCATATCTTTATAGTCGTGAAAGATGTTTGATGTAATTTCAATTTTCTTGCCTTTTTAATACTTGTGTTGTTTCCTAAAATATGATTTATTTGGGACAATATGATGTGTGCTTGAGAAGAATACATATTTTGCTGCTGTTGCGTGTTCTATTAGAAAGCAAAATCTGTTAGGACCATTTGGTCTATGGTGTTGTGCAAATCTGCTTTTTTCGAATTGATTTTCTGCCCAGATGATTTATCCGATGTTTATAGTGGAGTCACCTACTAAAGTTTCTTACTATTATTGCCTTGCTGTTCATTTTTCCTTTCAGTTCTGTTAGTATTTGCTTTATATGTTTAGCTGTTCTCATGTTGGATGCATAAGCATGTGTAATTATTACATCTTCCTGACTAATTGACTGTTTTATCATTATATAAACTTTCATTGTCCCTCCGGACTACTTTTAACTTAAAGTTTATTTCCTTTCTGTAAATGCAGCTACTCTTGGTTATCATTTGCTTGGAATACATTTTCTTCCCTTTTATTTTGAGAGTGTATGTGTCCTTAAAGCTTCTTCCTCTTCCTTTTCCTCTTCTTCGTCTACCCCCTCTTCCGTCTTCTTCCTCCTTCTGTTCTTCATCATTTAATCCATTTAGCCACCCTATGTCTGTTGACTGGAGAATTTAATTCATTTACATTCAAAGTAATTCTTTTTAGGTCAGAACTTACTACTGAAACACTTTTAATTGTTTTTGACTGTTTCATAACTCCTTTCTTCTTTTTTCTCCCTCGCTGCCTTCCTTTGGATTTGATCACTTTTTTGGCAGTATGCTTTACTTCAATTAAATTCACCATTTTGCGTATCTACTATACAGGCTTTTCCTTTTGTGTGACTTACATAAAACACCTTACCATTACATCATCTTATTTAAGCTAACAACAACTTAAATTTGATACTAGGGCAGAACTATATTTTTATTTTTCCCCCTTCACATTTTACATGATCAATATTTAAAATTTACATTTTTATATTATGTATCTAATAACAAATGATTGCAGTTATAGTGATTTTTAATGTATTTGTTTTTCAACTTTTAAACTAGTGTTGAAAGTGATGTACGTACCACCATATAATATTAGGAAATAAACTAGACTATGTATTTAGCATTATTGGTGAATTTTACTTTGTATGTTTTACAGTATTAATTAGCACCTTTCTTTCCCCTCCCATTCTTTTTTGTTTGTTGGTTTGTTTCCAGTTTTTTTTTTTCCTTTACTTTTTACTGTCAAAATTTCTATTCACAGACTCAGAAGTTCGGGGATTTTATTTTTTTTCTTTAGCTATGTCAGTTTGCTAATGATCCCATCAAAGGTGTTCTTGATTTCAATTAGAGGTTCTTTTGCTTTTTTCTTAGAATTTCCATCTCTCTGCTTACATTATCATCCAATCTCGCATGTTATCCACATTTTTCATAGTTTTTTTCACATTGAATGTTTGGTAATTCCAACATCCCTGCCATAGCTGAGGCTTACTCTGATGCTTACTCTGTGGCTTCAATTTTTTTCTTTTGTCCTTGGTATACATTATAATTTTTTTTTATTTTGTGGAAAGCTGTACATGATGTACTAGGTGAAAGGAACACCACTAAATAGGCCTTCAGTGAGGTTGTGATGAGGAATATGGAGAGGAAAAGAATTCTATAGTCCTTTGATGAGATCTCAGCCTCTTCGAGAGCCTGTGCCCCTGAGCTGTGAACTTCTCAAATACCTCTCAGTTCTACGTCCCACCTTAGGGAACGGAGAATGGCTTCAGGAGCTTAGGGTGACTGTAGTTGGGTCTTTCCATTCCCCCAAGTAGTTAGGCTCTAATAAAACCCCAATAGATTTTGGTAATAGGTTCTGGTAAGATAATTTATCTTGAGAGTAGTCTTTTTTAGGAAGAAAAGAATGCTCTGGCACATTTCCACATAGTTACTTTTCAACTTCCCCTGCCTAAAGCCCAGGGGGATTTTTCTCAGCTATTCACTGTCAAAACCTGGGAAAGGTCCAGGAAGTAAAACTCACAGAAGTGTGGGGGACCCCCCTGGAGTTTTTAACTCCCAGACTTTCTGGCACTGATCTCCCAGCAATTTGTCAATCACAGTTCAGGTTTTCCTGCCCTGGGACTGGTTTCCACTAAGTTTCTGTTCCTGGAATGGGCTTTCTGCTCTAGTAAGTTGTGATTCCCAGTATCAGCCTGTATGTTTCTCTAATTTTTAGGGGAAGCTGTTTGCTCCATGATCTTAACAGACCTTTGATAGCTCTCAAAAGAGCTGTTGATTTTTCGAATGTTGAGCTTTTTACTTGCACTAAATATTTTTCTTTTAGAAATAAAACACAGTCACAATACAAAATCTCACCAAAATGTATTTGAACAAAATGTATTTGATCTTTTTTTTTTTCATAAAGAAAGCTAATAGCAATCAAGCAGGAAAGAGGTAACAATTAAAAAAAAGCAAATTTAAGTGTGTTCTATTAAAAAACACTAATATCAAATAGTAGCAATAAAGGTAATAAACCTGTACATCATTTTGTTGGTTTAACAAATGAGAAAAAAAGGAGAACTAGACTTCTATAATGATGGAGTAAGGATGTTATTCAATCTTCTGCTGCATAAAAACAAAGGTGATATTGAAAAAAAATTCTGAACTCTGAAACTTAATCAATAGGACAGAATAAACTAGAAAGCATTTATTCGAGAGGAGCTACTGGATATTGATAAGAACAGCAAGGCCTGTGGCACTTTAACTGGGGTTGCACCCATTTCTACCTTAGGGACAGTGGTGTGATGAGACCCTTATAAAGCCCCCGGTCTGAAGCCCTGTGTATTTTGATAATACTTCCAGCATTTTTCAGGGGAAATTGTATTCCCATGGCATTGTCAATCTTGACATGATTCTGATCCCTGCCCCCAGGATAAAGCCTTTCCTCCAAGATGTTAATAAACAATAACAATCGGCTGGAATTCTTAACATTACAGTTGTCTAAGGCTGTGAATTTTTGTGCAGCAAATATAACAACCCAGCAAAAATTTAAATAGAAAGCTTCAGAAATAAGAAATGGATGATTATGTATGACTGAAATGCTCTAACACATTCTGCTGTTATGGACTAATTGTCTTTCCCCAGTTAAATTCATATGTTAAAACTGTAATCATCAGTATGACCATATTTGAAGATAAGTCCTTGGGGAGGTAATTAAGGTAAAATGAGGTCATAAGGGTGGAGCCCTAATCTTACAGGGTTAGTGACCTCCTAGGATAAGGAAGAGTCATGAGAAGACCTCTCTACACACATGGAGAAAAGACCATGTGATACAAAAAGCAGGTGGCTGTTTATGAGTCAGGAGGAGAACTCTCTTGAGAAACTCAGCTTACCCGTAACTTGATCATGAACTTCCAGCATCCAGAACTGTGAGAAAATAAATGTCTGTGGTTTAAGCCACAAGTCTGTGGTCATGTACTATGGCAGCCTGAGCTGACTGATAGGGATGCACATATATAAGCATGGCTATGCATATGCCCGAGATTGACCCTGGTAACTTATCTCTGCTGGTGGTGAGGTCCTACAGAACAGGAAATGATCACTAAGGATGACTTCTGTTAGCTTTTCATCATCCTAAAATTTGAAATTATGCCTTTAACAATCACAAATCACTATGCTAATGTGTGTAATACTTGCTGGGTCAAGGCATTTTAGGAACTCTTCTGACCCATCATTGGCTAATCATCAAACTATGCTGACTGAGAGGCAGACCTTGAGAAGTGTAGGCTTTTAAAAATGGATTCTAAAAATAAAGGTGATCAGAGAACTCAGTGGCTGCATGTAGCCTTGAATACAAAATCTACAAAATGAGTCCTGGAAATCTGTTAGGCAAACAAACAGAACAAGAAGGAAAAAAAAAAAAAAAACCTGTTAGGAAAAACCCATGGGAGAGGAAGAATGAATTTCAGATTTGTTAGATCATCTAACATTCCCACTTTTCAACAAATAATTATGAGACCCTCACAGCAAAACAAAACAAGAAACAACACAAACCAGGAAAACTGTCTTGATGGGCTTATACTGTCTAAAAATATCATCTGTGTGATAACGGCACCGAAAAGGGAGAAAGAAGAGAATGATATGGGAGCCATTTCAATGTACTAGATAATCAAATTATCATTAATCTGTAATAGGTTGGTTTAGGTTAAGCTGCATATTGTAATATCCAGAGAAGCCACTAAGAAAGTAATTCAAGATAACATTTTTTTAAAGAAATGTAAGTGGCACACAAGAAAATACCTGTTAAACAAAAAAGCAGGAATTGAGAAACACATAAGACATAAAACACATAGAAAGCAAATTGCAAAACCCAATCATATTAATAATTAAACTAAATAAATGGATTAAATACTCCAATTCACAGTCAATCTGGTGACTGGATTAAAAAACAGAATCTAAAATAATAATAATAGTAAAATAAAAACAGAATCTAGCTACAGACTATGCAAAAGACAAATTCCATTCAAAGACAAATAGTTCAAAAGTAAAAGAATTGTAAAAGAAATGTCTTACAAACAACAACTAAAAGAGAATCGTAATGGCTATGCTAATACACAAAATAGGTATTAAGGCAAAAATATGATGCTAATAGTAATATTAGAGACAAAAGAGATATTTTACAATGATAAAAAATTCCATTCAGCAGGAAGCAATTACAGATATTTCCCTAGCAGCAGAACCTGATACTGAAATACATGATACTGAAGACAGAAATAGTTCATAATAGTAGTTGAAGATTTCAATATTTTATAGAACTCAATAATTGATCAACTTGTCAAAAAATCAGAAAAAAATAGACAATTGAAGAACACTGTCAACTTGACTAGCTTATGATAACCAATAACAGCAAAAAATACATTTTTTTAAAAGACTTGTTTATTTATTTGAGGGGGGAGGGACAGAAGGAGAGGAGAGGGAGAGAGAGCAACTCAAGAAGACTCCCTGCTAAGCACACAGCCCGATTCAGGGCTTGATCTCAAGACCCGGAGGTCATGAACTGAGCTGAAATCAAGAGTGAGAGACTCAACTGACTCAGCCACCCAGGCTCCCCAAGCATATTATTTTCAAGAGAAAACAGAACATGTAAAAATCAATATGATGTTCATAAATAAAGAATATAAACCACATGATTATCTCTACAGGCATAAATAAAACATTGGGAGAAACCCAACACTCATTCACGATTAAACACTCTCAAATTTTTCGTAGACATTAACTCTTTAATAATGGGCATCTATACAACACTCGCAATGAGCACTGCACCTAATGGTGAAAGATTTAAGATATCCTGCCTAAAATCAGGAGTAAGTCAAACATGTCTGATTCTATCATTTCTATTAAATGTTGTCCTGGGATTTCTAGCTAGTCCAATCAGGCAACAAAAAGAAATAAAAGGCATGTAGATTAGAAAGGAGGAGGTAAAACTACCTTTTCTCACAGACAACATGATCTTGTATATAAAAAAAAAGTCCAAGGGCATCTACAAAATAATTAGAAGTAAAACATATGTAGAGCAAGTTTTTAGAATATTAAGTCAATACTGAAAAACCAACCGTGTGTCTTTATACAGCAATGTCTAATAAGAAAATGAAATTAGGAACACAATTTTTCACAATCACATCAGAAAGAATAAAACACTCATGAATAAATTTAACAACAGTAGAGTAAGACTTGTATGCTAAGAAATAATAAAATAAGAATTGCCGAAGGAACTTGAAGGTCAGAATAAACAGACATTACATATTCTTGGATTGAAAAACTCAACATTGTTATGATGTCATTTCTCCCCAATTTGATCCATAGATTCAATAGGATTAAAAAATATAGATTGTCTACAGGATCTACAAATATTCTATAAATATTACAACAAACTTTTTTTGCAGATACTTTGAAGCAGATTCTAAAATGTATATAGAAATGCAAAAATCCAGATAAACTATGTTTTTTCTTTTTTTTCTTTTTGAATTTCAATAAACTGTCAGAGCAGTTTTAGGTTCACAGTGAAAGTAAGCAGAAGTCAGAGAGTTTCCGAATACCCTCTGCCCCCGCCCCCACAGTTTATCTCTCCCACTATATAGCACCCTGCATTGGAGCCATGCATCTCCTACTATAGATAAATCTACACTGACATGTGATGCTATTATCACCCAAAGTCTTTATTCCACATTAGGGTTCACTCTTGGTGTACATTCTATAGGATTCAGCAAATTTATTATGACATGTGTGCACCGTTATAGTTTCATACAGAGTAGTTTCACTCTCCCCAAAATCCTCTGCCCTCTTCCATCACCTCTGGTTACCTCTGATCTTTTTACTGTTTCTAGAACTTTGCTTTTCTTCCACAATGTCATATATTGAAATTATACAGTATGGTCCCTTTCAGACTGGCTTCTCTCACTTAGTAATATGCATTTGTGTTCCTCCATGTTTTTGTTTATGGCTGGATCACTCATTTCCTTTTAGCGCTGAGTAATATTCCATTGTCTGGAAGCACTACAGTTTAGTTATCTGTTCACCTGCTGAAGCTCATCTTGGTTGATTCTGAGCCTTGGCAATCATGATTAATGCTGCTATAGATATCTATGTGCAGTTTGTTGTGTGGACATAAATTTTCTTTCTTTCTTTCTTTCTTTCTTTCTTTCTTTCTTTCTTTCTTTCTTTCTTTTTCTTCTTTCTTTCTTTCTTTCTCTCTCTCTCTCTCTCTCTCTTTAGAGTTAGTCTTTTGTTTATTTGATAGAGATATAGTGAAAGATAGCATGAGTGGTGGGGAAGGGCAAGGGAGAAGCAGAGTCCCCATTGAGCAGAGAGTCCTATGTGCTGTTCAATTCCAGAACCCTGGGATCAGGACTTGAGCTTAAGGCAGATGTTTCAATGACCCAGACACCCAAGCACCCCAGTGTGGACATAAGTTTTCAACTCCGTTGAGTAAATACCAAGAAGCATGATTGACCCATCATAGGGTAAGAGTATAGTTTTGTAAGAAACTGTCACACTTTCTCCCAGAGTGTCTGTATCATTTTGCATTTCTACCAGCAATGCATGAGAATTCCTATGCTCCACATCCTCACCAGCACTTGATACTGGCAGTATTTTTTAACTTTCACATATTACTAGGTGTGTAGTAATCTCTCCTTGTTGTTTTGCTTGCCATTCCCTAATGACGTATGATGTTGAACATCTTTTCAACCAGTTACAGGTTTTAAAAGAACAAAGTTCGAGGACTTTCAAATACCAGTTATGAAACTTAATATATAGCCATACAAAACTTGCACACAAATATTCTTAGAAAAATTATTTATAATGCTCAAAAATTGGAAACCTCCCAAATATTTATCAACTTGTGAAGGGACATACAAAATCTAGTATGTCAATACCACAGAATATTATACATCCATAAAGAGAACAGAATGCTGATACATACTACCACGTGAATAAATCTCAACAGTATTATGCTAGCTTAAAAAGCAAGGCATGAGATGACACATATTGTATGATTTCACTTATATGAATACTCAGAAAAGGCAAATCTGTAGAGACAGAAAATAAATAATTGATTGTATGAGGCAGAGCTTGAAAAATCAGGATTAATAGTAAATGAGACTAAGAGATCATGTTATTTGAAAAAGAATGTTCTAATACTGCTTACCCATGATGAATTTACAACTCCATAATTTCTAAATATCATAGAGTTGAAAACTCAAAATGGGTCAATTTAATGGTATATAAAATGGGACTCACTACAGTATTTTTCACAGTAGCCAAGATACAGAAACAACCTAAATGTCAGTTGAATAAATATATAAAGAAAATGAGATACTGTATAAATATAATATACACAATATAATATTTTTCAGCCTTTACAAAGAAGGAAATTATGACATTCATGACAACATGGGTGAACCTGGAGGACATTGTTAACATGAACTAAACCAGACACAAAAGACAAACACTGCATGATCTCACTTTTCTGTAGAATCAAAAAAGTTGGACTCATAAGCTGAGTCCAGTTGTTATGAGGGTTTGAAGAGTAGGGGAAACAAGATATTGGTCAAAGGATACAAAGTTTAAGTTGTGCAGGATAAATAAAGTTCTGAAGATCTAATGTACAACATGATAATTCTAGCTAATAGTATTGTACTGTATACTTGAAATTTGCTAAGAGTTGCACACACGGTAACTGTGTGAGCTGAATGATACGTTAATTAGCTCGAGTGTGGCAATCATCTCACAATTCACATATCAAAACATCAGGTTGAATAGTGCAAGTATATACAATTTTGGGGACGCCTAGGTGTTCAGTGGTTTAGCGCCTGACTTCAGCCCAGGACGTGATCCTGGAGTCCCGGATCGAATCCAAGGATCGAGTCCCACATAGGGCTTCCTGCCTCTCTTCTCTGTGTCTCTCATGAATAAATAAAATATATAAAAAATACATACAATTTTTATTTGTCAATTATACCTCAGTAAAGCTGGAAAAAATTCAAAGATATGAGACCAAGTAATCAACAAAAAAGTAAATACTCTCCACATGCACATCAGATATTCACTTTGAGGAATAACAAATTCCATCTCAATAGGAGTCAAACTAAAAGCCCTGAATCTGTGGAATGTACGGGGAGCAGGAAAGAAATATGTTATGCAGTCTCGTGTTCTCAGTGGCAAAACTGCAGAGCCAAAATATTAAGGAGAGAGCTGTAAGAATCATGTTCAAACATGATTTCAAATACTGTAAATTTTGACAAGTTGAAAAACCAGTTTTAAAATTTTCAGCAGTATTAAACATTTACAACCATCATTATCTCACAGCTCACCAGGAGCACACTGTTGGGAACACAGAGGCAGACTGTCCTGGTTCCAAAAAACACAAATTACCATACCCCATGTTAGGATCCAATAGCTCCCATGAAATTCAAAGGAATTGTAAGTGTATCTTGCCCAATGGTGGTCAATGCTTGATACTCTTAACAGCTCGATAAAACTACAAGCAAGAAGAGAGTAAGGGATTTTCTTTTCAGAATTCATCATTTAAGAGATTCTGTGACTTTGTTATAGACTTGGGATTTTTGCAGAACCTGGATCAAAATATCATATGGAGATGCCTTTCCAACAGAGATGTTTATTCTGAAATAGGGTCATTGCCAGCCATAGCCACCTGTATCCTTAACTTACATTTAAAAAGCATAGAATGAAAAAATAAATAAATAATAAATAAATAAATAAATATGCATAGAATGGTTTTCTTTAGTGTACTACATACTCTCCTGCCTTAGAAGATAGAGAAACAAAGGTATTATCAGAAACAAATAGTGGCTTCAAGAAGTATGTAAACTGCTATGTCGTTTTACAACACTCCCTACTCGAAGGCAAGCCAAAATGGCCTGAAGCATACGGTTGACATATATTCTTTAATTTTCAGATGGATAAATAAAATCATAGCATAAGTCAGTTTGTCCTATTATAGGGGACTCAAAATCTGGTGGTTTCACCAGGAAACACTATCACTTAAAACTAACATTGATTTCTACTCAAGGCAACTAAGTATTAGATAAATTGTATTTTCCATGTTTTGTGTCTGCTAAAGTAAAATTTTCTAGCTTGTGTTAGGCATTTTTGTGGTTTTAGTTACTTTGGAGTTAAAGTTGTTCTTTGAGAAAAACCTTTGGTTTTCCATAAGGAAGTATTAAAGACTACCTACACAAGTTTATTTATTTATTTTTAAATATGTTATTTATTTATTCATGAGACACACACACACACAGAGGCAGAGGCAGAGACATAGGCAGAGAGAGAAGCAGGCTCCATGCAGGGAGCTCAATGTGAGACTCAATCCCGGGACTCCAGGATCACGCTGTGGGCCAAAAGCAGGCGCTCAACTGCTGAGACATTCACACTTCCCCACCTACACAAGTTTAAAAAATAATGTTTATATTGACAACCTAAAAACTAATATTCAGTAACTACAAACCTTAATTTGATTAGCAATGTAGACTCTCACCAAATTCAACGTTGGATAATTTTGCCTGTTACAAGGAAAATTATCCACTTTCCCCCCAAATCCTGACCCACACAACATATACTTGGGTAAGGAAATGCATAATAATTGTTCTTAGAAGAAAGATAAATTAAAGAGTCAATCTCATTTGCAATTGCACCCCAAACTATAAGATACCTAGGAATAAATCTAATCAAAGAGGCAACATCTCTGTTCTCAGAAAACTATAGACCACTCATGAAAGAAGTTGAGGAAGCCACAAAGAAATGGAAAAACATTCCACACTCATGGATTGGAAGAACCATTATTGTTAAAATGACTATGCTACCCAGAGCAATCTGTATATTCGCTGAAATCCCTATCGAAATACCATCAACTTATTTCACAGAGTTAGAACAAATAATCCTAAAGTTTGTATGGAACCATAAAAGATGCTGAATAGCCAAAAGAATGTTGAAAAAGAAAAACAAAACTGATGGCATCACAATTCTGTATTTCAAATTCTATTATAAACTTGTAATCATCAAGATAGTATGGCACAAAACAGACACATGGATCAATGGAACAGAATAGCAAAATCAGAAAGGGACCCTCAACTCTATGCTCAATTAATTTTCAACAAAGCAGGAAAGAATATTCAATGGAAAAAAGACATTATCTTCAACAAATGCTTTTAAGAAAATTGGACAGCCACATGCAAGAGAATGAAACTGTACCATTTCCTCACCATTCAAACTAATATACTCAAAATGGATGAAAGACCCAAATGTGAGACAGGAATCAACCAAAACCCTAGAGAAGAACACAGGCAGCAACCTCTTTGACCTTGGCCTCAGGAACTTCTTGCTAGACACGTCTCCAAAGGCAATGGAAAGAAAGTCAAAAATGAACTATTGGAACTTCAAGATAAAAAGCTTTTGTACAGCAAACAGTTGACAAAACAAAAAGGTGATGAACAGAATGGGAGAAGAGATTTGCAAATGACTATCAGGTAAAGGGCTAGTATCCAAAATATATAAGGAACTTATCAAATTCAACACCTGAAGAACAAATAATCCAATCAAGAAGTGAGCAGAAGACGCAGACATTTCTCCAAAGAAGACATACACGTGGCCAACAGACACGTGAAAAAATGTTCCACATCACTTGGAATCAGGGATGTACAAATCAAAACCACAATGAGACACCACTGCACACCAATCAGAATGGCTACAATGAACAAGTCAGGAAATGATGGATGTCGGCGAGGACGTGGAGAAAGGGGAACCCTCTTGCACTGTTGGTGGGAATGCAAGATGCTGCAGTCACTCTGGAAAACACTCTGGAAAACAGTCACTCAAAAAGTTGAAAATAAAGATGCCCTCTAACCCAGCAATTGCACTAGTGGGTATTTACCCCAAAGATACAAGTGTGGTGATCAGAAGGGCCCCTGCACCCCAGTGTTTATAGCAGCAATATGTACAATAGCCAAACTGTGGAAAGACCCCAGATGTCCATCGGCAGATGAACGGGTAAAGATGTGGTGTATGTACACAATGGAATACTACTCAGCCATAAAAAATGAAATCCTGCCATTTGCAATGATGAGGATGGAGCTAGAGGATATTACACTATGTGAAATAAGCCAACCAGAGAAAGACAATTATCATATGATCTCACAGATATGTGGAATTTAAGAAACAAAACATAGGATCATAGGGGAAGAAAAGAAAAAAATAAAACAAAAGAGAATCAGAGAGACAGAGACAAACCCTAAGAAACTCTTAATCATAGGAATCAAATTGAGGGTCACTGGATGGGAGAGGGTGGGGAGATGGGGTCACTGGGTGATGGGCATTAAGGAGGGCATGTGATGTAATGAGCAGTGGGTGTCATATAAGACTGATGAATCACTATGACCTCGACCTCTGAGACCAATAATACATTCTGTTAATTAATTAACTTTAAATAAAATGAAAAATGAAAAAAAAAAGGAATAGTTCTTACGAGTTGCCTACCTAAAATGTAGCCTGTTGGCAAGTGTAGGCTCTCACACTTTTTCTTTCCAGTCCATAATAGTTTAAGAACAGGGAAATCTAGAAACTTTTATAGTAACTTGAGAAAATAATTATTTTCTGTTGAAGATAATCATTAAAAATAGAATGTTGTATTGCATTTCTTTTTATGTTATTTTTCTTTCATTTTTTAAGAGTACAGATCTGAGAGGTATTGGGAAAAAATGTTCTTTCACCATAAAAATGGGTTGAGAAGCAAGATCTGAGGTTTTGCTAATAATAAGGATTTCCTGTTTGCAGTTGATTTCGTGGATGTGCAAAAAATGGGAAATTGTTTTGTGTTGATAATTCTTCAAAGTAGACCATCCCTTTACTTAATTTTAACAGTAGCTAAAACAAAACCACAGCTGCTGCTCAAACTGTGAAGGTGTAAACCTCTAGGGTAGAGTTCCCAAGTATGTGAAAGGGATCGTGTTGAGTGTGGGTCATAACGGGCGACCGCAAGGGGCCACAGGGGCTGGAGAAAGGCTAAGTGTTCTGAGGAGAAAGTCCAGGAGTGTCTGGAGACCTCAAAGCAGTGAAGGGGACACGGTGAATCTTTCCGAGGCTCAGACATGGTAACTCTCTTGTCCCGGCTCACACAGCAAGACTGAGGGGCAGGGCCAGGCCCGGGCATTTGGCACAGAGCATGGTGTGCTCCCCTTTTTGATGTCTCCTCAACTTCTGGGGCTTTCAGTGAGTTGGGGTGTCTTGCCTCTGACCGTCAATGTAGATCAGTCTGTGGGGGCTTTTATAGATCCTGTCCACATTGTGCTCGTGTGTATGCATGGACACACATGTGAACACACAGGTACGCACAGATATACATATGCCCCGGCCTCAGTCCTGCGCACACTAGCCCCCGACCCCCCATCCTCAGTTCCGCAGGCACCTGTGTCTATACCTGCCACTCAAGGCAGTAGCTCTAGCCCTGCATCTGTGCCCCTGCCAGGCCCCAGCCTGAGAACTCTCTGAGCAGAACAGGTACCGCATCTGGAACAGGGGTGCGGCCTGGTCTCACCTGGTCATGCCTGCACTGCTCCCATTTCTTCCTACACTGCCAATTAAAGTGGGTCTGCTTCTAAAGCAAACAGAAAAACAAAAAACCCACATATAACTGATTTCGCCCAAAATACAACTCTCTGAGTGGTTTGGCATCTACTTCTGGGTCCCATCACTTTGTACATCGTTTGGAATTTTTAAGGATATTTTTTAGCATTTGGGTGTGTTCGTATGGATTTCTAGAAAACATTTAAAAATGCTTGGGTTTTAGGAATGGTAGATTTATTTTGTGTAACTGGGATTCTCTTTTAAACCCTGTATTGGCAGCCCGGGTGGCTCAGCGGTTTGGCGCCACCTTTGGCCCAGGGCGTGATCCTGGAGACCCAGGATAGTGTCCAACGTCGGGCTCCCTGCATGGAGCCTGCTTCTCCCTCTGCCTGTGTCTCTGCCTCTCTCTCTCTCTCTCTCATGAATAAATAAATAAATAAATAAATAAATAAATAAATAAATAAATCAAACCTGTATCATCCAAAGAAATAGAGGAACTTTAGTGAGTTTTCATAAAGGCAGGACATCCCTTTCACATTTAATTCTGCTTTTAGTTTTATTTCAATGTAAAATAAGCAAATATATTAAAATGACATCAAAAGTGATTTCCTTTCGGGGCATCTGGGTGGCTCATTCGGTTAAGCATCCAACTCTTGGTTTGGGCTCAGGTCTTGATCTTCTGGTCATGGGGTTGGGCCCCAGACACTCAGTGTGGAGTCTGCTTCAGATGCTTTCTCCCTCTCCGTCCCCCTCTATCCCTCTTTGCTCATGCACACTCACACTTTTTTTCTCTCTCTCAAATAAATAAATGAAATCTTTAAAAAAAATGATTTTTTTTTGCATTTAAAGATATCGTTAAATAATTCTTCGTGTGGAAACTGGTTATAGGTGAAAAGGTCCATGTGGGGAGTATTCCATAATTCAGCGATGCTGAATAAATTTAAACTCCTCTTAACTTATTTGCTTGATTTTGCAGGAACTCCCTGACTTATTTGTGTAACCCCATGTTAGAGATTGTGTTGGGACTTTTTAGATTAACTTCCTACTCCCTCATAGCTGTAATTGACTGATTTTACTTAATTCTCTAGTAGAGCAGGAGCCATTTCGCCAGTGTAGGGTGGTAGCAGTGGAGGAAGGGCAGTGTGTTTCACCGTCTCCTTTGCCAATTATAAATATTAAATTTATAAAACAGCGTACATTTTTGCCTCCCCCCTTTCCAACACACACACAAAGGGAAAGTAAATAGGACCCGTGATTGATGGAATCTGTCACTACAAGTTGAAAATCAATGGATGCCTGCGTTCTATCCATTTTTTCCAACAAATTTTAAGTTTGTCCTTGCCTCAGGTTAGGTGTTAAATCTCATTTGATTAGCTTCTCACAAATATCACTTCCGTGAGCAATGGCATCAGGGATGCTTTGCTTTTTCTGAGGATAGATACCAGCTACTACCACCTAAAAGAATTTCTGTGTAAAACCACTTTTTAAGTTTGTCCAATTTCTTGTTCAGTGAGCATATGGCAATTTTTGTTTAGGTAATTAGTTTCAGTGATCAGCTTCAGAAAAAAAAATTAATGATATTTTCTTTTATTAGGCACTGAAAACAGATACAACTTTCTTTTTTTGTGTTTCAATGGCTGCAAAGCCCTAAGCCAAATTTCCTATAAAACTGTTAAAATGATCACCATAGCTTAAATAGCTTAAATATCATATATATATATATATATATATATTTTTTATCTCCACCCTTGGGTTTTAAAGTTTTGTTCTACTTGTATTCTAACTATCAGAGGCCAATGCTTTTCTTCTACTCAAGTTCTTCAAGTCTTGTCAGTCAATCACATGTTGTCACTGAATACATTATTACACTATTTCCCTTGCTGTTTTTCATACTCTGTAATTTGCTCTAATTCCACATTGTAATTTTTCACTTAATTCTTTCTATACAGAAAATGTTAATTCCTTAAAGTATTTCACAAAACAGCTCTACATTTTTCTCATGACAAAAGCATATGATTCAGTTTAACGAGGTAGGTTTCATACTGAGGATTGTGTGTACGTGTAACTCTCCCTTCACACACACACACACACACGCGCGCGTACACAACAAATACAACAAACAGACATTTTGAGCAGAGGTAGAAACATAATGATGTGCTCATCTGCGACATTACCTGCCTTACAACCCAAATATTTATTAAAGGCTGCACTTCACTTTCCAACACAGTTATTGCAATTTCTATGGGGCATCTCTATGAAGGTTATATCAAAACTGGAAGCACTTCTTTACATTTGGGTTATAAAAAAAAATGTATGCAAAACCACCAAATCCATACTATAAATTTAAATTAAAAAATATTTTGTTTATTAATTCACAAGAGACACAGAGAAAAAGAGAAGCAGAGACACAGGCAGAGGGAGAAGCAGGCTCCATGCAGGGAGCCCGATGTGGGACTTGATCCCGGGTCTCCAGGATCAGGCCGTGGGTGGAAGGCGGCGCTAAACTGCTGAGCCACCCGGGCTGCCCTAAAATTTTATGTAAACATAAACTAGGCATCTATAAAGTAGTATTTTCCAAACAGAATTGGTTAAATTGTAAACTGTATGGGCTAAACCTATTTCCTTCTTTCTGTTTCTGTGTCTCCATTGGGAATGTTCCTCTCTCTTCTCTGTCCTGTACTTGCCTGAGTGCATTTATATCACTACATCTGAAAATCATGGTTGAGGATTTTCAATCCTTTCTTTCTTAGATCTCACTTTTATGTCTCTAGGTATTTCTGATCTTAATTCCATAGATATTAATCCATTTTTGTTACTCATTTTTACATGTGGTGTTTCTTTGTCTATAAGACACCATTATGTCTTGTTCCCTCCCTCTTCTTACAATTCCATGTTTTCCCTCTAAGTGTCCTAATTTTGACCTCAACAATGTTGTGTTTAAACCTTTGCTTATAACACTGACTTCTGCATTATTTAGCACAGTGGGGTCTAATCCCCAATTACCACTAAGTCAGGTTACCAGTTTTCACAGTACTTCTAACTTCATATGAGCTCAAACAAACAGACTGCTACTATGAGTCACACATTTCTTTGTTGGGGTAAAAAAAAAAAAATATATATATATATATATATACATATATATATATATATATATATATATATATAAATTTTTCCCCCCAGGAAAGAAAAGGCAAAGCTGTATCCTGCACATCTGACTGCTCTGACTGGAAAGGATTCAAGTTTAGTTGGAATGTCAATGGCTACTAGACCAAAGCTCAAGTTAGATTCAAAGGCAACTTGAATTTATGATCTGTTGGATGCTGTTACAAATAATCCTAGAAATCTCAGTGGCTGAACAAATGTAGGAAACTATTTTTTTAGTTATGTAGAATCAAAAGCTAGTTCCTCATTTGTGGGTGAGCTGGCTCATGATCATTCCAGAACCTACATTTCTCTAATCTGTATTCTGTTTTCTTTAGGACCTGGTGTTCCTTGCCATTAGCCAGTGGGTGGGGAAAGAAGCAGTAGAGGAGTCATACCTACTTTTATACTGCTCTGGATATAGGATCTAAACACAAACATCTGTTCATGCTCTTTCTGGAAGAATGAGTCATTGACTCCAATAGATGCAAAGACAGCTGGAAATATAGCCCAACCAGAACACACACATCTCCAGAATTCTGCTTGATGGAAAGCGAACACAAACTTGTAGTTAGGTGCTGTCAGAGTGATGCTCGGAAAATATTTTTTCCCCCAAATCTTTAATTGTATAGGTGCTAAAACTGAAGTCCAGGCATGCAAATTATATGTCCAAAGTCACCAAGATAAATGGTGTCAGATACAGCTGGGAGCCACTTACTTTGTCCTCCATGGTGCCTTCTGTGATGTTCCCATGATGCAAGATCTCAGGCAGGGCTTGGTTCCATCCATCATTAGTTACCTGGGAATTTGGCTTTCATGGAGGATGAGAACTGGGCTGAAAGGAAAAATACAAGTTGTAACTAGGGTAAGCATATAATTAATATTCCAGACTAGGACACTTTGAGATTGTCATGGGCAAACCAGAAAAAAAAAGAAAAAAGAAAAACAAAAAAGATTACGTAAGTTTAATTTTCCTCACAAAATTCACCTGGGAAGTTTTCATACCAAAATCTTCAAGGTGAGAGTTGATAACGTATAGGATTTTGTTTTCACTCTTCTAGTCCCAATTTAACAATTATAACACATTTCTTGAGCAGAAATTATTTCCTGTTGACATGCCCATTGATTTTTAAAAGAACTCAAAATATATTTCTTCAAACTCTATAAAGAGCTTCCAGGAGCAACCTCTACAAAACAAACCACTCCATGGAATATAATTCCGAGCAAGTTGTTTCCATTTTGCATCTGACAATTTCAAAATCATCCATTGCCAAGACCTGGTAGGAAGACAGAGATGGGAGCCAAGAGATCCAGGAGCCACACTCTCTTCAATTTCCAAATCGCCCAGGCTATATGAAGTCTTTTAAATATGAAGCAGAAGTAAAAATGGACTACAGAAAAGTATTTCATTAAAATAAAACATACCTTTATGTCATCTTTCCTGGGCAAGCTTCTGCACATGCCAAGCCCTGCAATCCAAAGAACGTCTCCCTCAAAGCATCTGTAAACATTTGCAATCCCCCGTGGGATGCCAACTGTAGCTGACATATGGTGCTATCAACGAAGTCGTCCACAATGACTGCCCACGCAGATAAATTCACTTTTAGCTGTCTTGTTATTCCAGTTTAATGATGTAGTGTTGGCTAACTCCTGTGATACCTTACGGCGGGAGAGAAAACGGAGCGACTTCAAAATCCTGTTTCAAGAACATTCTTTAGTCAAATTACACCATCATCTATATCAATTTGGCCAGGCCGTCACCGGTTTTGATCAGACCTCAAAGACGATTCCTGCCTGGAGATGTTGACTCTATATGGTTGAATGTGCCGTGCAAGCGTCATATCCACACAGCCTGGGATTGGCAGCCCACTGAGGAGAGAAGCAGTTGGAGCCTCCATTTGGCACAGGAAGAAACAGCGGCTTTCCTAAGGAGATGATTTTTTTTTTTTTTTTTTTTGCTGTTGTTTACTTACACAGTTTATGATGTCATTTATGGAATTGTTAATTAATAATTGGTTATAAGGGCGGGCCTAAGTGCCTCAGTCGATCAAGCATCTGGATGTTGATTTCGACCCTGGTCATGACCTCAAGGACCTGGGGTTCAGCCCCGCATCAGGCTATGTGCTGGGCATGGAGCCTGCCTGGGCCTCTCTTTCCCTCTTCCTCTGTCTTTCCCTCTCCCTCTCTAAAAAATAAAATAATAAAACAATCTATTATCAGAACATAATAATTCCTATTCCTAGCATAAGGCGATGGATGCCTAGAAATTTGGGACTTCATAGTCTATTAAAAAAGGAGTGTGGTGTGCATGACCTGGCACAGTGTACAACCGACAATAATAGCGAGGGCCAAATATCATGGGTTTCCTGTGCCCCAGACCGGGGGGTCTTGGGGCTTCTCATACTAGTTCCCTTAATCTTTCCAACTCAAACCCTAGAAGGTAGGTGAGTGAGTTTAGCAGCCCAACTGTATTATTAAGGAAACTGAAGTTAAGTAAATTTCTCCAGACGTTTGGGTGGCTCAGTAGTTAAGTGTCTGCCTTCGGCTCGGGTAGTGACCCTGGGGTCCTGGGATCGAGTCCTGCATCGGACTCCTTGTAGGGAGCCTGATTCTCCCTCTGCCTGTGTCTCTGCCTCTCTTCCTGTGTCTCTCATGCATAAATAAATAAAATATTTTTTTAAAAAGTTTCAAAAAAAATAAAATAAAAAAAATAAAATAAAATAAAAGTTTCTCAAGGGGGCTATTCATTTAGTAATAGATTAAAATAGACACACATATATATATATATTTCTGGTGTATACATTATATCATATACAGTATATACGTCAGAATATACATTCATATATACACATAAGTATCTAGCATATATATGATATATGCATTATGCTTCAGAATAAATACAGCTGTGTTTACATATATATGTCTATTATATTTGTTTATACACACAATATACTATATATAAATATAGTATATATATGAATATACTATATATAAATATACAATTTATATAATTTATATATAATTTATATTATTAGAATATATTCTATATGTTCTAATATAGAGATATTATATATTATATATAATACATACTAGAATATATAGAGAAATATAATCTCTATATATTAGAATATATAAAAACTCTAATATTTATCTGCTCCCAGCCAATGAAATCTTTCCTTATAATATTAACCATAAATTCAACCCTCTGTTTTATTTCCTTTAACTTCTTTTTACAGATTTTAGACGGTAGTCATTCTTAACTCCTTTTCCTTTTCTTTTTTTTTTTTCCCCATTAAACTAAAGCCTGTCTCATAGCTCTTCCAATTCTGCAGGTGCCAGGAGCCTTCTCCTGTTCACTGCTGACAGCATCTATAATAGTGCCTGCATACAACAGGCATTCAGTACTCAGTTAAAATGATTTGATTTCACAGTCATTGTCGTATCCAACCTGCTCTTCCCACCCCCACTGCCTGGTATTTACATTGCCAGGGCAGGGGGCATCAGTTTGAAAAATCAGTTGTATAAAGTTTAAATAAAATGATCCTGGATAAATCCCTTAAATCTTTATTCTTCAGGTTTCTTATCTGTACTATAGGGGTATAAGCAAACAAAGAATATTATAAGACCCTTTATAAGATTGCCAGTGAATCTGCTACATCTAACTCTGTGATGCTTAAACTTGATTTCCACCAGGATTTCAACATGAATGACTGTCCTCTATTTATCTTGTTGGAGATAATAACTCCTAAATCACTAGCATGCATGGTCTTACGCTTTTAAATAATCAAAGTTAGTGTTTCCCTTCCAAGCCAGGAGGGCAGTTAGACCTAAGTCCAGAGAAGAAGCAAAGCCATCAGTCCCCTGTTGGCACCTGTGCCTGTGTTGTGTGCTGTTCCCTACAGGCACCTCTGGCCAGTTGGCCCTGTGCTATTCATGCAAATGGGGAGAGTAAAAGCAGTGAACATAAAATTCTCTGAATGTATGCTTCCTGAGATCTTCGTTTCTTTTTGTGGAGCACACAAATGCTTTATGAGAAAGCATTATTTATAAAGCATCTATTTCTCACATATTGTACTAAACATATGTATTTTCTCTAATATTCATGGCACTGCTTAAATGAATAACCATGTTTGTGAGCTAAACTGAGGCTCAGAGGTTCATAGATATACTCACCTTCACATAATAAGGAAAAGAGGGGCTGCAGTAAACATGTCAGTCGTGAATGGCAGACTGAATGGTTCTCTCTAAAAGTCTGGCAAAGGAGGGTTTGCTCTGAAGCTAAAAAAATTTAAGCTGCATGGGCTCTTTCTTTCACACCACCTGACAGCGTTCTGGGACAGGCCTTAGCAATGTGTTTCCATGGCCATGTGTTTTGATAAAATATGTGAGTGTGAGATTATCTTTCTTATAATCTACCCCTCCATCCAAATTTTATCAGCTTCAGCATTCACAAATCATGTCTCTGGCTCCCAGTGATCCAATTCAGTCCCTTTATGCTTGCGTCCTTGCTCTTAAATCCCAGGGTAAACAATTCTTGAAGCCTGACAAATAAAGTTAATGGGTCCTTCTCTGGGTCTGTGTGTTTCTGTCTATATACATGTGCACACATGCATGCACATGCACGCACACATACACACCCTTGGTCAGGCTAACTAAAAGCCATTCAGCATTTAGTGTATTCTGAGTAGAGTTCTACTCTCATATTATTACATTCAAAGATTTATAATGCAGATAGTGAGATCTAATCAATGTTGATATACATGGGAAGAGGATATGCAGTCATACCTAGAGTATTCATTTAAGGTTTCTGGATATTTAGACTATTTGTAGATTATACTATTATGTGGATTATTACTATTTATTAATACCATATCATATTTTCATGTAATTAGACAAAAATATTTTGGGCATCCCTCAACATAATAAAGGCCACATATGAAAAACCCTCTGCTAGGGGTGCCTGGCTGGCTCAGGTGGTGGAACATGAGACTCTTGATTTCAAGGGTACAGTTTTGAGCCCTTATTACTTAAAAATAAAATCTAGAACAAAACAAAGCAAAACAAATAAACAAACAAACAAACAAAAAAACACAGCTAATATCATCCTCAATGAAGAACAACTGAGAGTTTTTCCTCTATGATTAGGAACAAGACAGGGATATCCACTGAATAACTGTCATTTAACTAGTACCGGAAGTCAGACAATAAAAAGAAATAAAAGGCATCCAAATCAGCAAGGAAGAAGCCAAACTTTCAATATTCATAGGTGACATGATAAACTACATAGAAACCTGAAAGACTCCACCAAAAATTTGCTAGAACTGACACAAATTCAATAAAGTCATAGACGTTAAAATATAAAATCCATGTATTGAAATAAAATCCATGTATAGAAGTTCACTGCATTCTCTACATTAATAATGAAGCAGCAGAGAGAGAAATTAAGGAATCAATCCCATTTATAAATGACACCAGAAACCATAAAATACTTAGGAATAAACCTAACCAAACAGATGAAAAACCTGTATTCTGAAACCTATAGCACACTGATGAAAGAAGTTGAAGGTGACACAAAGAAATGGAAAAATATTTGATGCTCATATGAAGAAAAAATAATATTAAAATGTCTATGCTACCCAAAGCAATCTGCACATTTAATGTAATCTCTATCAAAATACAACAGCATTTTTCACAGAGGTAAACAACTTTAAATTTTTTATGGAACAACAAAAGGCCCTGAATAGCCAAAGCAATATTGGAAAAGAAAAGCAAAGCTGATGGCATCACAATTCCAGACTTCAAGTTATATTTTTGCACAAGGCTATGTGCACAAAAATATATGGTATGAGCACAAAAATAGATACATAGGTCAATAGAACAGAAGAAAAAACCTAGAAATGAATCCACAACTCTATAGTCAATTCATCTTCAAGAAACTAGTAAAGAATATGCAATGGGAAAAAGACAATCTCTACAAGTAGTGTTGGAAAAACTGGACATGCAAAAGAATGAAACTGGGCCACTTTCTTACATCAAAGACAAAAAAAAAAATTCATAATGGATTAAAGACCTAATCCATGAGACATGAACCATTAAAATCCTAGAGGAGAACCCAGGCAGTAACCTATTTGACATTTGTTGTACCAACTTCTTAGTAGATATGTCTTTTGAGGCAAGGGAAACCAAAGCAAAAATAAACTGTAAGGACTACATCAAAATAAAATGCTTCTGCACAATGAAGAAAACAATCAACAAACCAGAATGCCATCACGGAATGGGAGAAGACATTTGCAAATGACATGTCTGATAAGGGGTGAGTATTCAAACAGATAAAGAACTTAAAAAACTCAACACCCAAAAATGAATAATCTAATTAAAAATGAGTAGAGGACACATGATTAGACATTTTTCCAAAGAAGACATACAGATGGTCAACACATACATAAAGAGATGCTCAACATCACTCATCATGAGGGAAATGCAAATAAAAACTATAATGAAAAAAAAAAAAAAACTATAATGAGATATCACCTTCACACTTGTCATAATGCAAAAACAAACAAACAAACAAAAAAACAAAAAAACACAAGAAACAACATGTGTTGGTGAGTCCAAAAAGGAAACTTCTTGGACTGTCGATGGGAATGCAAACTGGTGCCACCACTCTGGAAAATAGTATGCAGGGTCCTTAAAAGTTAAAAATAGAACTACCCCAGATCCAGCAAGTCTATGACTAGGTATCTACTCAAAGAATACAAAAATACTAATTCAAAGGGGCACATATATATGTTTATACATATGTTTATAGTAGTATTTTTTTTAAAAGAGAACTTTCCTTTATTTTTTTTTAAAGATTTTATTTATTTATTCATGATAGTCAGAGAGAGAGAGAGAGAGGCAGAGACACAGGCAGAGGGAGAAGCAGGCTCCATGCACCGGGAGCCTGACGTGGGATTCGATCCCGGGTCTCCAGGATCGCGCCCTGGGCCAAAGGCAGGCGCCAAACGGCTGCGCCACCCAGGGATCCCTGTTTATAGTAGTATTATCTATCATAGCAGAATTACAGAAAAAGCCCAAATGTTCACCAACTGATGATTATATACATATATGTTATTTATCTTATATATGTGTGTGTGTGTGTGTGTTATATTACATACACATGGCACACAATGGAATATTACTCAACCTTAAAAAATAATGAAATCTTGCCATTTGCAATGGTATGGATGGAGCTAGAGAGATTATTCTAAGTGAAATAAGTCAGTCAGAGAAGGACACATACTGCTTGATTTTACTCATATGTGGAATTTAAGAAAGAAAATAAATGAACTTAGGGAAAGAAAAGGAGGGGTAAACCACAAAGCAAACTCTTAAACTATAGAGAACAAATTGATGTTTACCGGAGGAGAGGTTGGTGGGAAGATGGGCCAATAGGTGATGGGGATTAAGGAGGGCACTTGTGATGAGCATCTGATATAGTGTTGAATCACTCTGTTGTGCATCTGAAATTAATATTACACTGTATGTTAACTTGAATTTAAATAAAAAAACTTTTTTAAAAGATGTGAAAGAATGGGTTGGAATATAACCGAATACTACTTTTTTTTTTTTTTTTTATTTTTGTAACAAGGGAACAGATTGCCTCATACAAGACAACTTTTCAAAATCAAATTATTTCAGTACAATTTAAAAGAATATTTTTTAGGGGCATCTGAGTGGCTCAGTCCGTTAAGCATCTGACTCTTGGTTTCTGGTCAGCTCATGATCTCAGAGTCCTGGGATTAAGATTGTGTTTCATGCTCAGTGTGGAGTCTGCTTGTCCCTCTACCTCTGTTCCTCCCCTGCTCTCTCTCTTTCTCCCAAATAAGTAAATAAAATCTTAAAAAATATATATATTTCTTAAAACTCATTCTTTTTCACTACTACAGCACTGTTCTAGGCACAGAATTTTTAATTTTAAATTTTTGTAAGTTAAATGAATCTACTATTTGAGTTGTATTATTGAATTTATTCCTCCTGGATACCATGTAACTGTGATTACCATTGATTACAATTGTTTCACAACCTACCTGTACAATGCTGACAAAAGAAATCCGGTTAAAACATTGGCAATCGGGGAACAGGATGTGGAGTAGAGCTACTTACTAGATTGGCGTAATCACACTCCTGCCAGAAAGAATATGGTGCAGAAACCCCTCCATTTTTGCACGGTAAAGCCAAATCACCTCAGTGGGGGGCACCCTGAGTGTCCTTTTTGCACCACTGTTGCTAGCTCTGCATGGGATGGGTGCTGGTTATTGACCTTTACCTCTGCTGACTACGTGCTCCCCAAGAGGGAAAACAGTGGCCATGGAGAGAACGTGTAATGCCCCTAAAAATCTCCAACAATTTTCCTCGAGGATTTTTCCCTTGTCGTATTTAGATCCCACAAGCCCCCACGCATCTGTCTCTAGTCCTATGAATTCCCACTGCTTTTCAGAGAGAATATTACAGGGAGATATTAAACCCACCATGGCTGAGCCCTAAGAGTGGAGGATGACAAATGAAAAGTAGAGTTGAAAGAGCCATCTGTTTTCCTTACGTGACATCCACCACAACATTTGTAATGGGATTAACATTATTCCTTCCAGCCTGAGTCAGGAGCGTCCCTGCTTTATCTGCAAAGGTACTCCACTTAATTTGTTTTCCCGGTGATGGATGTGTGATTGGATTTAAGAGCATCATGGGGAATCAGATGTGCATGCCTAGAGTGAAAGAGCACAGTAAAGAATTATAGGTAGAATGTTACAAAAGTAATATTTTTGCTGAAGTCATTTGGATAAGGGAGAAAAAAAATTGATGCTATAGAGCTGGAAGGCCCCGGTAACAGGATGTTCTAAGGCGACCTATTGCTCTCCTGTATTCCCAAGGGATGACAGTGTGACCCTTACATCCGGGTGGGCTGTGATAAAACATGTGGACTCTTCCTCTCTGAGAGGGAGTAAATGGCCCTCTGAACCCCAAATGACACTAGAGTCACTGCTCCTTGGAATCCTGCTTCAATTAAGATAGAATTCCCGTTTTTTCCATATTCTTAAGATGTAGGAATAAATCACAAAACAACACACAGGCCTGGGTAACAGTTTACAAGATGAGGTTAACTCCTATGCTTTGCAGTCGGCCTTGGTTACCAACTCATTACCTTAAAATAGAGCCGACTCATGTATTAAAATCGAAGACATCCTGAATTGCTTATGTCTTCGCAGCCGTTTACTTAGTGGAGACAGGATGATTAATAATATTAATCAACTTAATTTAAATGCCAGAGGGTAAATATTTTAGGTCACATGTTTCGGTGCACTATTTTTGCAAATGTTGCTGGAGATAAATGAGTGTATTTTACATACACAAAGTCTATATACATTTTCTAAGCATTGATATATGATTAATTTTAAATCTTTTATGACCTAAATGTGAACATTTTAAAAGCTCATTAACAAATTCCCCGGCTTTCAGATACTTCCAGGAAAGTTATTTACAAGCTCTTTTTAAACCGTATTTGACAAGAAAAAAAAGAAAAAAAGAAAAAAGAAAGAAAGAAATCTTACTGCCTTGAAAATATAGCAGGAAATCTGGGATTTCGGGGACACCTGGGTGGCTCAGTTGGGTGAGCATCTGACTCTTGGTCTCCACTCGGATCATGATCCCATGGTTTGTGGGACTGAGTCCCACATTGGGCTCCAATAATCGGCAGGGAGTCGGCTTGAAGATCCTATCCCTCCGCCTTCCCCTGCCCCCAACTCGCAAGCATGTGTGCATACTCTCTCTCTTTAAGGTAAATGAACTTAAAAAAAAAATTAAAAATCTGGGATTTTCAGGACATATATTCCTGCTTTTGTTTAATGAAATGTAAATATTTTAAAAATAATGAAAATATAGTGACTACCATAAAACTTCCTTGTCAGAGTCCTACTATTTTGTGACAATCATTTTGGAAAAGGTCGTCTCTTCTCTCGTCCTCCAAGCTTAGCTGCCAGCGCTTCAGATTCTGTCTTTGATTCCTGAGTCACCTGGTCTGATCCAGATGCTCATCCCTGGACCTTCACAGCAGAGTAGGGTTGCTTGTCACTTAACACTAACGATCCCACAGTTGGTTGTTTCCAGTTGAACCATTGTCTTCCCTTGTGTGCCTCTCCTAGTCCAGGCAACCAGGGGCCACGTCTGTCATGAAACCTGAATTAGAGCCATGTGTAATGGTTGGCGCTCTGGGCTCTGACCTTGAACTAGAGACTTATTCAGCGTGTGATGTATAAAATTAGGGACACAAGAATGAATGGCCACATCTATAAATGGATGAATACACTGGGGGGGGGGGGCACAGATCAGCTACTACTCCTGCCTCCATGTAGTCACAATCTTGTGCACTTGTTAATCAATTAATGATAATGAAATGCAAAACAGAGTAGCTTTCGCCTGGGTGGCTCAGCAGTTGAGCATCTGCCTTCAGCCCGGGGAGTGACCCCAGGGTCCTGGGATCAAGTCTCACATAGGGCTCCCAGTAGGGAGCCTGCTTCTCCCTCAGCCTGTGTCTCTGCCTCTCTCTCTCTGTGTCTCTCATGAATAAATAAAATATTTAAAAAAAAAGTGTTATGAGAATATCCAAATGTACATCTACTTGAAAACATTTCATGATTCTTCTCTTTCTAAAGGGAAAAATGGACAGGCATCTTCACCCTTCAAGGGAGGGTCTCTATGGAACCCAAATAACCTTCCTACCAAGAATTGCAACCCGAAGATTTTAGCACATTTTTGTCTTTTCCCAGCACACTAATATCCTCTCTTCATTGCTTCCATATACAAGCTCAAACCACTTTCTCCTTTTCAAACCACGTCATATTGACTAAGGTAAACTTCAACACTGGTTACGTGCAAACATCCTTCTGCACTTTCAGACACACATCTCACGATGGCTTCCTATTTTATCTTTAAAAAAGCAAGCGATCTGAAAATATAAATCCACAATTTTTTTTTCTATCATGTCTACCAACTTACCAAGATACAATGCCTTACACTCTGCCTTTTCTCCTGCTTTTATGGAAACACTCATTTAGAGGAGCGTTTGGAGGAGAAGCCAACCCCTCTCCTTTTCCACCAAGCTCTGCCCCTGTTTCTTGCCCAGAGTACCGTTGTGGCAACTCCCCATTCTTTTTCCTACACTTCTAACTTGTCCTTCTCTACTGGATTATTCACAACAACACAACATACATTTGTAATCATACAGTTTTTTTTAAGACTTTATTTATTTATTCATGAGAGACACAGAGACAGGGAGAGAGGCAGAGACACAGGCAGAGAGAGATGCAGGCTCCATGCAGGGAGCCCGATGCAGGACTCGATCCCCGGTCTCCAGGATCACTCCCTGGGCTGAAGGCCGATGCTTAACCGCTGAGCCACCCAGACTGCCCAAATCATACAGTTTTGGAGGCAGGCTCTAAAGCTAAGGCATTAGTATGGCTGGTTAGTTCTGGAGGCTGAGAGAACAATCCACTTACTTGTCTGTTCAGCTTTTAGAAGATGCTTATATTCTTTGACTCATGGAATCTTCCTTTTATCACTCTGACTTTTGCTTCTGTCGTCACATTTTCTGCTATTGAGTGATCCTCCTGCTTTCCTCTTATAAGGATCCTTGTGATTACACCAGATGCAACCAGACAAGATTATTTCTCCACCTGGAAGTTTTCCACTTAATCACACCTCAAAATGTGTGTGCGATAAAAATAACATATCGACAGCTCCTGGGAATTAGGATATGGACATCTTTGGGCGACCACTATGCAACCTACACATCTATCACCTAAAAAGAAAAACAAATTATCTCTTGATCCTACCTCTACAAGCATATCCCAGTATCTGTGTCATCCTTAACATCGTAAATCCTTGGAAGTGTCACTATTTCTGCTCTGTCTCCTCTTCTTATTCTATCTTGAACACAATTTCAAGAGTCTTTCATACCTACCGCTGCACAAAGCTCATGTTAAGTTTGCCACCATCAGCATTACTACATCCTAAAGTCAACCTATTCACTGGACTTCTTAGCAGCATTTAACAAAGGCAATTTCTTTTCCTCCATAGCTCCTTTGAGGAGTTTGCATTCTCCTGTTAATCCTCCCGCCTTCTTAATTTCCTTCTAGCTTCTCTTCATCTCCTTAACTCAATGTCCTAGGGCTCAGTCTTTGAATCATCCATCTTCTCAATCTGTGGTCATTCCCTTGGTAATCTCGTCCAGATTTAAGACTTTAAACACCATTCACACTCGAAGTCTGTATATCAAGCCCGAAGGTCCTAATAAACTCTGGACTCTTCTTCAACTAATAGATATTCAAATGAAATGTTCAAAAACATGACTCCCTCATCTTCCACTCCAAAAATCTCCTCTACTCAGTGGAAGATTCAGTCTCCCATTTCTTAAATAAAACCTACAGTCATTCTTGGTTTCTCATTTTTTTCTCACATTCTCAATAATCATTTTCTGTACCCTATATTCTCTGTCTTCAAATAATATCTGATATGTGGGCACTCTAGCACTCCTTCCAAGACTCCATTATCCTTTGCCTGGTTCACTGCAATGGTCTCTGAACCTGGCTCCTTGCTTCCACCATTCTCCCCTTCAGGACATTGTCAACACTGCTATTGAAAGATCATCTTTAAATATAAAGTCAGAACATGACATGTATTTGATGTAGGAAATGAAGACAAAAGAAAAAAAGATAAGTCCCCTTACTACTTACAGTCCATTGACAAATCCTTGAAACAGGGAATGTGACCTTCCTGTTAGAGCTTAGCTGTCTGGTTCTTTGCTGGGGCAAAAAGGCAATTTAGCTTAACAGACCCCTCTCTCATCACCACCTCTAACCTGTGAGTCAATTTGAACATATAAATTCCTTTGAAAACTTCCAATTTCAACCCACCCCCAAGATATATGTTAGCATTCATCCCTCCAGCATATGACCCAGCAATATACATCTGAAGGGTCTCATGACTGAGGTTTTATTAGATAGTAACAAATGACTGTTTCCTAACAATAGTCCCCTCAAGTCCTGGAAAGTTTGTTTCCAAAATTCCAGATTAATGCTAATCCCTAATCCCCTCCCAATTTAAATTTACCTAATGGACCACCCCTCCCACCCCCAGTGCAGTTTTTTCTGCCCCACAGATCCTGTCCCTGTGCTTTATTTAATAATACCACCTTTCTGCACTGAAGATCTCTCAAGAATTAGTTTTTTTTTTTTTCAGGAATTACTCCTTAACCATTTGCTGCAACCCCAACATTTTCACATCACCAGGAACTGATATGGGGAATAGGGATATAGCAGTTATCAAAACCAATAAAAATCCATGTCCTTATCAAGATACACAAAAAACGAAACAAATAAATTAAATGCTTCATAGTATAAGGTGATAAATGTTATGAAGTATGGTGTGTTGAGATTGGAGTGGGGAGAAATTTTAAGTAGAGGAGGAGGAGAAATAATTTTTCTCTACCCTACTGAGTTCTTCCTTGAGACTCCCTGTAATACAGAACAGATTAACAAAGGAAAACAAACAAGTTTATTAACATGTATACCATACATATACGTGAGAGTTACTAAGAAAACTGAGTAACTCCCTGATATGGCCCAAGTCATCACCTTAGTTACCATCTTCAGCTAAAGAGAAAAGAAAGAGGTAGGAAGGGGGGAAGCTAGTGATGGGAGGTGACCAGGGAAGCATCATAAACAGGGTAAAGTTTGTTACACAGATATAAGTCCTGCCTTCACCACTGATGAGAATTCCTTGTGATTTAAAGTCTTCTTTCTCTTCCAAGTACACAGAGACAATTACAAATGGAAATTTCCTTTACACATGTAAATGTATCTTACAGAAGGGTAAACTACTTTTGTTTCCACAGCTTCTCCTGTGTCAGCTGTTTCTAAAAAAAAAAAAAAAAAAAAAAAATCATTTCGAAATAATCTTTATGCCAAAAAGGAATATGTGGCTACCCTTCAGTAGTCGGGATAAGTCAGGATAGATTTCACTGAGAAGGTGTAACAGGGCAAAGCTGTGAAATAAATGTGCCCTACAAATACCTGGAGGAAGATCTTTCTATCCAATAAGCAAGTCTGTCCTTTTTCTTGTGGCTACAGAAGAATAAACAAAAGACAGAGAGGAATACATTGAGGTCCTCCTTAATTGCAGTCAGATCATTTTCCATACTTTTTCAAAGCTTGTAGACCATAGTAAATTTTTGACTTATACTCTGTCTAATATGGGGGAGGCTTAGAGAAATTGTAGTAAATACGATGTAGGAAATGTTGAGGTTTGGAGCCGACTGCCAAGAACAATTAGTGAGACATCTTCAGTGCAAAAAGGCGGTTTTATTAAAGCACAGGGACAGGAGCAGAAAGATCTGCACTGGGGGTGGGAGGGGTGGTCCATTAGGTAAATTTAAATTGGGAGGGGATTAGGGACTAGCATAAATCTGGATCTTTGGAAACAAGCTTTCCAGGACTTGAGGGGACTAACTATTGTTAGGAAAAGTTCATTTGTTACTATCTAATAAAACCTCAGTCATGAGACCCCTCAGATGTAAATTGGTGGGTCATATGCTGGAGGGATGAATGCTAACATATATTTTGGGGGTGGGTTGAAATAAAGGAAGTTTTCAAAGGAATTCTTATATTAAAATAGACATAGGATCTTGAGGGGGTTGGGATGAGCTAAAATTGCCTTTGTCAACATTGATGCAGCTGAGTTTCTTAAGGAAGGTCACTCTACCTGTTTCAAGGACTTGTCAGTGGGCTGTAAGCAGTAAGGAAATTTTTTTTTCTTTTATCTTTGTTTCCTACATGACCAGGCATATTTAGTGATTGCTCAAAAAACACCTGTTGAATTGATAAAAGTTTAGTTATAAAAACAGACACATAAACAAGATATGAAACAATATAGTAAGTAAAATTAAAATATATATATTTTCATGAATTATTAAACACTTCAAGGAAAACGTTAACTGTGACTTTGACAATAGGATATTAAGTTGACTAACTTTGCCACCTTCATTGTGCACCATGGACATGAAACAAGCACAGATAATGTTATCAGTGATGATAGAATATGCACCACTGGAAAGGAATGAAAAGCACCTTAAATGTGTTGATATGCAGAATAGATGACAGAAATCAGCAGAGAGCTAAGGAAGGTTCATGCTGAAAAGATACATAAAAAGTGTCATCCATCACAGCACTTTTGGCATATGATAAGAAATTTTGAGTAAGATCTTTTGGTTATAGCTAAGTATAAAACAATAGTAAGAGAAGGACGCCCTAGTGGCTCAGCAGTTGAGCATCTGCCTTGGGCCCAGGGCGTGATCCTGGAGAATCGGGATCGAGTCCCACGTCGGGCTCCCTGCATGGAGTCTGCTTCTCCCTCTGCCTATGTCTCTGCCTCTCCCTTTCTCTCTGTCTCCCATGAATAAATAAATAAAATCTTAAAAAAAATAATAGTGAAAAAGGGTGAAAACAAAATTTAGGTTCAGAATATAGAGTATAAACCTAAATCAGTGGATCATAGGGAAAAAAAATTAAAAGGATCATAATGATGTCAGTAATTCATATAGTTCACAACATGTTAGAAATGAAATTTTATAATCCTCATAAAGACCCATAAAATTAGTAGAGTCCTTTGCTCAAGGTCAATAGCCAACTTGTTCTTGTTATGCTGAAGACCAAGCACTTCCAGGAATACTGACTCTCATTAGCAAAGAGAATCATGGTAACAGGCTTTGCTGGTTGGTATCCTACTTACAATGGTGCTTGAGAAAGATTGGTTTAAGGCAACAGGGCAAGGGCAAAGGACAAGTGGTAGGGACACAAATCAATATGTGATATTGTTTAGCTGAGTCCTAACCTTGAGAGGAAAGTGATGGTAACAATGTCAAACATTGAAAAAAAAAAAAAAAAAAAAAGAAAAGAAAAGAAAAAGAAAGAAAGAATCCATTCAGTAGGGGTGCATGGGTGGCTCAGTGGGTTAAGAGGCTGACTTTGGCTCCAGTCATCCTCTCAGGGACCTAGGATCCAGCCCTGCATTGGGTCCCCTGCTCAGTGGGGAGCCTGCTTCCCCCCTCCCTCTGCTGTTCCCCTTGCTCATGCTCCCTGGCATGTGCACACGCTCTCTCTCTGTCAAATAAAAAAATAAATAATCTTAAAAAAAATTAAAAAAATCCATTCAGTTGAAAGAAAATTGACAAAAATAAAGATGAGTTCAGTCTCTACGTATTCCAGAGAGAATGTTCCTTAGAAAGGGTTTTTTATCACTATAAATTTAATTCAGATCCAATAATACAAACTAAAGGTATCATTTTCTTTCCAGAATAGAGTCTAATTTACTTATATGTCAAGATCATGACTACTTTTAGTCCTAAGCTTACAAACTTTAGTTATCTTTGATGCATTTCTTTCAACTTCCTATAAATCTTGTCAGCCAGTTTCATCTGTTGTTTTTTTTTTTTTTTTTTAATTTTCATATGCACCTCCTTAATCCAAATTATATTTAGGGGAAAAAACACTCATTTGCTTACTATTGCTATTCCTAATTTAAGATTTAAAAACTGGAACTCTAGAAGGATAATGACTTATAAAAAAAAAAAAAACACTGCTTGATACTGTATATCAGAAAATACACATTTTCAAATTTCAAATCTAGGTTTCCTTGCACCAAACCACTGTGCCTCCAATGAAATCTAAACTTGGTAGAGTGTCTCTTCCAACTTTCTCCAAATCCCAGCCTTCCCACAACTTCCACTTTACCCCATCAACTTTATGTGAGAGAATGTATACATCATGATGATGCTTTTGATCCATCAACATGAAACTTTTGCCTTCGATTGTTTAATTGATTCTTATAAGGAATAAGTGAACTAACTAGGGATGCCCCCTGTAACAGAGATGAGAAAAATGAGATATTTAGACTTACTTTTATAGGAGAAGAAAAATATTCTCCCCTCTATCTTCCTAAGTCATCATCTCCTGTTTCAGAAAGACACAGGAGGGACAGAGTGTCCTTTTTCACTGGCTATTTCTCAGACACCTTTAATCCAAAAATCACTATGACAAAATGGCATATTTTGCAGTGATATATTCTGAACCCCTACACTTAAATACTCCTATATATCAGAGGAGATAAGTTTATCATCTGTTGCTTAGATGCAACCTCCTAGAAGGGTAGAATGAGCGAGGTGTCAGCTCAAGATAAGGTGATTTTTCTAATAAGTCAACCTCAACGAGGAGAGAGTCCCCATTAACACAAACCTAAAGCAACAGTGACAGTAGCAGCCATCACCTCCTCTCCCTCCCTGACACACAGAATAAGGTTGGTTATGATGCTGATGACGAGATGAGTATTCTTGACCATGAGACAAACTTGCTGCCCAATAAAGGGCATCTGCAAATCTGATTCTCAAGGAACTGGATTTTCCGTCTTTATAATCTCACCTGTTTAGAAGAGATGAAAGCCGTCTGACAGGTCTTTCAGATCAGCAGGTTTGATGGAGTTGATTCAACCGACCTATACACACGATCCATTTACTTCTGCAATACACACCTCAAGGACAGGGTACAGGCTTTTGCAACCCAGAAAGAAGAAGTTACCGGAGCAGTGAATAATTTTATCATTGCCTTATTAGTCAGAAGTAATTGTCATAGCCTGTAAACTAATACATAAATAAGACTATCTACCAAAATAGGATTTTTTTTTTTTTAACGTGCTGTGCTTCTGGCTGTACCTTGTTTCTCAGCTATGATTATAATATGAATGCATTTATTTTAAGTGATGGATAGTGTAATCATTTTTCACATTTGTTGGGAATGTGAATTTTGCATCTCTAGCAGTATTTTATTCTAATAGAATCATGTCATTGCTGGGAAAGTACATAAAGTTTGCTCCTCTTTTATGATTTAAGAGGAAGTTGTTTTCTAAAACTCAGACATTGTAGTGCATCTGCTGTAATTACAGTTCCACAATTATGGTTTAATAAGCTGTGAAACACCTACAGGTACTCCACATGGTAATTTCTGTGACAGCACAGACAGTGGGTAGAGCTTGTCATATGTACTTAGAGGATCTCAACTTGCAGCAAGTGTTTTGACGGTTCACATTAATAATGGTTGAATGCACACACATCTCATACATTTAAAAATATTTAGAACTCAATTAACACCTGGCCAACTGAATTTGAGTCTTTTAGGGAAATAAGAATAAGGATAGTCCTCATTTTGAGTCCCCCGAAGTTCCCTCATCTCATGGTGTTTAAACTCCAAAGCAAAAATCTCTTTTCTTTACCTTTTCAAAGGAAGAAAATCTCTTTGCAGCCTGACAGACCGGAAATTTATTCTGACTCCATGACTTGAATAAATGCATTTGGGTAAGAAACTTGAAATCCTAAAGCCTCAGTTTCCTTTCCTGCAAAATGACAATTGTAGGAGTCCTATTATGGACGTATGTAAGAACAAGTGAGTTAAGATATAGAAAGCAGTTGGCAAAGCTGAGCAAAGCCCTAACTGTTCACCATTATTTGTATTTTAAAAGATGTCACAGCACACCTGTTCACAGTTTTCCGTATAGCCGTGTCTTTTTCTGACCTTTTGATTATTATGTTACCTTATGTATAATGATACGTGAACCTGTGCTGTTTTTGAAAAGGTGGCGATGCTTTTAGCTACTCTACGGATACCACCTACAGGATTACTCTCCAGTCAGCTACCATAAGGATATAATAACTACTGTGTATCTGACAACGTCCACTCCATTGGCTTCCTAATCCTCACCACTGACCACGTGGAAAGCCAAAGTAATTGTTCAGAAAACCCACGCTGCCCTAGCTTTCTGGATCTCTGTCAATTAGAGAAAGTACCTGAAAGAAGGTGTAGGTAGGACTCACTGATTTGAACGTTTGTGAACAGGGTTGTTTTCATGCTTTCTCCACTTACCCATCAGATAGGATGGTTTCTGTATATTGCCCATCTACTCTTCAGGAGACAATACTCCCAGAAGTGATACCCACTGAAACAAGGACTTGAGGAGAGAACATCAGCATTAAATATTACTGATTTGTCTGTCCAGTGAAATTTAAGTCCACAGATGCAAGTGTCTGCTTACATCAGTCAAAGGACCTCATACTCTGAATCTCAAAGGAAAGCCAAAATACCCCACACTAATTATTTGGGAAATAAAGAACTTAGTAAAACATTTAGATAATGCTCCTTCCATGGCATGCATGCCTCTGGGTCTTTGCACACGTTTGACTGATGTGTCAGGGATGAGGGCGTGGGGAATGTAGATTTAAAAAAAAAAAAAAATACCTACAAGGATTTACTGGTGGGACTTGGTGGAGAAGTAGCTGGATCTTGGTCTTAGCTCCCCAAGTTCATTCAGATCACTTACAAAGTTCTCTAGCCATTGGGACATCATCAGCATGCCTTTATTTGCTATATTTTCTTTTATCCTAATAACTATTTACTCTTTGGAAATTGAGAGTGTGTGTGTTTGCTTGTTTATTTTAAATTTAGAAATTGAAACTGAAATATGTAGTATTCAGGTAATGCACGCCAGGGAGCTAAGATCAACCTTCTGTGTTACAGCCTTTTCAACCCATTATAAATGATGTGAATCTGTACACATTTTCCTTCAGCTAAAATTGAAACTCTTCTCACAGAAATGTTATCTGAATTTTTCTCTATTTTTCTATTTCAATTCCCTAGGTAAAAACAAAACAAAACAAAAAACAAAAACAGAAAACAGAAAACAAGTCCTCAAATACTCAAAAAAAATGGATGTAAAATACTTTACTAAGATAAGTTTGCCATAAACAATATGCATGCGTAGATAAGTTGGCTCTTTCTGAGTTAGTGTTGAAAATACAGCCTGTATTTTCAGGAGAATATATCCAACTGACCCATTTTCTTATCCAGTGGATTACAGGAAACAGTCACGATATTCTGCGGCTTAATTTTTTAGTCGAAGGCTTACCATCCATAAATGCTAGACATGGTTATAGCTGATAGATATCATGCTTGGATTCTGACCCAGAATTTAATTTTTTAAAATAATTTATTTATTTATTCGTAAGAGACACACACACACACACACACACAGGCAGAAACACAGGCAGAGGGAGAAGCAGGCTCCTCAAGGGTAGCCTAATGTGGGACTTGAACCCTGACCTGGGATCACGCCCCGAGCCAAAGGCAGATGCTCAACTGTTGGGCCACCCAGGTGTCCCAAGAATTTACATTTTCATAAGGGGTTCTGTATTAATTTGCTAGAACCATCCTAACAGAGTATCAGAGAGTGGATGGATTAGATAACATTTATTTCTCACCATTGTGAAAACTGGAAGTCCAAGACCAAGATGTCAACAGGGTTGGTTCCTTCTGAGCCTTGACTTTCCATTTGTGGATGGCTGTCTTCTCCCTGTCTTTGTTAATGACCTCCTTGATGAGTTATAGGGGGAGATTACAGCAGTTGTTCAAATAAGGAGGTCAGGGATTAGCTCCCAAAGCCAGGAGTCCCTGATTAGGGGTGAATGGATTTCTTTTATTTTGCCTTAGGATGAATATTTAGAAATAGGAGTTTATCATCACAGGTAAAGGTGGACATAAGTTTGCACACGTCTTTAGAAAAGGTGCCCAGGACAGGCAGGGTATGTTATGGTAATGATGCTTGCACTCCTCCCAGGGTGAGACTTGGACATTATAATGAAGCAAGGAGGAGGGACTAGGGTCATGCTCAGAGAGCTGGTATAAACTGGGTGGGGTCTTGGGCTCTTTAACTCAGGTGAGGAATGAAGGGCCTTTCCTTACTTTTGAAACAGCACTTGGAATTTTACTGCTGTTTTATTGTCTGTGATACGGGTAGGCTACTTCCTGGACTGGTTAAGACTGTTTCTGCATTCCCCATGTCTCCTTAAATGTATCCTTAACTCTTGAGGTTTTTGCATTTCTTTGTTAATTCTGACACCTCCTAGGAAGTCCTGCAAGAAGTGTGCTCAGGCAAATAGGAGGAAAAATCACAGAAAATAGCTGGCAGCCCCCAAAGACTACTCTTTCTGGGGTTTCCTGACTCTTTCTGCTTACCTACAACTTCAAATTGTCTTCCTACTGTATGTCTCTGTGTCCTAACCTCTTCTTAGGAGGACACTGATCATACTGGACTAGAGCTCCTCCCCATGACCTCATTTTAACTAAATCACCTTTGCAAAGACCCAGTCTCTAAACTCAGTCATTTTGGGAGGTACTTAAGGTTAGAACTTTAACATATGAATTCTGGGATACACAATTCAGTGTACAACACCTACAAATATGCAAAATTAAAAACAACCAAACAAACATTATGCATCTAAGCCCTCTCTTATAATTGAGAGGATTCTTTGCATTATTACTTCTTCCTCCTCTTTGTCACTTGACTCCATCCAAATTCTCTGTAGCTCTGCTCTTTGCCTCCTCTGTGCTTCTGCAGGTTTACTGCCCACTGAGGGTCAGATCTCTTGATCTTGTTCTCCTAGTACTTTCCATTCTGAATCTTCGAGGGTTGCTCTCATGAGCAACTTTGCCTCTTCCATGTGACTGAGCAGATGCTGATAATGAATGACTGGATACCTCCAACGCATCCTGAGATCAACCTCCACTAGTTTGTCTGTAATGTCATAGAAAAGAATGAGACAAGAAGAGTAAGGAAAGGTAATATAACATCTTCACCCAGGGTTGATCTCTGCAACCAGCCTCTTTATGTGTTCTCACATTTTTGCTTTTATAGTAGTCGCTGAATCTATAAGGCACGCTTTAAAAAAGTGTGTGGGCTGCTAAAACCCTTGGAATTTCCTAAGCTATAAGACAATCTAAAGATCTTTTGTTATAATATTTGGTCTTTTGTGCTCAGTTCCTGAAATCACTTCAGAACTGTAAATGTGAAATGGGTGTCTTGTTATTCCTAGTACAAGCTCCTTTCAATCACATGTGAGTTTATGTTAATGAGGTGATTTTGGGAAAACCTCCTGGAATAGGGCTGGTTCCCAGGGGAACAATCAGGTGATTAGGGGGTCAGAATTTTACTTCCACCCCCACCTCCGGGGGGAAGAGAGGCTGGTGATTGGCTTCAACCACCACTGATGGATACCAGTGATTTAATCAATCCTGTTTATGTAATGAAGCCTCCATAAAAGCCCCAAAGGATAGGGATTGGAGATGAAATGGAATGGAGAAAGAGTGGGTGCCCCAGAAGAACAGGGAAGTTCCACCCTTCCCTTCCTGTATACCTTGTCCTATGCATCTCTTCCATTTGGCTGTTCTTGAGTTCTATCCCATATAGTAAGCCCATTACCTAGTTGCTAAGTTGTTTTCTTGAATTCTGTGAACCACTTCAGGAAATTAATAAAGCCCAAGGAGGATGCTATGGGAACCTCCAAACTATTGTCAGTCATCCAAAAACACAGGTGACAACCTGGGCTTCCAGTTGGCATCTGAAGTGGGAGGAGGGGCAATCTCATAGGACTGAGTTCTTACCCTGAGGGTCCTATACTGTTTTCAAGCAGGTAGTGTGAGAATTAAGTTAATTGCTTGGTAATGTTGAAGAAAACACAAATTGGAGCAATCATCTTAATTGTTGTGACGTGACCTAGCATTCGGGAATCAGTCCAGTTGCTTCTTTCAGATAGTTAGAAATTGAACTCTATCAATTCTAGTTCCCATACACATTGTATGTATTGAAATTTTAAGTAAGTTATTCGTAAAAGGCACTGTTATCTCTCAAGTAATGCAGACTGATTTTTTTGATCACATAGAACAACGTCTTGTCAAAATGTGGATGAAGATATAATTTAAATTTACAATTTACATCGGTAGCTGGCATTTCTAGTCAAGAATTTCTGCTAATGTAAATAATACATATAGCTATATATATATATATATATATATATATATATATCAAAATGCTATTTATCTTTGTGTGTGTTGTTGTTTTATCAAATCACTAAATAAGGTAGGGCAGCAATTCCTAGGAACACTCAGGTCTCATCATTTGAAATCATGATTCTCTGCGCTTGGAAGAAATCTCCCTAATATTTCTTCTGTACATGCTCTAAAATCATAGATAATATCAGTACTAGCTGCATTTTCCTTTGTGGAATTGTGTAAAACTTCTGGACATGAGAGACTCCATTTTGGGAAAAGCTCCATTTTCTTTCTAAAACAAGTGACTCATGAACTCTGGAACTGGGCAAAAAGACCCTTAGACTGAGTGAGAAGGAATGAGTATTTTGCAAGTAGTTATCCGTAAAGTCAATAGGACAACTTGCATCTTGACCATACAACTCTGGAGATGAACGTTCTGGAGACAGAATAGTTCGCTAATACATACCAGGAATGGATCCATTTGTTAACACCAATAGAATAGTTGATCAATATATAACCCAAAGCAGCTCAACCTAATAGTACTAATCGGCTATTTTCTTGTCTTTTATCCACCTCATGTAATTGACCCCTCTTCCCTTTTCTCACAAAACCCCCTTGCTTTCATCGCACAGGTAGGACTGCTACTGACTACTATTGAATCTGTGCTCCCCAGATTGTGATTCTTCTATCACAATAAGCATTTGTTTGTTCCTCATGGTACCTTTTTATCTTCAGGTTGCCACCTTTGAAAGGATCCCTCAAAGTCTGGCTCAAATGCTGCCATTTGTGTAAGGCTTGAACTTACCTTCAGAACACAATATTCTTACTATAATTTGATTTCTATTACACATACTAATAACACTTTTCGGTGTAACATTCTAAGCTATTAAAATTCTCTGAATGATTAATGTGTTATAGTCCTATTTTCTTCAAAGCAAAGCAGGCACTTTGTCACCTTTATACAATCCAGACTCCACACTAAGTCCATGGAAGTTGTTCCATAAATACCTATTCATTGCCTGATTAGATCATATGATTTTACTGAAGCTACTTTGCCTTGTAATTATGCTGTATTTATTCCGTTATGAAAATGAGTTCTAATTTCCTAATGAGCAATGGAGAGATATCCAAAAAAAAAATGATCCAGGAACAAACTGGAATATAAGGTGATGCAGATGGCGCATTATAACTACCTTTGAGCAGCACTCTGTCATATATAATCTGCTTATGGTTGACCAAAAGATGATGGAGTTTTTAAAACTATTTTCTGTAGAAAGCCAAGTTTTATGTTCAAAAGACTTCATAATTCTCTTTCAATAATTGAGAAGGGATTTGTGTGTGTAATTCCTGGTAAACTTGATGAACATTATGGAATTTGTGTTTGAAGTCAGAGGATTATCACATCATGTATGTATTTGTATTTAGATTAAAAAAATATATAATACACTAGTGACTCTATGTATTAGCCAATTAGTCTATAAGTAGCAAGTAATTAATTAATCTGGATGGACTGAGGCTCCCTCAACTCCAACAGCCAAATCCAGAGCCCCTGAATAGCTATGAGTAGTAGATCTTCTAGGAAAACTAACACTCTATGCCCTTGAATAGTACACCTTGCAGGAACGTAAGGGAGGACGCCCACTAAAAAGAGGGACAAGGAAGACTGGTGAAGACTGGACCAAATAGCCTGCACCAAGATGGATCGCAGCACTGAACTTTCACCCGCTGTCATCTTCCTAAAAATCGTGCCCAGGGTGGAGGTGGTGGAGATTGAACCGGCTAACAAGATGTGCAATGTACACAGAAGCATGTTCTGTCCACTGTGCCTGCACACCCAACCTCCTAGATTTCCCTGCCTCACTATGTTTAGACCTCACCCCTTTCCCACCCCAGTTCCTTTAAAACTTTTCCCAACCTTTGTTCTGAAAGTCAGCCTGAAGGACATTTTCCTTCTATGCTATCTCCCTTGTGCTGACATATAAGACCTAATAAAAGCCTCACGTGGAATTCCTGTTTGGCCTCTAATAAATTTCAATTGCTTGGAAGGCCAAAGGGCCTGAGTCAGTAGCATGGGGATTTCATATCTTTAAATATTTTGTAAATTGACCCTTATTTGAAAACCTAAGGGTAAATGAATTCAATCCCCCTCCTGAAAGTGTCAGAATAACATAAACAGGACTGAACAACAGAATGGCCCCAGAATCTAGATAAAGATCATGGACCTGTAAGGAAACTTGTACTGCTGTTGAACCCTTCAAAAACATAAGTGACCCTGAAAAAATCTTATTCTAAATTGTTTTTCCGCTGAAAGTTTTGGAAATACATTAAACTACGTTGACTCCAAGGAAGTAAGCATTCAAAGAAGTGTTAGATGATTAATATCATTGATGCTATAAACACGATTAATTCATATTATTCATGAACCATTGCAGGTCAAATAAGATACCATACAAATACATAAAAATATGTATTGCATAAGAAATTGAATGAAAAATTCATCAAAATACAATAGCAGTGATAGAATTGGCCATTTTCTTTGCTCTTCATCTGATTTAGTCAACAGATAATAATAAATAGAAATAAAGAAAATCCAAATTAATAATATGGTGGATTTCTATCTAATATATAAAAGCATAGGGGATCCCTGGGTGGCGCAGCGGTTTGGCGCCTGCCTTTGGCCCAGGGCGCGATCCTGGAGACCCGGGATCGAATCCCACATCAGGCTCCCGGTGAATGGAGCCTGCTTCTCCCTCCGCCTGTGTCTCTGCCTCTCTCTCTCTCTCTGTGACTATCATAAATAAATAAAAAGTTAAAAAAAAAAAAAAAAGCATAAAACTGCAGGATGAAATTTATTTATTTATTTATTTATTTATTTATTTATTTATTTTAAAGGCTTTATTTATTCATTCATGAGAGACACAGAGAGAGACACAGGCAGAGGAAGAAGCAGGCTCCATGCAGGGAGCCCAATGTGGGACTTGATCCTGGGACTCCAGGATCACATCCCGGGCCAAAGGCAGGTGCTAAATCAGTGAGCCACCCAGGGATTCCTGAAAATATTTATTTAGTAAATTTCTGTGTAGCCATGGGAAGAGATAGACATTATGTTTAACATAATATTTTCTTTTCTCTTCTTTTTTTTTCTTTTCTTTCTTTTCTTTTCTTTTCTTTCTTTTCTTTTCTTTTCTTTTCTTTTTCTCTTTCTTTTCTTTTCTTTTCCTTGTATTTTCTTTCTTTCTTTTATTTTCTTCTTTTCTTTTCTTTCTTTTCCTTTCTTTCTTTCTTTTCTCTTTTCTTTTTCTTTTCTTCTTTTCTTTTCTTTTTTTCTTTTCTTTTCTTTTCTTTTCTTTTCTTTTCTTTTCTTTTCTTTTCTTTTCTTTTCTTTTTTTGTTGTTAAAGACATTATTTATTTGAGAGAGAGAAAGGGAGTGAGAAGGCCCAAGAAGGGGGAGCAGCAGAGGGAGAGGGAAACCTAGACTCTCTGCTAAGTAGGAGCCAAGGGGCTCAATTCCAGGGCCCTAGGATCATGACCTGAGCCGAAGGCAGAAGCTTAACCAACTGAGCCACCCAGGAGCCCCTCATTGACCCCATTTTAGTCAGGCCCCTGAACCTTATCCTGATCCTGTCTGGGCACTTCACTGTAAAATGCAGTTTTAGCAGGAACCACATATCCTTATATATATTTTTAAGATTTTATTTATTTATTCATGAGAGTCAGAGAGAGAGAGAGAGAGAGAGAGAGAGAGAGAGAAGCAGAGACATAGGCAGAGGGAGAAGCAGGCTCCATGCAGGGAGCCTGATGTGGGACTTGATCCTAGGACTCTAGAGTCATGCCCTGAGCCAAAGGCAGGTGTTAAACCACCGAGCCACCCAGGCATCTCCATACCCTTGATATTTGATAACCCTGGATATCTGATCAGGTTCTTCATCTTCTATCCTCCCCCAGGAGATGTCTGATTATCCTGGCTTGTCTTTGATAAGCATCCCCCTACCCTCTGCTATTTCCTCTTAGTGATTCTTTAAATGATTCATTTATTTATTTGAGAGAGAGAACAAGTGAGTGAGCAGGGAGGGAAGGTGTAGACGGAGAAAGACAGAGTCTTAAACAGACTCTGCCCTCAGTACAGAGCACAATGTGGGGTCTGATCACAAGACCCAAGATCACTACTGAACCCAAAACCAAGAGTCCAGTGTTTAACCTGCACCACCCAAGCACCCCTCCTCTTAGTGATTTCTATTTACTGACTTCTACCCTGTTCCTTGGTTATAAATTCCTGCTTGTTCATGCTTTGAGCCTGTATTGATGTATTTTCTCCCCAACAGTCCTGGATAAAATCTGTTGTGATCATTTTGCTGTCCAACTCTGTTTTTTTATTTGTTTGTTTGTTTGTTTGTTTGTTTGTTTTAGAACTTGTATCACATCCACTAACATTGTTTCACCAAAATAACTCTTTTGGATGCTGATGATTTATAATTTCATGTTTATGAAGTTTACCATAAAGCTCTTTTTAAAAAACGAGGCCAAATCCAAGATTAGCTCAAGAATGTATTTTACTGTTTACTTGAAAGGAAAATAAATGTCTAAATGTGGTTTTATAGGCTTAAAGAATTACTTTAAAACATTTGTTGTAAAATGCCTCTTTATCCCACTACTTAGAAATATAGTCTCAGAACAATCTCATGTAAGCAACAAAAACTTTCTGGGAGTCTGCTGAATGTTGAAAACACATGCTTATTTAATGTTATTTTGCAACAGGAACAAAATGAAACACAAAATTTCAAATAAACTGAGTACATCTTTTGTTTTCTTTTTTTAAAATGTGACATCTGAAGTGCAATTTTAGAAGAGACTATCATTACTATATCATTCTGTATTTACATATATATTTTATTTAGACATATTAAATATATTTAATATATGTACACCATATATATGTATTACCACATAAGGAATATAAAACATAAATTAGATTATTCAATCTTAATTTAGGAAAATAATTTATAGTATTCATTGACTTATGTAACACTACTGTTTTTTTGAATCTCTGTTCTATCCACTGAGTACAAAATAATTCATTTAGTCATTAATCTACAAAATCTCTGAGTGTCATTGAAAAAATGCTTGGTATGGATTCTATAAATTTTGATCTGCTAAAAATGAATAATGGCTTTTTTTATTAGATACTCCTAGTGAATTATTTGATCACGGTTTTAGATATGATCTTCTTATATATGTTAAAATTGTAATTAGTTTTCAGGGATTGTCTTGGAATATTGGAAGTCTATGGGTTATACATGAAAACTCAAGCTATATGCAAAGGGGCTCAAAAAGTGGATTTTATGGATCACCTCAGCAAAACCCAAGATTATTCTCACAGAATAGTCTATATATCATGTTTTTAGAACAAGATGTTGGGTGAATAGTCACTATTTAGGCCACATTAAAACATATTTACCTATGAAGTTAATGTAGATTAAGGGAAAAATAAACCTCAGAGATTTGTTTTGGTTACCCATATTTTGAAATCCCTAAGCTAAACTCATAGCTATTATATTTTAAGAGCTATAATTTGAAATATTTGGATATTTTATTTTCAGTAGAAAGAAAAAAATATTGCAAAGTCCTTGATTAAATTGAGCTCATTTTCTTTCATTTACTTAAGGGTTTAAATGTGTTCAATTTATTTCATTGTATTTTTAAAAAGTATTGATGGAATATTTAGTATCCTTAAAGAGATAATCATCTTTAATTTCTTAATCTATTCTATTCTGTCTCACAAAAATGTTTTACTCACAGTGCTATGCAAGTTCTCTTTTCATATTTAGTCGAATGACATTTTATCAATTTATTATTGGTATGTTGGACATGACTAATTCATTGCCCAATTAAAGTGCATCTTTCCCTGTCTTGCTCACTCACTCCCTGTCACTTTAAATTATATTTACTGGGGGTATTCCTTGGAATACATTGTCTTTGGAAATTTTCTAACAGATCCCATTAATTTTAGGCTGATTTTGCTAATAGACAATCAGTGGTCACTTTTACCTCATTAACAAAATTGTCTATTGTCTTGTGATTCATAAGTCCTCAAGCTCATCTTATGATTCAATTTTACCTTCACCTGCAAATCAGGGGGAGGATTTGCTCTATATTGCTCTATATTGTTGCCAGTATTTCCTGTGTAGCTGCTCCCACTTAGGGGTCAAAGCTGACAAAAAAGAGCAAAATGGGGGGAATCACAGTTCTCATCAGATTGAATGTCAGATAGTTCTAGTTTCAGCAAAAATAGAGTAGCTCCATTCTTCCCAGGGCCTTCTTACAACTAGGAATGCCTGGATATAGCACAACACACAAGCATATACAGACTCTGAAAAGTGGGAAGAAGGAGGATTTTCCAGGGAATTCCAGGAAACAAGGCCTGAAACCATGATGAGGCCTCTGAGTTTCTTATTACCTCCTATATCCTGGACAGGACACTGTAGAAGCCTTCAGCCAGGAACCTCCAATAAGCGCAGACCAAAGAAGCCCCAAGAAAAGCCTATTGTCCCAAACCATAGGACCAGAGTAAGGAGAATTAATAGAATAAAAGCTTTCTAGAACCATTTCCAGGTTCTTGTCAAATACCAGAAAAATGCCAGTTCCTTTTGATTCTCCCAACTGTCTATGATTTCAGTGAGTTTGAGTTCAGGGCTGATCTTTCATCCTGCCACCCCATTCCATAGAAGCAAGAGGCAGTGCTTCAAGCCCCTCGCACTGTGGTGTCAATTGACAAATTAGGAAGGTGGCCCCATCTTTTTCCATATAGCAGAATTCAGGCAGGGACACTCTGTTTCCCTAGCCATGGCAGTGCCAATAGGGCAGAGCGAGGACCTGCTTAGCAGATGGTGGCGGTCCTCCAACTATTCAGTCAAGGTAGTGTTGGCAGAGACCAGCATGGGCGGCTTCACACTCACCTGTTATCCATAAGTCTGAACATGGCCTTTTAGCATTTGTCTTTGCCCTCAGCCACGGTGGTAGTGTGGCACCGTAGGAGGCTGAACCTCCTCTCCAGCCTTGCAATAGTGAGACTGAACACTGTGGTACCAAGAGGACTGGCTCCTCAACACTCTGCTCCCCACCTGGTTCCATGTATCTTAGACCCAGGGGAGAGCTGAGCCTCCAGCCTACATGGCATCACTGAGGCGGAATAAGATGGTGGGAGGCAAACCAGCTGACATTCTGCTCTCTCCTCCCTCCTATGTTGTTCTCAGGGACCAGCAAGAAGCTGACCTTCCACCCCACCCTGCAGCAACAAAGCAACGTGGATAAGCCTTTCTCTGGTGTAGGCAAGGACCTGAGTGAGGCTGAGCTTAGATCTCAATTCAAACTCAGTGAGGCAGTGTGTGTAGGTGACCCACTTTAAAGGTGTCATTGTGGATGAGAAAAGAGCTAAACTTCCATTCCATCTACTTGCAATGAAGCAGCATGAGTTAGCTCTCCACTCTCCATTAGAGTGTTGTAAGCAGAACCTGGCAAGAATTAATTTCAAATGGTAAACCACAGCAGAGAACTATTTAAAAACAAAGGAGTTTAAATAGGCTTTTGAGACTCATTATACATATATAATATATAATATATATATGTGTGTGTGTATGTATTAAGATTTCATTTATTTATTCATGAGAGACACACAGAGAGAGACAGAGACAAAGGCAGAGGGAGAAGCAGGCTCCCTGCAGGGAACCCAATGTTGCACTCCATCCTGGGACTCCCTCCCGGGCTTCCTGGATCATACCCAGAGCGAAAGGCAGATACTTACCACTGAACCACCCAAGCATCCCAGAGACTCATATTTAAAATAACAATGGAAAAATCAACCATAAATGATTGTATCCTAATACCCACAATTTGAATGAAATGAAACAACCAACAATCAGATGCTGGAGTCACTGAAGAAGGATTTAATTTGTTTGTTTTTAAATATTTTTTTAATTTTTTTAATTTTTAAATATTTTTTTTAAATTTATTAATGAGAGACACACAGAGAGGGGCAGAGGCATAATCAGATGGAGAAGCAGGTTCCCTGTGGAGAGCCCAATGTAGGACTCTATCCCAGGACCCCACGATCATGCCCTGAGCCAAAGCCAGATGCTCAACTGCTGAGTTACCCAAACATCCCTGGACAAGGATTTTAAAACATAAAAAATGCTTCATTAAGAAATGACAAGTTGGAGATCCCTGGGTGGCTCAGCAGTTGAGCGTCTGCCTTTGGCCTAGGGCGTGACCACAGGTCCCGGAATTGAGTCCCACATCAGGCTCCCTGCACGGAGCTTGCTTCTCCTCTGCCTGTGTCTCTGCTTCTCTCTCTGTGTCTCTCATGAATAAATAAATAACATCTTAAAAAAAAAGAAAGAAATGACAAGTTCTCTTGAAATAATTTTTAAAAATTAGAAAACTGCAGCAAGTAAGTAGAAATCAAACCAAAGAACCAAATGGAAACTTAAAACTGAAAAATAAAATCACTGCAATAAAAATCCTCCTGGATGGTTGTCATGGGACCTTGGGAAAAACAGAGCATAGAGTCAGTAAACTTGAAGGTTGGCAAGAGAATTTACCCAATATAAACAGGACATAAAGTGGATTTGAAACATGAACAGAATTTCAGAGACTTTAGAATAATAAACAAATAGTTAATATGTGTATTATGGAAGTGCAAGGACATGAGAAAAAAGAGAAGCAGATTCAAAAGGAGGTTCTTAGAAATTATGGCTGTAAACATCCCAAAGTATGAAAAATACATGAACCTATAGATTCTGAATATAGAGGTTGAATTAATTCAAACAAGATAAACCCAAAAATTCACACCAAGACACATCATAATTTAACTTCTGAAAAATATAAAACAAAAAAATAAAAAAAAAAGGTGCTGAAAATAGCCTGGGAGAAACAGCAATTCAAAGAACGTCAGGTTTTGTATCCAAAACAACAGTGGCAGAAGAAAACTTCACAATATTTTCCAAGAGAGCTGGAGTGCTATCACACAAAATGGACTTTAAAACAAAAATGTGGGGCACCTGGGTGGCTCAGTCCATTAAGCATCTGCTTTCAGGTCAGGTCATGATCTCAGGGTCCTGGGAAGGAGCCCCCCGCCTTGGGCTCCCTGTTGAGCCGGGAGTCTGCTCCTCTCTCTCTCTCTCCCTTTGCTCCTCTTCACCATTCATTCTCTCTCTCTCTCTCTCTCTCTCTCTCTCAAATAAATAAAATCTTTTTAAAAATTTACTAAAGATAAATATTCCTAAAGAGGATCATTTCATAACTCCAAAAATGTCAATCCATAAAAAATATTACAAATATACATTCCCCTAACAATAGGTCCCCAAAGTGCACACAGATTGAAGGGAGAAATAGACAATTAAACATTGTTGAAGGCTTCAAAGCCCACTTTCATAATGGACAGACAAAGAGACAGAATATTGATGAGGAAGCAGAAGACTTGAATCACATTACACACCAACAGATTGCATGACTATACATGGGACACTCCATCCAGCAACAGCAAAATATATGTTCTTTTCACTTGAACATTAAACGTCCTTCCAGATAGGTGTGTGTCAGGATACAGAACAAGACTAAATGGATTTAAAAAGATTTATATCATTAAAAAATATTCTCTGAGCATAATTGAATGCAATTAACAATAAATAGCAAGGGGAATTCACAAATATATGGATTAAATAACACTATTCAAAAACCAAATAGGTCAAAGATGTCACAACAGAAATTATGAAACACTTTGAGGTAATGAACATAAAAGTACAACATATCAAAACTTATAAGATGCATAAAAAGCAATGCTTAAAGGAAAAAAGGCTGTAAATACCAATATTAAGAAAAAGGGAGATCTCATAAATTACTTACCTTTCTCCCTTGAGACGCTGGAAAAGTAAGATAAAAATAAACAGAAAACATGCAAAAGATGGAAATAACAAAGATTAGGTTAGAGTGGAAACTAATATAAAGAAAATACTAAAGCTTTTTTTTTCTTTTTTTTTTTTTTTTTAAGAAATTACCAAAACTAAAAATTGACTCTTTGGAAAGAGTAACAAAATTGGCAGACTTTTAGCTAAAGTAGACCACCACCACCAACAACAACAAAGAAAGCTCAATTTACTAAAACCATAAATGAAAGTTTTTGTATGCCAATCACACAGAATGTAAAAAGGTTATAAGAACAAGGTGTAAGAAAATGTATGCCAACAATATAAATATTCTACAAAAATAGGCAAATTCCAACAATGGCACAAATGAATGAAACTGACTCATGAAAATATGGAAAATCTAAATAGACCTATAAGAACATATTAAATTAGTAATAAAAAATCTTCACAGAAGGGGCACCAGGGTGGTGTGGTTGGTTGGGTGTCCACTCTTGGTTTCAGCTCAAGTCATGATCTCGGGGCTGTGAGATCAACCCAGTGTCAGGATCCAGGTTCAGCACAGAGTCTACTTGGGACTCTCTCTGCCCCTCCCTGCCTTGTTCTATCTCTAATAAATTAAAAAAAAATAATTTAAAAAATTCTTCACACAAAACAGTGCAGACCATGATTTTGCAAATGAATTTTACCAAAAAGTTAAAGAATTAACACTAAAGTTTTGCAAATTGTTCCAAATTAAAGAAAGGTATTTCCCATGAAAACTGCAGATAAACATCTCTTCTGTGTATAGATGTACATGTCTTCAGCACAATCCTTGCAAACTAAGTCAACAACACACAAAAAGGATTATACACCATGACCAAGTAAAATTTATCCCAGGATTAATGTGGTTTAACATTCAAAAGTCTATTCATATACCACATCAATAAGATGAAATCAAAGACTTAAAAAAAATGATTATTTCAATATGGGAAAACCATTTGACCAAATTCATCACATCTTCATGATAAAAACACTCAGCAAACCTCAATAGGGTAAAGGAAGCTGCAAAAAGCTTGAAACAACCATTATACTTAATAATGCAAAACTAGGGATGCCTGTGTGCAGCAGTTGAGCATCTGCTTTTGGCTCAGGGCATGATCCCATGTCTGGGGATCAAGTCCCATATCAGGCTCCCTGCAAGGAGCCTGCTTCTTTCTCTGCCTCTGCCTCTCTCATTTTCTCTCTCTCTCTCTCTCATGAATAAATAAATAAATAAATAAATAAATAAATAAATAAATCTTTTTAAAAAAAGAAAAACTAAATTATTCTCTCCAAATGTCTATAAAATCACAAAGATCTTCATTCTTACCAATTCATTTTAATATTGTAATGGAGGTTCCAACCAGGGCAATCAGGCGAGAAAATGAAATAAAAGACATCCATATGAAAAAGAAAGAAATAAAACTACTTGTATTCACAGGTGAAAGTATGATAAGAAAAATCTTAAAGGATCTGATAAAAAAAATCTATTAAAACTAAATCTACACACACAACCACATACCCCAACAAACAAAACATTAACAAAGGCAACTGAGTACAAAAATCCATATAAAAACTCATTTGTAGTTTTATACTAGTAAAGAAAAATCAAAAAAGAAGAAGAAAAGAAAATATCATTCACAACAGAATGCCTGATGCGAATCAAAAACTAAAAGCCTACAAGTAAAATGAACAAAAGTAGTGCAAGACTCAGGGCACCTGGGTGGCTCTGTTGGTTGAATATCTGCCTTCAGCTCAAGTCATGATCCCAGGGTTCTAGGATCGCCCTGGACCTGACCCCCTGCTCAGCTGTGAGCCTGTTTCTCCCTGTCTCCCTGCCTGCTGCTCTCCCTGCTTGCTCTCTCTCTCTCTCTCCCCCACTGACAAATAAATAAATAAAAATCTTAAAAGAAAAAAAAAAAAAGGAAGTGCAGCTCTTTACACTGAAAACTACAAACGTTGCTTACATAAGGTAAAGAAGACATAGGTAAATGGAAATATATTAACTTCAGATATAATTTAAGATGGCAATACTCATCTAAAGGATCTAAGGTTTCAATATAACACCTATAAACCATTGCAGCTGTTTTTTTCTTTCAAAAATTAATAAGCTGCTCCTAAAATTTGTACAGAAATGCAAGAGACCCAGAATAATCAGAGCAGTTTTGAAACAAACAAAAAAAGTTGCAGGACACACACTTCCTGACTCCAAACCTTGCTCCAAAGGTAGATAATTAAGACATAATACTGGAATAAATGTTCACATACAGATCAGTAGAATACAGCTGATGGCTTTAAAAAAACCTGATAGGTATAAACAACTGATATCCAACAAGTATGCTAAGATCATTCAATGGTCTTTTTGACAACTGGTGTTCACACAACTGGATGGCCACGTGCAACAGAATGGGGCCCTATCTTACATCAGATGCAGATATTAACTCAAAATATATATATATAAAAAACCTCTATGTGTAAAAGTTAAAAATATAAAACTCTAAAGAAGAAAATCTAGGTATAAATCTGCATTATCATGGATTAAGAAATGTTTGTTTTCTTTTTTGTTTTAAGTAGGCTCCAAGTCCAGCATGAAGCCCAACACAGAGCTTGAACTCACAACCCTGAGAATAAGACCTGAGCTAAGATCTAAGGTCAGATGCTTAACTTACTGAGCCTCCCAGGCACTGCTGGGCAATGGTTTCTTTTTTTTCTTTTTTTTTGGGGGGGGGGCGGGCAATGGTTTCTTATGTATGATCCCGGAAACATAGCAACAGAGTAAACAAAAATAAAAAGTAAATAAATTGGACTTCATCGAAATTAAAAATGTTTATGTTCCAAAGAACACTACCAACAAAGCAAAAAAGACAACACAGGTGGGAGACATATTTGCAAATCACATACCTGATAAGGGTCTAGTACCCAGATTATGTACAAAACCATTACAGCACAGCGTTAATTGACAGGTAATCTCATTGCAAAAGTGGAAAAAATAATCTGAAGATATATTTGTCCAAAGGAGATATACAAATGGCCAATAAGCATATGAAATGATATTCAACATCCTTAGTTATGAAGGAAATTCAAATCAAAAGACATTGAAGTACCATCTCACACCTACAAGTTTGTCATCAAAAGTAAAAACTGACAAGGATCTGGACAGGAGATGAACACGTAAAATAGTACAGTTGCTTTGGAAACAACGGAGTTCCTCAAAAAATTAGCTGTCCGCTTACCAGATGACCAAGCATTCACATTCCTAGGTACATACTCAAGAGAAATGAAAACATATGGCAACATAAAAGTGAATGTTTAAAACAGAATAGTCATAATAACCAAAAAAAAAAAATAGAAACAATTCAAATGCTCATCAACTGATGAATCAATAAACAAAATGTAGTGTGTCCATAAGTGGGAATTTTTTTTGGTATTTAAAAGGAATAAAGCACTGATGCAAACTACCTCATGGGTGGGCTTGGAAACATTATCTAAGTGAAATAATTCACTTACAAAAGGTGATATATTGTAGTATTCCATTAATATGAAATGCTCAGAATGGGCAAAGCCATAGAGACAGAGTATAAGACTAGGAGGTGGGAAGTAGGGGTAGGGAGTGGGGGAAATGGATATGGGGTTCTTTTGGGCTTGTTAAATCCTATAAAATAGTCATGATATTTGCACAACTCTGAACATCCTAAAAACTACTGAATTGTACAAGTTAAAGGGTAGATTTTATAGTATATGAATTGTATCTCAATAAAGGTATTATGAAAAGTAGTATAAAACTAAAGACTCACAAATGAATACAAGTAAAACTGGGTAAATCTGAATGAGATCCAAGAATTGTATAAATGTGAATACTCTGGTTATGACATTGTACTGAAGTTTATAGTGAGCTCTCGTCATGGGATAACTGGATAAACTGGAATGTATATATGTATATATATATATATATGCACATATAATACATTATATACAACATATACATAATATATTTGTAATACAGATATATTATAATAAATAATTAATTAATTATATATTTTACAATTGGATGTGATTTTATAATTATCTCAAACTAAAAGTTTTAACCAAGAACAAGGAAATAAAAGGAGGAGGGAGATGGTGGGGACTGGCTGCTTTCTTTCTTTTTTTTTTAATAATAAATGTATTTTTTATTGGTGTTCAATTTGCCAACATACAGAATAACACCCAGTGCTCATCCCGCCAAGTGCCCCCCTCAGTGCCCGCTACCCAGTCACCCCCACCCCCCGCCCTCCTCCCCTTCCACCACCCCTAGTTCGTTTCCCAGAGTTAGGAGTCTTCATGTTCTGTCTCCCTTTCTGGTATTTCCTACCCATTTCTTCTCTCTGCTTTCTTTTCCCCTAGACCTCCTCACACAATCAGAGTTCAGGGTAGAGAAGGCTGGCGTTCTGTATCTGGGAGAGAGAGGAGCTCTCAGAACAGCTTTATCCAAAGATATCATTCCCACAAAATCTTTCCTTTCTTGAGGTGACAAAGGGCTTCAGGAATTCTGTGACAGGTCCTTGGAGATATTTCCTTTATAAATCTGCCTGTTGGCCCTTGAGAGGAGGGTTTTTCTCATACTCCGTTTGGTGCACAGTTAGTGCTCAATCAAAACCAACGTAGGAAAGCTGCCATGCTAATAACCACTAAAGCAGGGGAAAGAAAAATTTGTGCTGGACATCTGTTAGGTTTTATTCAAATGAGTCCAACGAGGGAGAGAGTCTTCAGTATAAAACTGAACTCAACTTGGAATACAGCTAATGCAGCTGAGTACTGACATCCAACAAGCAGAGTGAGGCAATCTGTACGTGGAAAGTCACCAACAGGAATTTCAAGGGCAGAGGGACTTGTGCTCCCCTGGCCTCAAAGGATTCGTGCTCATGGCAGGCAAGGGCTTGGACACCAAGCATGGGGATGTGGGGCTTCATCAGATACCAATGGAGTGCTCTCAAGGGACTCAGCAGGAGTTTTGGCTGAAATCTGGTCTCAGAGAGGATGGTCAGGACGGCTGAGGTCAGGCCTAGTTGAGAGGCTCGGAGGTGCTTGACTCAAGTCTGGTCAGGGAAGGAGTCTTTGTTACACACAATTATCAAAAATTTAAAATCATTGCAGTTTTTCAGGCGCTCCAACAATATGACTAAATTGAGTAGACTATATTAGGACAAAGCATTTTATTTTAATTCTGATTGAAGTGATACACCAAAGTCTATTTTTGCTTCGTAATGTTGTGAGAGTTTTGTTTTGTGCGTGCAATCATGCACGAGGTAGAGAGTTTTACATGTTCATGATGAATTCAGTGAGATAAATGTGTAAAATCTCTCTTTCCTATTATAGCTGGGGAGTTTCTTAATTTTTCACTCCATTTTGCATGTATAAACTTGGCCTTTGAGAGTTATTCCAGACTTAGTTGTATTTTTATATTCCATGAGTGTGCTGGGATCTCTGTATTATTTCTGACAAGTAGTTGTGAATCTACAATTATCCCAATATAAAAGTTTTAACGACAACCCCGCACTACGCTGTACGTAGTGCATTGAAAGTGATTAAATGTGTTTGCAGAATAATAGTGCCATAATGACAGCAATGATTTTAATCAAAATTTGGAATCTATATGGAGTCAGGACATTGCATTAAGTTTATATTTGTTCTCTAGGGCAGTTAACATCATATTTTTGTTTCAAGGTTGTGTAAAAAGAGCTCCTGAGTTTATTTACATCCATTTGGTATTTTTAGTTTAGTTACAGTAGGAAGGATGCTAAGTAGCACCAAATAGAAGACAATTATATAGTGAAAACAGGCAAACAAATGGAAACAACAGAGTGATGGGATGGGGAGAGGAGTTCTGAACACAAAGCGGCTGCATGAGGAAGTCTTTGGGGTGTCGCCCTTGCTCTTCATCCTGTCTGCAGCATTGATTACACATGTTTTTGCATTTGCAACACCTCATAAAACTGTATGCCAAAAATGGGAATTTTTCTATATGCAAAATGCAAACAACTTAAATAATAGGAACAACAATATATGATGCCAACAGGCAATGGAGAAAAAGGAGATAAAAGAGAAGCACATCATAAATCCAGGGTAATTCCTCTGAGTCGTATTTTAAGGGATTGTGTACAGGACATAGACACTGGAATCAAAATCATCATTTTATACTTTAGAACTCAGTGGTAGAAGTAAAGGTCAAATATGCTGTCATTTATCACGAAAAATTTTCTAACTTTTCCATACCATAATTTACCAAATATTCTAATTAAGTTGCTTAGAATATAATTCTGTGAAGCATATCTAAGGTCATGCACTCATGGGCACATGAGAAGTATTTTTTTTAATATATCAACAAAGGACTGGAAAATATAAATGACAAATCACATGTTCAGGAATAACAACTCTCTTCTATGACTACCATAAATATTATTCTGTTAAATTAAATTAAAACTTGGAGGAAATAAATTTTATGCCCTTGAAATTAAGCTGAATGACTATAAATCATTTAGCAAAGATATTCTTCTATGACTACAGTTCCATAAGCTAACATGAGATGGACTATGGATCATCTTTTCCTGCTTTCCAAGACAGGAGCGATACAATCTTCATGTGGGCAAAGGAATTGTCACATGCCAGGTAGGGACCTGCATGGCTTCCGACTATTTCCAGCAGAAGGAATTTAAACATTTCTCATAGAAAATTGTGGCTCTCCTCACAGCGGAAACATTCAGATTGAATATCCGCAGTAATTAATCAAAACCTTGCCCAAGAAAAAAGCCACCTGATTCATCATCTCACACACTTTGGGAATTTCTTTTCTAATACAAAAAGTAGGATTTTATGGCATGAAATTTATGTATTTTAAATTGAGATAAAACTATCCCTTGTGTTTGAAATAATTTTTGTTTAATATACTATTATGAAAGGAAATGCATATCTGCTGTAATAAATTTAGAATATACAAAAAAGGAAAAAATAATACTCTTATTCCCTTGAACACAGAGATAATGGCTCTCAATATTTCTGTGTACTAACATCATAAAACTTTGTAACTTGCTATTTTAATTTATAAGTCTAGTGTAGAGGATCCTTGGGTGGCTCAGCGGTTTGGCGCCTGCCTTTGGCCCAGGGTGTGATCCTGGAGAACCAGGATCGAGTCCCATGTCAGGCTCCTGGCATGAGCCTGCTTCTCCCTCTGCCTGTGTCTCTGCCTCCCTCTCTGTCTGTCTGTCATGAATAAATAAATAAAATCTTAAAATAAATAAATAAATAAATAAATAAATAAATAAATAAATAAATAAATATCTAGTGTATTTTTCCGTAGTAACTATTCTTATGAAATGCAGTTATAATGTCCACACAGTATAAACTCGTGATTGAAATTACAGATGTTGGAACTTACAGCTAATACCTATTTCCTGCTACTTCTATTAATTAGCATCAGATACTGGTGAAATAACCTTTCTAGGCCTCATTTTCTGTAAAATGGGAATCGAAAATACCGCTAAACTCTCCAAAGCCACCTTGAACTAGCACAAATCTCAGGTTTCTTGGCACATAATGATAAATGCAAAACCATGGTTGATTTGGGTTATCCAATATCCACAGTTTTACTACCACGACAAAATAAAAGTGAACCTCAGCCTGAGTCTGAGAGCTTCCACACAGTATACAGGGTTAGGTTTTATTGCCAAGCAGACACGAAACAATTCCTATAACCCCATGTTTGCACATGGCAAAGTTTTGACACTGTTCTTCCATGTACCACAATCATAATTTCACATGAAAGATAATTCAGATATCATGCCACAACATTTTAGACTGTCGTCCTTAGATTCAGCATCAATAAAGAGGAAATCTTATGATCTGATGTCTAGGTTAAGTGCCTATGAGTATTAATTTTATGTGTCAACTGGGCTGGGTTGTGGCTCCCAGATATATGGTCAAACATTATGTTTCATGCCTCTAAAAGGGTGTTTTTGTATTTTGTTGATGTTGCTGTTATTGTTGTTTTGTTTTGTTTGAATGGGGTCAATATTTAAATCAGTGAACTCAGAGTAAAGTTCATTATCCTCTGCAATGCGGGTGGGCCTCATTCAATCAGTTGAAGTACTGACTAGAATAGAACAAAGATTGACCTCCCCTGAGCAAGAAGCAATCCTGCCAGCTCTTGGATTTAGACCACTACTCTTTCCTTTTACTTCATCAGCACACCACTGGATTCCTACTTAAGCTTTCTTTCCTTTCTTATTCGTCTGGGGTCAATTGGGGACATGAAGTTATTTTTAATTTGCAATATTATTTTTCTCTTACAGAACTCAATGTGGTGGCAGTTGCTCAGCCATTGGAACTGAGAGCATATGCTCTGTTTCTCAAGCCCATTAGTACCCAGAAATCCTGCATCCTGATAGGCTGAAGAGAAGGCTGAGTTCCCCAAATAGACCAGAGAACCACCACGTAGAAATCACTTCTACTTTACTGTCTATTACTTCCTGGCGCATTGGATGTACAACGTGAATGCCTATGCATAATCATATTTAAAATAGGTGACATTAGCAATTACAGTGTTCTAAATGTCACATAGTTCTTTTCTCTTCACTCCACTCCAATCTCCACACCTCAGACACCTATTCTCAGGATGTTCTTGTCCTCATAACAATATGGAAAATAGCTGACAACCTAGGATGTCGAAGAGTACAAGGGACATTAAAATTTATCCAATTTTACACCTCATTTCACAGTTTGTTGCTGGCATTGGAAAATAAGTCACTGATGGAATTCGGTGTCTAACTTTAGTCTTTGGCAAATTACGGAAAATACAGTTTTGTTTAATAAATGAGTTGGCACAAAGTTCACATACACTAGGGAAAATGAAGATTTTGTTGTAACCCTCTCTTGACTTACATGTCTGTTTTCACCCACAAGCTTAAGGGTCAAGCTTATTCCTCCAAAACTAATGTATGGGTCAAAGGGAAAAGTGACTCCAAGTGTTGTGGGGTGTTTCAAGGAATTTGTCATCGAAAGAATGCAAATTGTGAGTGAAGAATAAATAATAAGACTCGCACACACACAAAAAGAGGACTTGCAAGGCAGGTTGGGTTCAGATCATAGAATCTGTACGATACACAGAGAAGAGCAGTTTGTCATGTGGAAAGTGGAGGTTTTGGATAGCTCTGGAGAAAGGATATGATGTGACCTACATTTGTGTTTCATCCTGTTGTCTTGCTCTGAGAGCTTTTAATATGTAACCAATTTGAGATTTTTAACACAAAGTGCTATGGAATTTTATAAGCAGATGTCATTTCAAGTTGGGAAAAATAAGAAAGACTATGGAATACAAGGCTTATACTAGACTTTTCTTTCTTTCTTTCTTTCTTTCTTTCTTTCTTTCTTTCTTTCTTTCTCTTTTTCTTTCTTTCTTTCTTCTTTCTTTCTTTCTTTCTTTCTTTCTTTTTTTTTCTTTCTTTCTTTCTTTTTTTCTTTCTTTTCTTTCTTTCTTTCTTTCTTTCTTTTTTTCTTCTCTTTCTTTCATTTTTCTTTGAGAGAGAAAGAGAATGCAGGAGAGTGGGGATTGGGGGCAGAGGGGCAGAGGGAGAGGGAAAGAGAGAATCTCAAGCAGACCTCATGACCAGTATGGAGATTGACACGGGGCTCCATCTCATGACCCTGAGATCATGACCTTAGCTGAAATCAAGTTGGAGGCTTAACTGACTGGGCCACCCTGGTGCCCTCCCACTGAGACTTATAATTAGCTTTAAGAAGAAGGAACAAAATTATGAAATGTGCAGTATTAATGGAGAATACATCCACTCTGAATAGAGCGTGAAATGTGTAGGAGAAGGGAAAGAGATGATGGGTTGCAAGGAGAGTTAATGCCAGATTGCATGGTATTCTTTTAGATAAACAAACAAAAACTTGATATGTATTCCTTGAGTAATTTCTACAGATAGCCATTTTAACATTGAAATTCTAATAGGCAATGTTGGGTGCATTTTAGCAATAGCAATCATTAAATTTTGCACTGATTTCTGCTCACTGTCTATAATAAACAAACAAGCACTAAGCTTGACCCACAAATCCCTCTTGATATGCCATAATATAGCATGACTTAGCTTTCTTTGTAAAAAAATAAAGCCAAATTATTCTTCCAAATCTTGATCTCCTACATCTCCAATTCTCCTGGAAAAGAACACTCTGCTTGATCAGATTGATCTAAATATCAGGTTGATCCAAAGCCTTTTAAAACCCTTTGGCTTTATTTTAGTCACTGAAAGATTTCTTTCCTGGAGAAGAAAGCAAGACAGACTATTGATTACTGACTGTACTTTCTTAAGAGAATAGAGAGTTTAACTCTCCATCTCCGGTCCTAAAATATTTCTGTAATAAACAGATAAAGGTTAATCCTTAATAAATATACTTACCTTAAAAATATAAGGTAGAGATATTAAAATAAGTTGGAAGACAGCAAGATCACCATGGTCAGTGGTTGGCCCTGTTCACGATTGTCAAGCTTTTTCAGGACTCTATGTTTCATATAGTGTTATATTTTAAGAATGTTGAGATTTTGCAAAATCATTATTTGTACTGTGCATCTTTACCGATGTGAAAGTTGTTTCTGGAGAACTAAATCTATTCAGTTCCTCCTCAAATAATAAAATTATAGAATGAAGTTATACCATCAAATTATTTTTTTTCTTCAGTTGAGGCCAGAATCACATTCTGAGTTTTTTGAGAGCCAAGCAAACAAGCAAACACACACGCATGATTTGGTAGTTTTGTCGGTTTCATCTAATCCAACAGAGAAGAAGTGCATTTAAAAAGGCAAATTCTTTCCTAGCATTAAGCTAAAAATATCTTGTTCAGCTCAAGAATCCTTAAAAATAGGACACACTTGGGTAATTTTGTTGCATACAGTACCACGTTTTTTGTGAACTCTAATTTATTTTCCAATTATGAAAGAATGATTTTTCAAGGCATATTCCCATCTATTTATCTCTGTTTCCATTCTCTGGATACACTATCCACCGTGCCATTTGTAGATTTTCCATGAGATGCATATTAGAATTTTAGAATAAATTCTACATAACTTTGTTTTCTGTTCTAATTGTTAATTGGAATGTCCAAATCACTGGATGTATTTAATTTAATTATTTTTATTTTAGCCTCTGATCTGTGGACCTTGTAAACTAAAATGAGATTTTATATTTTAAGAGTAAAGGGGTAAGATTTCTTTATTGAATGAAGCAAAACAAATATTGCTAACTTTAGGATAATTCAAAGTGATACAAGACCAATAATTTACTGCTACAAACAAAATTGAAACTCATGTTTTGGGTTGTCTTGTTTGTTTAGCAAGTCTAGAATATTCCATTGCATTGTCAATACATAACATACACAAAAAAAAAGTACTGAACTATGTATCCTTAATTCATTCCATTATCAATTTTATTTAACAAAGGATTCTGTATTCATTATCTTTGTGTTGAATTTTAAGAGTGTCCTGCATTTATCATCTTTGTGTGGAACATATTTTTAGTTAATGCATTTTCAAATGACAACTAAATACAAAGATTTGAGAAGAAACAGAGACAAGCCAAAAGTGAAATACAATAGTCATATAAACCTCAATTGTTGAATATCCCATTAAAGGTACATTATTTTGATTCACATCATATGTGTTTCATTTGAATAAGTTCTGAAAGTGTTTTCAATATTGGTGTGATTTGGGCACCATGAGAGTTCTAATAAGCAAAATTTTAGGCAGTACCATGTAAGATAAATTACGCAAGAATTTTTGTTTACTCTTTTATTTTGAGCCTATACTGTGCCAAGAATAATTTATTTAGTTATTTTTTAAAAGATTTTATTTATTTATTCATGAGAGACACACACAGAGAGAGAGAGAGAGAGAGAGAGGTAGAGACATAGGCAGAGGGAGGAGCAGGCTCCCTGCAGGGAGCCTGATGCGGGACTTGATCCCGGGATCCCAGGGTCATGACTGGAGCTGAAGGCAGACACCCAACCACTAAGCCACCCAGGCATCCCTATTTAGTTATTTTTAAGAAATATCTCCGACTGAGATTTCACATTGGATTATACTGTAATATTATTTGGTAAACATTTTCTCATGATTGATGATAAATGGAACAGATCAATAAGTATGAACTTGTGAGCCAGGCTGCCTGGGTCTGTGGCATTCCACTGCCTACCAGCCAGGTGGCCTAGGTGGTTTATTTTAGCTCCCTTCATGTTCTAAATTCAAAACTTAAGTAATTCTGTTACAGGAAATACATAGTTTTTAATATTTACATTAGTAAAAATAAAAAGTTGAATATAGTGATCTAAGTATCTAATTTTGAAAGATTAAAAAAAATAAATTAACCTCCCCAAATAAATATATATGTATGAATAAAAAAATAATGAAGCAAAGAATAAACATATAATAGGAATAGAAAACATGATATACTCATATTCTTTGAAAATACAAATAATAGTGAAAATTTTCAGGAGAACTTACAAAAAAAAAGAAAGAAAAGAAAGAAAGTCAATAAAATATGGATTCAAAAAGGAGTTTACATATAAAGAATGTAAATATTAAAAAATTATTGGATGATGTCATGAGCAACTCTAGACTTGAAAATTTAAGATATACTCTCCAATTTATGGAGATCATATTATTTACTCACAACTACTTAAGATAGATTTGGAAATTCAGAATGGGCCAATAACCATGAAAGTCATTGATCAGTAATTACAAAACTTCTCAGAAAGGAGTTACCAGGTCCATCTAGTTCCTTAAGTAAGTTCCATTACCAAGGAACAAATAATTCTGTGCAAAAGTTGGACAATAAAGAACTTAAATCATATTCTTAATATCAAAACCACTGATATTATTTTTTAAAGGTACAATTACAGACAAATAATCTTAACAGAAATAATACCAAATTGACTTCAGAATTGGCTAAAACAATCAATACTAAGTTGGACATTTTACTTTGATTATGAAGTTTGGAAAATAATTATTGTATATTTTAACCTTAATCATTGAAAAGAGAAAATACACTTTTCTACCTAGAAGCAGATAGAATCACTCAATAATGTAATGTTTATATTCATAATGCCAACTCTTAGCAAACTAAGGACAAAAGACAAATATTTTAATCTGATAATGGACATTTATGGTGTTACATACAACAGGAATATTTAACGGTGAGTGTCGCAGCATTCTTGTTAAGATATGGAAATAGAAAGTATCGGTGTCCTTAACCTCTTGATTGAAAATTGTAACAGCATAGAGTTATAGGGGCTATATAGTTTATATACTTGAATAATAAAGATATATAAATTGTATGTTAGAAGTTGTTAAATGCAACAGACAAGATCAAACTAAATAACATGCACAAAAAGCAAGCAACAGAGTAGGGTAAGGGATCGGAAGTGTCATGGAGCAAAGTGGCAATTTTATGCAGGAAACAACTGAACAAATAGTGTCATTTGAATAAATGTGTACGAAAACTGAGGGACAGAGGAATGGAGCGGTCTGAGGACTGTGTGTGCCAAGCAGAAATAAAAGAGGCCCTACATCAAATTAGGGTCAGGCCTCATCTTTGCGAAGAGCTAGGACGACAGTTCCACTTGGCTAGGGGAGTGAATAGGGGACACTCCTCGCTGATAAGGATGGAGAAGTAGCAGGAATCAGACATGTACAGTCTTTCAGAGCATTAGGAATGTGGCATTAATCCAGAGTGAATTAGGGAACCATTGAGAGTTTTAAATGTGCTAACAACATAATCTAACATCCCAGTGAAAGGAACAAGCTGACTATTGTAACTGGAAAAAAAAAATGTCAGGAGCATACTGTCATAAAGTAGGTCAAGGAATGTGACTTGCAAGAAGATAAAATGATATAGAGATCATCATTTTGCAAATTAAAGCTAACAGAATTTCTTGATGCAGTATATGTGACTGTAAGGAAAGAGAGGAGTCCAGAGTAATTTCAAATTAATTAGCAAAATTAACAATTTTAACAAACTTGTGGATTTTAAAATCAATATACATTAGATGATTGATTTCCATAAAATAAGCTTGAAATATAATTTTAAAACATAAAATTTAAAATGACAACCAAAAAGTAATTAAATATAGATCTAAGGAAATATACAAGCAATTTTTTTCATAAAGAAAATAATATAAAACTGCTATAAGTCACTAATGGACATTTAGGTTAAATACATAGAAGACTCGGTATTTTAAAACGTAAAGTTTTCAAAATTTGTAATGAAGCAATCATTGCATTTTGGGAAAGAACAAGAACTATTAATAAATTTTTTAATCAAATGGTTCTCAAAATGAATAAATGAGTTAAATCGGAATTCTATCACACACAATATACAAAATCAGCTCACAGTGGATTTGTAAACACAGGTAAGAAGAAAAGTTATAAACACAAGAGAATGTTGTTTGTCTTTAGAGTGAGAGAAGATTTATTAAACATGATCTCAAAAGTATAACAAAGGAGGTTAGTAAATTAAACTAGATAAAATTAAATATTACTACCCATTAAAAAACACTGTGATGAAAAGGAAACAGCAAGAACCAAACTGGGAGAAAAATATAAAGCAGAAAGGACTAGCTTCCAACCTATGTAAATAGCACTTACAAAGAGTTAAGAAATGATTAATTGGCATGTGACAATCTGTCACCCCTTTGATCACCAGGATAGATTGCACTGATCTGGCTGGCTTGGTGGGTGTCCCTTCCTCCCTCACTGCTCCATGTACATTCCTCCTGGACCATTTTTTGGCCAAGGGTTTAGGAGTAGCTGCACTTCCTTGCTAGAACCTCCAAACAAGCTCTCGAGGTCCATTTGTAGGAGACTATAGGGTAGTCAAGCTTCTAAGACACCAGACAAATCCAAATGAGGTGCTGCATGTGGCAGTCTGCCTTTCTAAGAAAAAAAAACAAGCAATTAATCCAATGGAAACAAAAGTGACTGTGCACTTTACTGACAACAAAATATAACTAATTTTATTCTTTAGGAAAATGTAAATAAAAACTAGAATGAAATACTGCCTCACACCCATAAGATATGTAAAATAGTAAAATTATAATATTATCAAGTGCAAAGAGTATAGATTTTATTCATTTCATATTCACTACTGGTGAAAATATAAATAAAAATTTTGAAAAACAATGAGGCTTTTCTTGCTAAAGTCCAGAGACACATGTTTGATAACAAAGCAAGTCAGGACTTAAACATGTTCATTAGAACAGAGATCCTTAGCAGTTGAAATACTGACATTTTGGGCTAGAAGATTTTTTGTTGGGGACATAGCTGTACCGAGCATTGCAGGATGTTTAGCAGCATCCCTGGCTTATCTATCCACTGGCTGCTGGTAATACTTTCCAGATGGGATACTATAGGATATCTTGAAATTGTCAAATGTTCCCTGTAGGAAAAATTTGTCCCTAGTAGAGAACCAATCTTCTAGAGAAATTCCACAATATCTACCTCTATTCCTAGGCAAAATTGTGCCTAAGAACATTACTTGTAATACCAAAAAACTAGAAACAAACCAAGTGTCTATTGTAGAAAGAATAAACAAGTTATGATGTATCCACGGGTTGTAAAGCTATGCAGAAATGTAAATTAATAAAGTTTAACTACATTTATCAATGGCAAAATTTCAGGAAAATAATATTAACTGAAGATAGCAAGTCACAGAATAATATGCTTAGTATGATTCAACATTTATAAATTACAATAACATGCACAACTAGAAAATATGCTGGGAAATGAATAAATATGCAAAAATAACCCAAAACACCTGTGGATAAAATTGCTGTAATAAAAATGCTGAATTCTAGGCTGGTTTCTTCTGACTTGTGAGGAAGAGTAAGAAATCTGAGAGACATTCATGGGGGATTCAAGGTAATGGCAATGATACATTTGTCAGGCTAGGCAAGGCAGGATATTGGTTTTAATTCCATCATTATTTCTTATGCTGCTCGTTCTTAACTGAGAGTGTTTGTTCCCTAAGTGGAGATTTAGAAATGGCTGGAATTAGTTTTGGTTATTGCAACTAGGGGAAAGGAGTTGCTATTGGCATCTAGTAGGAAGAGGCCAGGAATGCCTCTAACATGTACAATGCAAAATGTCCATAATGTTGAGTCTAAGAAACACCCCTTTAGATGTATAAATGTGTCATATTCTGTTGAAACTAATCATATTTCACAAGAATACATATTCAAAAATATAATCTTAACTTGCTGGTTTACTTGAATGTTATTAAAGGAAAACATCTATTATACACTGATAAAAGAAATTGGAAAATATATGAATAAGTAGAAAAACATTCCATGCTCATAAATTGGAACAATTAATATTGTTAAAATGTCCATACTACTTACAGAATTTCTACAGATTCAGTTCAATCCCTATCAAAATTCTAATGACATTTTTCATAGAAATAGAACAAACAATACTAAATTTGTGTGGAAGCACAAAAAGAACCTGAGCAGCCAAAGAATCTTGACAAAGATAAACACAGCTGGAGGCATCACACCCCCTGATTTAAAACTTTATTATAAAGGTATGGTAACCAAAACAATATATTATTTGGCATAAAAACAGACTGTAAGTATGTTTTCAATGGAAAATTCAGAAATAAACTCACATATGTCAGGTCATTGAATTTAGGACAAAGCAGGCAACAATATTCAATAAGGAGAGGACAATCTCTTCAATAAATGGTGCTGGGAAAACTGGATAGACACATGCAAAAGAATGAAACAAGACCTCACACTGTACACAAAAATTAACTCAAGATGGTTTCAAGACTTGAGGGGCACCTGGCTGACTTAGGTGGAAAAGTGTGCAACTCTTGATCTCAGGGTCGTGAGTTTGAGCTCCACAATGGGTGTAGAGATTACTGAAATAAATAAAACTTAATAAAATGATTTAAAAGCTTGAATATAAAGCAGGAAACTATAAAGATCTTAGGAAAAAACTTAGCAAGCTCCTTGACATCACTCTTGACAATGACTTTTTAAATCTGATTTTAAAAGCAAAGTCAACAAAGATAAAACAAGTAGGCCTACATCAAACTGAAAAACTTCTTCACAGAAAAAAAAAATCAGTAAAATGGAAGGGCAACCTACTGAATGAAAGAAAAACTTTACAAGTCATATATGTGATACGTGGTTAATATCCAAAATATATAAAGAACTCATACAACTAAATAGACAAGAAACAGACAGTCCATATGAGAATAATGGGTAGAGGACCTTAATATACATTTTTCTAAGGAAGAAAGATGTTCCACATCACTAAACATCAGGGAAATGCAAATCAAAACCATAATGAGATATCACCTCACACCTGTTAGAATGGCTTTTATCAAAAGAACAAGAAATAATGATCGTTAGTGAAGATGTGGAGAAAAGAAAACACTTGTGCACTATTGGCGGGAACGTAAATGGTTGCAATCATTATGGAAACCAGTATGGAGGTTCCTCAATTTTTTTTTAATAGAACTATCATGTGATCCTGCAATTCCACTTCTGAGTATTTATTAAAAGAAATGCAAAATACTAATTAAAAAAATATATAGGGACGCCTGGGTCACTCAGCTGTTGAGTGTCTGCCTTTGGCTCAGGGTGTGATCCTGGAGTCCAAGGATCGAGTCCCACGTAGGGCTCCCTGCATGGAACCTACTTCTCCTTCTGCCTGTGTCTTTGCCTCTCTCTCTGTCTCTCATGAGTAAATAATAATAATTATATATATATATATATATATATATATATATATATCCCCTCATGTTGACTGTAATATTACTTACAGTTGACAAGATATGGAAGCAAACTAAGTGTCCATCAATGAATAAATGGATAAATAAATTGTGGTATAAATACAATCACATACTTTTCAGCCATTAAAAAAAAAAGAATAAAGTCTTGATACTTGTGACAACATAAAGAGAACTTAAGGGCAGTAAAGGGAAATAAGTCAGTCAGAGAAAGACAAACGATCTCACTTATATGTTGAATCTAAAAACCTAAACAACAAACAAACAAAAATTCATGGATACAGAGAACAGACAGGTTGTTTCCTGAGGTGGGGGTGGGATGGGAATGTGAAATGGGTGGAGCGGGTCAGAAGACACAAACTTCTAGCTATAAAATAAATGAGTCACGGGAACGTAAAGAACAGCAGGTGACTATAGTTAATGATACTATATCAGATATTTGAAAGTTGCTGAGAGCACATCTTAGAAGCCCTCATCATAAGAACAAGAACAGAAATTTGTAACTAGGTATGTTAACTAGACTTATTGTGATTATTTTGTAATTCATATATACAAATATTGAAATATTGCATTGCACACCTAAAAGTAATATAATTGTATGACAATGAAAATTCGAATAATGAAAAAAAACCCAAAGTGAAATTTCCCTGGGTCATGGTGCTCTGCACTGGTTTAAAAATAACTTACATTTATAAAGAAGTGCCCTTAGATTACTTGCACTTTTTTTTTTTTTCTTAAAACTTCAGTGTCTAGAGGCTTCAAAGTCAGAAAACAGGGTTCTTTATGAACAATGAATTTTGCAGGTTTACCTTGGATAAAGTTGATTCTCCTTTGAATTTCTGTTTTTTTTTAAATAAAAGACATCAAGTTCCAAAGCACAGCTATACTGAAATACACCTCTAAATAAGTTTATAAAAAAAAAAAAAAACCACACAGAACTGAAGTTCTTCATTGAGATTGGTTTCAGTCAAGGTATACTTTGCTACCTTGTCCAGCTCCCCAACTTTATATATTAGAGATCTTAAGGACTCAGTTCTATCTTATTCACTCTATGAATTCTTCATAGAAAATTTATTTGACTCCAGAATTCCGGGCATATTCTAGTAACTCACAATTTAAACCACTGATCTATCATGAGCTCATGGATTGAGGTCTATTCAACAAGCTAACTTCAATTTTTCACAAATACTAGAATTCATCAAAAGGAACCTCTCATTGAATCCTTATCCTTGAAATTGATATGAGTCTTCTTCAACAGAACTACCTGGAAAACTGAGAAACACATTAAAACTCTCCTCCACCCCATATTGAAACCAGACTCTTCCAACTTTAGCTACTAAATTTCCCTCCACACTGTTCCCTCTTTCCATCATAGTTCAGGCTGCTAGCACTGAATGCCATAAACTGAGGGGCTTGCAAACAATGGAAGAACGTTTCTCACAGTTCTGAAACTGGGAAATCCAAGGATCAAAGGATTGGTAGGCTCACTATCTGGTTAGAACCAGGCCTGGCTCATAGCTGGCACCTTGCTGTGTGGACAGGGTAAGGGCCGTCTGAGGTCTCTTCTATATGGGCACAAATCTCATCCATGAGGCTTTACCTTCATGACCTAATTACTTCTAAATGTCACCACATTGGGGGCTAGGCCTTCAACATCTAAATACGAGCAGGTGACATAAACATTCACTGCATAGTTTCATTTTTCCGAGCTTGTGCTTTCTTCTGAATATGTTCAGTCATCTCTTTCTTGCTATAAAAGGATGAGTTTTCTTTAAAAGTTTTAACTTATTAATGGATGACATGATGTCGCTTAACTACTTTAACACATTCCCATTGCTATGAGCATAGGACACAACATTCTCACCTTGACCATGGAGACCCTGCATGACCTGACACCTGACCTCCTGCGCACCTTACCTGGTTTCAGTTCAACCATCCCATGTGTCTTAGCCACACTGGCCTTACTCAGCTGCTATCCAGTGTCCCAAGCTTCTTTATGACTCCTGGTCCATTTTCATGTTCTGTAGCTTGCAGAACTATAGCAGTTTCCTTTCTTTACACTTTGATGGGCTTTTCTGTTGAATTAACCCAAATACCTTTTTATAAACTGCTTTGATGCTTCTCTTTTCTTAAGATTCATGAAAGCCAACATCAAAATTGTTGTACTTACTGTGACATTTTCCATACCTAAAACATGGCACATTTATGTACTGGACAACCAATAAAGATTTACTAAGTATATGAATGAATAAATGAATAAAATAAAATCCCAAGCTCTGCATTGGAAAATACAATTAAAAACAACAACAACAGATTACACTTAATCTGGGAAAAACTGAAAAATAAATAACATTTGCTTATAGAAAGCAAAGTTCCTTAGGGCACCTGGGTGGCTCAGTCATTGAGCAACTGCCTTTGGTTGGTATTTGATAGGGTCAAGTGGGTTGGGTTGTGATTCCAGGGTCCCGGGATCAAGTCCTACATCGGGATCCCCACAGGGAACCTGCTTCTCCCTCTGCCTGTGTCTCTGCCTCTCTCTCTTTCTCTGTGTCTCTAATGAGTAAATAAATACAATCTTTAAAAAAAATAAAAAGAAATAGAAAGATTGCTCTATTATGTCAGGGCTTTCAGAAACCGTGAATAGGTGCTATCCCAACTTTGGGAATCTTATTTATTTATTTATTTACTTACTTACTTATTTATTTTTGTTTTTTTTATTTTATTATTTTTTTGGGGGGTGGAATGTTTAAAGTGAGAGCACAAAGTTGCTTCTTGTGTCACCCAGTTGAGGCACTGAAATGCCTTGCTAGGTCTCCAGTTAACCTTGACACTGATTTACCAGTGATAAAGTTCATTACAAGAAGTTGCTCTAGATCTTCAGCGAAGTCAGGCCACCAATGGGCAATGTGCGTCATAAGAAGGAATGTGTAGCACATCCTTAGCATGGTCACAGGACGTGTGACCTCTTTAATATTTCTGTATGACCCCTCTGTGTCTACATGTTTGAAGTGCCACAATTATGGTGTACAATTAAAACTGTTCTATTTCTTCCAGGGAGTTGAATTCCAGTAAATAAATACAAGGAGAAAGGCAATGAGGTAAACAAAGCAAAACAAACAAACAAACAAAACAACATCAAACAACAGGTGGCATGAGAGCACCTTCATTTAGGAAACATGAGGTGACTCATTTTGGCCTCCACATCTTCCGCTGCCCCGCTGCTGAGTCAGGCATCCTTTTATTTTTTTATTATTTTTTTTTCAATAGATTGCTCTTTCAGCCATTTCTTTTTATTTACAGTTTGCGTTCAATGCAAATCAATTCCATAGCATGAGAAGTTACTATGAATCAAAGCATAAATACACAAACACAATATACAATCCAAAACTGATGTAGAGCATTCAGGGAAGAAACAAAACGTAATGTTCATTCACACACACAGTGGCTTGAGGTCTGTTGGATATTGTTGTTCTGGTGTAGGTTCCTTAAGATGGGAAAAAATGACTTTGGTTATCAAGACTACTGTGGCCATATTAGATACTGGAACATCTAAACATCAGTGTGTGACCATGTGAACAAAAGACCTTAGAGTGTCTATTTTTAAAAAGCTTTCTGTGAATTAGGCGTTCTTGAGCGTGCAGCCAGCACCATCACCTTGCAGCGGGGCTGGTGCTCGGTGCTCCCATGCAGGGAGGCCTGCCAGCAGCCCTCTGGGCTCCCTCTCAGAGCTATTATAAAGCAATTGGGGAAATGATTCGCTTTAGCTCGAGAGCCAGGTTGGGACTTCAGATGCTTATCAAATACCAACTCCTCCGAAATAGAATTGCTCACTGCACTGCCTTTCTAGGCCTCCTTCATGCTGCTGGTGCTGCTCATAAAGAGCGAGTCCTTCACCGGGCGGGCTTTTGAAAAGGCCTTACGTAACTGTCATCAGATCAAACATTTACAATGGAGACATTTAAGAGGGGACTGAGAGACTATGTAATGTTTGGAGAAGGGTCCGTATTGAGGACTGAATATGTCATGTCCAATTTGCACGACCAGTTCCTTTACCACTAAGAAAGACACAACTTGATCCCAATGCGTCTGACATGGCACCGGGATGGGGTGACTGGGTGATGGGCACTGAGGGGGGCACTTGATGGGATGAGCACTGGTGCTATACTATATGTTGGCAAATTGAACTCCAATAAAAAAAAAGTGCAAAAAAAGATCAAGTAAAAATAGTTGAAAAGGTAAAAAAAAAAAAAAAAAAAAAAAAACAATCAATCAATCTGACTGAGCACGTGCTTCAAGGGAACCATCACATACTCTAGTCACGATACAGCAACTCATTTATTCTTCACAAGTCTGTGAAGTGGTGTCATTCTTTACAGCCAGCTCTGCATCATTTTAGAAAGGCTAAGCCACTTTCACAAGATTGGACACCCTCAGAGTTTTAGTTGATATTGGGTCAAGCCTGAGTGGTGTCTAACGCCTGATCCTTGAGCATGACCCTAGTACTCCTTTAGCTACTCTCATTCTTGGAAGTTCCCCTAATGCTGCTCCAGATTCTCCTAGGCACAGACAGCCCACAGTCATTCCCCATGGCCCTGCCTTCCCCATCCAGCACCTTTCCCACAAGAGCTAAACTGTCAATATCTTTAAGCCAGTTTCGTACTGGACATTCCCTGACTTTACCTAGTTAGTTTTCTAGATGGTTAACAACAGGCTCTGGTGCCTCACTTCTGGCCAAGCCGAGGACATCTTTTATACTTAAGGGATTCACTGACCTTCTAAACTTTCTTCAGAATTCAGAAAACTATAAATACAGCTTAGGAAAGCTCCATCATCAAGGGGTTCCAATCCCTTTCCTTTTTATGACGGATCCTCCTTGTCATCTGTGTAATCACTGCTGACACTCGGTGATGAATCGTGCCGAGATCTGCACAGCTCTTCTTCAGCTTCGGCTATAGAATCGGACTCTACCACTTGTAATTTACATTTAACTTTGTTCCTTTTCTGAGCTTTTTAAGACTGCTAGCATCTACAATATGTTATGTTTACAGTGAATGAGAAAACAGTGATTCAAGAAGCATAAGAATGATTTTTTTTCCCCTCTTGATTTCGTTCCTTTGGAGCACACAAATCACATGTCAGGATAGGTTAACTGAACCTCACGCTTATGCAGCATATTGGATTATGTACCAGAAAAGAGCTGCTCCAATTCATCGAGGCACGCGTCCCCTTTCACACAGCAATCATTCCTTCTCTACTCAGACCAAGATGACAGGAGAACAGGAGAGAAATTAAAGTGTGCTTTACTTGTCAGTGTTGTTTTAGACAATACTGGAAATCCATTTTCTAATTTTCATATTATTATTATTATTTTTAACTGTGTCATATTAGAGGCTCTTTAAAAGAATAACAACATTACTAAACACATATATTACTGCAACTGACATAAGCCCTTTATATATAGACACATATTATCTGGTTGAAATCTTGAAGCAACCCCATGAGATATTTATTTTTATTGATGAAGCACAATACATAGTTAAATAATCTGCCAAAGGCCGGATGGGTAGTAAGTTATTAGCGCTAGCTCAAATACACCAGGAATCTAAAGTTAAACCCTCAACTCTTCACCTTAATGCTAATTACAAGAGTGATTTGAAATTATCTCGGTCAAGTGTCAAGTAGAAGTTTTGACGGTCTGAAGTCTTTTTAAAATCATGAAACCACTATTTTCTTTTTTAAACTCCCTACTAGGATACTAGAATGTAAGAACCAAGAGGTCATGGATTTTGTCTTGTCCATTCTTATAACTCCAATACTTAAAACAGTGCCTGACATAGAGCAGATGTTCACTAGGTCCTCGTGGCCCGGATGGGTGAGAGGAAGGATGGGGGTGGGGGCATGTTCACATGCAGGCAGGTGCCCGTTAGCCTGGTCAGAGATCAGATTCCATCTCAGAGCCTCTGCTCAAGCAGATGATCCCTGACGTATTATCTTTAACCAGATAAGAGCAAGGACCTGCAAGATTTATATTTCACTTTTGTGTATAAACTAAACCTAAATTGTTTGAAGAATTATAAGACATGCCCCACACCCCCCAAGCCCCACACCCACACATGTAGGCCATTCTGTAAGTGTTGATCCATTTTTCTTTTGACATTGGATGGAATGGAAATTCATGACAAATCTGATATGGATCCATCTGAAAAGAATTTTTTCAGGAATTCTCCTTTATCCTTGAAATTAAAGAAAACATTTAAAAAAATCTTAATTATTAAATTTTCCTGAAATACAGCTTACTTTTCAAAGCCAGTTTTTAAATTCAATTTTACCAAGGTTTCTTCAAGTATATATTTGATTACAGTTCTTCTTTCAGCATATCTATTCTTTCAAGGTTTTTACATCCTAAGTATTGATTCTCTTTTCTAATTTATTAATATCTATTTTAATTTCCTCTAGAATCATTTTTTATATTGCTGCTTTGTTCATTCTCCTGTTTCTTTCTTCGAAATGTCTCTTATAAGAGGTTTTTAATTCTGAAAAGGATATAATTCCAAATAAGGTAAATAAATGACATCTATGTAGCTAAAAAATGAAAACTTTTAAAAAAAGGGAAACGAAATTAATAGCAAACTAAAATAACAAAGGTAGTAAAAACTACATGAGAACAGTGATAAAATAAATCAATTATCATAATCTAAGTTGAGGAGAGAGGTCACATCTACTATTTTAAAAGAATAAAAATAAAAGTGAAACGTGATTCCTTTTCCTAAAGATCACCAGTACTAATTTTCTGGAGTATTTTCTCTTTCTTTCTGCCCCTACATGCCCATGTATACAATTTTGAACCTGCCATACAGATAGATGTGGTTCCTGCATCATCATTTGGCATCATGACATGAAGGATGATCCCATATTTTTAAAAATTATTTGAGAACTTAATTTCAGTGGCGGTCAGGATGCTAATGCACAGATGTATCATTTTTTTTTTTTTTTGTGGCCAAGCTTCTGTTAAAATACTTATGTAACTTCTAAATTATGCTATTATAAATGATGATCCATGTCCTGGAAATCATTTTAACATGATTTTCCCCCTCATGATAGATTTTGGTTAAGTGAAATTTGCTAACTTGATAAGTATAAATATGGTTTAGACTTTTGATTCATGTAGCCAAATGCTGTCAGTGGAAGGCGTGGCAATTCACCATTTCACGGTCTTTTCAAAGGCACGATCACACTGCTCCAATTTTTGTTTTGCTTTGTGTTTCTCTGTCTGTAATAGCCTCCAAATACTTAGGTCTCATTAGAAATAAGCCGACCCTACCCAGCCAGATTTCTCCTTGGGGCAGTGTGCTTTGTGTCGGTGGAAACCTCTTGAAGCAGCTGCCCCTGACTTTGGCTGATGAGCATAGGTGAAAGCATCCCTGAATGTTGCCCTCAACCTATGCCCACTTTCAGCTCTTGCTGAAATAATGTTTGTAAGGGATCCTGCCAGTGTCTTCTAAAATCATGTCACTTGCAATGAAAGCTCCAGATATGCTTTGCTGCCTTTGTCCTCGGTTCACAACCCCAAATCCTCCAGAGACTGAGCTGCAAGAGAGAAGAGTGTCCAAGAGGTGACTCGTGCGTGTCAGTTCACAAACTTGCCTTTGTCTTGAGACCTGTCGCTGTCACTTGAGTATGCTTTGGAAGGACTGCAGAGCATGATGGAAGATGACTGCTGGGCACACCTCCAGAATTCCTCAGTCAGAAAGTGTTAGTGGGCTCAGGAATGTGTGTTTTTAACAGATTCCCATTGGCTGGTGACGCTGCTGGTCAGAACCACACTTGGGGAACCATTACCATAAACGTGTTCATTCTCATATTATGCAGAACTTTGTAGTTGAAGAGTGTTCTCTACTGACTTCCTAGGACGACCAGCACTAATTAGATTAATCAGGTTAGGGGGACCTCATTCTAGTGCAGTTGAAAGCCTATCTTCCCTTTGCATGTTTGGATCTATTGGTAATTTTAACGTGGATCTGAAAGTGGGCAAATATGTTCAGGATCCCCTTTTCCCTGGAAGGGCTCCCCCTTCTGCTTTAACTCTTGCATTGACTCTGCAATCTCTATGTTCTCATTAGCCATATTCCAAGAACAGTCTTTATCGAAGTTAACATCCAACCACTTTTTGTTGGCAAGATATTTGCTATTCATACAAGAAATATCTTACTATCCTCATTTACTACCAACCCAAAAAGACAAAACTGCCAAAAGAAAGCAATGTTTCACAATAAGTCTTACCATAAATCCCCAGGTGTTTTCTATGGGAAGCTTTTCCTAATTTTTTGGTTTCAATGATATATTTGGTTTCTTCTGATACTGTGATTTTCATCATTCTTCTCAAGTCCACTATCAAAGTGCTGGTGGGTGTATCTCTTCATTATGGTTTAATACATGGATGGACCTTGAGTTATGATGCTAAGTAAAATAATCCAACAGGGAACGACAGATACTATATGATCTCATTTATACCCGGAATCTAAAAATGCTGAACTCATAGAAACAAAGAATAGATTGGTGGTTGCCAGGGGCTGAGGGGTAGAGGAGATGGGTGATGATGGTCAAAGGGTGCAAACTTCCCTTTGACCCTGTTATGAAATGAATAAATCATCGGGATCTAATATGTAGCATGGTGACCATAATTAACAATGCTGCATTATATACCTGAAAGTGGCTGAGAGTAGATCTTAAATGTTCTCATCTCACACAAAAATAAGGTAACTGTGAGTTGGGCGCGTTGAGGTGAGGTGAGCCTAGATGAGACTAGGTGAAGCAAGTGAGATGAGGTGAGGCTAGGTGAGGCGAAGCACAATGAGGTAAGGTGAAGTGAGGCGAGGTGAGGTGAGTGAGGGTAGCTGAGGTGAGATGAGATAAAGAGAGGCGAGGTGATGGGGAGGGGTCACAGGATAATGTTGAGTTGGTGGCTGAAGACATGGGTGGAGGAGGTTTTAAAGAGAGAGTAGAAAAACAGAACAGAACAAAACAAGAAATAGCCAAACTCCTAGAATAAGAGATCACACTTCTGGGTACCAGAGGTGAGGGGAGGGGGGATTGGATGAAAGGGTTATATTTAGGGTGCGAACTTCCAGGTATAAGATAAGTAAATGAGATGTAATGTGCAGCGTGGTGACCGTAGTTAACGGTGCACGCTACATTTGAAATTGCTAAGAGAGTAGCAGATCCTAAGAGTTCTCATCACAAGGCAAGAAGTTTTATTTGTTTGTTTAATTTTTTTGTATCTATATGAGATGAAGGATGTTATCTCCACTTATTGTGGTGACCATTTCACCACATACCTGTCAAGTCGTTATACCTTAAACTTTTCTAGTGCTGAATGTCAATTATATCTCAATAAAACTGGAAGTAAAAGAGGGGTGGAGAAGGCAATAGAATTTATTATTGAAGCCGGGAAAAGCATAAAAACTGGGGAAAAAAAAGGAGCATTATTTAGTTTGACGATTTGCAGGAGACTCGTAATGGAAGTAATTTAGGTAGATGAAGATGTGCAGAGCGTAAATGCTTGCAATCAATCTCTGAGCAAGATGCCAGATGATCTGCGATGACAGAAAGGAGGAGCAGTTGGGCTGCCAGAGGAGGGCATGTCTTGGGCAGAGGACGGGTGGGGTTCCTTTGTTTTGTTCTGTTTGTTTTTAATAAAGAAAACTGGGCATGTCTGAAGAAGTCAGCTGAGAAAAGGAGTGCTACGCGGTGCAGTCTAAAAGGGGATAATTAACGGGACAGGACTGCCACGGTGGCAGTAATCACCGGATGAAGGGAACACAAAAGTGTCACCCTGGGCCATAAGCCCTTCCTGTGTGAGTGACATAAAACAACCAAGACCGAGCGATAGAAATGTTGAGTAAGAAAATATTATGGGATCTCATGTAACGCAGCTGTTGTTTTCTTTTCACAAGAAAATCCTAGTGTCTGGCAATGTGTCAGGGATTCCAGGAAGGGTGGGACCTGGTAAAGAAGGAGGAAGCTTCCAGCTCCTGTAGGACGAGAGCAAGACAGTGGCCACGTTAGGTGGTAGCAATAGACACACTACAATAAAGTTAAATGAAAATAAAATAATAAAATAAAATAAAATATTAAAATAAATAAAATAAAATAAAGTTAAATGATTTTTAAAGTAATGATTTATGCTTTAATCAGACACTGTTATTGCATTGGTGGCCCTTTAAAATATATATATATTTTACATATAATGTTTTAATTTTATTTCCAGTATAGTTACCATACAGTGTTATATTAGTTTCAGGTGTACAATATAGTGACTTGACACTTCCATGCATCACCAGGTACTCATCACGAGTGCCCTCCTCCTCCTTGGTTTCTCTCTCTCTCTCAGTCTCTCTCTGCTTGTCTTTTTTTTTTTTTTTTAACTAAAATAGTTATTGGGTTTTTTTTTTTGTTTTTTTGTTTTTTTTTTAGATTTTATTTCTTTATTTGAGAGAGAGAGAGAGAGCAGCACAAGTGGTGGAGGGGGAAGGGGGATGAGAGGCAGACTCCCTGCTGAGTAGGGACCCCAATGTGAGGCTCCATCCCAGGACCCTGGGATCGTGACCTGAGCAGAAGGCAGACACTTAACCGACTGAGCCACCCAGGTGCCTCTAAAATAGCTTTAAAATATGTTTTTAAAAACACTTTCTGAAAAGTTAAGACAATGTATTCCACGTACGTTAAATCAAATGATTTTTTAAGTACTTTGTTTATATTGATTTTTCTGAACATTAAAGAACATAAAGAGAATAATTTGTCTTGGTACATAGTTACTTTCGTTTCTTAGCCAAATATGGATAGATGCTATAGATGAAAATATGAACACAGCATTCCTGATATTTTCTAAATTCTATAACCTAGTATTTTAATTTCATAAAATTTTCTGCTGTTTTGTACAAAGCTGCGATAGACAGTTAATATACTTTAAATTATTGACCTGTTCAATTGAGTCTTTTTGTAAAATATAATACTTTGAATTGAGGGAATATATTTTCTGTAAACTTATAGCAAATTCAGCTTTTTGGATAATGCTTTCAATTGTAATGTTCTCTTTTAATTGCAATTTCTAAGTATTCCAGCCAAAATGTCATTTGGGTATTATCTTTTCTTTTTCTTCTTTTAATTTTTTGGGGGCCTGCAATTGAATTACATTTTCAATAAATGTTCTTTTATAAGAAAACCTCATTAAAGATTTGTTTTCATCATCCTTTTGAATATTTATTCAAATTGAAATGCTGCCAGACTGGAGTTTTTCTCATTTGAACAATTGCTGTGCAGCCTATCAATTTATCCAATTAAATATTGGAGCTCCATCAGCAAAATATTCCCACAATTCAAGATATTCAAGAGCATAATTCTGTAACTTAGAATTAGAATTAGATGCCGTAAACTGTTGATGTTTTATAGTTTTTCCTTTGCTTCTATTAAAATAAGTCTTAGCTTCTTATTGCTAATAGGTTGTGCTTTTAAAATCACCGTATTCAAAAAGTTTTAAAAGCTAAATTTTCTGCCACTTTACTCATTGAATACTTCATGAGTTGATGAACTTTTTTTTTTTTTTTTAGTTGATGAACTTTTAAACAGATGTGTTGTGATATAATTCACGTATCACACAATCCATCCATTTAAACCATGCCATTGAATGTTCTTCAGTGTATTCAGAGTTGTGCAGCTATCACCACAATCAATTTTATTTTATGGTTTTATTTTATAAGGATTTTATTTATTTATTCATGAGAGACACACAAAGAGGCAGAGACACAGGCAGAGGGAGAAGCAGGCTCCCTGCGGGGAGCCCGATATGGCACTCGATCCCAGGACCCCAGGGTCACGACCTTAGCTGAGGGCAGATGTTCAACCAATGAACCACCTATGTGCCCCATCACAATCAATTTTCAAACATGTGGCCTGTTCCCAATAGAAACCCCGTATCCATTAGCAGCCAGGGCTCATCGCCTATTGCTCTTCCAGCTCTAGGCCACCACTAATCTACTTCCTGTGTCTGTAGACTGTCTAATCTAATAGGTCACAATATCCCACAACATGCGGTCTTTTGTGACTATCTTCTTTCATGCAGGATAATATTTTCAATGTTCATCCATATTGTAGCATGTATTAATATTTTATTAATTTATTGTCACATAATGTTCCATCCATTGTTGGATACACCAAATTCTGTTTAGCCTTTTGTCAGTTGATGGGCATTTATACGGATTCTATTTCGGGGGCTTTTATGAACAACAATACTATGAACATTTGTGTACAACTTTTTGTATGGTCATAGAGCTAGGAGTGGAATTGCTGGGTCATCTGGTAAGTGCATAGTTTAAAAAACAATTTATGGTAAGTATGTAACTTTTAAGTAGCTTTCAGACTTTCCTAAAGGAACTTTACTCATTGCCGTCAGCTGTATATGAGGATTCTAATCTCCCCACATCTTCGCTAACCATTAGTATCATCCCACCTTCTGGTTATGATCATCCTGTGGGCATAAAGTGATATCTCATTGTGCTTTTGATTTGCATTTCCCTGGTAGCTGTGATTTTTTTATGTGTTCCCTTTGCATCTTCTGTATGCCTTTTTTCAAAAATGTCTGTTCAAGTGTTTTGCCTATTTTAAACTTGTTTTTTTTTTGTCATTTTATTATCGAATTAGAATTTATGTATTTCAAATACAAGACTGATCTTGTACATGTACGAGACTGATAGGATTTGCAAACATTTTCTCCCATTCTATGGCTTATCTTTTCACCAACTTAACAGTTTTGAATTCTGAGGGATCTGGTATCTTGTTTCTCACTGCACTGGCATCATATCGAAGAAGACTTGCCTACTTCAAAGTCACAGCTATTTATTCCTGTGTTTTCTTCTAAGAATTTTATGGTTTTAGATCTTATTTAGAGCTATGATCCATTTTAAGTTGAGTTTTGTGTGTGGCGTAAGGAAGGTTCCCAACTTCACTCTTCCGCATGTGGATAAGTACAGTCTTATATCAGGTTGTGAATGAAGAGATTCTGAGAAAAATATTCTTCTGTAGAGGGTCATTGTAGAATTTTACTGTAAACATCATCTTAACAGAATAAAGGATGTAGGATAGGGCTGAGAGAATAGCTGGGCTGTGATAAAATCATTATGAAGACTTCAGCCAATTCCATGAGGAGCCCTGAAGCTGAAAGGGCCTCCAGAGTGTCCCCTATTGAGGTGTCTGGACTTTGGGGCCCTTGTATCAACTATTCATTAAATTTAGGCTGCCCCAGTGAGGGGCACAACCTTGGAAGAGGCAGCTACTTTGGCTGAGAGCAGTTTCTCTGGAGGCACAGCTGTGAGCTGCCAGCTGTTGGCTATCAGCAACCAAGATTACTGCCAACTGTAAAAATAAGTGCCTCGGCCCGAAAGGGCGTGTGAGCCCACGACGACTGTGGACTATGGCATTTTGATTTATTTCATTTCTATAATCATTTATCTCATTTGGAACTGGATCTACTAGAATTGTGATGGGTCAGTTTTCCTGGGGAAATGGTCAGTGAACCACAGCTCCTGCCATAGCCATTTTTAAAGCTGCAACTAGTTGTCGTCACATCTCTTCTCCCTTCATTCTTAGCTTACCTGGAGAGGTGATCTAGATTCTCAATTTCAGAGACTTTTAGCTACTGATCATCATGTCCTTCCTAAGCTGTGGCTGATGCACTAGTCAATTTATCATTTATTTGGGTGGGTAAGGGCCAAGAAATACCCAGAATTAATATCTGAGTGCCAAACATATTATTTTTTCCTATACCGTGCAAAGTTCAACTTTTTCCCAATAATAAGGCTCAATTATCCCTGCCAGGATGGTGACACCTTTCCCTATATGGTGGTCTCTGGCCAGAGGGAGCTTGAAATGGCTGGGTAACAAATGCAGGTTAATATTTAGTGGTATTTTACTATGTTTCCTACTGGAAGAGTACCTGTCTCCCCACCCCCACAGTCTGGACCCAAGACCTCCCTCTATACCCACAGATCCTAGAGTAATGGGGACAGAAATCACAAATATGTTATTGGGAGGTAAATGAGATGTTCCTACTTTCACTCTTTGTTTCCCGGATCCACACCTTCTGCCTCCTGGAGCCATAGCATGCATACTGGTATTTGACACCAAGCATGTGCTCTCTCCTGGAGAATGATGCCCATCCTTGCAAGATACCCTTTCTTAATTGAAATTCTATGGCCATTCCCTCACTCTACACAGCTGAAATCTTCCTGAGCGGTGCTATATGTCTAATGTGAATATTTTCCTGTGTGAATATTGTGTGAGCTTCTACTAAGCCCTCTATCTATATTATGGCAAGGCTGCTCAGCCTCTATGGTCCATAGTTGTATAAATCTAATGTTCAATTCCCTCAGACCCCCTGGTAGCTTCATGCATCCTGCCAGCCTCGACAGGCCACATCAAATCTTGCTCACTTTTCAAATATTCCTTGGAGGCAACAGCGTCTAATGATTTTTCTGTCACCACCACCAAAAATCATAGGAGTTAGCTGTGCACTAGCTGTTAGTGTTAAACCTCACTTTATCAGCGAGTAACTTGGTTGCTAGTTGTTAGTCATGTAGCATCGGCAGAGACTGTAAAGACAGGCTGGACATCACTGATTCCTTCATGACTTAGATAACCATTAAGAGTAAAACTCTGTTCAATACACTTGACTCACACGTGCCACTAGACACCATGATGACAGAAGCTGGAAGTACAAAATAGAAGTCCAAAATCCAAACTATAAGTAGTAATAGCTCCTCAAATAACAATTAAAAAAAAAAAAAGATCTGAAATATATCCTAAACTACTTGGGAAGCTGGGGAAACAGGCATTCACCAGGCTTGTCTCAAGAGATGAATAAGTTTGCAAAACAACAGGAAAAGTCCAAATGTGCCATTAATCTGTATGGAAATAAATAAGACTGGTATGCCATCCTGTAACCAGGTGGAGCTCCAACATATAGTATGGAACATGCAGAAAAGGAAAGATGCAGGCTGACAACGGCAATATGAGAACAGTGGAAGACTCCAGAGTCAAGAAAAGCAAAATTGTCAATCACCACATTGCTGACTTGGCCCATTTTGAGGGTTCTCACAGAGCGGGAGTTTAAATCAATAGCTAACACCTGTGGACTGGGACACCTGGGATATCCACAGAGGGATGCAAGAGTTGTCCTCTGACATAGTTGCAGGGGCCTCAGTGCGGAACGAGACACAAGGATGAACTGATTTTTTCCTGAGAAATTAGTGTGACTCGTATGTTGACCTTCTCATCTGATTTCTCTCCTATGATCTTGCCAAATATCACAGGCCCCTATCTCCCATAATCTGCCCAAAAGCACACACATGACGAAGTTACTGATCTCCTTTTTTGCTGACGGCATATTTTGCTTCCTTGCTGATTTCTCAAAGGTACCATACTCCCTGCACTCCAGAGGCCCACCCATCGGGGGTGGTCTGAGAGGGGAGACTCACACAGTGACTGGCCAAACAGCGGTGTTTTAGGTGCAAGGCATCACTGCACTTGGCTCCGTTGGCACCTGGGGGCCCTCTCTGCAGTGGGTCTGTGTTACAGATGAGCATGGGGCGCTTTCCCCTGCCATGCACAGGACAGCAGACGTCCCCATTACTTTCCACTATAATAAGCCCTGCACTGGAATTCTGAAGTTTCTGAATGTCACAATTATTTATCCAAGCTGCACTCAAGCTGAGCCATCACGGACCAAATGGTTAAACCTCTTTTATCGCAACAGGCAATCTGGTCAGCCTGGCAGGTCTCAATACTCTTCCACAGTGAGCCGAGATCAACTGGAAAAGCAGAAAATTTCCATGTGTATTTGGTATCCCATTGTCCTTCATCATTGGGGGGTGGGAGGAGAAATACTTTCACCAAGTTTTCAAGTTATCAGTTAAATTAGGCTCTTATTTCAGTAATGATTTATCCTGCAGCTTAAGAAGAGTAAAACACAGACAATTCAATGTATTTTTTGTTGTGAACCATGTATTCTGGAGTCTTCTGTTTCCAACCTTTGAAAGTATTGATGAGTCTACATATCTGGGCAAAGAGTTGAGGCTAGTCCACTTGGTAACCGTGACTTAACTCTCCTCTTATTACTATATGCATTTGCTTTTACTATTGATAGATTGATTTTGGTTCCCCTTCTGTTTGCTGGCCAGAATCACATATCATTACTGGTTTCCATTCTTGGTCTGTTCTCATTGAGTGTTTGCCTTTGGCTGAGGGTATGGTCTTGGAGTCGCGGGATCAAGTCCCACATCAGGCTTCCCTCAGATGAGCCTGCTTCTCCCTCTGCCTCTCTCTCTCTCTGTCTCTCGTGAATAAATAAATAAATAAGTGAATAAATAAATAAATAAATAAATAAATAAATAAATAAATAAAATCTTAAAAAAAAGGAAAGAGAAGGAGGGAGGAAAGGAAAGGGAAAGGGAGAAGAAAGAGGAAGAGAAAAATTTATGTAAGCAAATCGAAATAAAATCCTCAGTATTTATGAGGTAATGGAAGTTGAAATATCAAAAATATTTATCTCATTATGTTTATACTATTCTTAACATTGTAGAAATACTAGGAAACAGAAGAGTTATATTCTGGGTTAGAAGAAGCAGTTAAGAAAAAGAAAGAACTAGACTTTAGCAAGGAGTTGATTCTATTCCTCACATATATACCTATATCCATTTGTTAAATATATTTTTAAAATATTTTATTTATTTATTCATTAAAGTGTAGAGCCCACAAAACACACTCGATGCATACAATTCACAAGGGAACACCTTCTTATTTTTATTTCTGTGGCAGATGGCCACTGTTCATATTTCACACACAAGTGATGTCATGAGAAATTTATGGATTTTCCTTTGCAGATTTTCCACAGATACACCCCATTAGTAACCACTGCCAATTACAAGGCTTCCTCGTGGCTCTTACTAACATGCTTTACACTAATGGTTCTCAAGCATTGTCACTACAGCGATCAGTATATTTATGAAGAGAAGTGTTGGTGCCAAGATAGGGTGAACCATCTCTTCTTGTGTCAAATAATACGATGGAAATAAAACATTGTCACCATAATCTCAAAAGAGAGCAAAGAGTATATGGCTGATGTTTAGAAAGAGCTTGATCTCAGAATAAAAATATTAATAGAATTGACCAAAATCACAATGAATATTTTAAAGATAGAATATATATGAGTTTAATCTATAAAAAGTAATAAGTATAAGGTGGGGTATATAAAACAACCTTCAAGACATATCTCAAACTTAGGGAATGTATTTAACAAATGTTAACTTTCTTTGACATGTATTTCTTATCTTTTCTAAAGAAACGTTATGAAATGTTGCAAAGCATTACAGTAGTGTTGGTTATAGAGACTCCTTTGAACCCTCAAAAACTTATCCCCCCACTACTTTCCATGATATTTGTAATCATTTTACTGAATGTGGACAAAAATCCTTCCCTTTCAAAACACACACACACACACACACACACACACACACAATATTAGTGATCTTTTGAATAGTACAAATCTTGTCGAGATGATGGATGTTACTTAAACTTATCGTTGTAATCATTTCACAATATTTGTTTGCCAATCCATTGTGCTGTACACCTTAAACTTATAGACCAATGTACGTCGATTATATCTCAATAGAACTGGGGGGAATCTTCACCTAAATGTGTGATAATATTGTACATAATCTCTTGAAAAATATTTTCTTACTCAATATATCATGTTCTTCACATTTTCATTGTTGATACGTGAAAATCTAGTTCGTCTATTTAGTTTTCTATATGGTTTTGCATTTTATATCTTTTGACAATGTACACATTCATCCCCATTTTAATTGATATTTGGGTAATTTATAGTGTATGTGTTTATGCTGCAATGAAGAAAGAATCCTATGTGTGTGTCCTTGTAACAAATAAGAATGTTTTCATACAGTGGACACTTAGAGGGCAAATCCCTGGATTGTAGATTGTGCGTTTTTCAACTTGCTCAACAATGCCAAGTTTTCTCCAAAGTAGATGTGTTAACTTACATTCCCAAATATACTACATAAAATTTCTGATTCACTATCAACTCCATGGACACTTATTATTGTCAGCCTTTGTTATTTTTTTTTTGTTCACATGAAGTTTTGAAAGTGATAGATTTTGGTTTAATTTATACTTATTGCTTTCCCTTATACTTGCTGAAAATTTGATTTTTCTGATCTCTGAATTGTTGGTCCATATTTACCTCACATTTTTCTTCACTGTTGCTTCATAGGAAGTGTTTGTTTATGTGTATATATAAAAACAAGTCACAGATGTTTGAAAATAATAATATATGATATATAGGACATGTATATATAGTCTCAGTTCTCATCTTTCTTTAGCAAATTAATTATTTTCAAATTCCTTAGACCTATTTTTTCATACATTAGGCTTATGTATCTTTAATCAACTAGACAAAATGTATTATTGTTTTCAAATGAATGATTTCTATATAATTTTTAATGTTTATATCTTTATACAATTATTGTCATCCTTTCCATATATTACATACTGAATCTAAAAGTTTTACAATTTTCTTAGAGTTTGATTAATCTCTGAGTAATTTTGCACCTTTACACAAAATATATACAGGATTGTATATTGTATCTATGTAGGGTCAAATTTATTTTTTTCACATAAACTTAGTCCCATTAATCTATTATCATTTATTAATTAGTTTCTATTCGTTCATTATTCTATTGATACATTTTTTGTGATTTTCTAATGACAAGTGTTTGCATTATAACATTATAGTAAAATTTGACCCCGGGAAAATTTATAATTCTTATAAATTTTAAAAATTACATTTAAAAATTACCCCTGAGAGTTCAATATCAATCTTAAAATGAGCTAGTTAAGTTCCACAAAAGCAAATTTTTAGGTTTTTGCTCTCATTGTATTGAATTTATATTTTCCTTGTTAGAATCACCATTTTCATCAAGTTTCTTATTCCTGTGCATAAATAAGATATTTCATTTCATGTATTTTAGACCTGCTGTCATGCATTTTTTGAGATTTATAACTTCATACTTTCTTATATTTTATAAGAATTCTTTCTAGGTAAATTTCAGACTTTATTGCTTCATTAATGGAATTAAAAAAGAAATACTTTGGGGCAGCCTGGGTGGCCTAGTGGCTTAGTACCTCCTTCAGCCCAGGGTGTTATGGTGGGGACCCGAAATCGAGCACCATGTCGAGTTCCCTGCATGGAGCCTGCTTCTCCTTCTGCCTGTGTCTCTGCCTCACTCTCTCTCTGTGTCTCTCATGAATTAATAAATAAAATCTTAAAAAAATAAAAAGAAATAGTTCAATCATTACAAATGCACAGACCCAAAACTTTTTTATGGAATTAGTAGTTAGCAATTCTTTTAATTATTTGAAATTGTTATTTGTAGATCTCACTGCATTTTCCTGAAGGAATAGTCTTAAAAGCTACAAATAATGACAAGTTGTTTTTTCCTTTCCAGGGCTCCATACTAGAAACCTATTTTGGCTTCATGTTAATATCAGCCTCATAAGAGTCTTTCTGCAGATTTTCTCTCCTGGGAGATTTCTCTCTCCCGTGTAAGAGTGAATTAATATCTACTACCGGAAAGTGTAAGAAAGAAACCCACTTGGACTATCTGTACCTGGTGCTTTTTTGTTATAGTTTTCTGACTTGTGGCTGGATAATGAACAAGTTTTAGGCCTATTTTCTTTTTGATGATGTCTTTTAGTCAATTTGGGAAATGTATATATTTAGAAGTTTTTTCTTCATTTATTTTTTTAGTATTTAATTTTCAAAATGAAAATAAATCTACCGATTTGTGTTCATGTTTCTTCATTTATTCTTCTATTTTCCTGTTTTGTTTTGTTTTTTTTCCCCTTGATCAGGTATAGTTAGACTGTTACCTACTTCATTAATCTTTCTCAAACCAGCTGTTGGTTTGTTAATGTAATCAACTGTTCTCTTATTTTTCTATTACTGTATATTCTACTCTGATGCTTTCCTGTTTCTTATACTGCTTTCAGATTCTCATTTCTTTGGTTTTGTCATTTGTATACTGATGGTATACAAATTCTCAGTCTTTCTTGTTCTATGGTAGATGCACTGGACTAAAATTCCTTCTTAGTAATGGCTTAGCTTTTTTCTCTGGATTCCTAAATGCTTTGTATGCAGTGCTGTTCAGTCTGAATAGTAAATTTAATTTCTTATTTTCTTCTTTGCCTGGGTGGTTCAGTCGGTTAAGCATCTAACTTGATAATTGGCTCAGGTCATGACTTCAGGATCCTGGGATCGAGGCCTGCATGATGTGCTCCATCCTCTGCCTCCCCTGCTCTCTAAAATAAATAAATAAATAAATAAATAAATAAATAAATCTTTAACAAAAAGTTCTTCTTGGGGCCCCTGGGTGGGTCAGCAGTTGAGCATCAATCTTTGGCTCAGGGAGTAATCACAGGTTCCAGGATAGAGTCCTGCATCGGGCTTCCTGCAGGGAGCCTACTTTCCCTCTGCCTGTGTCTTGCCTCCCTCTCTGTTTTTCATGAATAAATAAAATAAAAATAAAATATTTTCTTTAATTAAAAAAAAATAAAAATAATTTTAAAATTTCTTCTTTACTCAGCCATATGGGAGGTTTAATTTTTAATATATTATTTTAGTTTTCAAATGCATTACATGATCATAGTTTTTTTTTTTTTTTCTTTTACTGTTTTCTAATACTGTTGAATTGTGTGTTGGAAATATACATGCTATCTATGATTCGGGCTTTTTTGAGACTTCCCCAGTGTTTAAGATGTGGCACATTTCCTAAATGTTCTCATTTATTTGCTTACCGTTGCTTCTTATAACCTCTTGTCTCTGTCTTTGATCAAATTCCCTTCTATTGAAGAACATATTTCACAGTCTTTCAGCAAGTGTCTATTGGAGGAAAATATCTCTGAGTAGTTATTTGCCTGAAAATTACCTTTAATTTAACTGAAGACATGAAAGAGAAATTAATGAGCAGAGAATAGAGAATCTTCAGTTATCAGGTTTTTTTTTTTTTTTTTTCTCCATGCTTTGGTGATATTCCTTTGACATCTGTGTGGTTTCTTGCTCTTGCAAAGTCTGCTTAATTTTTTTTAAAGACTTTCGAGAGTCTTTTCCTCTTTTCTTTCTCTTTACTTGAAAAAGATTTTTGTCTTTGTTTTTGATGTTCTTTCTGAGCATACATTCTATTTATCCTTCCTTGGGTTTTAATATATTTCTTCAGTCTGAACATCATGCATTTTATCAAGTTTGGAAAAATGTACTGTTTTTATCCTGTTGAATATTGCCCCCTCCACCCCCTCCCCACTTTAACTCTATTTTGTCCTTGGATCTCCTACTGAAGATAGGTTGGAACTTCACTTTGTCATCCCTATTTCTCTGAACTTCTTTCATATTTTATATATCTTATCTCTTTGTGCAACATTTTGAGTAATTTTTTAATATTTATTGTTCAGTTTGTTGATTATCTTGGAAGCACTGACGCAACCATGATTTCATCCTATTGATTCAATGTATTTACTTATTTTCATTTCTGTTTTTCCTTATTGACCTCCTGGGCAAATGGGGATAAACAATTCTCTGTCCATGCCACACTTTTACTAAAATATATGTAGTTTGCTCCTACTTATTTGGTTTCATTTTTGTTTAATATAGCAAGCTCCTGTGAACCAAAAATCCAAATAAAAGCTATACCCATGGAGCGTCTGGGTGGGTCAGTCAGGTAAACATCTGACTCTTGATTTTGGCTCAGATCATATCTCAGGGTTGTAGGGTTGAACCCTAAGTAGGGTTCTGGGCTCAGTGGGGAGTCTGTTTGAAGATTCTCTCTCCTTCTATTCTGTCGCCCACTTGAGCACATGCACTCTCTCTCTCACACACACGTAAATAAAACATCTTAAAAAAAAAAAAAAAAGACTACACCCATGAAGACATTCTCTTAATTGTATCAGGCAAAGTAGCAACATAATACCTTTCTCTCTAGTCCTCCAAAGGCATCCTTCCCCTGCAGTCTCTTGTCCTCATTCTTATAAATTACTTTGTTCTCATTTTCCTTAAGGTTCTTTCAATGAATAAACGTCATTTCCTTAATTTTGATATGGTAATATGTACCAGTCTCCATTTTTGTTGCAAATGATTTTTGTATCATATATATGAATTGCTTTTAGTTTTTATGATCAAACCTCCTTCTCCTGGGAGTTTAGGAGATGTTATGATATCATATTTCTTTCTCTCTTTTTTGGGGTCAAATACTTTATCCTTTTTGAAAAATCAGATAGACATATACACAGGTATGTGTATACCTCATCTGAATATTCCTTTTTTTTTTTTTGTGACAACCATTTATTTCTCCATGTCCTCCTTTCAGCTGCCAAATCATCATTTTGAGTTGTGAAAACTCAATTGTCTTTCTCTACCTTCAGATGTCTTGAGGAAGAAGATGAAGATATCCCTTGAGGTGGGAAAACAAAACAAAACAAAACAAAACATATATCAAGCTTCCTCATTTAAATTTAGGCTAACGTCTGCCCATACTAGGTGATTTTGCTGCTAGCACTGGGATTAAAGACCTGTAGACCTCATCAATATCTATATAGTTTTGCAATGTGGATTGATTCCTAGATAGACATGTACTAGATGGCTTTTTTTTTTCTAAATCTTGAGTTTCTAAATCCCAGCTTTATTATTTATTTTTTATTTTGATTTTATTTATTTATTTATTTATTTATTTATTTATTTATTTATTATTTTTTAAGGATTTATTTATTTATTCATGAGAGACACAGAAAGAGGCAGAGGGAGAAGCAGGCTCCATGCAGGGAGCCTGATGTGGGACTCAATCCCAGGACTCCGGGATCACACCCTGAGCCAAATGCAAGCGATTAACCACTGAACCACCCAGGCATCCCCCAGCTTTATATACTTAATATTAAATACTCAGATCATAAAGAAAGAAAAGTATGAGATGCCCTCACTTAGATATCTTAACAGTTTTTATGAAATGAGATCTATAACATGATAGTCACACATGTACTTTTAGCTATTTTTTTATGGTCTCACAAGCACTAAGAAACTTGTAGTCACTTTTGCAAAAAAACTCTGCAAGGGAAATCATGTTCTTCAATGAAAATAACTGAGTGCCCTTTGAATAATTTTTCTTATCACAGTATTTTCCCAATTCTTTTTATTGTCAAAGATGTTAGATGGATTTCATAGCCTGATTTTAGAAAACATAATTTTACTGATACTAAAATTTCTCTTGGGAATGGTTAGTGTATATAAATCACCAAGATCCAAGACTTTGAAAACAAACAAACAAACAAATAGACATTTCTATTCTTATCTAGAAGGAATGCTTTCAACGGAGTTGAATTTAAATACACAAACACACACATACAATCTTAAATTCATCCATTTTATTTTTAGTCTGTGGTAGATATGTAACAAGGTTGTGTTTGGATTAGAATCCCAAAATTTGCATTAAAAAACAACATGTTTTGCACCTGCATACTTCCCTAGAGTAATTTAATGTTGTAATTTTTGACAAGATAATTCCATCTTTGCTGTGGTTGACTGTGCAGTAGGCTGCTGGAAGAAAATAAGTGTGAACCTACAGTGGGGTAGGAAAAATACATTTATACAAGATGAATTTGGCACAAAAGTCAGAAAATCCCAAATTGGAAAAGAATGACAACACAAAACGTGAAATCCAAATAACAGTTTTGTCCTTCCTAACTCATAAAGGACTATACTATGTGTACGGTGTGTTTGCATGAATTGTTTTCCACATTTTGCAAAAAAAAAAAAAATGACTTTTCCATTAGAGAAATATTCTGTAGCAGCATTTTAGAACAAAAAAAAATACTGCAATATCTTTTGACAGCACTTAGGAGTAGGGATTAAAACATAGCACTTCTTGCTTCAAGCAAACTCAAGAGATGAAAGGTTAACTTCAGCTTTTGTAGTGCAAGAAGCAGAATTTATAGGCAAGTGCACTGACTCTCACTTCTGCTCATATTCCTTTGCACCATTTAAAAATTCATTTTATTTTTCTCTGGTGTATTTTTACATACATTTCAATGGAGTCCCTAGTCCATCCAGGAGACCATCAGTCAGAAACCTTTCTCAAAACTGAACAAGCTTGTGTTTCCCAACAGAAGGTGGACTTGGGCAACATAAATGAGCATCAGAATGGTGTCTCTGGCTGTGGAATAACTTTTATTTTCTACTTTCAGAGAGTAAAGTATGTTTTGCCCTATCTTCCTACTCTTTATGACTTTTCTTTAAAATTCCCATCTCCATGGCAATGATAATAACATAAGTGAGAAATCTGTAAATATTTCTTAAATTTTCTTTAAGTACCCTAAATTATTTTGTAGTAGACTAGAACTTACACTTCTGGAAAGATGGTGAGTTGAGTAAATATTAGCAGGCTGAGGAACATACGATGCTCAAAGGCTCAAATATCACCGCATTCCTGGTTTTCTCTTTCACAAAGATCTGTCATCTCAGCTATGATAAACTGGGTCAGATTCAGTTTTGTTTAAAGAGTCATATGTATTCCCACTGGAAACCACTTTAATAACCTCTAGATCGACCCTAGAGGCGAAGCACTCTCTGAGACTAAACAACCTGAACACATTTTGGTCTCTCCACAATTCAGAAATATTCGACTCCCTTCTCACCCTCCAAAGGACAGACCATTTGCTGAGAAATGAATACTTTACTTCTTTTATGGATATATACTTCAGTAAGTAGCTCTTCCTAAATCACAAGATCACCAGCTGTGTTTTGGATTTTTGTAATTATCTCCAGCAATGGAATCAAACTTTGAATCAGCTTAGTGTCTCTGCTTTCTGAGGCAATACTTCTCACTCAATACAGGGTATTTCTAATAACTAGACTATACTGTAGACCCATGGGAAAGATGGTTCTGGAGAAAAATGGATTTGATAGAGTAGGTGAATAGAATTTGGAAGTCTTGAGTCTATCATAATTCTAACAATAAAGAAAGAAAAAATAAATGAGAAATTCCAGGAAAAACAAAGGAGTGGTAGACCAAATAATGTTCATGAGACAGAAAAAAATCATATATTAGTTTGATTATGAATAAAGTACTATTTTTATCTCCCCTGTTTTATTTTGAACACAAAGGTCAATGAGGAAGAATTTGAGTCTCTCTTCCCCTACCCTTGAGTTTCCTGTGCAAATTCCCATATTGTGGGAATACAATATTGTGAATATTTTATTTCACATGGTACTATAGAATTCAGCCTGAGAATCAGCAGACCTTAAATGGAGATCATCCTAGATTAGATAACCTGGATGTATCCAACACAAACCAAGGGTCTGTAAAAGTGGAAGAGGGATATAGGAGAGGACAGAGCAGAAGATAGGACACTGGAAGCAGTGTGAGTGGTGCAATGTTGGGACAGCCTGGAAGGGCCATTGTTGGCTGTGGAGATGGAGGAAGGGCACCGGCCAAGGAATGCGGACAGCCTGTAGGACCTGGTAAAGTCCAGGTATCAAACTGCCCCTCATAACCTCCAGAAAGAAATGCAGCCCTGTGGATACTTTGATTTTAGCTCAGTGAAATCCATGTCAGACTTTAGACTCTCTATGTAAGATAATAAATTTGTGTTGTTTAAGCCACTATTTTTGGTAATTTGTTATAGCAGCAGTAGAAAACTAGTACAAAATATAAAATAAACCGGGGGATCCCTGGGTGGCTCAGCGGTTTAGTGCCTGCCTTTGGCCCAGGGCATGATCCTGGAGTCCGGGGATCGAGTCCCACATTGGGCTCCCTGCATGGAGCCTGCTTCTCCCTCTGCCTCTCTCTCTCTGTGCCTTTCATGAATAAATAAACAAATAAAATATTTAAAAATATATAAATAAACCATAGTATAATATGATACATACAAAGGATAATGTTGATAATTTTTGAGTAATAGAAATATTTTTTTTTCCTCTCAGACAGTCATACCCCTTTGGGTTGCCTGGATTTGTGAATAGGACTAATAGAGATAAAAATCATCCTAGCTCTCCATTTGGTCTGGAGTTGAGTAATATCCACATGGTCACTAAAGTGTTAATGCATCAAAGGTTTGTTATGGTTTGGAGAAAAGATTAAAGGTTAGCAAACTGACCATGAAGCTAAAGTGGGTGTTGTAAGTTCAGGTAGGGACACTGATATCCTTTTTAGAAATGGGGATTCCAATGTACATTATAAGAAAATGATGGTATGGAAGTAGAGAATTATGTGCATTGGCTAAAGGAAGCCCTCAACCAGCAAAGTTATATAAATATTACAGCTGGTGGAAACTGTTTGAATGAACCAACCAGAGCTGTGGAAGCAGCTATAATGAATGAATATAGAAGTGAGAGGAGCTCCTTCCCCTTGCTGGATGGGGGTCAGAAGGGAAGCTTGTGCTGACTGCCTACTTAAGTTTTCCCATATTTGAGATAGAACAAATGTTTGCATATTAAATTGGCTAAATATAAATATTTATTTGTACTTAAAGTGCTATTTTGAACCTTAAAGTCAATGAGGAAGAATTTGAATCCTCTGAAACACTCACAAAAAGTAGTTTTAGCTTACAGAAAGTATTATTTATTTCCCCAAAATGAGGACACAGTTGGATTGATATAAATCATGGATGCTTATATATCTGGATCTGCCAAATGAATGCGTCCACATCGTGGTCAAACAACTGGTGACAGTTAAAGTCAAATCATGAAAACGTACTAAAGCACATCAAAATAAAGCAGATTTTGAAACGTGTTTATTTTCCATGTAATCAAGCTGGGACAAAGACACGATTGTGAATGAATGACATAGGGTATGGAGTAGTCTAAAGGAAAGATCACTTGAACGTCAAGTGAAGACTACATATGTTATTAACTAACGTGTTACTATTTGCCATGACCAGCGATGTGTCCTTTGGAACTTGGTCAATAATGGAGAAGGGAGCCTGCTCCAGAGTGGTTTGTCATCAGTTTAATAGGTCTACATTGAATATATAACATAATATATAATATACATATAACATATAAAAGACTACTTTACCTTGTACATTGAGAATAGTCTCAATTTGCATATAAACCTAGAGAACCAAAAAAAAAATAAAAATTTAACTTCAATATTCTTCTGTGCGCAATAAGCCCTTAGTGATTGGCAACTGGACAAAGTATTGATGCTAATGAATTCAACACACACTATTTTCCACTGTGACACCATAAACATATGTTTTGACATTCTTCCCAATAGGATGTAGAATTTATATCTCAGCACTTCGAAGCTGGATAAGCTTGTGACTGCTTTGATCAGCTGAGATAAACAGAAATGAGCACATAATTTTGAAGATAGCTCATAAAATACATCTTCCTCCTGTAGTTCTGCTTGTTCTGGAAGGATACAGTTACCATGACGAAGTCCAGCAACAATGACACCACTGGGCTTAAGGGCCCACTTATATCCACTTCCACCTCTAGATGAGCTCTGTGCTGACAGGTGACATCATTTCACTGCCAGAGAAATGAGCATCTTGGTCCCACCCGGCTGAGCTCTCAGATGGCTGTGGTCCCATATCTGACATCTCAGATGTGTAGCCTGCATCTGACTGAAACTCCATGAGATCCTAGGCAAGGACTTCCCAGCTGAGCCCTTCTCATATTCATCACTGGCAAAATTATGAACAAGGTAAAATGGTTATTTTAAGCCTCCTTTCTATAATTAGCAACACCGTAATAGTACATGAAACGTGCATTTATTTGTTATTATGGTTGAGAGAAGCAGAACTCTGGGTAAGGATACAACTTTGTGTTTTACTTCATATGAATAGTATGACTTTGGGGGAGAAATAAAACCAATGACAACCCTTAATCTAGGTCTTCACTTCAATATCTTCAAAAGGAATTCATACTAATATGTAAATCCCCAGATTGTTATAAGAATCAAACGGGATAGAAGTCAATAGAAAGCTCAAAACGGCCACCCTATTGGGAAGTTCCCCAGGGCTCCCAAACCTCTGTAAAGCGGTGAGGTGTTCTGTATTCAGAGGTGGGAGGTATTTTACCGCTGACGTCCCTTCTCATTCCGAAGGCCTATGAGCCTGCATTTCATGGTGAATACATGGCATTGATTCTGTCCTTGGAATTTTTGGGAAAAGGGGAAACTTAAAAATTCAAGGTTATCCAGTTTTGGGGGCTTTTCTTCATATAGTTAATGAAGATGATCATACAGTGCAAACAGCTTTCTCCTTTACCAACCAAGATAGTCTCTCAGTTAATGAGATGGGCAGTGCTCTCCACAAACATTGACTGGGACGCTTTCCAACCCAGACGAATAATTAATGGCAACCAATGGCCACTGTCCATTCTAAATGTGGTTCTCTAATAATTTCCATTCAGAAAAAAGTTATGAAATTAGAAAAGCTACATTTTTTGGTAAATATTTTATTTATTTATTCATGAGAGACACAGGCAGAGGGAGAAGCAGGCCCCATGCAGGGAGCCCGACGTGGGACTCGATTCCAGGACTCCAGAATCATGACCTAGGCCAAAGGCAGTCACCCACTGAGCCCCCCAGGGATCCCCAAGAAAAGCTACATTGTAACAATTTATCACATAGTAAGAGAGAGAATAGAAAATTAAAGGACAATATAACTCCTCTATTTAAAACAATCTTATTCCAATTTTAATCATATTATTCACCAACAGGTAAAACAGCATCCATCTCAATTTACCCTAAGTTGGTAGAAAATAGGTGAGCTGTCGATTTTTCTACGTCTGCATGTATAACAACACACAGGAACAGATTTTTGTTTTGCTTCCCCCATCGTAAGGTATCAACTAAACCATGCATATAAAGCACAGAAGTTACCCTCTAAAGAGCTTAAAGCATTAGCAAAACACATTGTTTTTCCCAATGGCATGTTTCAACAAGGAAGGCACTTGCAAAATGTTAGTGTAAAGAACAGAAATTCACTTATATGCGTATCTGTGGAGCGGAATACAAGCATTAAAAATGTCGTGGAGATTACTGTTTATTAGCAAGAAGCACTTACCAGGAAGGTAACACGCTGTACCTCCTCTCAGAACCAGATGGTTGAAGCTCCTCCTGGGAAATGTTAGGGAGTGAAGGAAAAGTCACGGTGGGCAGAGCTTCCTAAAACTCAAATAACCTTTTTAAAGAAACTTAAACCTCTTTCCTGTTCTGTCTCCCTTTCTGATGAAAGACCCCTAACTCTGGGAAACGAACTAGGGGTGGTGGAAGGGGAGGTGGGGGGGTGGGGGTGACTGGGTGCCGGGCACTGAGGAGGGCACTTGACAGGATGAGCACTGGGTGTTATTCTGTATGTTGGCAAATTGAACACCAATAAAAAATAAATTTATTTAAAAAATAAGGAAGTTAAACCTCTTCACAGTGAAAAGCAAGAGGGGATGTCGACCCGGTGTGATGCTCACAATGCAAAGCATGAACTTCCTTTGCCCATTGCGCACATTTATCCTATGGAATTAACTAGCACTGACCTGATATTTTGTAATGTTAAGCATCAATTTGGACAACAATTCACTCAACTGATTTTAAAATCTGATAGTGTGCTTATGAAAATTAAATAAGTAGCTGAATTGATTTAGGCCTCGTTAGAAATTTATCTGAATTAAGATAGCACCTGGCCTACTTCAAACTGGTTAAACTGTCAGACCCAGGTCCCTGGAAAAAGAGTTTTCATCTTTCAAAATTCATTTCAAATGCCAGCCCCTCTGGGAAGCTCTCCTCACCTGAAAGCACTCTAGGCAGTCCAAGTGTGACAATTAAATGCATGATACTCCTTATTTAACAATTATAATTTCTTTTTTTTTTCTACTTTAAAGACCATGTGTCGTATAATCTCATTGATTCATCAGAATTCTGTGTCTCAGACTGTTTTAAAAAAACAGGTTTCTTTGTTTAAACCGTGACCTCTGTAATACAGTTTAATTCCTCTCCTTTGAATATTGTTCAGCTAATATTATGTTAAGCTTATTTTGCCTACATTCATATCATGAAAGAATAAATGAATTAAAATGGTCTGCGAAAGTGCACACATTTTCTCCCACCTAGACATTGTGACATTTCAACTGAATGGAGCAGTGGGTGATAGTCGGGATGAGTCAGATTAGTAGATCAACACGAAACACAATAGTCGCTGCCCATGTAGAGACGGATATAGTTAGAGCGCCAATAAATTGACAGATGGATACACAGATCATAGACAGATAGTAGACACGAAGGTTTAATTTATAATGAAAGCAACATCATGGAAGACAACATCAATCCATACATATTCTGAAAAAAAATTAATTCTTAATACAGGCCGTGGCCAAAAATTATTCAATTATGTTATTTTACGTTTTAAAAAGATAATTGTTATTATTGCTAATTACAACTCTCATATCACTTTATAAAAAATGAAAATGTGAGGAAATTTAAAATACAGTGAAAGGAGATTAGAGAACTAATAAAAATCATAGTGCTTATAACAACAAATATCAGTGGATTAATCTCTTTTTTTAAGATTTTATTTATTCATAAGAGACACACACACACACACACACACACACACACAGAGAGAGACAGAGAGAGAGAGAGAGGCAGAGACCCAGGCAGAGAAAGAAGCAGGCTCCATGCAGGGAGCCCGATGTGGGACTCGATCCCGGGACTCCAGGATCATGCCCTGGGTCAGAGTTAGGTGCTAAACCACTGAGCCACCCAGGGATCACCTCAGTGGATTAATCTAAAAGTAGGTCAACTGTTTACACTTCAAGAACATGCACACTGTGGAAATAGAACAATAGAATAAGGTAAAAAAATTGAAATATTGATATAAATGTAGTTGGAAGTACAAATAATAAAACATAGATCAACATACTTTAGACATAAATGCATAGGTGTTTTCACCAGATAAAGTAATAAGTGGTGATGAAGACGTATGAACAAAATGATTGAATTAAATATACAGAGAGAAAGAGCAGACAGGAGACATTAGGGGAGAGAAACAGCACTTTGTTTTCTGACGTTTCTTGCTTTGTTCAAATCCCAGTTCTTCATTTAATTTCCACATGACTTGGAGGAATGATTCAAATCCATTTTGTCTGTCTTACCTTTGGTCAAATAGAATCGAAAACAGTCTCTGCTTTATATGATTATTTGAAGAATAAATGAGATGCGTCATATAAATTATTTAGCACAATTTCTAGTATATATTCATTACTTAATTAATGTAAGCTAATCATCTACCTATCATCTATCATATGTGTGTCTGTGCGTTTGCTTCCCAAGAATACACTCAAGCATTAAGTGTTTACCTCTTGATATTGGGACTTGAATATCTTATTTCCCCTATGCATCTGAATATTTCAACACTCTCTATGTATTGCTTTTTAAATAATTGTGAAAACGTTGAGGAAACCCTTTAAATCAAAAAATTTATTTTTGATTTCTAATTATTTTCCTTATGGAGTGGTTGTAAAGTTTCGGAAGAAAAAGCATTAACAATTACTTAGAAAGTCAATTTATTTTGCTGTATGGTTAGAAAGATCAGGTGCGCTTGTACAGAACTTTGTACCTTCTTTGAATTTCCATACTTTAAATTCCAGTGCATTTTCCTCCAGGACAGAAATCATTTTTCGGGGTTAGCCTTTAGGAGTTCATAAAAGATGTGTCTGGGATTTCATTGTTCCTTGTTACATTTCAGAACTATTCATCCTTTGCACATACCTTAAAGTTCAAAAGTCTGTAAAGCAAGCACATAATTTTTTGCATTAACTTGTTCCTGAGAGTTCTTCAAGCTCTACATACGCACAGGCTTCCTGTTTCTACTTTCTGTGTTCTGCCAAATGTGATTAGAAGTACGTGAAGGGCCTGACCCTATTTCCAGGCCAGCCAAACCACTAGGACTAATGAAGTACGTTCATTGGAAGGAATGCAGACCAATGTACTCTACGTTTTCAAACAGCAGATCATTCTAGATGGAGCTTGGAGCGAACATGCTTTTTGTATCTTATGGGTTGCAATGCCATCGATCAGTTGAAGTATATCTACACTTCAAAGATGCAACAGTAATTAATATTTTCAGCTCTTGGGGATCCCTGGGTGGCGCAGCGGTTTGGCGCCTGCCTTTGGCCCAGGGCGCGATCCTGGAGACCCGGGATCGAATCCCACGTCAGGCTCCCAGTGCATGGAACCTGTTTCTCCCTCTGCCTCTCTCTCTGTCTCTCTGTGACTATCATAAATAAATAAAAGTTAAAAAAAAATTAAAAAAAAATATTTTCAGCTCTTAATTTTGCACGCAAAGCCATTATGGAATTGTAAAAGATTAAAAACAAATATTTTGATAGGTATAAGAACATGATATTTTAGATGAATAAATATTTATAAACTTTTATGTATGATGTAAGTAAGAATATGGGAGTTGATCTTACAATGTTAAAAGTGTGGGATGGTAGATTTACTCACAACTACATTAGCATTTGAATTAAATGTAAGTGAAATTAAGACTCAAAGGAAAAGATTGTTCAAAGTGGATCTTAAAAAATCGAATATACCATTTATACCAATGCCACTCAAAATACATGGAGTTAGGTAATGTTGAAAATAAAAGAATAGGGGAATGTACTATGAATGCACAATCAAAAGTAGACATTTTTGGAATAGAAGGGAAACATTTTATAATGATTATCAGCTTAGAAAGATATGACATTTCTTAATGAGTATTACAATTCTAAATGTGTAATACAATAATATAAATGTATGTTTTTAAGATTTTATTTACTTATTTGAGAGAGAGAAGGAAGAAAAGAGGGAGAGAGCACAAGCAGGGGCAGAGGCAGAGGGAGAAGTGGACTCTCCTGAACAAAGACCCCAATGTTGGGCTTTATCCAGAACCCTGGGATCAGGACCACAGCTGAGGGCAGGCACTTAACTAACTCAGCCACTCATGTGCCTCCAATAATAAAATTTCAAAAAGCTAATATAACTTTAAATTAAAAATAAAATAATATGACAAAGTAAATAATACAACAAAATCAAAATCTCCATAATCTAGACATTGTAGAACTGAAGGGAAAATAGGCACATTCACAACCATGAAAACTGATTAAATTAGCAGAAAAAAAGTCAGTAAGGAAATATAAGATTTAAAAGGAATTTAACATCTTCATTTAACTGATACATATAAAATCACACATCTCAAAAAGTAGAATATACATTTTTAGTGAGTGCATATTGGACATTTGACAATATATATCATGTTCTGGGCAAGAAAACAAGTCAACTAATTTAAAAGCTTTAAAGTCAATCTGTGTATATTTGACCTTTGTGGAATGAAAATAGAAATCACTACCAAAAAGAGAACTAAGATTTTCCACATGTGTGCGAAATAATCTATACACTTTTAAATAATTATTGAGTTAGTTCGGAAGTCATAATAGATTTTAGGTAATATTTGAGATGAACGCTATTCATAAAACAGATCAACATTTGTGAAATGCATTTAAAGCAGTGCTTGGAAGCTAAATTATTTTAAGGACATGTATTGGAAAGGAAAAAAAAAAGAGAAAGAGATAAACCAACAAACAGACTCTTAACTACAAAGAATAAACTGATGGTTATCAGAGGGGAGATGGGTGGGTGATGAGTCAAATAAGCTATGGGGATAAAGGAAGGAACTTTTTAAAAAATATATTTATTTATTTGTTTTTGGAGAGGAGCAGGGACAGAGAGAGAGAACCTCAAGCAAAATCCCTGCTGAGTGTGGAGCCAGACATAGGGCCGGATTCCAGGACCACGAGATCATGACCTGAGATAAAATCAAGAGTCAGATGCTTAAGTGACTGGGTGGCTCAGTTTTTTAAGACACCAACTTTGATTTCACTTCAGGCCTTGACCTCAGGGTCATGAGTTCAAGCCCTGTGTTGCACTCCACATCAGGTGTGGAGCTTACTTAAAAGTTTTTGCTGTTAGATTCTTCTTTTTATTTCTCTGTTTCTTTGTTTTTTGGAATTTCCATGTTCTTGCTTTTCTTTCATTAGCAATTTAAAAGAAAAAAAAAAAGCATTACTAAGTTTTTTAACTCCGATACAGTTAACCTACAGTGTTACATTAGTTTCCTATGTACAATATAGTAATTCAACAATTTCATATAATACTCAGTGCTCATCAGAAGTGCCCTCCTTAAGGCACCTGGGGGGCTCACTCTCCCTGCTTTTATTTATTGTTGTTTGAGATGTCCCACCAACTCAATATGGCAGGTATAAGACACAAAATTGGAGAAGTTCAAATAAAGCAGATATTTTTCACAGACGATGTTGTTTGTGCATATGGAAAAGTGAGAAATAAGGTATCAACCTACAAACTAGTATACGGAGTAAGTGATTTTACAAGTTTGTTGGATACAGAGTCAACATATTCTAATATAAATGGTATTCCTATGATAAAAATAATATTTTAAAATGTCACAATAGTATAAAAAGCGCAGCTACTTGGGGATACATTTAATTTATAATTTATAATCTCTCTACCTGAAAACCACACATCATTTAAATAAATTAAAGAAGGCCTAAATAGAGAAATATGTTCATAGGATAAAAACACTGTATTACAATTCAACATCTCGTCAAATTGATCTACTGATTCATTGCAATTTCTGCCTAAACAATTCCAGCAAGAGTGTCTGTGCATGTGTGTGTATGTGTGTGTAAATTAATGAGCTGATTCTTAAGTATATATATGTAAACAAAAATGATCTATAGTAGGAGAGACAATTTTGAAGAACAAAACACGAAGACTCGATCTCCCATATATCAACACTTACTCTAAAGCTTAAGTAATCAAGAAAGTATGATGCTGATGAAAAAAATAGACAAAAAGTCCAATGAAATAGAATAGAGAATCCAGAGATATACTTATACTTCTTTGGTTATTTGATTTAAGACAAAGACTTCACTGCATTTCAGTAAGGAGAAGGATACTCTCTTCAATAATTAATGCTAGGGCAGTTGGATATCCAAATGGAAGAAAAATCATAAACCTTAACTTAAGCATATAAAATAATCAATTGTGAGAAATTACCAACCTTTAATGGCCAAGTTTCTAAGAGAAAGCATAGAATTTTTTTTTCATGAAATTGAGAGAAGTGATAATATTTAAAGAGGATATAAAAAAACTAACATTTTTTAAATTATAAATTGCCCTGAATTACAGTTAAGACTTTTGTTCAGCAAAATACCACTAAGAAAGAAAAAAAAAAAAAGCTGTAGACTGAAAGAAGGTATTCACGCTCCATATCTACATACCTGATAAAAGGATGCATGTAGACTCTAGAAAGAACCCCTACAAATAATTTATAAAGACAGATACCCAAACTGGAAAAGGAAGAGGAAAAACTCTAAAACCATTGAAGAGGCACCTCATAAGAGTATCAAAATGTTGGATGAGTAAGTGTGAAGATGCTCGCCATCGTTAATTTTCAGAGAAATGCAAAGCAAACACTTTTAAACGCCCTGATCCACTAAATAAAATAACTAAAATTAAAATACTAACCAGGGGGACCTGGCTGGCTCAGTCAGCAGAGCACACAACTCTTATTCCAGGGATTGTGAGTTCAAACCCACATTGTGGGTAAAGTTGACTTTAAGCACATGAGCGCGCACACACACACACGCACACACACACACCAGCTGACCAGACCAAGTGCTGATGTGAAAGTAGAACTATTGGAAATCTGTTCACTGTTGATGAAAGGTTAAACTGGAAAATATTTGTCAGCACCCACTATAGCTAAGTGTGTGGATACCCTATGACCTTGAAAGTCAACTTCTGAATATGTAGCTATAAAAAAAAGTCAGGGTTTATGTCCACTGAAAACATGTAGAAGGATACTCATGGCAGTTTTAGATGCTACAAACTGGAAACCTGTATATAAATAGAAGTTTGTGTGTTCAATGAAATCTGATGCACGAACAATCCTGACATTTGTAGCAAATCTGTTTCTACTACATCCTTCCAGTCTCGCTCTCTTTATCTTTCATCTATCAATCATCTATCATCTATGTACTATCTATTCATCTATGTATACGTGTACGTGTATATATCTATATCAATATTTGTTCATTTACTTATCTGCTTATTACTAACTTGCTTACGCACTTACTTATTTGAGGGGGTTATTACACCTAATGTGAGCCTTCAACTAGAAGCCCAAAGACAGAGAAGAAAACTTTCCCCTTTTAGATCATGTACTGGTCATAGAAAACCTAAAAGAAAAAGAATATTCTAGTTTAGACCCTCAAACCATTCTAAACTGTTTCTTAAGGAATTTGGTATCCCATACCCACTGTCAGCACTTACTTGGAGAAAAATCAATATCTGACAGAAACCTGACACTGAGAAAAAAAAAAAAAAAACGACACCTCTTGGGGAATTATTGATTTGTTTTCTTCACCTAATTTCAATTATTGATATTAATTGATGAGTGAAACTGTTGTCAGAAAATCAAAGTTAATCATTAGATCTAAATAGTCTTTTTCTAAGTACATTAATAATTTTAGGAATAAGGGTTTGTAGAAACACAAACTTTTTACCATATTTTTCCCAATGAAAATATTCCAAGGTTCCTGGTATTAATGTATATATTATAGGAAAAATGAAGGCTAAATTTCTAACTAAAAGTTAGAAAAACTTAAAGTTGTGCCAAACACAACTACCCTTCTCATTTGTGGAGCATCATCATAAAATGATATTTCCTCAACATGCTTTATTTATGATGAAGAGGAAGTGCAATTCAAGTGTAAAAATCCTGGCTTTCCTCACTGATTTTTATGATTACTCCTAAATAATGGTGATATCTTAATGGATAGATCATATAGATTAGGGGTCTGTGGTCTTAACCCGGCAGTGCTATTTGTGGGTATCACTGTATCTCCGTTTAGTTGTGATAAGTCAGATAATTTCAAGGTGTTTTCCTGAAGGAACTTTAACTCTTATCTTCTAACATCTCATCTTACAAACAAGGAAATAAACCCACAAATATTATATATATTTCGAAAGGTGTCCTTTGTTACAATAAGGTGCACTGGTAGAGACTCCAAATTGTGGGTCTTTTGGAATAGCCAAGGTAGAGATGAAAGTACCATTTTCTTTTCAAGCACATCTTAGAGCCAGTTAGTTTATTTTTTTCTTTTTTCTTTATTTTCTTTCTTTATTTTTCTTTTTTTTTCCTGAAGAAATTGAGCAAAGCCATCCCCCGCCCCAAAAAAAGCAATTTCAGATAATAAAAAAGACCTAGGAAAGAGAGATGCTTCTTCAGCATTAAAGGTGCTAAATTATATCATGGTGCTGGTATTGTTATCTAGGACAATAGTCAAGGTAGCTTTATCCCTCCAGGTCAGAGTTTCGAACAATGTCATAGAACAGATCTTTCTAAATTAGAGCCAATTTCTCTGGCCTTTTACAGATATATCAAGTGTGCCTTGGTTAAGACAGGTCACAGAAGGAAGAATACAGCCCTTCTAGAACAAGAACTGTGAGAGTAGCTTCTGGCCAGGAAGGATGCAGAGGATGGACCTCACCACAGACGTGGTCCCTCTAGAGGCGCCATCTCACCCGTCATGAGCACAGTCAATTCCACCCTTATATCAGGTTAGAGGTTGGGGTAGAGTTGCGGAAACACACTTCATTGTACTTATAACTACAGCTTTTATGTTTATTGCGGAATTTGTGTAACAAATCAGAAAGATCTTCATGTACCTTCATCATCCTTTAAACTCTAAATTATAGCATCATTCGTAGAGGCCCAGAGAGCATACAAGGAAGTGATCATTGTCTTCACGTTGGAAATTTCACTGAAATAAATTTTAAAGTTCCTTAAGCAGGTTTGTAAACTCAAAGGGATTTTCCTGCAGTTTAGGAATTTTCTTGAAGAGATATAAATGGTATTTGTATGCTATCACAGTCTCTGTCTGAAGGCAGACAGATACACACAAGAAGCCTAATTAATCTTCAAAGAGTTGCATGGTATGATTTTTGGTGTGAGAAAGGGACATTCTCTTATGAAATTATTTTTTCTTTATATCTTGGAGGTAGTTAAGCTTGAATAAATTCCCTCATTAAACGCTAAAGAAAAAGCCTTATGGGGAAGTATTAGTATCCTTGGTTTGCAAATAAGAAACAGATATCTGTGATTTGAACACTTGAGTAAAGAAAGGCCAGGCAGCTGGTGGGGATTTCAACCAGAATTCCTTCCAAGTACCTGATTGCAACCCAAGCCCAAGGCCTTCGTCACTATTTGGCCTTGTGAAACCACAGTAGACTTGAACGCAACACAAATATGAGTTTTACCCAGTGTTGTTGCATCAGGCATCAAACCGAGACAGGCCTGCCATGCTGAGGGTCCACCCTTCGCTATTTCGTCGTCCCTACCAGAACATGAATTCCAATGACCACTTTGGTCTCCATGACTCTCTACCTGCTGTGCCTTCGGGTCTGGCCCAGTTCTTCCGATGAATATGACTTTCTTTACATTTATTAAGGTCATCTGTCAATTTTCATTCCTGGGTTGCTAAACTGAGAGTTAGTCTGTCCCTTTTGATGACCATCTCTCTGCTTTAATCCATACAGGTTGCTTGTTGTTGATATCTTAGAGGTCAAGCTTGTTTCCCAACTCCTGCTGGCCTCTTGACGGAGTTCCCCTCCCTGCCCCGGGACCCAGGTCTTCAGCTAACATGGGAGAAGAGGTGCGAGCCCTGGTGGGGAAGGTTCCGAAGCTCAGCACTGTTTTATTGTCTGAAACTCTCTTCCATGCTTTGGTTAATACAGTGATTAAGCTTTATTTTCTGATTCACTATGATTTCACGAGTATGGTAGCCATCATAGGAGTCCTACTATCTGATTCATCCTGCATATGTTACGAGGAACAATCGCATGTATGATCCCATTTATTCTCCTAACAATTTTTGAGACAGGTATTGTCACCTCAGTTTGCTGAGGATGGGAAAGCTCAGATAAGCCCTGAGGGGTGATGAACTGCCTTCTTCAAGAGCTGGATAACCTTGGGGTAAATTTGAATCTTTCTCAGCTTGTCTCCTCTTCTACTCAATGCAAATAATATTGCCATATAGAGTTGTTGACAGAATGTAGTAAAATATGCCTATAAAGTGTTTGACATATTATGTTAAAAGAGAACTTGGCACATAGTATATGTTGAATATATGGTAACTTTGTTATCATCGTGATCAAATTAAGCCTATTATCCTATTTAACAGCTGAGGAAGTTGAAAATTCAGGTCTATGACTCCTAAACCAATATGCTCTGTGCCGTGCTCCTGTGCGCCTTTATAAAAAGAAAGATTCTGATATTTTAGACATTTAAATTCTAGAGTCACGATTAAATGGTACTTTGATAGTTATATATTTTTAGGTTTCTCTATAATTAACAAATCTTGTGATGCATCATTCAATCCGAATTATCCCACAATGAGAACATCCAGAGTCTCTGTGAGTGTTTTCATTAACTTTGTTAATGACCCTGCCCCTAAATTTCTATGGAGAATGCAGTCTTGATGAGCAGTGATTTCATCTCGACCTAATAAAAATGATTCTAGAAGAGGTTGTTAGATTTTAAGGTCATGCAATGACTCTCTATAACCTACTTTTTTGTTCACTACAAGTAATTTTGAAAACATATCATTCTCAACAACACAATCTATTAGTAAGTGTCTGGCATTCCTTGAAATTACAATTCAGTCTGATGTGACAAGTCCTCCTCTGAATAATGGGTTTTTAAGCTGGTTGGTGTATATTCATGTATAACTGCTATCTTTATGAATATCTAGTGAATGCTATTTGCATTCAATAATGTTCTACACATGGACGGGTATTTACTGTTCTTTCCTTTGGTGTTTCCTTAAGCATTATTTGGAAAATACTAAGACTTTATTAGCTTGAAAAATGATCTTTGCTTAGAGTGATTTAGTGAGAAAAAAAGTTTCTTCTTTTCTGAAAATGCTTTGGATAATAAACTTGATATTCTTTAGGAACAAAGCATTCAAAATATGGCATGCTAAATAAGGGTTGGAGAGCAGTTGGAAGATATTTTTAAAAACTCATTTGAAGTCCACAGCATTCAAAGTCAGACTTAATTAAATTGGATTTATCATTCAGAAAATGGAAGTAATTCTAGCATATTGCATTATTCAATACTCTGTACCCTGTACTGTTATTGCTGAACATATCAACTTTAGACTGCCATGAAATTCATGGCATATATATGTGTGCATTTTAAAAAAAATAACCATTTATCAACTATTTTAACCAGTTAGGAAAATAATACATTTGGAAATATTTCTCTTGTAGTGCATTAGATTTTCATTTTCATTGTAGAGATCTTTTTCCTTTTCTTTTTTTTTTTAAGAGGAGCAACTGAAAATTTAATGTAGCAAGTATGACTAATCAAATAGATAGTTTTATTCCATTTGGGAAAAAAAGCATCATTCATCTTTCGAAGATGGACAACTAGCTATCGCATTCCTAAAGCATGACCTTTTCCTAAATCCAAGGTCTTAAGGGGTCCATGAATTTGAACTGACAAGAAGTTCTCCACAAGCCATTAATCTTGTGAAGTAAAAGGCAGGAGAAGCAAGGATGGAACCAAGGATGAGGCTTTGGCAGAGCTGACCAATGGGGATGATGCTGTTGTCCAGGAGCAGAGACCTGGGCCCAGCTGATGGTGCAGGGTCGGGGCCTGGGGAGGATGGGATCGTATTGTCCACCTCAGCTCTTCTCATCCCACCCAATCCCAAACCTAACACTGAGCAATGGAATTCCACTTGCCCCAACAGCGTAAAGCACACACCTTCCAGTAACATCATTCAACATCAAGAAGTTTCTGAGCAGCATCAGTGAAGTGAGAACATTTAAGTCTGTAGGACTCTGGGACTCTAGGGTGGAGGGTGCTTCCGACCTGGACTTCATGGACAACACCTCCGTGCGTCAGAAAAATGACTTCTCACTCAAAGCCATGTTTGCTTTGATTTTGAAAAATGAAGATATGTGACATTTCTAAAACTTAAATGTCATTGAGCAATGCATATTGCCAATCCATTCTAAGGAATTCTGCAAATCGGAAATGGAAATCTACAGATTCTCGTATTCCCTGCATGCCCTCATATGGGCTTCATGTTTTCATGGAGCTGTAATAGGTAGATACTGAAACAAAGGAAAACAAGCAGCAATAAAAACGATGTGTAGTCGACAGTGCTCTATTTTCAAGGAATTAAAATCGCACAGTAGCCCAAGGTATTGAAAAAGCCATGCTTCTGTTTAATGTCTAGAACAGTTTTTAAAATAAATGACTGCATAATTTAAATTTCCAAGATTCAATGTTTTATTTATTTATTGAGTTTCATGCTTTCCTTGACATGTTTTACATGCACTTAATTAAGACATCTTTAAAATTGCTCTAGTTTTAATTTTCACATTTGCTGAATATGAGGACTCTTGGTATTTGCCTCAATGTATATCATTCAGGCCTCGTGTTGACTTTCATATCTGTGTGTAATCCTTCAGCACTAATTCTCCTTAGAAACTCTATTCAGGCCCTCGGTTTTCAGGCCTCCTTGTGCTTGTGGTGTTTGTGCCTGTCTGGACCCTCAAAAGAGGTTGAAAACAAACGTGAATAAACCACAGATTTCTGTTATCAGTTCGCATCTGTTTTGATCCCAGTCTGGCTCATCTGTACCATCTGCTTAGACACGAGGTGCTGGATTGTCTCTCCTGTGAGACAGTCTCTTCAACTATGACCCCAGGCACCAGCTTCCTTCTTGTCACATGCCTAGATCCAGGATCCCCATTCCTGGTGTCTGCCAGGGAAGGAACCCATCTTCCCATGTCCCATCCCATTCATCCTCCAACAAGGGCATTTTTTTTTTTTAGATTCTATTTATTTATTCATGAGAGACACAGAGAGAGAGAGGCTGAGACATAGGCAGAGGGAGAAGCAGGCTGCTTGTAGGGATCCTGATGAGGGATCTGATCCCAGGACTTAGGGATCATGACCTGAGCTAAAGGTAAATGTTCAAACACTGAGCTACTCAGGTGCCCCAGTGTATTTGGCTTTAATTGCACAACTACTAAGCATCCCCCTACTTGCCTGCCCATCATCTGGAAATCCCGCCTTGCTCATTTCCCACATTAGTTATTTCCTGTGTTTCCATGTATGCAATAGACACCACCAGAGTTGGGGTAAATATCCCTCTGTCTCTCCATCATAAATGATCAAGAATTTTTGCATCTAATTAAAATGAAAATGCTTCAGATTTTTCTGCTTACAAACTATTCCTGGTCAGGTTAGGGTCATGTTTGAAGTCAGAGTTAAGAAATTTCGATTTTTTTTGTTCTGTTTTCTTTGTTGTGTGACAAATGAAAGCCAAATATTTGTGTATTTTTCAAACTTTGCTTGGAAAACTGTGAGCTTCACACACTTTTGGGGCGAGAATATCTTTAGCTAATATAAGCATTTGTCTATAATTATGGCTCTAGTTAAATTAACTACTTCATATGGGGTCATTGCCTAATGATTCATTTTAGTCAGATTCTCAAATTTGTTGTAATGTACATATTTTGTTATATTTTTCAAAAATGTTCTTTGTATCTGTGCTTTTCCTATTTCTATTTTTTATTTTTTCGTAAACAAATTCAGTTTTATTTTCCTTTTTTTGTGCCAACAATTAGCTTTTACTTCAAAGTACATACTGTTCTCTTTAACTCTTAAAACTTACTATTGTAATGTTAACATGAGTATTAACAGCAAATACTAGATAATACCATGTCTGGAAGAAATAACATCAAAACTTCATCCATAATGTATATACAAGCCTGTACTTATTTTTAAACTAATATGTCTTTTCTTGAAGAGAAATCTCATTAATGATTTCTCAATTTCTCTCTAGTTTTTTTTTTTTTTTCCTTTTCTATCTGTGATTGGAAGCTCTGATAATGAAGGCATTAAAGATTCTTATTATTGTGTCATGCAGGAATAAAAAAATATCAATATAAAATATATCTCTCCATCTTTTAATGCTTTTAATCTGAAGTCATACTTTCTCTACATTTAGGTATACTTACTCCTATTGTTGGTCTTTGCTTTTGTATGTCTTTTTCATTCTTCTACTTACCACCTTTTTGTATGATTCACAGTACATTCCAGATATGTGGAAAATAGATTTTTATTTTTTATCAAAATCAATGGTTATTTTTTAAAAGGGCAATTAATGTAGCCACATACTAGAGTTAGCATATCTTTCATGATATTTTATATTTTATGTTTCAGTTGACACCCATTTCATTTTTTTGTTTCTGCTGTTTTGAGTTTGTTGATAATTATCATCCCTCCTCTCCAATATTATCTCAAAATTAATGCATTTTAAAAAAGAAATAATGCTTTTTTTTAGTTTCCCTAGTGTTTACCCTTAAAAATTAACATATATAATTAAAGTATTTGTTTCCAGATATAATCAGAACTTACATTCTCTTAGAAATAGACAACATGTGAGGTTGCAATCTGTCACTTGCCTGACTACATCACATAGAATTGTCATTCTAAATTCTGATTTGATGTTTGTATGCTAGTATGCATCAATTACTACTTCTATACAGGGGTATATGTGTCATGAGCATTTTTACTCTGAAGTTCATGTCTTCAGGTAGATGTATTATCTATGTCATGTATGCGTTGTGTTATGTTACATCTTTGCTCCATGTAAAGTACTCGGTAACAATAATTATCACAATTGTTCACTCTCTTTGTTCCTGTATCTACTTAGCTACTCTATTCATCCATTGAAGTTTATTATTTTTAATATCAAAGGATTAAATTTTTAATGTGCAATTTTTCATTTGGTTTTTGTTAAGATTTCTTTAAACATATAGCGTTGATTATTTTTAAGATGCAAATTTTAATCATACCAAAGTCTTCTGTGTCCTTTATCAAATCTGTTTCTTCAGGTATTAGTTCTTCTCCATATAGAGTTTGGTGTTTCTCTCACAATGCTGACTTTACTCAAATATTAGGGTGCGGTATGGTGATCTGCTCAACTTTGCATTTAAGAATCATCCTTTAATTCCCTGTGATGTTCATTTATCTTTCTGCCAGTGTTTGCCACTGGGATGTAAGGTAGGTTATATTGATTTCTTCTTCGCTGGGATGACAAGCTTTCTGCCTGGGGAGTGCATATCGACCTGTCTTTGTAGTCCTGTGCATTTAGAGTCCCTCTACCATTGCTTCACTATCCAGACAAAAGCTATCACATAGCTTCAGTGGTGAAGAGGCTAACAGACTTCTGTGCCGTAAATTGATTTTCCTCACTCCAAAAAAGTCTCAAATGTCTTTTCAGCATCTTTCAACTCTCTGAGCCCACTACTCCTTGACCTCACTCCCATGATTGCAGACTTTTTTTCTACATGTGTTTTTGTCTACAAATACTGTTTTGTTGTTGCTATTTTTTCCTGAGGTTGATACTTTATCTTTCACCTTCAGAAATTTCTGGAATGACCCATAGTTTTTACAACACATAAAAAAAACATTCAAGACTATTGAATATTGAATATAATATTGAGCATATTGCTGACATAGGAAATTAAAACCAAATGTGAAAGTAGAGAAATTATACTGTGATTCTGAGAAAAGAAATACAATCTTTGTAACTGGCTTAAGGTTATTTGTTAGTATGTTGGTCTATGCAAATACTATGTTCACATATAATTATTTTGAGAATAACATTAAGTAGCTTTAAAATTTACCTCAAACATCAACATCTTTGAAAGAGTTCCATTGAATGGAGCAAATATGTACATCTACTTGTTAATGGAGCCCTGCAACACCACCTTTTAGGAGACAATGGATTGAGGTAAATAACAGTCTCAGCTGCAGACCCATCATGTTGACAGTTAATAAAGTATCTCAAGACCAGATCACAAAAAATAATTTGAAAATTTAGAGTATTTTCAGTAAGAATAGATTGATCACCAGTTCTCTCTTTTTTTTAACCTCCTGCCCATAAGCATAGTAATGACAAAACAATGCATTTCCACAATAGGCAGAGGGATTGTCAATCAAGAGGTTGAGAGGAATCAACTTCAGTGTTCCCCTTATGGGTCCTTCTCTCCTGGATACCTGTCCTGCAAATTCAGAAAGAAAAACCTCCATCTAAATAAGAACCTGTGGGCAGCCCAGGTGGCTCAGCAATTTAGCGCAGCCTTCAGCCTAGGGCGTGATCCTGGAGCCCCGGGATCAAATCCCACGTCGGGCTCCCTGCATGGAGCCTGCTTCTCCCTCTGCCTGTGTCTCTGCCTCTCTCCCTCTCTGTTTCTGTGTCTCTCATGAATAATAAATAAAATCTTTAAAAAAATAAATAAGAACCTGTCAATGTTTTGTCTCTCCTATGCTTTACTTAGTCTGATTTTTTTTTCTTCCATGTATTCTTCAACACAGAGTAAACATAAGGGGCTACTAATATTACATATATAAAACATAATAAATAAGAAGAAGATAAAAAACTTCACCTCCAACTATTTACACATCATTCATTCACACAACAGAACAATACCAAACTATGGCTCTACTGAAACACAATAAGTAGGTGCTTATAATAAAATTTCTTAATGGGAACTTATAAATTTATGTTTTACAGAGATTGTGGCTCTATATGTCCATTTCTACAATGTCCACCTTACTCCACCAAACAATACATAGGATTAATTGCTCTTAAATTCACTTTGTCTAGTACATTAGAATTTGACAGTGTTCTTTTTCTTTGTATCTTTTTAAAATTTTTTTTATTTAAATTCAATTTGCCAACATATAGTATAACACCCAGAGCTCATCTCATCAAGTGCCCTCCTCAGTGCCCGTCACCCAGTTACCCCAGCCCCCCATCCACCTCCCCTTCACAACCCTTTGTTTCCCAGAGTTAGGAGTCTCTCATGGTTTGTCTCATGGTTTGTTTCCCTCTCTAATTTTTCTCACTCAGTTCCCCTCCTTTCCCTTATAATCCCTTTCACTATTTCTTACATTCCACGTATGGGTTGACAAAGTGTTCTAAGTCAACATCAACACACCTTTGCCTTCTCTGATAGATGAAAAAGATGAATAGATGCCTATCATGTATTTATCATTTCTCTGCATCAGAATAATATTATTTTGGAATTATGGTTAATTATTTTCTATTCTAAACACAAAGAGAAGCTGAGTGTTATATAATCAAATATACTAATAGAATGGATAATTAAACTGTAGAAGGTTCTTAAAATGGAAAACCATTATGGGGAACAAATGAATGACTCTACCATACAGCCATAAACAAATACATGTGCAGTGAAAGAAACCAGGCATAAAAGAAAACAAAATGAACAAACAAAAACATGACATGTTTTCCTACATATTTAGGGGACAAATAGGAATAATTAATCTGTAATTTTGGAAGTCAGGACAGTGGATGCCCTTGCAAGGACTAATCTGAAAGTTGAAAGGGAGGTTTTGTGATCTGATAACCCTTGGTATCTTCATCATGAAGATGAATACATATGTGTATATTAGGATAAAATCATTGGGCTATAACTTTGTGTTGTCAATTAAATGATTCAATTTAATAGTGTGTCAGATAAGTGATTCCTTAAAAAATTGCTACCAAAAAGTAATCACCAAATAACTACACAAAAAGAACAAGAGTAATTACAGACTTGTCAATTGCAGAGGTCACCTGTGGCAATAAAGTAAACATTAAGGGTATATGGAGGATGAGGAAAAAACATCCTTCAAAATGAAATCTTAATTTAGAATTCCAGAATGAACTATTGCATCATCCAAAGTACTGTTTTGAGTGAATTATGCAAATAAGAATAAATTTCATTTTCTGTAGGTATACTGAAATAGTGAAGAAAAAATACATTTTAATGAACAAAAAAAAAAATAAAAAGGGAAAGGAACAGTAGTGAACAAATCAGTCGTTACTGAATGGTATACCTAAGAATGCATTAATTATATCCAGCAATTATGAAAAAAAATGAAGTTTAAAAACATATAGTACAAGAAGATTAGTAAAAGTAATAAAAGAGATGAGGAGGAAGAAGTCTGAAAACTTTATAGGACCCTCATGTTTCTCCGGGAAAATAGGCATATCAATTAACTTCAGACTAGGTTAAATTATATATATATATATATATATATATATATATATATATATATATATAATTTTATATATATATAAAATCTAAGGGGAAGAACTAATTAATAAAAATAGAGTTTATGTTAAACTTGACGGAAACATCAAAATAAAGAAAACAGATGGCTGTGGGCTAAATAGTTTACCCCCACAAAATCTACATGTTGAAGCCCTTACCGCTGATGTTCCAGGATTAGGAGGTAAGGCTTTTTAAGGTGGTAATTAGGACTAGATGAGGTCATGAAGATAGAGTTCTTATGATGGGGTTTAGTGACATGACATAAGAAGGGTCAGAGAGAGAGAGAGAGAGAGAGAGGAAAGAGAAAGACACCTCTCTGTTCACAGACACAGGAAGAAAATGATCTTCTACAAACAAGGAAGAGGGTTCTCTCCAGGAAGTGAATTAGTGGCACCCAGATCTTGGGCCCTCATCCTCCAGAACTGTAAGAAACAAATGTCTGTCGTTTAAGACCCGCAGTCTGGTATTCAGTTAGAGAAGCGTAAGATACTGACACATAGATATTATTCTAATGAGAAGCAAGGAATTAGGCAAAGTTAATAAGAACAAAGTAAACAGAAAACACAAATTAATATAAAATTAATTATATGAAAACCTAATTACAAAAATTGCTAATTCTGAGACTATATATTTGATCACTGAGATGGTCAGACAGTACAAAGGAAAGAGGAGCAATGGTTTTCTTCTTTTTATTTATAAATAAAATATAATACAAATCTAGCTCAGAAAAATTATAAGTGTTAGGAAAGTATAACATACAAAATAAAAACAAGTTAAAAGAGAAATAGCCTTATGATATCTGATAAAATATAGATGAAAGAAAATACTATAATTGGGAAATACTATTTAAGGGAAATAACATTAATGGTTCTATTAAACACATTACTTAATAATTACAGATATAGTCCATCAGCATCTATAAAATCTATCAGACATGATGTACCTAGATCATAGTCCCAAAACATAATCATTTAAAATAAATCAAATACATACTTTGAGAAATCCACAAATTTTATATGTATACATATACACATACATATGATTTTCATATTATACTGGTATAAACTGATAAAATAACTAAACTGAATTCTACAATGTACATGTCATATATCTATTTTAGAGTTTACAATAATTACAGGTAAAACTAATAAATACTTACTATGTAGTAGGAATACTTCTATACACTTTAATATATAATTTCATTTATCACAACAAGGCTATGAGGAAGTTACTATTATTATCATACTTTTATGTATAATAAATGTGAGTCATGAAGAGGTTGGAGGATTACCTTGAGACTCCATATAGGTAGATGGCTTAACATTTAAAATGTTATTAATAAAATTAACTGATTAAAATTGAACAGCAAGAGAGGGTCTAGACAGTGACATCCTGGTAGTGACAAATACCTAGTGTCCAGAACTCACTGTCCAAATATCATTCTCCTAAAAGAGGGACCACTGTGTCTTAGAGAAATGGCTGATTCCAGAGTCAGGACAGAGGAAATATAACATGAGCTTGGAACATCTAAAAGTGGAAAAAATAAGAACATGTATAAAAACAGGAGGTCCACATGTCAAAAAGATGTAGGAGCCTACCTGAAGGCAGGTAGGAGCCTAGGATCAGGCTAATGATCAAAGCTAAGCTAGTTTGAGCAACAAAATACACAGAAACAGGATACAGTTATAACCCAAAGAAGCAACCATGAGCCTATAAGTGATATAAATAAATGATTGACTATAGGAACAAGTGGGGGAGAAGGAACAAATCTGTAGAGATGCAGTCCACAACATACATGTAAATAGTCTCCCCCACTCCAGGCGGGAGACTGAATCCTCTCTCCCCACCACTGTGTTTAGGCTGGGTTTGGTGACTGGCTCCCAAAAAATAGAGTATTGGGAAGCGTAGAATAATAATTTCTCAGTGGAGAAACCTGGCAGTCACCACTTAACTAAGTGACCAATTTAACGTCGTCAGTAATGTCACAATTTTAACATATATCTTCTGCTCTCGGGCACTTTGCTTTGTAGTTTCCTTTCTCATAACCTGTAACCAAGAGACCAACAATGAGAAACAAATCAGACAAAACCAAATGGAGGCACAACACACCAGAAATTTTCAAAACTGTGGAGGTTATGAGAAGTCAGATGGAGAAACTGTCATGGAGAGGAGGGAGTCATGATGATTGAGTATGGTGTGGTTTCCTAGATTGGGATGTCGAGAAAAAAAAAAAAAGGGACATTGGTGGAAAAATGAGTGAGACCTTACTAGAGTCTGGATTTTAGATCACAGTAATGTACCCAGGCTGTTACTTTGAAATATGGACCGTGGTACTGTAAGGCATTAAATCAGGGGAAGCCGGGTGGAGGGATTATAGAAACTCTCTGTGCTATCTGTAACATCTCCACATTATTCCAAAATACAAAAGCTAATTGTAAAAGTTGAACAAAATATTCTTAGACACAGAAGAAAAAAAAAGAGAGAGAGAGAATATTTTTCAACTCATTAACCACCTAGTCAAGATAACATCCCTTATGTAACAAGGAATAAAAAGGAACATACCAAACTGAAGCAATATTTTCTAAACCCGTAGATCATACATAAGAAAAATTAACCAAAAATTAAATCTACATAATATACAAGAAAACCACTGTAAAAACTTACAAAATATGGTATTGAGCCTTACATATCTGATGGATATCATTATCTAGAGTATTTTTAAAAATATTTTATTTTAAAAAATAAAATATTTTATTTATTTATTCGTTTGTTTATATCATTTGAGAGAGATTGCATGCAGATGACCTTGAGCAGGGGGAGGGGTGGAGGGAGAGGGAGAAAATCTCAAGTAGACTCGGCTCTTAGCATGGAGTGCTATTTTCGGCTCAATCTCAGGACCCTGAGATCATGACCTGAACTGAAACCAAGAGTCAGACATTTAACCAACTGAGCCACCCAAGTGCCCCTAGAGTATTTTAGAAATCTTTATAAAGCCATAAAATAAGCATCAAATTAATAGGGAGTTAAGCAAAGTATATCAAAAGAATATTCATAGAAAACTAAAATGTGATTAAATTTGCAAAGAGATGCTCCCACTAGTGTCGTTGAACTATGAATTAAATGACATAATGTTTTTTTACCACCATATTATAACAGCAAAAAATTAAAGAACAACAAGTATGGCATGGATGTGAGAGAACAGAAATGTCTGCAAGGTTGGTGCGAGCTTAGCTAGAAAGGAATCCACTTTGCAAACCAGCACAGCTGGACGTAACCTACTTAACGTAATGGACTACATGCTCCAAGAGTGGGTGGCAGCCTGGGCATTTGGAGTGGAGGATCTCTTACCTCAGTGCAAGTAGAGACAGAGGCGCCCATGTTCAATTTGCTGTTCTGACAAATTAAAATAACCTAAATTGGTATGAAGGGGAAGTGACAAAATTAAGTTGCTCTTTGTGTACTCTTATGACGGAGTTCTGGTCCATTGCCCAGATGACTAAATTGCATGTACTAGATTATATAGACAAAATAAGGCAAAAAAAAAAAAAAGAAATTTCTGGAACAAGTACAAGATATAATGTTGTAAATATTAAAAACACACTCAATAATAATGTGGACTTCATTGATACACCAAGAGGCAAAAGCAATGAATCTTCCAAAAAATCTGAAGAAAATATATAGAATAATTAATAGTTGATAATATCTTTGTGATGAGGTCGGGCTTTTTAATGTTCATCTTTGAAGTTTTCTGAGTTTTGGAAACATTTTTAAAAGTTGATACAATAAAAGTACTTTTTTTGCCATCTGATTTGCTCTGCTTTTCTCTTTTATCCACTTTTCTTTCTCTTTGTAATTACACTGAGCAACACATATTCCACACAAAAAGATATATTTATAATAGGAAATATTGTCTTGAGTGTATACAAAAATAGCTACTTTCTACATTTAATTTTTCACATTAAATAAGAATAATAAAATATTCCTACATGAAAATTTACAAATTATGAAACCATATACATATTTTTACTATTTGTCTTATTTTTAAGAAAATTATTATATTCGTAGGAGATATTTCTGAATCATAAGCAATGCATTATTTACATTAAAAAATTGTTAAAAACATATTTTTCTCCTAGGCATAGGTCACTCATAGTTGCTACAAGATAGATCCAATTATAATCTCTTTTCTCTTTTGTTGTATAAAATCAGACCTTGGTTGGCAGAAATGTGACTTATTTTGAGAGTCTACTTTAATTCTTCCATATTTTACTGAGCGTAAAACTCCTGAGTTGATGATATCCTTTCCAATCACTTCTCCTCTTGCTCTTGGTCTCCTGCCAGCAGGTGATGGATTGTGTTAGTTGCTAGGGTCAAGTTGTTGTCCATAGGAAAAAAAGATAATTCATTACACCTGCAACAGTCATATCAGTCCAGTATCACCACTTAAATTATTGCTTCAACCACACTAGCTCAGCTTTGTGCACAAGAGTGGCACCTTTGAATACAGGACACATAGTGACACGAGCACCCAGAGCAATGACGAATGATCTTTGCCATTATTTTCAAAAAATATATTTTTAAAAACTGTATTTTTGCATGTGATAGATAGCAAACAGGATGTTTTCCCCCTATTCTGACGGCTGTTTTAGTTAGTTTTAAAGATGATGGTAACTGGTGAGATAGCAGCAACCAGAGAACTGGGGAATACGCCGAGCTCAGATCACAGCTCACCAGTAACATGTGTGACCTTGGACAGACATTTGCATCTCAGGCCTAGCTTCTATCTTGTCAATTTAAAATGGGAATAGTAGATACGTGATTATTATTGTTCTTTTGCTATTGAATTGCATGTGATTCTCCCGTGCTCTGATTTTTAATTTAGTGAATGTAAATGAAAAGCTGAATGTATCAAACTACTGGCAACATTTTTTTTCAGCTTTCTATAAATGGCGGTTCCCAAACTCTTGTTCATCAGAGCAGTCAGAAATATATTTGATGCCACCACCCAATATAACCACACATAATCTATGTTCATGGATCTATCATCTATCTATCTATCTATCTATCTATCTATCTATCTATCTATCTATCATCTATCTATCATCATCTATCATCATAATCATCTATCATGAAACAGAAGTTTCAAAAACCACCTATTTTTTTGTGACACACTGATGTATTCCATTATAGTTTATTTTATTTAAAGATAATCTTGGTTGCAGCAGCTACTCTGATTTCATTGACCTCTAACTTGTGGTAAAATCAGTTTGAAGAACATCCTCCTGAAGATTAAGTTTCTGGTTGACTTGCACAGACACCAGCTCTGCCGATCTCTTGCAGTCCCATCTGCAAGATCTTTCACACTAGCTCCATCTATAGCATCATTCCATGAACGCTCATACATGTGCAAACACACACACACACACACACACACTGCTATTTCTTTATTTCTGCACATGGATTTTGTTCTAATTGGAATTTCTTCTTTTCACTGGAAAACTTTGGTGGAGAATAGTTCTTTAAGTTTTATTTGTCATCTCGTAAAAGTAGTAGGGTTGGGATACAACAGGGAAAGCTCATTATAGGCTACCTAAACACCAATAAAAAATAGATTAAAAACATATTTCTGTGTTGATTATTTTTCTTTGGGAATAAACATTAGGGACCTCATGAGATGTAGTGATTATGTTTGGCACTGAATAATCAATCACAACAGTACTTTATATTGTCCACTGATATCCTTTCAGAAAGATGTTTTCATTTGTTAAAATTATTTAACTAGGTAAGATGATGTCATTGAACAATCCTCCTACAAGAGGGGCGGGGAAAACTATGCCTGTGAATAATCTCCGCCCCTTTTCACCATCTCCTGCTACAAACTCAAGAGTCATTGAGAAGTTGGTCTATTTTGTCCAGTGGAGAGTGTAAAGCACTTTTGAAAGCTCTGGTATTGGGGACACAGTGACACCGTTCACTGGCAACATGACCACCCACACACAACATGCCCTGGGGGCCAGCTCACAGTCCCTGCCCCTGGAGAGGCTTCGGTTCTGAACCCGGCGGAGTGTAGACCATGGAGAGGTGATGGCTTTTGGGAATGGAGAATTTATAGGACTGGGTGATCGTTGTTTCTTCTCTCCCTTTTGTTTAGTCCCTTCGTCCATTGTGGATTTTATCAAAGAATACTTAATTCTGTCAAGAAGAGGTGAAATAGACCATATACGTTTTAAAGTTTGCCAATAAAGAGAATTCTGCAAACTTTATTTAAATTCCTAATTTAGATACCATCATCTCTGGGAAATATTCCGTGATCCAATAGGTAACAGTATTGAGTCCTTTCTCTGTGTTACCTTTGTACCTTACACTTGCTGCTAATGCCATATTCATCATATGGAGTCAGAATTTAGAGAATGAGCATGTAGTGATGGCCAACTGGAGTCAGATTCCCTGTTTTATGAATAGAATAGAATAGAATAGAATAGAATAGAATAGAATAGAATAGAAGAATAGAATAGGACACCTGATTGGCTCAGTCGATTAAACCTCTGCCTTCCACTCAGGTCATGACCTCAGGGTCCTGGGATCAAGCCCCTCATAGGGCTCCTTGCTCACTGAGGAGTCCGCTTCTCCCTCTCTCTGCCCCTCCCCCCTGCTCATGTTCTCTCTCTTACTCAAATAAATATATAAAGTCTTAAAAATAGAATAGAAAGAATAGAATAGAATAGAATAGAATAGAATAGAATAGAATATTACAACATGCATAATGTTTAGTTGTTCTGGTGCAGCTTCATGATTGAATGCCATATTATCTCAGAAAAGGAGCCTGAGGACAGCCTAGTAGGATAGAATGATAGGATTATCATTTCACATGTTTCTAATTGCTAGGGGACTAAGAACATAGGACTTCTGCTTGTTCTCCTTACTTGAGAAGTTTTGGAAGGAATTTTTTTTTTTTCCTTAGAGACTGAACAGTTGACCAGAGCTTTATTAGGGCTCAGAGTTTTGTCTCAATAACAAAAGCCAGAGACCTACTTGTCCTTTACCTTTTAACATACAGGATACAGGCCAGGCAAGGCCACCTTTGACAAGCTGCCATTAGGAGTGTGAGGGGCTTGTCTTCACTCTGGGTTCTACATTCCTGAGGTAGGAAAATGTGGCCGATCTACCATTTTCCCATTTCTCCTCCGTGTGGCTGGCTCCCAGAGATTTTGGTTATACTCACTGCTCTGCCTCTCTTTGCAAGCATACCTGGTTATGTGTAACTCAAAAAAATTTTTTGACTCAAATTTTAAATTCAGGAAAAGAACTGTGACTTTTATTTATTTTTTTTTAAGATTTTATTTATTTATTTATTTATTTATTTATTTATTTATTTATTTATTTATTTTTGAGAGGCAGAGAGAGAGGCAGAGACACAGGCAGAGGGAGAAGCAGGCTCCATGCAGGGAGCTCAATGCAGGACTCGATCCCAGGACCCCGGGGTCATGACCTGAGCCCAGGGCAGATGCTCAACTGCTGAGCCACCTGGGCGTCCCGAAAATGGCAACTTTGATTTTGGCCTTAGGCCCATAGACGTTTGCCCTTTGGCTTATGTACCGTGAAGTGCTTGCACCGATAAAGCAAATGGTCAGTTTGTTCTATTAGGCTACTGAATGTGTGGGCACGCTGGTCAGTCACATTTTTGGAGGGGAAGTGGGGACAAACGAAATGCCAGGCCCCTGTCAATCACCGTCATGGTCCCTCAGACCAGACATGAGCCATTGCTGTACAGGAACTATGAACCATTCACTTCTGTAAAGCAACAACCCATGGCAGGCGGTATATACAGACACGCACAAGCACCAGCTGTGCTGCACTGCACAGAACACACGCACAAAATGTTGCTTGAAACCTCATCCATAATGCAAATGTTCTGTTACCGCTGGTTTTAGGCAGCTGCTTATCTTCGATGACCTTCTTAGCTTTGCTACCTGCTGCAGACACAAATCACACGCAGAAAGGAGGACAAAATCCTATAGGTAGGGGTGATAAGGGCAGATTTTCATTACCCCTGCCCTTGAAAGAATTGTTAGGATCATCATAAAAAGCACATTGTGGAGACTCAGATAGACCGAGGATACACGAGGTAGACGAGGTGATGATCAAAAGCGTTGGTGGGGAAAGAATTATCTGACTGATGCCGTGAAGCAGCCAAGCTCCTCTTTACTGACCAACAATCATGCTCAGGAAAACACTGCATCTCTTCACCTAAATCAATGTGTCTGTGGCCGCCTCGACTAAAATGGTCCTTGATTAAAATTTAGCCTCTATTCGAAAGATGAATAATATCAAAATAAAAATTAGGAGGGAAAAAAGGAAGCTCATACCGTGCTTTATGCAATCTCCATCAGGAATGCTTCTTCTGATAATTTTTGCCAAGCCAATAATTTGCTCACTAGAATCCAGTGTCAATTAAGGATTGATTGAGAACAGCATCACGTCTTACAATTTTCAATAATCATTAGGGACTTTGATTATTTGAAGGATTTTAACTATCTACATTCATAAATCTTCTTACTGATGAATTTGTTAAAAAAAAAAAAACAACAACACCCTCCCAGAAATACTTTGGTAGTATCATTGAAACTCATACATTTTAAAAAAAATTTATGTGTGTTTCCTATTTGTATTTCATGAATGTTGACTCCTGAAATGTATTCCTGGAAATATCAGTGCTTCCCAAAGTATTGCTGTGTATTTTGTTTAAAAAATATTTCTGTGGACAAGTAAATTTGGTAAGTACCATGTTTTGTTTTGTTTTTTAAAGTCAAACCGTTTCATTGACTTCAAAATGAACCATTTCTTCACAATATGAATCTTACTGAGAGCAACAAAGAATAGCATGATTCAAAAACTTATTTTCCCAGAGATCGTTTTACCACAGTAACATACATCACCATCTGGAATGGGTTGAATGGTGGCCCCCAAACAAAGAAGCCCATGTCCCAATCCCTAAATCCTGTGCCTGTTACCATATTTGGAGTAGGCTCTTCGCAGATGCAATTAATTTCAGGATCTTGAGAAGGGAAGATTATCCTGGATTATCCAAGTGGGACCTCAAGCCACTGACAAGTGTCTTTACAAGATGGACACACACAGGAGACGCATGAAAAGAAAGCCACCGAGGATGGAGCAGGGAGGGAGGCCGCCACAAGCCAGGGAATGCAAATACCCAGCAGGAGCTGGAAGAGGCGAGAATGACGCTCCCCTCCATCCTCCACAGCGGGTGGGCTCTAGCAACACTTTGATTTGGACCTCCTGACCCCTAAAACTGGGAAAGAATATTTTTTTTGTTTGTTTTAAGCCGCCCACTTTGTGATAGTTTGTTCAAGTGGCTGTAGGAACTCATACAGCATGTATATTAAATATTACTGTAAACATATTTTTTTTATTTTTTTAAATTTCATTTTAAATATCTCCCCACCCAACCTTCCATGTACTCTCCTTCCTGCACCAATGCACAATATCACAGGCAACTCTTAACCAACCCTAGTTTATTATTATTTTTTATTGAGATAAAATTTATATATAATATTAGTTTCAGGTATAAATATGAAACATGATATATGCATATATTGTGAAATGATCACGATAAGTCTAGTTAATAACTGTTACCACACATAATAACACCTTTGTTTTTTTCTCTTGTGAGAACTTTTACGATCTACTCTCTCAGCAACTTTCAAATACGTCATATAATATTATTAAATGTAGTCCCTGTGCTATATGTCACATCTCAATGACTTATGTATTTTATAACTGGAAATTTGTACCTTTTCACCCATTGACTCTTTTCACCCATTTTACTCATCTCTGCCCCCCGTGGCAACCACCAATCTATTTTCTGTACCCCTGAGCTTTTCTCTTTCTTCCTTTTGTCTTTCTTTCTTCCTTTTTTCTTTTTCTTCTTTCTTTCTTTCTTTCTTTCTTTCTTTCTTTCTTTCTTTCTTTCTTCTTTCTTTCTTTCTTTCTTTCTTTCTTTCTTTCTTTCTTTCTTTCTTTCTTTCTTTCTTTCTCTTTTTTTCATTCCATATATAAAAGATCACAGAGTGTTTGTCTTTCTCCAAGTTATTTTGCTTAGTGCAATGCTTCCAGTGTTCATCTATGCTGTCACAAATGATGAGATTCCATTTTTATGGCTGGATATTAAATATAGTATATAATATAAGACACTTAGCTTGCTTCCATGTTATGACTACTGTAAATAATGCTGCAGTGAATGAGTGTATGTATATCTTTTTGAACTGTTTTTATTTTCTTCAGATGCATACCCTGAACCGGGAATGCTGGATCATGTGGTTCTATTTTTAAGTTTTTGGACCCTCCATACTCTTTTCCACAGGGGCTGCACCAGTTTGCATTCCCATCAACAGTGCAGGAGGATTCCTTTTTCTCCACATCCTCACCAACAAGTATCGTTGTCTTTTTCACAGTAGCCTTTCTAACAGGTATGAGATATCTCATACATATGGTATCTATGCTCAATATTACTGTAGACATATTTAAACATAGATATTTATTTTATTTTTTAAAGATTTTATTTATTCATGAGAGACACAGAGAGAGGCAGAGACACAGGAAGAGGGAGAAGCAGGCTCCATGCAGGGAGCCCGATGTGGGACCCGATCCCAGGACCCCGGGATCATGCCCTGAGCTGAAGGCAGATGCTCAATTGCTGAGTCACCCAGAGACTGTGGCGTCCCCACAGATACTTATTTTAAAAATGGTTCAATATTTAATTTTTAGAGAGTTATATATATTATTTAATATTAATCATATCTTAAAACTATTAATTCTTTCCAGATTTTCTTCACTATTTCCTGTTGATTTCTATATATGTAACATATAGTTACCTAACTATATACATCTATGTACTTATATGTGAATGTGTGTAAGTACACATATACATCTCCACGCAAATGTATGTCTACTACACACACACACACACATGCACACACATATAATTTCTACCCATAACTCTGCCAGCAAATGTTTATCTGAAGAACTGTTATTTATTCATTTTATGTTTAGAATAATAAGGCAGATACAAAGGAGCTTAATGTTCAGATAATGGAATATATTTTAGCGTAGGAAGAATTGTGAGTATTTTTAGCAGAAGGATAACAGTTGAAAAAATATTTCTGAATTTTTTTGAATCTTTCTTAAGTCACAGAGAATACTTGTGCTCCATTACCTACTTGGAAAAGAAATTCCTTTAAACACAAATTGCTATAATGTACTTGATGCTTCCTGCAGCATTTTTTGCATGTATAGAGGGCTGCCTCCACATCGACCTCACATGCCAATAAGATAAAAATAGTATTAATAATAAACGGTGGCAGCTCTCATTTATTGAATGCCTATCATGTGACCCATTCTGAGTTAAGTCTCTTGCACTTATAAAACTGAGTCTTTGGGGATCCCAGGTGGCTCAGCAGTTTAGCACCTGCCTTCGGCCCAGGGCGTGACCCCAGGGTCCTGGAATCAAGTCCTGCATCGGGCTCCCTGCATGGAGCCTGCCTCTCTGTCTGCCTGTGTCTCTGCCTCTCTCTCTCTTTACAAAATATCTGTAAGATGTTACCACCTCCACTTTCAGATCAGAAGTTAGACCTTCCAAAAAGTTAAATAATTTTCCTAAATTTAAACATCTTTTAAGTACCAAAAGTAGCGCTTTAAACTCTGGTGTCTTACACCAACAAACTCTTCCCAAATCTGCATTCCTCTTCTTTTCCTCTTTCGGAAAGACAGATATTCTCACACTGAAATTACAGATAGGTTTTGGTGGTGGTTATTTGCATTCAAAATAGCAGAAGAATCAATAAGACACATTTACTTTTTTCACCCACAGAATAAAAGATGTTTATAAACTCAATTTTAAGTGTATGATTCTTATGACATGAATGCTTTTGGGAATACACTGAGAAAGAATTCTTGTAGGTAGCTGCTCCTAGGCACTCTGCCCATAGTTATTAATTGTTGCTTGGAACAGATGATAGGAGTTTCTCCAGACATGGAATGCTATGTGCAATGTACACATTTGACAAAAATAAATACTATCTTTTTTGTTTTAAAAAAATCCTATAGACAAACCAATTTTCTGTTTAATGTATTAATTAAATAGGGGTCAAAAGGAATATATTCCTAAGGACCTTTCTTCCTTTCAAGCAATTCTTTAGAAAATAATTTTCTATGTACACATAAAGGAGATACATGATCCACTTTTCCCTTCAGAAAGCCCGAAGCTCATTCACGGCTTCTTGCCCATTTGGAATCATCCCGTTCTAATGGCTATTAAGAACAAGGCTCAATTCCCAGGCAAACAATTTTTTGTAAAGAGGAAGAAGGAAATATTCTCATTTTTCTCCCATTTAGACAGATTTCTCTCACCAGTTGTAAACCTCTGGCCAAACAATGCAATGAGTAAATGTTCAGTTCTGAGCTTTTGTTGTTAATTAGGGTAAGAGAACAATCAACCCTCAGGTCATATGATTGTCGTGGCAAGTGAATAAATAACATGTGGAAAATTGAACTAATACTGTGCTGATAGGTAACAGAGGGGCAATGACAGTTATCTTTCCAGAATCAGGAGGATTTTGTAGATAAGATCCAACAACATCTCAACAATGACTAGTTCTCCAATTTACAAAGGTGACCTGGGCTTTTTTCATTGTTGGATTTTGTATACGTCAACCTAGCCCACCTTTCTTGAAATACCCATGACTTGAATTCATGACCCTCCCCTCCTGTTTTTCATTTACTTCTTTACTCACTGTTCCTGTTTTACAGGCTTCTTCTTTATCCAGCCTCTTGATGATGAATTGCCATAATTACACTCCTCCTACGCTCACTCCCTCGGTTATTTTATTCATATACCACCATGTCAATGGCTTTCTGTTCCATATTATCTGTCAGGGAGATCATCAGAGAAGAGAAAGCAGGTGTTACTGCATATGGACTCTTAGAGTCCTCATGGCCATCTCAAAAATAACAATTGACGACACAAGTTCACAATACTCTACCACTATCACAGTTGTGTCTCCTTCAATGATTCTAGGGGAATAAGTGGCACCAATACCCATCATACACGAAGATGGTGAAAACACAGAAAAAAAATCGGTAATTCCTTTTCCATCTCACTATCTCATTTCAAGCTAATTAAAGGTAGGCTACTTTTACTCACTCTCAAAATATCTTGCTAATCTCTCTACCCCATTTTCATTGCTATCAGCTTAGTGCAAACAACATTTCACCGTACTTCTTCAAAACCATCTTCAAAGGAGTCTGTACCTCCACCCCTTCCAGTCCTCATTGGTTCCCCACCGTGCATTTAGAGTGACCTTTAAATATTACAAATTTGATTGCACATTTTTGGTTTTATTTCAGTTATCCAATATTTTCGCAATGTCTCAGCGTTGCCTTTGTGACCAGCATGGTTTGGTCATCTTGAGGCCCAGCTTACAGGAATGTCTCTCCTCTCTGTGATATTTGCATTGCTTTTCCTCTCACTAATGTAATGCCTCCTCATCAATCACATCTCGAAGCAAACTCATCTTTTAAAAGAAATGTCTCTGGAATTTCAGGTTTGGTCACTTCCCGTGTCCTATAATCTCATGGCACTGTCTATTCATCTGCATGGCTTTTGAAACTGTTAGTCATTATTTATGCATGCTTACTTTTTACTAGTCCTTTATCTCACTCTCTAAGCAAGTTCCATGAATATAAGCAAAATATTTTGGGGGGGCCAGCATTTTCTCCAGTGTCTTGGGCAATTCAAATATATATTAAATAACTACTTGTTGAAATAATGAGTGAATTCCATCAAAAAATGATAATCCTTCCAAGTGAGTTATTGCTCAGACCACACCTTTCAAAATCCGACTCACTTTGTAGTTTATTCATGATACCTTGTGAAGAGGTCCTTCTTCCTTCCCTTCCTTCACTTCTGGCAGAATTAGTTTCTCCCTCCCTCAATTTCCTATTAGTGTTTGTTGGCACCATTTTTGGCTTTTCTATTAAAAACTGGTCTATTTTAAGGTCTTATAAGAGAGGAAAAGAAACAGTCATTACTTTTTGGGAGCCTATGTTGAGGAAATGTCTTTATTGCTGACATCACAATGTGTGTATTTTGATTCTCTCCTTCTCCTTGTGAATATTTTACGTCCTATATAAGAGTAGAGTGAAAGAGGGGCACCTAGGTGGCTCAGTCTGTTGAGCTTCCAACTCTTGGTTTTGGCTCAGGTCATGATTTTGGGGTCATGGCATCAAGCCCTGAGTTGGGCTCTGCACTCAGTGGAGTGTGTGCTTGGGGTTCTCTGTCTCCACCTTCCTTTTTTCCCTCCCCTCACCCATGCATGCACCCAACGCTGTCTCTTTCTCTAAAATCTTAAAACAAAAAGAATGGAGTGGAAGAGAGGGCAATGAGTGAAAACAATCCTGTGAAGATAGAATGTATGTAGCCTCAGAAGTTAAGGAAACATCTTTTCTGAGAGAAAAGAAAAAGTCACGTCCAAGGACATTGAAGGTCTGGGCCCAGGTTCACTGCAATACATAGAAAGAAGTAGAAGAGTTTCTTCAACCTTCTTCTTTACTGCATCCTTCCCTGTCATTCAGGTCTCAGTTTCCATACTCACGGATTCTGTGCAACTTCTCATGTATAGGTAACTTTTCCATGTTTTGAATGTTTTTTTTTTTTTCTTTTCTTTTTTTTTTTTTTTTTTTGCTTTTTTTTTGGTAAAAAAAAAAAAGACAGTCTTGGGGAAAACTTGGCAAATATTTGTGTAAATTTTGGTTGGCATGTAGTTATTTGTACCTCTGGCACCACTGCTCATCTTCCAACATGATTTTCAGAGTCTCTCAATTCCTTTTTGTGGCTCAGAGACAGAAACATGCAGAAACATGGAGGATGAGACATTCCCAACTGGCAATGGCCTTCTGCAAACACTCCTGGAAGCCCTCAATACCCAACTATGCAGAATCAGGATTCCACCATAGCCAGAATCTTTATTTCAAAAGAAGAGAGAAAATAAAACCAGACTGTCACATAAGAGTCACTGCACAATATCAAAAAACAGCAACAACAACAACAACAACAACAACAACAACAACAACAATTTCTGTCACGTGGACTACTACAATAGGACTTGTATTAAATTTAAACAATCCTATAAAGGAGGAAAAATAGCTTTGATATGCCTTGGCTTAGGTAGAAGAAGTAATCTGTGACATCAAACATTTATATTCAGGATGAGAAGAGCAAAGTATTAACCCTTTAGTGGTGTCGGAATGTTAGTCCAAAGACATATCTGCATTTTCTTTGTAAGTATGTGGTATAAAAGGGAATTTAGTCTTTGTCCATGGTTCCTGTACAGAGCTCCTAAAAGTCTTACCATTTCCTGAGTGACAGTCTTGTGCCATTCATATATAACCTCTTTGAGCACTTCTGAGTTTACATTAATGACGTGACTTTGGTAGGGCCCCTAAATAGCCTCCGAATGGGGCTGCCCCCCACTGAAAAGATCAAACATGAATTAAAAGGTGGGAACTTGTGATATCCAGGAGGCTCAGCAGTTGAGCATCTGCCTTTGACTCAGGTCGTGATCCTGAGGTCAAGGGATCAGGCCCTGCGTTGGGCTCCCATTGAGGAGCCTGCTTCTCCCTCTGTCTGTGTCTCTGCCTCTCTCTCTCTCTCTCTCTCTCCCTCTCTCTCTTTCTCATGAATAAATAAATAAATAACATCTTAAAAAAAATGAGAGATGGGAGCTTTCAACCACACCTACCAACTTCTGGACAGAGGAGAGGAACTATAGACTAAGTTTTATCAAAACTCTTGAATAAGAAGGTTTGTTGAGCTCCAGGTTGATGAACACACCACAAGCTGGGAGGGTGGCCTCCCTGAATCCCATGGTGAACAGAAGCCCTTGTGCTCAGGATCTTTCCAGATTTCGCCCTCTGTATAGCTTCATCTCTGTTCACCTGTATGTCCTTTATAATAAATATTAGTAAATATTTGTTTGAATTCATGAGCTGCTGCAGCAAATTAATTACACCTCAGGAGGGCTTTATGGGAACCTCCAGATTATAAGTAGTTGGTTAGAAGCACAGGTAAAACAGACTAGCACCTAAAGTTACAGTAGAGACCCTTGTAGAACCCTTCACCTGTGGAATCTGATGCTCTCTCCAGGGAGATAGTGTGGAGCTGACTTAGTTGCTTGGTGGTGTTGAAGCACATGCATGTGCACACATGCACACACACACACACACACACACACACACATTGCAAAATTTCACTCCCAATCTCTTTGCATGGCTCCTAAGATGTCATAACTGAAACATCAACAAGTACTTAGCTAAGAAAGTTTGTTTAGTATTAAATAAACAACTGTGACTTTTTTGTTCGTCTTATTTTTGAAAGGATAGAAATCATACTTTCATGCAAGTATATGACTGAACTATACAAATTATATTTTTAAATACAGAGATAAATTCTCTCAGACTTCTGTTTCCTTCCATGAAGGAATATAAAATTTCCTCTCCTACAATAAACAGCTATGTAATTGGATAAAATACACGACAGAAGTGTTTAGAAGCACTGGCTGAAAGACACTGCAGGACTGCAGCCTCTGAGAGGATAACTCACGCCAAGAGCCCTATGACCACCAGGAAGTAATGTAAAGGTTACTGACTGCTGAGAAGAGTAGAGAACCCAATAAACTAAAACAGCAGAGATCAGAGTCTAGTGCAGCTAAAGCAGCAGAAACCTGGGATGTATTAGAGAAGAGAGCTATCCAGAGAGCCCCAGAAATCCATCTTTTACAAAAGTCACGCTCATAGTCACATTCCCAGTGCAAGCCACCCTATCTGCAAGGTAGTCAGATAGCAGGGGCACCTCCAGTGAAGCAGACAGCAGACTAAGTGCAATGCTGAGATCATGAGAGATCTCCTTCGCACAGCTTTAACACTCATGGAAACCTTAAGACACCAGAAATGCAATATGGACCATGTTCTAGAGGGAAATCTGTACTAGATCCATCCTAACCAAACCTGGGTTAATGAAGTTTTGGAAAGATCTCATAGAAGAGAGAGTTTGGGGTTTGAGTCCCTTAAAGTTAGAAAAGCTTGGAAAACACATAGGATTTTCCACAGGTCTTCATTAACCAAGCAAAGAATCAGGTTGACATAAATTTAAAATGATCAGATATAATTAGTGTGACTGCTGGAACAAGAGTTAGCATTTTTAAAGAAAGATAACAGGATCAAGACTCTCTAAATTGATTGTATTACCCCAAATGTCTTTTTTTTCCCCCCTAAATCACCAGAATTATAAAGAAAAAGGAAAATGTAGCTTATGGTAAGATAAAAAAAGAAAGTATTTAATACAAAGAAAACTCTAAGTTCCCAGAAGTTAAATTTATAAACACAAGGAAGCTAGTATAAATGTTTGAAAGAACAATAATAAAATATAGGGAGTCTCCTCAGAGTTAAAGAAATTATACAAATAGATCAGCCTGGAAAAATAAAATAAAATAAAATAAAATAAAATAAAATAAAATAATAAAATAAAATAATAAAATAAAATTAAATTAAATTAAAAAATAAAATAAAATAAAATAAAATAATAAAATAAATAATAAAATAAAATAAAATAAAATAAAATAAAATAAAATAAAATAAAATAAAAAGATCAGCCTGCAACGTGTAGACCCAGAAATTACAATCACTGCATTGAAACAGCTCTTGCATGGTCCTGGCAGGAGACTGGGGATGGAATGAGGGGAGCTACTTCCATAGGGAAACCAGGCCAAGGCTGGGTCCCTGGGAAGCAGACTCCACTGTGGAAACTAGCTGGAAAGGCATTATTATTTTCTTTTTAGGTAAGGCTCTTGTGACTAATATGCATAGAAGGGAAGAGAAGGAAGCAAGATTGGACAGAGTGAAAAATGGAATAGCTATTCAGTCCCAGTGAAATCTTCTGCTGATTCCACAGAGATGCTCGGAGCCGGAGCTGGCCTTCCAGAGCTCCCACATCTGGGATGGGAGTGTGGAGCCCTATTGCCTTTGTGTGGACAGTGAATAGTGGCTGCCTTTGGAAGGAGGGATGACCTTCAGCGAGCTCGTTTCCCAGCAGGCCAGGGTCCATTCCCGAGGGAGCCGACATGCAGCGGAAGGCTACTTTCACCAGCACTCCCAGCAGCTGGGTGAGAGGCAGGACCTGTCTCTGCATCTAGTGTGAAGACTGCAACCCACCCACCCTATCATCTTCCTCTTCTCCTACCAGTCTGGACTCCCTCCACCTTCAGCCAGCACCTCTGCTTGTCTTGCTGGCTCATTTGGTGGTGGGGTCAGGCCTTTTATCCCCTAGACATCTGAGCCTCTGGCCTCCATGTATACTTCAAAATCTGATAAGGAAGTGGCAGGGCAGGCCAAGTCAGCCTCTGTAATTCCAGGAGAGTGGGACTGGCAGCCGTCCTGTGGACAGGAAAGGCGAACTGGTATCTGGAATCCATGAAGATTCCTGACACATAACGAATGGCTGACCCTACAGCCTGCAAGGGCCCACTGCGACCATTTTGCACCAATTAGCTGGTTGAGCTCGCAAGGAATGCTGCTGTATTTTTAGGGAACTACTTTGTTTTCTACCGCTGGCAGGCTACGAGGTTGAGCTGTGCCAGCCTGGTAAGGGGGGCTCTTTCCAGCCCTACAACCCTGGTTCCCTGTCACATGTCAAGTGTGCCAACACTGAGGTGGTTAATGACAGAGGATGGCTGTCAACCCGGACAAGTCATCGCACCCACCTGGTTAGCTCTCGCCTCCTTTGTAATGGGTGTTCAGTCCTGTTGCAGCATGGCCCCAAGCGTGGTGGAGAGCCACCATGGAGCTTCCTCGTGGTGCCTGCCCTCATCGAAATGCCATGTTTCTTAATGCTTTGCTTGATGGTGCATGTTTCAAGCTTTCCTGTGGAACACAGGAGGGTTGTCTGGCATTTCATATCTCCACTCTTAATGTTTTTTTTTCTGAGCTTTTTTAAAAATATTTTATTTATTTATTTATTTATTCATTCATTCATTCATTCATTCATTCATGAGACATAGAGAAAGAGGCAGAAAGACACAGGAAGAGGGAGAAGCAGGCTCCATGCAGGGAGCCCGATGCGGGACTCGATCCCAGGACCCCAGGATCATGACCTGAACCAAAGGCAGACGCCCAACCACTGAACCACCCAGGGGCCCCTTTCTGAGTTGCTTAATTTCTTTTCTCACTAACTGGCAGACGTTTTGGCCACTCCACCTACGGTAGTGTGGGCCATCACTTTTTCCATCCATCCAAGACTCATCAGAGCAGATAGTTCACTCCACGTTCTTGCTTCAGTGTGAAACCCTAAATCTCAGGAAACTGCTCCCATATTTAAAAACTCTATTTTATAGGCATTCCTGTTTGCCTCTCCTGATCCAGCACCCTCGTATTCTAGTTTATATGCACTGTAGGAGTTCAGAATAGCTGGGGCAGCCCGGGTGGCTCAGTGGTTTAACGCCACCTTCAGCCCAGGGCCTGATCCTGGAGGCCCGGGATCAAGTCCCATGTCAGGGTCCCTGCATGGAGCCTGCTTCTCCCTCTGCCTAATAAATAAATAAATAAATAAATAAATAAATAAATAAATAATATTAAAAAAATGAATTAAACTACGGGAGCAATAGCTAGTAGTAGAGACACCCAGACCCTCCTTGGTTTTGTCAATTCTTCACAAATTTATTGTTTTTTTGACTAAAAGATTTAAGGTTTCCTGTTCTGGACACCTTGCTAAGTCCCATATATTTGTGGATCCTATATGTGCATATGGAATTAATTTTTTCCTGTGAATCTATCTTTTTATTATGGGGAATCTGTCAAGAACCTAGAATGGCAGAGGGAAAATTATTTTTCCTCTCGTACAATAATCTCCCAGATCCTGACAGTACTTGCAGACAAGGTCCTTCAGCACTGTCCTTAGCAAGCGCAGAATAGTAACAGTTTTTTTTTTTTAAGTTCTTTCTTTCTTTCTTTCTTTCTTTCTTTCTTTCTTTCTTTCTTTCTTTCTTTTTTCTTTCTTTCTTTCTTCTTCTTTTTCTTCCTTTCTTTCTTTTTTTAAAGACTTTATTTATGTACTCATGAAAGAGAGAGAGAAAGGCAGAGACACAGGCAGAGGGAGAAGCAAGCTCCACGCAGGGAGCCCGATGTGGGACTCGATCCTGAGACCACGGATCACGCCCTGAGCCAGGGGCAGGTGCTCAGCCGCTGAGCCACCCTATTAACGGTTTTAATAACTTAAATGCCAGGCATGAGGTGGAAGCAGAAGCTATGGTATGTGCATGTCTTCTCTCAAGACAGAGGTTCTTGTCAAGCAATGGGCAGTTCCTGACCTTACTACGAGCCATTCCCTTGCAAGCTCAGTGGGTTCAAAACCATCTGAGGCCATATGAGATTTGGAGGCATCAACCTAAATGTCCTTTCTTCATCTTTTGTCTTTGTCTCAGAATCCATTCTTTCCCAACTGGGGATCTGTACTCAATATGGAAGAACTACTTTGGTTGGGAGTTTCCCTTCTTTGAAGCTCAGTTTCTTTGATCGAGAAGCCCTACTTCTGGTCTGAGCTTCCTATGCAGTCACTGAGCTCCTTCAGTTTCCTCATTTAGTGTGGAATTGCCAACTGATCACTCTCAAGCTTAGCAACAGCCAACTCAATCCCAGTATCTTTAAGGTTGCTATTTCCGCCCCCCCCCCACCCAATTTCTCAAATGTTAGATTATACCAGAAACCATACTCCTTGTCTGTGATTTAACGTTGCAGTTCATAACTAGTGAAAGCTTTGCTCTTGCATGGTGATCTTGTGCCAGGGACTCTGTGCTCCACCTGCCACCAGTGGGTCTTCATTGCTACCTGGATAACGTCTAATTCAGCTCTAAAATAACATTTTAGTGTCTCTTTGATTGGACAATTCCTGACACCGACTGTAAACATTTAGGTCCCAGGGCAGAAAACTCTGAGATTGAACTTAGCATGCGGTATGTTTATTAGTGAGTGGGATTGGGGTCAACACCTTGGAAGAGATGGATGGTATCCACAGAGGGAGAAGTTAAGCTGTAGAACAACCCTGAAAATGACCTGAAGCACACTCTAAGGAGCTCTAAAATCAATATATCAATGGGAGTTTTCTGAGGTTGGGGTGTAACATGTGGGTCTTTACCTCCCACGCTGATGTGACATTGAAGATGGGCTACGGGGAACAGAATTGTGAACTTGAATTATGATTCCCAAAGAAGGCTATAGCCATAAGGTAAGAAAATAAGTCCTTGATTCTTGAGTGGAAACCTGAGGGTCCATAACAACTTCTATCCTGGAGGCCTCTTCTCTGTCAAAAGTGTCTAGTACTGACATTAAATGGGTCTGTATGGTCATTGTAGACACTAGCTATGAATTATGTCATTTTAATTTTGTATTCTCCCAAATAGCAAGAAAGTAATGTAGCTCAAATTCACCTTGCACTTATATTTTTTATTTATTTTATTTATTTATTTTTCCTAAAGAGGACGCTATTTTTTTTTAGAAGAGTTTACATTGCAATATGGAGCTAAGGTGCAGAGGTTATCATGCACCGTATGTCTTTGTGTCTTCTGGAATTCCTCTTTGATGGAGAAGATTGCTAACAATTGTGTCTTCACAGTACATGCCGTGATGGGAGCAGAGTAGCCTGCACTGGCCAGAGTGTACGGATCAAAGATCAATGTGCAGCATGGTTGATGCTTCTGAAGCCATATCATCAGACAGCAGGAAAAAGCTGTCTATTTACCTACATTGCATTTAGAAAGTGTGACTGTGCTCCCCACTCAAGTCTGACACTGACTTAAGAGGAACCTACTTCATAGTTCCTAAAAACATCAGGGTTATCTAAAATGCTGCTTATTGGGGGACGGAGGTGCCTAGGTGGCTCAGTTAGTTATGCCTTTGACTTTTGGTTTCAGCTAGGGTCATGAGGTTGTGGGATCCAGCCCTGCATTCGGCTTCATGCCGAGCGTGGAGTCTACTTCAGATTCTCTCTGCCTCTCCTCCCTCAACTGTTCCTCCCCCTGCTCACTTGCATGCATGCTCCCTCTCTAAAAATTAATAAAATCTTTTTAAAAATGCTGCTTATTGGACCTGAGCAAAAGAAAAACTAGAATGTAAACTGATTTTGCATTCCAAGCCGGACTGTTTTTCTTCTTTGCTTTCAGGCTTGCTAGGGGTGAAGCAAATACGGTGATGATATCCCGCAAAAGTATCACAAACCATTACCAACCCCGCATCCCTTCAGTGATGATGCAACATACACAGCAGTGACACTAAGTCAATCACACAAAGTTGTTCCCACCTCAGAGCCTGCGGTCGTAACCCTTGCTCTTTAGAATTGCAGCGACAAAATCGTACTTTTCCTAAAATGACCTTTGATTACAGACTTTGGAGAAGAAAAGCCAACCTTGTACTATTACTTTAAATCGGAATGTCTTAAACACGAGAACATCACTATCTGCCTTTGGTTTCAAACCTTCTATCTAAAGTCTAAGAACTTCTAATAAAACTCCTTTTCCAAACATTTGCTAAGGGCTGTCTGTGCCTTTCATATCCAAAATCTTGTGTTAAGTTCTCTTTTTTAAAAATCTTTCGATGAACTTCAGAGATTTTCAGTTCCCAGGAGCATGAAAGAAAAAAGATACATATTTGGGACTCTTGTTATTTACTGAAAATACAAACAAGTGTTCCGAGTAGCTTTCTATGCCATAGGAGAGACAATATGAAAACTTTCTGAGAAAAAAAAAAAAAGAAAAGAAAACTCTCTGAGAAACACCCAATTTCTCTTGTATTTTATGTGTATCCTCTAGAAGTCCCCATCACTCAATTCATCTTATCCTGAAACACCCAGCTGGCCCCCTCCATATACCACACATCTCATACCTGTGTTACCTGCACCTAACTGCAGCTAGTAGGGGAGCCGGTGTGTGAAGCTAAGGAACGTGGGAACTTTAGAACCCGAAGTCCTGGTTTTGAACATCACTTCTGATACTTTTTTCTCTGTAAACCAGTTCTTTTCATCCCTGAAGCAGAGATAAGAATGATTCCTTAGTGGCAGGATTTTTTTTTTATTTTAACAAATTTATTTTTTATTGGTGTTCAATTTGCCAACATACAGAATAACACCCAGTGCTCATCCCATCAAGTGCCCCCCTCAGTGCCCATCACCCAGTCACCCCCACCCCCCGCCCACCTCCCCTTCCACTACCCCTAGTTCGTTTCCCAGAGTTAGGATTTTTTTTTTTTTAAGATTTTATTTATTCATTTGAGAGAGAGAGAGAGAATAGAAGAGTGTACATGGGGCGAGGGGCAGAGGGAGAGAGAGTCTCAAGCAGATTCAGAGATGAACACAAAGCAGAGCCTGATGTGGGGCTTGACCTGATGATCCAGGAGATCATGGCCTGAGCTGAAATCAAGAGTCAGACACTTAACTGACTGAGCCACCGGCAGCCCTTCTGGCAGGACTTTTATACACGATAAATGAGTCAATGTTTATAAAGCACTAACAACGACGAAGGTTAGCTACTTACTTTCACTGAGTGTGATTTCCAGAATTTAGTTTTATATATAAAAAAAAAGTCTTCATTTATTAACTCACACACACACATGAATATGTAACATGATTTTAAATAATATCTTGACTCATTAAAGAACATACGAGGCACTTTCAGATTTGAATAGTGTCCTCTGCTATGTAAAGTTGGACCCAGACCTATTGTTCCACTTTTATAAATGAGGACACTGTAGATCTGTTCTAGCCCCGGCTTAATGTGAGACAACTCTGTAAAGCTATTGGAAAATAAATGAAATAAGTGATTAATAATAAAACCAATGGAGCCTGAGAGAATAGCGCTTGATGGATGGTGTTATCAGTCTTTGCAAGTTGTATTATAGCCTTCTGCACCCCTGGTAATATCCAGAATGTTCAGTCTGAGCCACTTTGAAGAGTGATAATGATTAACCAGAACTACCCATAGTTAAGTACAGGAGAATATTGAGAAAGGAAAACCCCATTTCATTTACAGTCTGTCTGGAGAAAGTGAACAGAGCTCCTTACCTGCAGTACGCCTGCCTTTTGGTCCTGCAGCCCTGAAATGCTCCCTGGGTTGGAGTTGGAGGGAGGCATATATTGGCTAAATATAGGATGCTGTCCGTGCTAGTCAACGGTGGGATTTGCTGCCTCATGAGTTATTGAGCCCCCTGTCACCGCAGAAATACATGCAAGGGCTGCACGGCCATTCGTCAGGAATGTGGGGGAGAAATTTTCTGTATTGGGTTCAACTGGATATCCCCGCAGGTCCAGGCAAATGATAAGGCTCTGTGATTCTAAATCTTGTCAAGGTCACGCGGTGATTAAAGACGGGTTATACTTGTGAAAAATATAACTAGAGAAAAGAGCTTTGCAATAAAGGAAACATGACTTTTGAAGCTTCCTCAGAGGGGAAGTTTTTCACGATGCATCTCCTGATATCAGACAAAAATGAACACATGTCAGCAGAGATGAAGGGCGTCCAGTGGCTCCAAGGCACTAATGTGGGGGGTACCGAAGACAAACAGCGCAAGAAGAGATGCGCCGGGCATGTTCCTGACTGGTAATTAGGACACCTCTCCCCATCCTTAGGAGGAAATGCTAGCAGGGAAAAATATGACCGGAAGCAAGGTGGGAGTACTTGACCAACCTAAGGGTCTCTGGATATATCAAATGTCAATGACCCAAATTAGGATAATTATTATATATAGCTGACATCATATGTTTATACATATAATATACATAGTTACATATAGAAAGAGGAGGAGATGTTTAACAATAATTGTATGTGGGGGGAAGCTTCACTGTGGAATCTGAATTTACTATTGAAGAGTATCAGTATTAGTTAAAGAAATAGCAATGTTTTCCTTTAGCTAAAAATAGATGCAATGACCATTCATGGTGATGAGTTACAGTAATAATAATAACTCATATATATTGATCACTTAAGTGGAGCAGATGCCATGTAGGTGCTTTGAAGGCATGGGATCATCTCCCAGTGACTCACTGAACTGGGTTCCCCATTTATAGCAAGATGCTGGGGTGCAGGTAGATGTTCACAGAGTCGGGTGGAGTTTGTACTGTAGCAGAGGAAAATGAAGGGGTATTGGTCTGACTTGAAAACTCATGCTCTTGGCCACGTGTCAGAACTGATTCTCGGGTAAGATTTGTCACTGAAATCTAAAATGCTACAATTCACTTAACTGTGATCGATTAGCCGGCTATTGCTAAAACTTAAAATTTACCTTAGTAATGAGACACTTGGAGATAGTTTGGCAAAAATGAAACAATGTGTGTGGGTCCACGTTATCCTATCACACAGATGGGATGAGGCAGGAACACGGTCCTCTGTGCCCTGTGTATGGTCTATGCTTGGCCCAGGAACGTGGACGCCCAGCGTAGTGCAGAGCTGTATTTGCTACTATCTTCCTGACACAATTTCCTCTTTTACTCTAGGATTGCAAATCAAACACATTGAACCACAAATAAATAGCACGGCCTATATGGAAGGCAGGGAAGATGCTGTCCTCCAGTCAGTGCGAGCTAGGAAATTGGGAGCTGACAGTTGTGTACACAAAATGGAAACATGGAGTTTTTAAAATAGAAAAAAAAAATGTGGGATGGGGAACATGCAAATTGACTCAGTCAACTGAATTTTGGCCTTCTTTGGGGGAAGTTCTGCCTGATGAAGGGTACAAAAAATAAACACATTTTTGTGTTAACACAAATAATAAACCCATTTGCTACCCTTCTTTGCAGGTTGATATTGGGATCAAAACCCCATCTGTGACCTCCAAGCTCTGGATAAGGTTTGGATAGTTGAGCAAGGTGGAAGCCTTCTTCAGGCTGCTGTCCACTGGCCAGGGTGGCCACAGGGAGGTGACTGTCGTGAAGCAGTGGGAGGGTCACTCTGAGTGCAGGAGCCACAGCCCCCAGGTCCGGGCTGCAGGAGCGTGGTCTTCCTGCTGGGTCAGAGCAGCTCTGCAAGCTCAGGAACACACAGCTCTGCAGTGGCTGGCCTCACCCCCACCCCCTGCCAGCCCTCCACATACCTCCTAGGCACCCAATCCTTGGTGCTTGGCCCACTCCCCCTGAAAATACAGGGTGGTTTCTGCTTTCTGCACTAAAACTGGATGTGCACTGGTGGCGAATTCAGCCTTTCTTTTCCCATGTTGGTGTAAGGGGAGATGGCAAAAACATTCTCTGGAGGTGTTCTGTGTTTTCTGTTCAAACAAAACAGAAAACGAGCAGAAAATGAGCTTCCTGGGACTCTGTATCTTAGAACCAAGTGGCTCCTCCTGTGAGCTAGGCACCAGATTGGACATGTGGCTGCTCCAGTGGGCACCTGGGAGTGGGCACTGTGCACCTGCTGCCACCAGCTCCAGCCCAGCTGCAGCACCCAAAATACCAGGGAGGAAAGATGCAAGGCAGATGCAGACACTGTTGGGACAAACCAAAAACCAAAAACCAAAAACCAAAAAAAAAAAAAAAAAAAAAAAGAAAAAGAAAAAGAAAAAAGCAGGTATGCTATATTGCCCTCCCGTAGGAATGAATGATCATGGGAAATAACCACAGAGACTCTGAAAATTCATTCCAGAGTCATGGGAGAGGAGAATCCTCTTCACAACCAAGGCAAGCATAACCCTCTGAAATTATTTTTGATGTAGTGCAGAAGGGAGGAGAAACATTATATGGCATCTTCAATAGGGAAAAATGTGGCTTATTTGGGAAAGGAAAAAAAATGTACTGAGGAGAAGAAAAATACATTTGAGACTAGATCAGATACTTTAGGATCCAGAGGAGTGAGCAAGAAAAGGAAATTTGGAAGCAAACTTTCATGAGCATTAAATAAGCTGATATTGCAAACCAAATCAATGAAGGGGAGGACAACTCAAACCTCTCCTGAGTTGTAAAAGGAAAGGAAGCAAATGAGAAAATTATTACAGAGTAGGAATTAAAATGGAAGATAGAGAAGATATATTCTAATTAAATTCCAAAGAAATATACTATATAAATTTGAAAGTATAGTTATCTAAGACATAAAATAAAATGTTCATAATAGAAAATGTAATCTGAATATCTTATTCTCAGCAACTGCAAGTGCAATAGAAAAATCTCTGAAAATGCTCAGAAAAATAGGCGGGTGTCAGGCATAACATTATGGATGTACCTAAAATAAAAATAAAATATTGAGGGATTCTTAAAACCATTAATCAAACTTAAAAATCAGTACAACGTTTTTATAAATAAAATAATTGTATTAGGAAAGAAATGTACAATATTAAGAGATAAAAGTTATCAAAATAAACTTCAAAAGTTTTATTTTATTATTTTTAAAAAGATTTTCTTTCTTCTTCTTTCTTTCTTTCTTTCTTTCTTTCTTTCTTTCTTTCTTTCACAGAAGAAAGAGAAAAAGAAAGAGCATGAGGGTTGGGGAGAGGGAGAAGCAGACTCCGTGCTGAGCAGGGAGTACAATATGGGGCTGGATCCCAGGACCTGAGATTATGACTTGAGCTGAAGACAGATAGTTAACAACTGAGCCACTAGGTGCCCCTAAAATTCATAAATTTTAAAGGTAAAAGATAGAGATCAGTAAATGATCATTTAGTCTACCAAATATTAGAACCTACTATAAATCTATTATAATGTAAATATAAGAATGGTTATCCATGAGTGGGACGGAAGAAGCTAAGCAACATCATTGCATATATTTGTCTATGACAAGGACAAAGACAATTTGTGTATGTCGAAGGTGCCTTGGTTTCAGGATTAGTAGTCTCCAGAAAATTTATAAAAAATAGTAACTTCCTTAATATTCTAAAACAAAGCGTTTAAAATAGTTTAAAGATGATGAATAAAACTATTCAAGACATAGGAAAAAATACTTTAAAAATCTTTCCATCTCTTGCTAGGAAATCCTAATTAAGAAATGAAAGCTAAAAAATATGAAAATAATTGATGGTGATATATTTATTTTATGTATTTTATTTTTTTAAATTTTTTTTTAATTTTTATTTATTTATGATAGTCACAGAGAGATAGAGAGAGAGGCAGAGACACAGGCAGAGGGAGAAGCAGGCTCCATGCACCGGGAGCCCGACGTGGGATTCGATCCCGGGTCTCCAGGATCGCGCCCTGGGCCAAAGGCAGGCGCCAAACCGCTGCGCCACCCAGGGATCCCTGTATTTTATTTTTTATAAATTTATTTTTTATTGGTGTTCAATGATGGTGATATATTTAATTAAAATATTAAAAACATCATAAAAATTTACAAAGCTAAATAAGGGATCACTTTTTTAAATTTTTTAAGATTTTATTTATTTTGTTTGAGAGAGAGAGTGATCAAGAAAGAGCACAGGAGCAGGGGCAGAGGGAGAGGGAAAAGCTGGCTCCCCCCTGAGCCAGGGGCCCGAAGTGGCACTTGATCCCAGGACCCTGAGATCATGACCTGAACCAAAGGCAGAGGCTTAATTGACTGAGCCACCCAGGCACCCCAAAGGATCTCTTTGAGAGAACAAATTAAGTATATTAATCACTGAAATGTTATTTCTATTTATACACAATGAGCTTCTTCTATTCAGGAACAATATGAACAATACTTAACAGCAGGAATGCGTTGACACAGATCTGTGGACAAGTGCTGGTGTTAGCACAAGTTTAAGGCTTGGGGGGAAGGGGTTCCTGTGCCATTTCAGTTCGTAGAGGTTGGGGTGCCCCTCGAGGGGTTGCCAAAGCATCAGAATACACCAGGGAACTTGGACAGAGAGTTTCTACCAGAATTCTTTCTCCAGTGGAGAAACGTTCCCAATTCAAGTGGATAGAGGCTGAATATCAAACCTGCCCCAAATCAATAGAAATAAGTGAATAAACCAACAGATCTATTAACCTGCATAAACCAATGAAAGTACTTAACTTACTTTTCATAAAATAATTGAAACGACTGCAAAAATAAGTTACCATTTCTTAGCCTGTCAGTCTTATAACTATGGAAGACCATGTGGTGAGGCCATACATGGCATCTCATACTTGGTGGGCCCATTGATTCTACCTTTTAAGGCAAAATCGAAAAGACCTCTTAATTCACACACACACACACACACACACACACACACACACCTCACAGCTGAATGTCTATTGGCTTATCAGTCTAGTCTCTAGAAATCAATGCTACAAGCAAGCAAATCACAAGTATATGCTTCTCTGTTGCCAGGGTATGAAGTATAGCATTGTGGTAGAAAAAAAAGTCGACAGCCATTTAATTGTGTAACCATATGAAAACGTTCACATTTGTAGTGCATTTATCCAGTTTACATAATATATACAACTTGCTTGCCCAACATGGATCAAAACTACACAGGCTAGAAAGATGTTCACATAACACCTAAACCAACGATTGTGTAGATGGGCATTATACAAATACGTAAACATGGCATTATAAACGAAGGGTAGCAAAGGGACATCTTGTAAAAATAATATAAAAGAGATCAAATATGTATACAACCTTGGAGGTACAAGTAATGGAACACATTAAACCTAAAGACGAAGTCACATGGATTAATAACAAACTCAAAAACAGACCCTACTAAAATGGAAAACAAAACTTGTTATATTAACTTCAGGAAACAAGCGAACATTGCCTTAGAAATCTGAACAAGGAGAAAAAAAAAAATCAAAAAGGAGAACAAAACAAAACAAAACAAAACTATAAGAAAAGAGAGACAGAGAAAGAGAATTTTCTAAGGCACCAACCCAGTGATCATAGATAAAATTCAATTTCATAAAATAATCTTTTAATGTCAATGAACAGATTTGCACAAAATGAGATGATAAAAGAATATCAGGGAGAAATTATTCATAAGATATTTGAGATTCATAATCCCCATTATTGGCAGGGTAGAGAGAAAGATATTGTGCTCATGGCTAGAGAGACTCAAAGTCAGTAGGGAATTTTTGGACAAGTTTGATTTTTGTTTTAAGATTTGTTTGTTTATGGGACACTTGGGTGGCTCAGCGGTTGAGCGCCTGCCTTTGGCCCAGGGCGTGACCCCGGGGTCCCGAGATCGAGTCCCACATCAGGCTCCCCGCATGGAGCCTGCTTCTCCCTCTGCCTGTGTCTCTGCCTCTCTCTCTGTGTGTCTCTCATGAATAAATAAATATTTTTTTAAAATTTGTTTATTAGAGAGAGACATAGAGAATGTGAGCAGGGAGCGGGGAGCAGAGGAAGAGACAGAGAGAGAAGCCGATTCCCCACTGAGTGTGGAGCCTGACCTGGGGCTGGATCCCAGGACCTTGAAACCCGACCTGAGTGGAAAGCAAGAGCTGGATGCTTAACCCACTGAGCCACCCAGGTGCCCTTAGACAAGCCTGATTTTATCTGAGTTTAAAATATTCACATCACTTGATTCTTTAAGTGTTTTCCTAAGAGTCTATAGTATAGAAAAACTCACATAATGTATTTATTGAAAAACATTCTTTATAGTATTTCTTCATAAGGGACGGTGGCTAAGCAGGGATTACCTGGCAGTCACGAGGAATGACGCACGTCCATAACCATACGGGTCTCTTTCTTTCCACAACTGGACAACCTTGGCCTCGCCCTTCTCTAACTTTCCACGAGGGAGGAAGAGATGCTAAATATTGATTGAGTCATTCGCTTTTATTGCTGCTATCACGAATTACTACGAACTTTACAACCTGAAACAACAGAATGTATTATCTCACAGTCCTATAGGTCAGAAGTCCTGGTTCCCTGGACTGGTCCTGAGCTTTGGGTTTCACCCCGATTTATTGCCCAAAGCAAGTTGTTTGTGGTCGCTTGCAGAGAGGCTCTGGGAAGAATCTGCCTCCAAGTTCACGCAGATTGTTTGCAGAACCAAGGCCCTCGAAGGACTGACTGGCCCTGTCCTGGAGGAAGCCTCCCCAGCGTCCTTGCTCTCCTGCTCCACAGAGCTGCCAACGACACACCAAGCTCTTCCCAGACTTTGAGCCTCTCTGATGTCCTCTCCTGCTGCATTGCTCTGCCTTCCTTCTCGGCCTGCCTCCTCCTCCTCAGTGCTGCTGTGACTACCCTGGGACCACACAGGTCATCTTTCTCTTAAGGTCACCGGATGAGTAAACTGAAATCTGCTAAGAACCTTCACAACAGTAACTAGATTCATATTCCATTGAATGAGGAAGGGGATGAAATTTTGGAGGAGGGGGGCAAATGTAGAGGTCTGCCTACCACGCCCACTGACACAGGGGGCCCTGTCCTCAAGCCTTGGAAGGCTCTGGGTTCTATATGGGTTTTATCTCCCAACTGGGTACATAGACCAGGTTTTCTGGCTTCTTGGAACACTTCTTCTTCTCCACGTACCATGTTCCCTCGCTGCGTGCTTCGGGCAACTTGCCATTATTACCCCCCTTCTTCCAAGCACTGACATAGCTCAGGACCTTCTCTTGAAGGATGTACCAGCCAATGGCATTGGTCTAGTAATGCTCCTCGTCCCAACTTAAAGAAGCCTGAAGTGAGCATGCGCTAACCTACCTACAGGAAATGAGGATCACCATTTTTACCTTTGTACGTGGTCAGAAATGGCACATGCTTATCTTTGAATGACAATATTAATGCCACCTTTGAAATATAGTTGCAAAGAACTTAAGAGATTTCCTGGCAAAACAAAAATAATAATGTTTCATGAACATTAGGTTTTTTTTGTAATTGCTATTACAATGTTGTTAATAAAATAGTAATTATTATTCTTTGCAGAGGACTCGGTTTTCAGAGCAATTAGTAGCAGCTCCAGGGTTGCAACTGTATTTAGAAATAACATTTATTTTGAGTTTAAGAATGATTTCAAGCAATTGGGTGTTTGGTCTTAACTAGAGATAGAGATGCCACAGGATGTTTCCTCAGAGACTGTGAATAGCCGGGAGAAACCCATTCCTCTCTGTCTTCCTTAAAGCTCTGCAAGTAAGGGAAATACCTGCCAGAACCATGCAAGGCTTTTTGTTGGGCTATTGTACAGGGCCCCGGATTAGCACCTTGATTCTGATCCTGTTTTCTTTTCAACGTCCTTGGTTTGTTCATTTGTTTTATTTTATTTATTTTATTTATTTTTATTTATTTTTTTAAATTTTTTGTTGTTCATTTGTTTTAATCCGCGTTTTCTCATTCTGGCTTCGGTGGGAGCGGAGACAGCAGTATACCGAAGTGTTGTGGAAATAAGAAGGCAGGTGGCAGCCACGATCTGCACGTGGTCCTGCCACACTGAAGCAGCTGGGGAAGGGGGCACGGTTTTGACAAGCACACTGCAGAGGACGTCAGTCAGCACATGGGTGGGAGAGGCCAGAGGCAGTCCAGAACTAAGGGAGGCATATTGGGAGGCCATGATCCTCTTCATTGTCCTTCAGGAACAGAACAGAGTACTTGTGGGCAAGACTGTGTTGGTCCATGCATGGACTGAATGGGAAAATAGTATTGGAACTAATTTTGTGATTGAAGTCTTCTATTAATCAACTAAATGTGACTGGGCTCTGGCGAACTGGAAGCTAAGCGACATCTTAGGGTTACCAAGGACAGGGTCATCTCGCCAGCTCTCCCCTACTTTCTCAAACCACCCATCACGTGTCCTCCTCAGTGGTTTCCTGTGGATGTGGGGCCATGTGGACGTGGAGGGGAAGCATCATTGTGGAGATCTGCTTCATTGAGTCTGGGGCTTTGGAAAGGTGAATGTGTAGGATGCATCCATGGCAGACACAGCTCCCTCTGGGCCCCTCTTTTCGTGATAGGAAGTTGTGGGAAATGGCTGTCCAGCCAGGGGCTCCATTTCTTAGCTTCTTTTCTCACCTTGGAGCTGTTTGACTTTGAAAATGAAACATGAGTGATGTGGTGTGGACGGTCATGGGTTGTGTCCTCACCGTCACTCTCTAGCTGCCGCTGCCAAGTTCTGGATGCAGGGCAGACCGGGGGGCCAGGGTGGGGGTGGGAGTAGAACTCTGCATGCCCATCTGGAAGACGGCTGCCTGTTGATCAAGGATGTGATCCGCTCCTGAGTGGCTTTACTGCATTAAGTCCATAAAATTTGGGGCTTAACCTCACAAATAACGAGGAGTTAAAAATACATGTTTAATAAAAATATGGAGGTATAGATGGGACTAGAAACATGTCTGGGGAAGAAAGTACAGCCTTTAGATGTTGCAGGTTGTACAGTGCATAACTGTCAGACGTCCTAACGCCCCAGCTCCTTATCTTAATTACAATGCCACGGAGTCAAGGTAGGAATGACTAGGGCGACAGGAAACAAGCATGCTGCAGCTTCTCTGAGTAACAGCTAATTACTTTAAATATTAGAAGTTTATTTTTGAATTACATATTGTCAGGAAAATATTCAACCAGGATACTGATTTTCTTTTCTTTTCTTTTTTTTTTTTTACGATTTTATTTATTTATTGGAGAAAGCGAGAGAAAAAGCATGTGCTCGAAGGAGGGAGGGGGTAGAAGGGGAGGGAAACAGAGAGAGAGAAGCAGACTCTTTCCTGAGTTCAGAGCCCAGGCAGGGCTCCTTGTGGGGCTCCATGGGCTGATCCAGACCCCTAAGGTCATGACCTGAGGGGAGTCAGACGCTCAGGGGACTGAGCCACCCAGGCACCCCATCCGGATAATGATGCTTTTAAAAATAAAAGTGGTTTTTAGCAGATTTGCAAACCACTGTGCAAACAAAATAATTTGATATCAATAATGCATGTTTTCTAGATGCTTCTACTAACATAAATTGACCTTGGCCCACTGCATCCCATGTACTGGGGCCTGCAGGTTGTGAGGCTCACATGGACTTACGGGCAAGATATCTTGATATCTCTGCCAATGTTTACATTAACTGCTGCCCTGAAAAGGTTACATTCTGCAGTTTCAAGGTGGTTTTTATCTGCTCTGCAGTCCGGGGACATGCAGAGCAAGAAGAATGGCTTCATTTCCAGTTCTCAAAAGGGATCTTGAAGTGCGATGTTCATGGCCGTTGTCTCCTTGGCTTTTGTCTGCTGTGTGTCTCTATAGGTACATGAGTCCTTGGAGAGAGGCCAGCTAAGCAGCTTTCAGGACCCTCCCTGCTATGTACCCCCAACACTGAGCTGTCCTCTCAGAGCTGAATAAAACCATCTCCACATTGTCTTTCAATAAAAAAATAAATAAATAACATAGAATCACACTAGCCTCTTTGTAGATGGCACCAGCCCATCAATAGATTTGACAATATTTAAAAACGAAATCCAAGTTTTAGCGCAGCGGTTTATTTTGTCAATAACAGTGTGTGATAATGTATCGCATTTATGTTTACAAATTTTTAAATTCTCAATTAATTTTTACAATGTTTACTTTACTGTAGACCATGATGTTGGGACTATAGGAATGCCTGGCAGGACAAGTCAAGAAAATATGCTGTTGGTATCATGATGCTATAGTGATTTCACAGTGGAAAGGTCTGGTTAGAGATATAAGCAACTTGCTAATATTTTCCAAATAAATGAGCAGATATAATGGATGATGTTAGGGGGACAGGTGTGGGAGAGAGGGTTTCAAAGAAGAAAAAAAAAACTTGTTTAAGTCCAGAAAACAAGTTAAACATTTCTTAAATTATATAGTTACAAAATGCTAAAATTTTGGAGAGTGTGCCTTGGAAGGGAGCAAAGCTCTAGCAAGTTTTCCTAAACAACATGAGGTGATTAAACAGTATGGTAACCTGCAGAACCAGATTTTTAGAGCCAATTTACTTATTTTGAAAGCAGATACCCCCTAAAATTCTAATTTACTCTGTGTGTGTGGGGGGGGGGCTGCATTTGTAGGTATAATGTCCTTATTTGATTCCATCAAGTCTCCCGATTTATGATACTTTATTTTTACTGAAAACAGATTTTCTTTCTTGATGCTGTTTTTTGTTTTGTTTTGGGGGGAGTTTTTTGTTTTGTTTTGTTTTTTAGAAACACAATTGCCCTACATTTGGGGACATTCCTTTAGTTCTAACAGCAGTACTTTAAACATTGTATAAGTTCTGGGTTCAGGGAGAGTTACACCTGTACAGCATCCCAAACCTCATTTTATATCTATAATATTTATATACTGTATCTGGAACACAATAAAAAGTAAAGCATATGAAAAGACAAGTCTTAGCTGAATATCAAGAGAAAAACCAATAGGAGGAAAAAGAAGCAGCAGAAATAATAAAAACAAAGTTATCAGACATGAATATTAAAATTACATGTGCTATAATCAGGGATTCAAAATACCATATAAGAGGATGATGGAACATGAGCGACTCCTAACTCTGGGAAATGAACAAGGGGTAATGGAAGGGGAGGTGGGCGCAGGGATGGGGTGACTGGGTGACGGGCATTGAGGGGGGCACTTGACAGGATGAGCACTGGATGTATATGTTGGCAAATCGAACTTCAATAAAAAATATACAAAAAAATACCATAGGAAGAGTAAAAACAAAACAAGAATAAAATGAAAATTAGGTATCCCCAAATTCAAATATTAGTATTAAAAATAGGTCATTATAACTTCTAGTTCCTGGCCCCATGTGTAAAGAATTTAGAAGATGTTACTTCCTTCCTCCCAAGAAAAAAATGTAAAAGTTGATAACTCTTCTTGAATCTATTAGATAATTGAAGTCAAATACCAAAAACTGGAGAGAGAAGAGATACCAGGAATCAGAAGTCACCGGGAGCAGAAGCCCAGGAACAGGACCTTCCCTAGAGTTATCAAATTTCTGGAAAAGTAGTGTGGATTAGCAGGAGAGCTAAAAGCTCTGGAGAGGCAGGTGGCGGTCTTGAGTGAGGGACCACAGCTTGTGAGTTTTTCCTCCGGGGGCCCCAAAGTTTCTTATCACAGAGAATAGAGCAAAATCCCTTCATGATTCCGGAAGGGAGGGGAAGAATTTGGGAATTCTCTGTGGTATGATACATCAGCTGTACATGAAGTAATACAGTGTTATTTGAAAATGGACCTAGAATAGTTTAAAGTGTATATTGTGAGCAGCATAGCAATTACTAAAACTTTCCAATTGATGTATAAATTATAAGCAAAGAGAGATGAAAAAGGAATCACAGAAAATACTCATTCAAAACCAAAGAAAGTAAAGAATGAAAAACAAAAGAGCAAAGAGCAAATATAATGAAATATAAATGAAATCTAATAGTAAATAGTTACAAAGATGGCATATTTTCAATTTAACTATAATCAAGTCTCTTTCAATGTGAATAGTCTAAATATAGCAGTTTATTTGTATTTTTAAAAGGGTTTTATTTATTTATTAGAGAGAGAGAGAGAGAGACAGAAAGTGGGGAGAGGGACATGGAAAATCCCAAGCAGACTCCGAGCCGAGTGCAGAACCCAGCAGGATCCCAGGACCCTGAGGTCAAATCAAGAGGCCGCTGTTTAACTGACAGAGTCACCCAGACTCCCTAACAGTTTAAAATAGAGATTTTCAGTTTCAAAAATCAAGACCCACATATGAACTCCATAAAAACCGTTTATTAACTATAAAGATCTGGGTTAAAAATAAAAGGATGAAAAAAGATATACCATTGTTTTTGCTGAAACTCACAAATTCTGATAAACTGTGTTTTGTTTAGTTCATTTTTTTTAAAATTCCCTTAAGAGACTTCTTCTTTGACTTCTTCTTTGGGCAAGAGTGTTTAATTTAATGCAGTTTTGGTTGCCTATATCATTACTGATTTCCTGTCTGTTTGCTTGATCAGTTACTGACAGAAAGTTGTTGAAGTCTCCAACTACAACAGGGCCTTTATCATCCCCAGCCCCTTAAATTGCAAAAATTAAATAGAATGAACATTCTATTCCAATCTTGCAGAGAATGTGCAGGACCTGACACTCGTGCACCACTCATGAGAGTATAAAATTATGCAATTCTTTTGGAAAACAATCTGAGTTTCAAAAACCTAACTGCATGGCTACTCGATGTTCTATTCCATTTTTAAATATTTATCTGAGATTAAATTAAGCATATGCTAATAGAACTTTTTTTTTTTTTTAGGATTTATTTACTTGAGAATAAGAGAGGGAGAGAGAGGGAGTCTCTTTTGAGGGTAATGGGTATTTCATTATCTTGGGTCTGATAATATTTTTTCTAAAAGGATCCTATTTATTTATTCATGAGTGAGAGAGAGAGAGACAGAGACAGAGAGACAGAGACATGGGCAGAGGGAGAAGCAGGCTCCCTTCAAGAAGCCTGATGTGGGACTCGATCCTGGGGCCTAAGGTCACACCTGGAGGCAAAGGCAGAGGCTCAACCTCTGAGTCACCCAGGCATCCCAGGTCTGGTAATTTTTTATGGGTGAACACACACATGAAAATTTACGAAGGAAAAAAAAAAAGAAAACTTACTAAGTTGTGCACCATAGATAGGAACACATAAGCACATGTCAATTATGCCCCACGAAGCTGTGACAAATACAAATAGGCATGTGCAAGCAGGGCTTCCCTTCCAAAGGGATGCCCCCAAGCACGGCTCGGGTGCGGTTCAGGGCAGGTTGCATTTCCTCCTCCCCTCAGAATCTCACTTCCACCTGGGTGGTCTCAGCATCTGCAAACGGAAGCTGTATTCCAGTTCTGGGGGAGCGTTTCTAATACACCCGAAGGCAGCATCCAGCTAAACTGAGCAGCCTGCTTGCTCATGCTTTTGCTCTGGTTACAAAGCTGCATATTCCACCCTTAAATCAGCCTATTCAAATCAGTGCACAATTTTTTTTTTCCAGAAGCCAATATTTTTTTTTCAGAAATGTGCATGGCAGAAATGCCTGCCCTGTTGTTATCCCTGTTTTTACAGATGAGAGTACAAATTAATTGATTTACACTGATTTGAACTGAAGAGAATGCAAGCCAGGTGGTCTGATTGAGGGGCTGGGAATGCGCGCGCAGAGCTCCATCTGGGGCACAGGTGCCTGGTGACACACATGCCTATTCGAGGAAACCCTTGCACTCCTCCATCACTTCAATTGTGAGCTTCTTCAGTTGCATTATATCTTTCTTAAACTGCAGCAGCCACGGGACACCTTTTTATAGGCTCTTGTAGAGACCTTTATGAGACACCTTTGTGTTCGTCTTTCAAAGCACTTCCATTGAAGTCAGCAATTCGAAAGGTTTTGACCACTGAAATATTTTCTGCCAATTTCCACAATAGTGGTTTCCTTTCTTTGTTATTGTTGTTGTTTAGCAATTATGGAACTGTGCACTGAGTCGCAGGGTACAAAGCAGAGGAAGAATAGGCTTTCTTTAAGGAGAATAAGTGTCTGGAGCCACACCCTGGCTTCCTTATGTTCAAACCACTGAAATGGTTTGAAATGCTCTGAAGGCATCACCATGGAAACCCTGAGTTATTTGGAACACAATTTCCAAACCACTTTTCTCCAGTGATGCCCAGACCCCATCATGGGTCAAATCTGGGCACTCCGCTCTCATTCTATAATTAGGATTATTCTTGTGCATCCTGAAGTCAGAATACTGGGTTTCTGTATTGGAGCCAGCCTGTAAGATTTCTCCATCTCACAACCTTTAATAATATTTCCAAAGAGGAAAATGTTTTTAGGTATTAATCATTTTAAAAATCTTCTCATTTGGATCCTAATACTTCTTATTTCTTTAATTCTCTCCGTACCTTTGTTCCCACTTCCTATCATTTTCACGTGATGCATTCAGGTGGAATATCAATTCCATGTGAAATGTGATAGTGAATATTGTAAAAGTCTTTCCATTTTTCAAAATTTATTTTTTATTTGTTATTACGATATAGTTGACACACAATGTTACATTAAGCTCAAGTGTACGACAGAGTGATTTCACACATTTATATATCGTTATGTTCACAAGTGTAGCTACCAGCTGTTCATTATCACAATACCACTGACTACATTCCTTGCGCTCTACCTTTTATTCCTGGGACTTACCCATGTTATTCCATTACTGAAAGTCTGCGTCCCTCATACCCCTTCATCCATTGTATCCATCTTCCACCACCCTCTCTTCTGACAATCATCAATTTGTTCTCTGTATTTACAGTCTTTTCATTTTTTAAAAGCTTATGGTTTTTTGTTGTTGTTGTTGTTGCTGCTACTGCTGATTTTTTTTTTGCATAAAATCGAATTCTTTGATGGAGAAGTCATGCAGTTCAGCTTAAATGATGGCTTCTTAATGTTTTGCAGCCTTTTAAATGAAACAGTTGAGAAGGGGTTTTAAGATACTTGAGTATGTATCTCAACAGCATGGGCCAAAAAAAAGGAGTGTTCAACTGTTTCATTGTTAGCCTTTAAATGAAAACTCTCTTTCATTCTGTTTTACACACACACACACACACACACACACACACACATTCCACTATGTATATATGGATCAAGAGTCATACAAATTCTACCCACTGTACAGCATCTCAACATATCGTATGACAGCAGCTCTGGTAAAGCAACAACGTCCTTTTCAGAAATGCTAAAAATATAGCCAGTCCTATCAAGAATATAACGAAAAACACCTGTAATGAGATTATTCTTGCATACCTCCATTTGAAACTCCCCTTGAAATTTTCTCAACAGTCCTCTGAAATCCATTTAAATAAATTGGAATTCTTGCATTTTATATTTTATAGTATTGAAGAAAGAAGGGAGTTTAGCATCTTTAATCAATATTCTGGGGAGAAAAGTCTTCTTTTTAAAAAAAAAAAAGATTGTATTTATTCATTCATGAGAGACACAGAGAGAGGCAGAGACATAGGCAGAGGGAGAAGCAGGCTCCATGCAGGGAACCTGATGCAGGACTTGATCCCGGGACTCCAGGATCACTCCCTGAGCCGAAAGCAGGTGCTAAACTACTGAGCCATGCAGGCGTCCCAGAAAAAGAGTTTTCAAGTATAATTTGAAATGAAAAAAAAAAAATAATAATAATTTGAAATGAAACATTGTCATAAATTTGAGGCCTAATTTAATGTGTGTGTGTGTATATATATATATATATATATATATATATATATGAGATTTTTTTATAATTCTAAATATATACTAAAACATGATGGTGGAAACTTAATGATTAGGCTGTAATATTTTTAAATAAACCTCTTAATAAGCTTCTGTGGATTTTCAATGTTTTTCACTAATTTAAGTATTTCATATTTTTCACAAAACTAAGTTCCTAATCTTCAGGATAGCTTATTCCCATTATATTTGAAATCAAACAGAATGTTTTCACCAGGTAAACCTCCATGAACTCCTTCCAGTATTAACTAATTCTGATATATTAGTCCAGATGCATCAATGAACAAGCAGAAAATATTATGAGTTAGTTCATTAGACATTTATAAGCATTTACCTTTCAGTTAAGCACTAAAAGATTAATTGCTTGCCCTTAGGATGTTTTATGTTTTATTGCAAAGATAAATAACTTGGTCAAATTTACACAGCTACAAGTGTCAGAGCTAATGGTAAAACGCGGGATTCTAAATTCACTTTATTACATTTCTGGACACAACTGATTGGAAACCAGGACACACATAAAATTTAAAATAAATTTCCATCCAGAATAAGGAATACTTGAGTATAATGTCAATGATAGAGTCAGAAATACCAGTATAGGCTTGCTGTTTTTATTTATCACCATCACATCCACGTACAAGAGATAAAAGCAACTGGTGCACATCTGCATTGTAACTATAGCTCTCATGAATGGGCAATGGGATGTGCTCTCCTCGTCTGCCACGTGGGGCTAGGAAGTCTATTTGCATTTGGCTCCTGGCTGAGAAATGACCTGCTATGGTCCTTCCATAATCAAGTCTGTGACAATATCTGCTAAGCGACGCTCCCCTGATCAACTACTTCATTTTTACTCTTCTCATTCATTACAACTTGAAGGGATCCCTTGAATTCTCCCTGTATTCTCACCATAGGCAAAACTTCCAAAATGCAGGACAGAAGGTCTGGTAAGGATGACAGTTTGAAGACGGATCACTGAATCTTTTCAAGTTACAAAATAAAGATCAAAATCACAAGCAAAAAGAAGCAAGGAAAGGCCAGAATAATAAAAAAAAAAAAAATTAAAAATCTGGCAAAAGAATGAATGAATGTCAATTATGGTATAGTCATGCAAGGGAATACTATAAATGCAGTAAAAATTTAGAATCTACACAATATTCAAAAAGCAGATGAATTTCATAAGTGGATTGCTGAGGAAAAGAAGCTAGACCTCTCAAAAATGTGAATGCTATGATTCCATTTATCTAATGTAGAAAACAAATCAAATGATTCTATGCTCTTTTTTTTTTTAAGATTTTATTTATCTATTCATGAGATATCCAGAGAGAGAGGGGCAGAGACGCAGGCAGAGGGAGAAGCAGGCTTCCTGCAGGGGGCCCCATGTGGGACTCAATCCCGGGACCCCAGGGTCACGCCCTGGGCCAAAGGCAGATGCTCAACCGCTGGGCCCCAGGAGTCCCTTATGCTCTGTCTTGTAAGGACAGGCAGTAAATGAAGAAAAATGTTGAGGAATCTTTTTGGGGTTCCAGCAGTGATCTGTCTCTTTATCTGGGTGTTGATGACCTGAGTGGGTTTAGAGTATAAAAGTTCACTGAAAAAAAAAAAAAGTTCACTGAGCCACATGCACCTTTAATATAGGTAATACTCCAGTAGGATGTTTTTCAGGTGAACACGTTTTAGTTTGGTGGGTTAATACATTAATTTTCTTTTCTTTCAAAATGTCCTTGATATTAAAAACCATCTGTACAGCAAATAAAAAGGAAAAGAGAAAATATCTTCTTAAGTCACAACCAAAGGGAAAATATACTTAATGCCACAAATTTTAAAATAAGGGCATTGTGTTTTCTGCGCTGTCTCCTTTCCTCAGATTCTGCAAGTGTTTGTGGACCATGAATGCCTCATCTTTACAGTGTAGAGAAATATTCCCAAAGACAGCATCTTATGAAACAGAGAAACAACAGACACATTCTCAGGAGGGGTACTAGGGACACCCAAGGACATAGCCATTTTATTTTTTTTTCAAGATTTTATTTATTTATTCATGAGACACACACACACAGAGGCAGAGACACAGGCAGAAGGAGAAGCAGGCTCCATGCAGGGAGCCCGATATGGGACTCGATCCCCGGTCTCCAGGATCACGCCCTGGGCTGAATGCAGCACTAAACCACTGAACCACCTGGGCTGCCCAATAGGCCATTCTTCTAATATCATATCCTGTCTTATGAATAACAACCAAATCAGTCAGAGAAGGACACACAATCAGAAAGGATCGAATCTGTTCCTACTCCAGATGACATAGCTGGAAATCAGGAAAAGCAACCATAACACAAATAAAAGGAATTTAAAAAGTGCTTAAGGCAATATAAAATAAAGATCATTTCTGTGTAGAACTACAAAAGACAAAAAAATAATAGCAAGGACAACTTCATCTAAAATAGCTATAAAACTGGAAGAAGGGGAGGAAGAAAGGGAGAAGGAGAGGAGACAAAGACAAATTCAGAAGAAATAAGAAATAATAAACTTAAGAGGAATGTATGAAGGCCACAGGAGGAAAACCCTAAAACAGCCTTGAAAAACATAACAAAACACTTGAGCAAGTAAAAAGATACTTGTGCTCTTTGATAGAATGACCCAATATCATGTACATGTCAATTTTCCCTGAGTTACTACTACTTAATATGATGCAGATAAAATACCAAAAGGGTTATTTTGAGAGTCATAAATGATGACTTCGAAGTTCACATTAAAATAACAATAGGGGCACCTGGGTGGTTCAGTGGTTAAGTGTCTGCCTTAGGCTCAGGTCGTGATCCTGGGGTCCTGGGATCAAGTCCCACATCAGGCTTCCTGCAGGGAGCCTGCTCTCCCTCTGCCTGTGTCTCTCATGAATAAATAAATAAAATCTTTAAAAAAAATAATTAAAACAAAGGAACAACAAATTAGGTACAACTTCAATGTCAAAACTAGGAACGTTATGCATTTTTTTAAAGATTTATTAATTTGAGAGAGAGAGAGCACATTAGCAGGGGAAGGGGCAGAGGGAGAGGGAGAGAATCTCCAGCAGATTTCTTGTTGAGGGCAAAGCCCAACACGGGGTTCAATCCCAGGACCCTAAGCCAAAATCAAGAGTCAGCTTCTTAGGAGATCCACTCAGGTGCCCAGAGTAATGCATTTTAAGGTGTTGAATGAATAAGGAATCAAACATGAGCATAGCTGTAAGTAGATAAAATATTGTAATGAATCACCACCACGGGCCCATCACCTAACTTCAGTAATTATCAGCTTGTTGTCAATCTGCTTTTACATATTTCCCTTCATACTATCCATTTTCCTTCTTTTTATATTCTACAGAGCTAATTTTTTATACAAAACTCTCAACTTGGGGCACCTGGTGGCTCAATTGATTGTCAGCCTTTGGCTCAGGTTATGATCCCGGGGTCCTGGGACTGAGCTCTGTATTGGGCTCCACTGCTCATGGGCGGGATCTGCTTCTCCCCCTGCCCCTCCCTCTCCCTTATGCCCTTCCCCTCTCTCTCAAAGAAATAAATAAATTCGATCAATCAATCAATCAATCAATGAAATAAAATTCCCACTTCACAGGAAGCATAGAGCTAGAAAGTTATTTTCTCACTAGCTATGTGAAATATTTCTAACCTGTAGCAAACTATAATAATGGAAGCAGGGAAGTTGCAGGAGCCATTGGGTGAATATGTGTTGTCAGCAGGAGAGCCTTGCATTCTTCACGTACTACTCCACGGATTACAGAGGCAAAAGGCTACCCTAGTATTACTTACATTGAACAAACTGACAGCACATACTGCCAGTTGCAGCACAATGGAAAATCCACAACTGCGATCTTGTCATTTTTTGCCACAAATGAGGAACATGATTCTAAACTTTGGAAACAATAAAAATGATCCAAATTATGGGCCAATTTACAACAAAACTGGACAAGAGTCATTAAAAATGTCAGTGTCGTGAAAGAACAAGAGCGTTGGTTGGGGTGGAAACTACATGAACGGAGACCGGACATACAGTGTTCACACACAGTGCATGAGCACGAGCTGGGTTCCAGGACCACACAAAAGGGAGCCGTGAAAGGCATTCTGTGGACATCCTGAGAAGTTCAAGTCCAGGCTGCTGATTAGGTGGTAAGGACTCAAAATTAATTTCTTGAGTGTGGCGTGGTAATGGTATTATGGTTAGAGAGGAAGGTGTCATTTACCTAGGAAATGCATGCAGAAATAGTTGAGATTAAGGCAGCATGTCATCTGCAGCTTACTTTAAACTATTTTAGCCAAAAGTGTATGCATGGAGAGAGATCTAGAGAGAGGGAGGGGTATAAAGGAAAGAATTGCTCTAAGTATTATTCTTTAAACTTTACGTACCCATAAAATTTTCAAAATAGGAAGATGGGATAAAAGAACGAGGGTATTATGCTGAGTGAAGTAAGTCAATCGGAGAAGGACAAACATTATATGTTCTCATTCATTTGGGGAATATAAATAATAGTGAAAGGGAATATAAGGGAAGGGAGAAGAAATGTGTGGGAAATATCAGAAAGGGAGACAGAACATGAAGACTCCTAACTCTGGGAAATGAACTAGGGGTGGTGGAAGGGGAGGAGGGCGGGGGGTGGGGGTGACTGGGTGACGGGCACTGAGGGGGGCACTTGACGGGATGAGCACTGGGTGTTATTCTGTATGTTGCCAAATTGAACACCAATAAAACAATAAATTTATTTAAAAAAGAACGATTAAGCATATTTAGATGGAAATCAGAGAGAGAGCAAGCAGGTGAGAGGAAGACAGAGAGAGTGAAAGAGAAAGAGGGATGGAGAGAGGGAGAGAGAATGAAGTAGGGCCAAACAAAAGGCAAATGGGTCTCCCGCACCAGGGGTAAGATAATAATGAGGTAAAATATACCCATCGTTTTGAAACAATACAGTTTCCTACATCGAGCAAAAATAGCATGACAAAAAAGTAAAATACTCCTCAGAAGGAAAACCAAAGACAAACAGAAAAAAACATACATGATGCCTCATACAAGTGTCAGAGAGGCTAATGAGGAAAATATAACCCAGAAAAGAGAAAGAGATTCCCAAGGGCTTCAAGTAATAGAAACTCTGAACGATGATACAAGTTTAAAAGGAAACAAATCTCAAGAATTGAAATCAAAAACAAAAAACAAAACTAAAGAAACAATTCAATGAAATTAAAAAGGAGTCTGGGGACATTGTTGGTGGGATTGCAAACGGGTACAGCCACTCTGGAAAACAGTATGGAGATTCCTCAAAAAGTCAAAAATAGAGCTTCCCTATGACTCAGCAATTCCAGTACCAGGGATTTACCCAAGGAATACAAAGATACTAATTCGAAGGGACACACACATACCAATGTTAGTAGCAGCAGCATCAACAATAGCCTAATTACGGAAGCAGCCCAAGTGCCCACTGACTGATGAATGGATAAAGAAGATGTGGAAGGGGCACTTGGGTGGCTCAGTCGGTTAGGTGTCCAACTCTTGATTTCAGCTAAAGTCATGGAATCTCAGGTTTGTGGGACTGATTCTGTGAGGAGTCGGCTTGAAGATTCCCTCTCTCCTTTCCTCTCTCTCCCTACCCCTGCTCATGATCTCTCTATCTCTCTCTCTGACTCTCTAAAAAGAAAACAAATAAAATCTTTTAAAAAATAAATAAAAAGACATGAGATATGTGTGTGTGTGTGTGTGTGTGTATAATATATACTATATATGTACGATTGAGATCCTGCCATTTGCAAAAACACGGATGGAGCTAGACAGTATTATGCTAAGCTAAATAAGCCAGTCAGAGAAAGACAAATACCACATGATTTCACTCATATGTGCAACATAAGAAACAAAAACAAAACAAATGAATATATGGGGCAGGGAAAGAGAGAGATAAACAAAGAAACAGACTCAACTACAGAGAACACACTGATGGTCCCCAGAGGAGTGGGGGTGGGATGATGGGGGAAACACGTGATAGGGATGAAAGAGGACATTTGTGGTGATGAGCACCAAGTGTTCTATGGAACTGTTGAATCACCACATTGTACACCTGAAATGCATATTATACTGTAGGTTAACTAACTAGAATTAAAAAAAAAAAAACTTTGAAAAAAGGAGACTGAAGAACTATGGATAGTGGAGAAATAAGAACGATTTCAAAACTTCAGAGTTAATTAGACTCAAAGAGGGCAAACCAAGTAAGATCAGAAGAGGTTCCAGAAGGAGCTAACCCTGCAAACACCCTGATTTTGGACTTCCAATCTCCAGAAGTGTCAGAGTATAAGACAATTGTTTTTTTATTATTTAATTTTATTTTTTTCTAGATGTGTATATATATATATATATATATATATATATATATATATATATATATTAAATTTTGAAGCCACCCAGTCTGTGAAACAAAGCAAATATTGACATTTGATAATGCAGTTGTCCCTCCCCCTCCTTATCTGTGGGAGATACATCCCAAGACCCCGAGCGGATGCCTGAAACCATGATGGTACTGAACCTTGTATATACTTAGGGTTTCTTTTCCTGTACACCTGTGATAAAGTTTAATAGATAAATTCATCACAGTAAGAGATTAACAACAACAAATAATAATACAATAGGACAATTATAACAATATACTATGATAAAAAGTTGTGAATATAGTCTCTTTCCGAATCTTATTGTCCTGTACTCACCTTTTTTCTTGTGATGATGTGAGAGGATGAAATGCCCCTGTGACAAGGATGAGGGGTGGTGAGGGATGAGGGATGTGGTGTCATGACTCGGTGGCGGGCTGCTACTGACCTTTTGAAGATTCCTCTGAGTCTTCAAGACCATGTTGACTGGGGGTAACTGAAACTTTGGAAAGCAAAACTGCCTATAAGGGTGTGGGAACTACTTTACTCCATTTGGAGAAGAATTTGAAATAAAGGCAGCCTATGGCAGTCATAAAATGTGGTGGATCTATTTGGAAATGAATTTTGAACATCTATCGAAATGCAAAATTTCCATAAGACATTAATTCCAGAACTGTTTCTATCATAGGGAGACTCTCCTCTAATCTGCATATTTATGAATTAATGTAAAAGAGTAAATTGTAAACAATGTTGATGTCTGTTATTAAAAGTCTCACTAAATGAACTGCTAGATTAAAATTCATCATACTGCCCAGAGGTTGAAATCACTGAGTTAGATCCATATTTACCTCATGTGTTCTGTTGATACTATTGAGTGAAACCAAGTAAAGGCAGCCTTATAAACGACAGAATTTTCACTAAATGCAACAAAGTTGAAAACAAAAACACTAGATATGTGCAAAAAGTACATACATAGGCTGAAAGTAAATAATATGCAGAAGGATAAAAATGATGAGTGTGATTTCTGGGAATAGGAGGGGGAGGCTGAGAAGAGGGGACTCTTGTTGTTCATCAACAACACTTATTTCTGTTCAAAATGCTTAACTTTTCTAGAATTCTATAATGATGTATTCCTATGTTTAGAATCTATTATCACTCTGATTTATAAATAACTGATAATATGGAGAACTCATAAAGTGGACTACAGAAAATCCATTAGGAAAATTTCCCTAATGTGAAAAAAGTGTGGAATCTGCAGATGGAAGGAGCCACAAGAAAAAAATCTTCAAAAACAACAACAACAACAATAACAAAGCCAACCCAACCTGTAATTATTTTATAATTTAATTTCAAAATTACAGGAGTAAGTCTTCAGACAACTAGACCTAAGGAGAAAGGTGCATATAAAATAGAATCAACTTCTAGATTTCTCCACAGCATTTGTTGTTGTTGTTGTTGTTGTTGTTGTTGTTGTTGTTGTTTCCACAGAAAACTTTAATATCAGCAGAAAACCTAGCCAGATGCTGACGGTAGATGTGACCCACATTTTACCCCGAGCCTGCAGAACCAAGGTATAGACATTCCCAAACACTCAAAGCAAAGCCAACCAAACACACACATGCACACACCTTGGGGAAGATAACAGTAAAATACCTTTTAAAAAATCCAAAGATTAAATCCAAGTGAACTAAATAAAATTTAAGAGACATGTAGTCCCCATTCTTGGCTATCCTGGCCACTCACAGGACACAGACCACTTCTCAGTCGTGCCTACTTTCTACCTCCCCTCTCTCCTTTGTCTCTCTCTGCCCCTTCTGTTCTCGTCAGCTCCCTGCAAGGTTTCCTTCCCCTTGTTCTCTTTCTTCAAAGTCTGAAATGGTAACTTTTTCAGTTCCTACTATATAATATTTGCATCTCTCTTCTGACACCATAAATTCTCCATCTGATCACTGTTCCTCATTTTTGCTGCTTTCAAATATTTTTGTTAACAATAGATGACCATCTGGGCAATATATTCTTGTGATGAAGACACATGTGATAGTCATTCAAGTTCCTCAATCTGACTTCAGTTCTTTGTTGTTGTTGTTGTTAGAAAAAAATTTTAAAATGTCATAGATTTTATTGAAATAAATATTCAGTGTGATCCTCACTCTGTGCTCTGAAATATGTGAATCATTCTGAACAGAGGTGTCAGGAAGGATATTCGCCAAAAGTTAATGATGGTTATTTATGATAATAAGATGATTTTTACTTTGTTTTGGCTTGTACTTTCTTTCCTACATTACTTCAGTTCTTTAAACTTAGCAGGAAACATTGAGACAGACTTAAAATGTCAATAATATAAAGATGTAAGTCGTTAAAGTCAAAGCTCCAAGAGTTTACTGATGCAGCATTTCATTCAATAAAGATGTGTTATTTATGAAATGAGTTACCATTATGTATTAGGCCTCAGGGAAAAAGTGACAAAGATTTATCCCATAAAGCATGGAGAGGGTGAAACATACACGAAAAGGAAGTAAAGAAATAAAAATTCAGACTTCTGTGAGTACTAAGGGAGAAATAAAGACGGAATTAGACTAGAGGATAATCCCGACCAACTCTGTGGAGGTGAACTTGCTCAGAAACAGTTAAGGAGGAGGAATCGTCCAGGTGGAGGGGATTCCAGGCAACACAGAGTCTCTGCTGAAGCCATGAGACCCAGGGCAAGTCTGAAGGGGTGGGAAGGGGAGGAGGTTTGGGATGTTACCAGAGTCTGGATTGGATACAGTTTTTGGAAGAAAAATGAGTTCTGGGACACCTGGTGGCTCAGTAGTTGAGCATCTGCCTTCTGCTCAGGGTCATGACCCTGGGGTCCTGGGATCGAGTCCCCCATCAGGGTCCTTGCAGGGAGCCTGCTTCTCCCTCTGCCTGGGTCTCTGCCTCTCTCTCTGCATCTCTCATGAATAAATAAATAAAATCTTAAAAGAAGAAAGAAATATTAGTTTTATTAGAAAGGCAAGGAGAAGCCATTGGAACATATTAAGCAACAGAAGAGCAAATAATATGATCTAATACGTCACTGTGCTCTCTGGAAAAGACGCTGGTGGCTTCTACCAGAATCATGGTGATCAGGTGAGCAGGTCACCTCTGAAGTTCAGGTGAGAAAAGGTGATCCAGGTAAACCTGGTCAAAGTGGTTCTAGAGAAAGGGACGCGAGCTTGGGATCAGCCTGAAGGTAGGACAGCCAGGAAATGGGTGAGAGGAAAAGGAGGAACGGGGTTCTCCATCCAGTTTCTGCTTTGATGAATTATGACACCAAGTACCACACACCCAGGTGACAGGCCTAGGAGGGGATCAAGTGCAAATAAGGAATTTAAAGAAGCGTATCATAGAGAGAAGCTCTATGAGGGGAGCTCTAGGAGAAGCTCAAAGGGCCAGAAACTCAAGGAGACTCCAACTTCGTGCAAGCTCTGAACCCTGGAAGGATGGAAGGACCTTCCTGCCAGCAGCTGTGCTCAGAAAAGTGGGGTTTTGTCCACAGCTACAAAATCTTTTTACATTTTGTTTCTCAGAGGTTTTAAATGATGACTGAGCTCAGAGGCAGTGAGCCACAGGCTCCTCTATCACGTCGGGGGTTCACAGAACCTTTCAGGGACGAGCTCCGTGGAATTTTCCTTGAGCTAATTATGTTGACTAATGGAATGAATCCTGAAGCAAGTCGGGCACAGAGCTTGGCACCCAGGAGACTGACTGCCCCAGGACACCCTACTGGGGGGGGGTGCCTCCCTGCTGGGGTTAACAACCCCGTGGAGAGGTGAGCGAGCTCAGCGCTGCATCACCTGCATCCTTGCAATGCGCAAGGTAGTGATGTCCATCCACTCATGAAAACTCATTTATTTCATGGAGCCTTCTAAAATAGCCTGATTTCCCTCCCTGACAGTCTCTGGGGATTATAATGTAGTGTCATTTTCTTTCTGGAGTTCCCGTGGATCACAGCAAGCCCCTGGGGCAGGGCTCTTTACCTTCACAGGCTGTTCCTGGGAGATGTAAAGTCCTAGAAGTGATGACTTTAAAATGGAATTTTTTTTTTTTTCCCAGAGCCCTTCCTTTCTGACATATATTTGGCTAGATGTATTAAATGTAGTAAAATTTTACAAGTTTTTCCCGATGACATCACACATAGATAAATATTTCTCAATAGTAATCAGAGCTATTCGAGACTGATATATAATAGTAGTCGTTGCATTGTTATTAGATTAGCTCAATAATCGAGAATTAACTTACCAATAAGGAATAAATATTGTATATATGGTGTGGTTTCAGTGTTATAATAAATCTATGTACATATACGCATAGAAAAAAAGAACATTAGGAAATGCATCAAAATGCCGACATTATGTGTTTCAGGTTGGTAGAATTTTATATTTCTTTTCAATACTTGCTTATCGTCCAAATTTCAGTAAATAGCATGTGTTGCTTAGCATTAAGAAATATAAAAGCTATGCCGACGGAATAATTTGCAGTAATAGTGTAATTATGCAAAAATTATAGCATAGTGACTCAGAGTTATGTGGGACCACGGTCTGGGGCACCTGGGTGGTTCCGTCAGATGAGCGTTCACCTCTTGTTTTCAACTCAGGTCATGATCTCAGGCTGAGCTCCTCCTCTGGCTCCATGCTCAGCAGAGCCTGTTTGAGGTTCTCTTTCTCTCCCTCTCCCTGTGCCTTCCCTCACCTCAGAAAAATAAATAAATCTTAAAATAATAATAATAATAATAATAATTAATAATAATAATAATGGCACATGTTATGCATAATCCCATAGTCCAGGTTAACTTGGAAATCTGTCACTGAGTCCAGAAGAAATGAGGATGAAGAGAAAGCCAGACTTTGCCTATGAGAGAAAATAGTAGGAGCTTCTGAACTCCCCACAAAGAAGCAGAAGTTTGACGATACCATGGGGGCTGGAGCACACAGACGTGTTGAACTGGGTATAGACTCCACTGGTAAAAAATTGAAAAGTCGAACTCTGTGTCTGCAGATTTCCCTCCAAAATCGTATCCCTATTTAGGCTTACTGTCTACAATAGGGTCTACGTTACCCTATTAGGCTTACTGTCTACATCACTGTAATCTTCACCAATCGTGTCTTCCAGCTGCTGAAATCCACTGGTTTTCCCCTACAGACTCATTCTTAATCCCACCATATTGCTTATTAGGGGTCTCCATGTATTTCATTTTTCTTTCTTCGCACTTAATGCCACACACATGGCCCATAAATGATAGGTCATGTTAAAACAGTTCAAGCATATCTTAAAAATTTTATGAATTGAACTTGTATACATTGTACACTAATACCCTCCAAAGGTTTTCGAATGGAAAGCATAGTCTTGTTATGATTGTTTTGAACATCGCTTGATGACCATGATGCTAGGGGACAACTTTAGTTTCAGCCAATGTGGCAATAAGGTAGAGGGTTTTTCACTCAGTTAAACTTCTGAAGAAGTGTCCTTCCTCCCTTGGGTCAGGTGCCCTCCACCCTGCTCAGCCCCTGTAAAAGGGAATCAGGGAGTCAGAGCTTACAGGGATACTGTTATAGTTTTGGATAATTTATTTTCACTCCTAGAAATTTCCAGATACTTGATTTTTTGTCATGCATTACATAAAAAAAATAAACCAGGATTCTGTGTACCTGAAATTTTGAATTTTGTGGTTGATAGCAATAGCCTGCAGGGACTACTCTAGACATACCTCTAAAGCATTAAAAAAAAAAAAAAAAGAAAAAAGAAAGAGAAAGAAAGAAAGAAAGAAAGAAAGAAAGAAAGAAAGAAAGAAAAAGCCTTGCACTTTTTTCCTAGATATTTTATGAAATAAGATGGAAAAAGCGAACTAAATACACAAGATGCACATACAGATTGGAAAGAAAGTTAGATACGCCTAAGTCTGGGTGAACTGCAGGTATGGGTGAAACATTGGCATTAATTTCCATCTGTACCTCAATAAAGAGGCCAAACAAACCTTTCCTCGGGAAAAAACTAGATCTGAGAAAGCCTTCTTTTAAATATCTGAGTTTTACAGAGTTTGTGTGCTTCACACTTTAAACCACAGTTCATCTGCTGATGGCTGTTTATTATTTTTGCACTTAAAAAAAAAAAAACTAAAACAGAAGAAACTGCCCATTTCTGTCGGCACTTTCCTAGACTGAAATGACTCTTTCTTTGACCTGAGTGACTTACTTCTCTATAAGGTCTACAGGGACAGTCAATGCCCATATAACAGGAAGCACAATTGCACTCTTTCTGCCTCAGTTTTAACTAATTTTTTTAAAAAGATTATTTATTTATTTATTTGAGAGAGGGGGAGCTTGTGCATGAGCCGCGGGGAGGGGGAGAGGAAGAGACAGAGGAAGGCAACCAGACTTCCCACTGAGTGGGGAGTCCAACACAGGGCTCGATCCCCAAACCCCGAGACCATGACCTGAGCCAAAGTCAGATGCTTAACCGACTGAGCCACCTGGGTGTCCCTTAACTGAGTTTCTGAGACCATTGACACCAAGTACTTCTCCAGAGCAGCATGAAGCATGAGACCACCATGTAGGACTATAAGCAAAAGGACCACATTTGACTTTTTGACTCTTAGGCCCTCATGCATTCAGGAGACTGGAGGGTAGTTTTTGCAGAAATTCATTCATGAGTGGTGAGCCCCCCAATTCATAAGGTGGGAATAGGCTCTTTTCCCTCTTCTCAGACCTGAGGAAAGTCCTCTTAATGGATCCACAGCTTGATTTGTGTTCCCTCTGGCTTGAAAGATGGGTTAGTTCCTTCCTTACACCTGAGAAATCTCAAAAGCAAGATGCTGTGTCCCAGCAGAGATAGCGCATCCCCACCTGTGGGGATGGTCCCATAACTCTGTCTGAGCCCCTCTGCAAACCTCCATCACCTCAGGCTCCCGCTAACATGACCAGATTTATTAGTCACTGACTTCTCTCTCCACTAGGTGTAAATCTCTTAAGAGTAGGGCCTCACCTGCCTTGGTTACTGCTTCGTGCACACACCTGGATAAGAAACAGCCAACCTAAATTCCAAAAACTCTGCCTGAAGGAACATCAGATGGTTTATTGAAATACGGGGGCACGTGCAGATGGAGATGTTCCGAGGGGTTCCTGGCCCCCTGTGAGGCCTCCGTTGCTCAGGCGAGGGACTAGGCTGGTGCTGATGGGACCATTTATTTTATTCTAATAAGAATTTGAGACTATAAACAAACAAGCCAATGACTTCTACATGATACTCTCAGAAAGTGAAGAAGGCAAGGAGCAGGTGTTGGAATCTTTCCTCCTTTTGATGTGGGAACCTTAAATAATGGCATTTGATGTGAAGACATCTGGCATTCTCATTACTGGCCCGCCGTAGCGGCTAATGCGTATTGAGTACTATTTGTGCTAATCCCTCCTCCAGGCTTGTCATTCCACAAGTTCATTAACCTTCATAGCAAAGCTAGGAAGGGGCTACTCTTCTCAGGTCTGTTGTTCAGAAGATAAACGAAGAGACAAAATTAGGATTAAGAAAAATGTTTCTGCTATTTTTAATAGGAAAAAAAAAAACATTGACACTTGTAGCAAGTCACTGCCTAATACTTTTTCCAAATTGCAATAAAATTTTCCAAAAACTCTATGTTTTAGAAAATCCCTAATTAAAATGCAAACCCCTGTAATATATTTAAGTCCATTTAAAATAAGGCAACATTGAAAATACAGTTATTACAAAGGTGGAAAAAATTAGAAAGTTTGTGGAAAAGGGTTATGAAGATATACTAGAAATGTGGGTCTTGTCTGAAAGAGACTCTGATAACAAAGTTGTTTTCTGCTTTCTTTTTTAAGATTATTTATTTATTTATTTATTTATTTATTTATTCATTTATTTATTTATTTATTTATGTATGAGAGAGAGCATGAGTGGGAGAGGGGAGTGAGAGCAGAGGGAGAAGCAGGTTCCCCACTGAGCAGGAGGCCCAGAGCAAGGCTCCATCCCAGGACCCTCAGACCATCACCTGAGCTGAAGGCAGATGCTTAACCGGACTGAGCCACCCAGGCCCCACTGACGTTTTGATCCAACTTCCAAGTTGACAAAGTACGAGGATAGAATGACGTGTACACTTGACCCTTGGGTAATACACGGGTTAGGGCTGCTGACACCCGGCACAGTTGAAAATCCAAGTATAACATTTCACCTCCCCAAGAACTTAACTACCGTTGATCAGAAACCTAACCAATAACATTAAGTGATTAACATATATTCTCCATGTATGCATTATTTTCTGTATTATTATAATAAAGTAAGCTAGAGAAATTAAATGTTAAGAAAATCATAAGAAAAAATACACGGACAATACTGTACATTATTTATTGAAACAAATCCATGTGTTAGTGGTCCCCAAAGTTCAAACCCATGTTGTTCAAGGATCAACTGTATATACAAAGTAGAACAATTTATCTGTCCAAAATGGATTTCTCCTAACATAATTAGAGGGGTGTGTGTGTGTGTGTGTGTGTATAGATAGATGATAGATAGAGAGTAAAATACATTGAGTCACACTGTTAGACAAAAAAAAAAGAAAGAAAGAAAGAAAGAAAGAAAGAAAGAAAAGAAAAGTAAGAAAAAAAGAAAAGAAAAAAGAAGGAAAAGAAAAGAAAAAAGAAAAGAAAAGAAAAGAAAGAAAAGAAAAAAGAAAAGAAAAGAAAAAAAAAAGAAGAGAAAAAAAAAAAAGAAAAGAAAAAACAAGATTTTTTTTTTTTTGCCCAAAAAGAAAACCTTTTCTTTGGGTCAAGAGAAACTAAAGGTTTTAGATCTGCCTAAGGAGGCAGATTTTGTGATCAATTATCCATATTTGGGACTTAAGCTTTTGGTCGAAGTTACATCTCAGTAATTACTAAGGTTCAGCAAATTCAGGTACTTCTGGTACATTCTGCACAAATGAAGACACAGATACCTCTGCCTTGTTATCAGCATGGTTCCGTGTATATTGTCTTAAAGGCATGGATGTGCAGTGGCTCTGCAGTGACAACCCGCCCTGGCCAGGGGAAGACAACACAGTATGGCTCCTGCTTTGAAGGACTTTTGTAGAGATCTGAGTCTTCTTCTTCTTCTTCTTCTTCTTCTTCTTCTTCTTCTTCTTCTTCTTCTTCTTCTTCTTCTTCTTCTCCTTCTTCTTCTTCTTCTTCTTCATATCCTAAATACAGTGTTTTTCTTATTTTAATGGTGAGTTAAGTTTTGGCAAAAAAAAAAAGAAGATGCCTTCTCTCATTCCAGAAATGTGTCTTTTTGTGTGCGAGTGAGAATTTTGTAGTGGGAAGCCCCTACAGAGTGGAGAGGTAGGTTAAAAATATGCAAGATGCTGGGGTGCCTGACTGGCTCACTCAGTAGAGCACACAACTCTCGATCTCAGGGTTGTGAGTTCCAGCCCCACATTGGGCTTGGAGAATCTACTTCTGGAAAATCTGTAAGACATATACCAATTAACCAGTGAGTGAAATTTTGAGATGAGAGCTGCTGGCGAAGCTCACTGCGGCGAGGAGCTGCCTCAAATGTGCTGTGCTTCCTTCCACAACACCCCAAATATTAAGGAGAAATACTGGGATGATTTTTCAATGACTCCTGAAGTTATTATCGAACTATAAAGATGTTTCCTCCCTGTTATGAATCAGAACACCAGCAAATTTGAATAGTGCGCTAGCAGAGAGGTGACAGTGTGTTGAGAAATTTAACTTAAGTCAGTCTTTTAAGAAAGATATTCTTTTCCTCAAAATAAAACTGAAAACTGTCACAGAAAAATTGAATGAAGGAAGCAATCGGAAATGCCCAGGTCCTGTCAGGAGCCTGGAACCGAAGCTGTTTAGTGGGACCAATCAATTGCAAGTGGCTTTCTCAACGCCTGATGGCCCTTACGTTTCCGGCGAGCTCCTACCTGGTTCTCAAATGCCTCCTTGATGAAATGTCAAGTGTCCTCATCAGTGACGGAGAGCCGGGCGGGAGTCACACATCATCTGCATGGTCCCTGAGTACGCGCTGAAGGTTGAGTTTATCTGAAATGCCACGTTTTGCAAATGATGTCTTGAGGATTCGTAAAAGGTGAGAAAGGTCAGCAAATCTGAGAAACCTCAGGGTAATGGTAATTCAGAAATGCTTAATAATTCATGTGCTTTGCAATGAATTTCACTATTTTGTTGGTGAACTTAAAAAACTACGTTTCTGGTTTTCTTCATTTGTCTCTAACTTGTAAGCACTATTTAAAATACAAATATAATGCTACTTATCCTCTCCAACTGGGAATACGTGGTACGGTTGGCCCTTGAACACCAGCATTGGAGCTGCAAGGTCCCACATTGTCGAAAACCTGTGTGTGACTGTTGAGTCCTCCAAAACTTGACTGCTAATAGCCTACAGTCGACAAGAAGCCTTAATAATAACATAAACATGTTTGCATGTTATAGGTATTACACACTGCATTCTCACAATGAAGTAAACTAGAGAAGAGGAAATGTTGAGAAAATCATAAGAGGGAATACATTTGCTGTGTTGCACTGTATTTATTTAAAAAAAAAAAAACAAAAAACAACAAAAAATCTGCATATAAGCAGACCCGCAGAGTTCAAACTCATGTTGTTCAAGAGTCAACCATATATAAATTGCTATTAAGTACCATAGAACAGTGCTATCTTTTTATTAGTTTTTTTTTAAGATTTTATTTATTTATTCATGAGAGACACAGAGAGAGGAAGAGGCACAGACACAGGCAGAGGGAGAAGCAGGCTCCATGCAGGGAGCCCAATGCGGGACTCGATCCCAAGTCTCCAGGATCACATCCTGGGCTGAAGGTGGCGTTAAACCACTGAGCCACCCGGGCTGCCCCTTTATTAGGTTTTAATTAAAACTAAAGCTTTCATTATAACCATCTAGGTACAATTAATTAATTAATTAATTAATTAATTAAAATATTGTATTTATTTATTTCAGAGAGAGAGAGAGAGAGAGAAAGTGAGCACTTGCATGGAAGAGGGACAGGGAATTAATCTCAAGCCAACACCATACTGAGCATGAGCCCAGTTTGGGGTTCGATTGCACCCTGAGATCATGATCTGAGCTGAAACCATGAGTCAGTCAGTTGCTTAACAGACTGAGCCTCCTCGGTGTCCCCTAAGAACATTTTCAAACAATTGATATTTTGAGAATTGTCATCTAATAGTCCTTTTCACAAATGCCACATTTTTTATAGAAAGCTGAATTTAATTAAAATACATGGAATTAAATTCGATTTGTAATCCATCATCTGGAAGATACAATTTGATATTTTCTCTGCCCCCAAAAAATCACATTATGGTAATGGGTAGAATTGTCACCCAGTCTACCTCTATCACAGAAAAATGAAGATTTTGTTAATAGTAGGAGATTTTTTTAATAGTAGGAAATTTATAATGCATTTTAAAATCAGTGATTTCTTTGCATTTGCCTGTGTGACTACTTTTGGTTGCCAAAGTCAATGTAAGTTCTTTAGCTGTGAAAATTCCATTCAGGATCCAGGTGTTATAGTTAATGATGATAATGATGGGAACTGCCACTTGCTGAGAACGTACTACATACTAGTTTTCCTATTAAGCACTGTCTATTCACCGCATCAGAAACATCTGGAGAAAATTTTAAAACAAAAACAAATGAAACCTGAGCCTAGTTCTCTTCTGAGATCAAATGAACATCAAAATCTGGTGTGGGGTCCAGGGACCTGTGTTGCAGGTATTGAGGGATTGTATATAACAGGCTGAGATGCACTGTCCTACACTGAGCATCCTATGGGGAGCACGTCCCTTAGTCCCCAAGTCACCACAGGTGAGTTGTATTCAGCAGGTCAAGAAATCACTGTTTAGAGAATTTAGGCAACTTGCTCAATGTCACACAATTATTGATATGTTGAACTTGAATTTGATACAAGTTACTCCAATCATAGCCTTTGAGAAGTATTTTGGTGAGAGAAAGGACTTCTTGGGTTTGATAGTGCCTCCACATGTATAATTATTTTTGGTAAATTTACCAAGATTAAATTTGGTAAATTGACCACCTTTTGGTCAAGGTGATGAGAAATATGCATTTATGTACGTACATATGCACATACAGACATAAATGAGGTGATAGATATATAGAAAAACTTTATTAACTTCTCTGTTATGTTCAAATATGAAGAATCAGGGCCACCTGGGTGCCTCAGTGATTGAGCATGTGCCTTTGGCTCAGGGCGTAAACCCCAGGGTCCTGGGATCGAGTCCTACATTGGGCTCCCCACAGGGAGCCTGCTTCTGCCTCTGCCTGTGTCTTTTTTTTTTTTTCTGCCTGTGTCTCTGACCTTTCTCTCTCTATTGTATTTATAAATAAATAAATTTTAATAAATAAATAAATTTTATTTATAAATAAATAAATAAAATCTAAAAACAAAACAAACAAGCAAACATGAAGAATCAAGTATGAGTATACTCAAGTATGAGTATGACAGTTTTTTTTTCTTTTTATTTACCTGATCTTTCAGCTTTAATTTTTATTTGGAAATTAGCTTTATGAGAATCAACATTTCTTTTTATTTTTTTTAGAATCAACATTTCTTTTTAAAGGTCAATGTTTTACTAGGCAATCCCATTTTTCATTTTGGTGTCACAAATACTCACTAAGCTATGAGATTTATGAAAACAGCTTGTTCCTGATTCTGTGGCAAGTGATAGAGTTTTCCTTTGTCTTTGTGGGTTATTAACAAGTGATGGTCAATTATAGAGTTTTCTATTATTTTGAACTGTGTAAGGTAAGAATATATTTTTAAAATGGCAGAAAAGGTAGGTGACTTGGAAATTTATTTATTACACTTCTGGTGTGATTTATTTTCTCACTTGAAATTGCTCTTCTTGGGATGGCTGGTTGGCTCAGTGGTTGACCATCTGCTTTCAGCTCAGGTCATGACCCCGGGGTCCCAGGATCGAGTCCTGCATCAAGCTCACTGCATGGAGTCTGCTTCTCCCTCTGCCTGTCTCTCTCTTTCTCTCTCTCTTTCTCTCTTTCTCTTTCTCCTTCTCTTTCATGAATAAATAAATAAAATCTTAAAAAAAAATAATTTCGTTTTCTAGAACTGCTTTCAGCATAACACCATGTTATACATCTCAAGAGTTCCTCTTTCCCTGCTTTCTCTTGTTGTTCCCATCACACACTGGCCACAATGTCCTCTTCTACACACTCTTCCCTGGATTCCATGTGCTGCTCCTCGGGCTGTCTCATCGCACCTTTTGTGACGTCTGATGTCTTTGAGTGTTTCTGTTTCCCTTAATTTAAAGCTTCTTTTGGGTTTGCCATTGATTTCTGCTTCCCCTGTGCAAACAAAAAACCATTTAGAATTTTGGATTTGGCATTAATTTTCAATTTATTGAGTTAAAAATTTAGAAATACAGGCACCTCTGAATTTACATTTCAACTTTCGGGACGCCCGGGTGGCTCAGTGGTTGAGCCCCTGCCTTCGACCCAGGGTGTGATCCTGGGGTCCTGGGATCGAGTCCCACGTTAGGCTCCCTGCGTGGAGGCTGCCTCTTTCCCTGCCTATGTCTCTGCCTCTTTTTTTGTGTCTCTCATGAATAAATAAATAAAATCTTTAAAAAAAATAAAAAATAAATAAAATTAAACTTTTGTAAATAGTTATTTTTTTAACCTAGGGTATTAAAAATCACCTACTTATGCTTGAAGTAACATTCAGTTAACCTAAGTTGAACAGACTAAACTCTTTGAAACCTTTTAATACCTAGCTAATTAAATTTCCTTTAATATATTAAACTGTATTTATGAATTTAAGTGTTCTTATTAACAATTTCACATACCTGGCAAGGAAAATTTACATATATGATCCACAAAATCTTCAAAAGCATTTAAATAACTTTTATAAATATAGTGTATTAGATATAAATACAGTAAACAACATTAGGCAAAACATTGAAACACAAGAAGGCCCTTGATCAAACTGTATCACGTTTGGTGCTTGAAATGAAAGATCAACTTTCAAGTTTATCTTGAATTTTAACAGCATTTTATTTCTAAGTTTGGAATCACAATTATGTATCATAAAATGCACAGATCACATGTTCATTTCAGTAAATTTTGACAAATATAGATATACATCCATGTAATTTATACCTCAAACAAAATACAGAACATTTTCACTGCTCCAAAAAGTTACTCTCTATGGACACTTCAAAAAATAAACATTTGCTAAACATTAATACACAATATATAACAATATTATTATCATGGTTTTGATACACTTTGTCCAATCTCTACTTGATTAACTTTCAAAATCATAAAATCACCTACCCCCTGAAGCACTGTTTCTCAGTCATGGGCCATGTTGTCCGACAGAGTTACGTTTGATAATGTCTGAGCCATTGTTGGTTGTCACAACAGTGGGTGATGCCACAGATACTTAGTGATTAGTGACCAGGGATGCTGCTAAACATCCTATAATTCACAGGAGAGTCCCACCCCAACAAAGTCAATGGTGCTGAAGTTGAGAAACAGGGTTTTAAGGGATGCAGAGTGACCAGTCCAGGCTGACATAACTGGGTCCAAATTTGTCCATGATTTTGCTTTTCTGTAAGTCTGGTATATATTTAGAAGCTAAACATATTTTCAACAAGATCTCCTACACCAAGCTCAAAGATATGTTAGGCCTTTTATATAGTTGATACATCTGCAGGGGCCCCCTCCCTCCCACCACGCACATGCTTATCTGGCAAAATTCTCGAAATATATCCCCTAAGATCAAGACATACCACAATCAATGATTCGGGGTCACGTTTAAAATATTTCCACCTGGTTCAAGCTTCATCCATAACTCAATAGACATTTTTATGTCTCCCCATTTGGTCTTGAATGACTCTCAAAACTGTCCCTCAGGCCACAATTCCAAAATCATTGCTATGACAACCTTCTCAGGATAATTTGATTTATTCCTATTTTATATAGAGAACCATCTTTAATTTCATCATCCCTTCTGGACTCAACCTTTTACACCTAAGTCTCCACCATTTTAGTAAACATCACAAATGAGAGAAAATGAGTTTTTCATCATTCCTCAGTGTCAACATATCGTGTACAAACTGTATGAAGCCCTTGATTTTTTTCTTCTAACTCAAATAGCTCTTAAATAAGTGCACTTCTCTCAGCTAAGTCCCCCTCCTCTTCCTTCTGAAATACAGGCTGGCAAATTCCTCTTAAATGATTTTTCTGCCTGTAATCTTATCCCCTATGTTTTATTTGTGGTATTGCATCAAAAATAATCTTTCAAAAGTACAAAAGGTTTATATTTGTGTGGATTCAAAGCCTTTAGTGTTAGATCTCGCTGAATGTTGAAAACCCTCAAGACCTCAGTAGCATAGCCTAGGGGGATACAATTCAGGTTTTTGCACATTTGTAGCAGGTGGCTAACCTAGACATGGCTTGCTTGCATGAGTTCTGCTACCCTGGGGTGTTTGTCTCCAGTATGTACAGATCATCTGGTTCACTTTATGCATCAGTGAGGGTCTGGGGGATCTTCTTCAGGTGGGGTCTTGTCCAGAGCAGCTCACTGGAAATACTCAGTTCAGAAAAATCTACTCCCTGGGCCTTTCATCACCTCCTGTGACCAGGAAGCTGTCCCAGTCTCACTTTGCATGCTGTCAACAGAAGCTCAAGAGTACAGCAAGGAGCAGTGAGGCTTCCTGAGGCCTAAGTTCAGAAATTGGCACCTCTTTATTTCCACCTCGTTTCATTGACCAAAGCAAGTAATACGTCTGAACCAAGGGACAGAGTAAGTGGTACTACATGGTTTCCTGGCAGAGGGCATGGACATGGGGAGGTGAAGAATGAGAGCCAAGCACGCAGTCCACCACGTATGACTTGCCATTGCCCTTAAAGCACGTGTCAAGTCCCTTCACATGCTCCTAACACCCTGCTTGAGCTCCCTGAGAAACCACGCCTCCCCGAGCTCACACCCTCCCTCCTCTCCTGTTTCATCACAGCCCATCATGCCTGCTGTGGATCCACCATGCTCTCTCATCTGAACCCGCGCAAATCCTGTTCCTCAGGGTGAGATGATTAATACCAGGCCTTCACGTGCATATTCTGCAGTCTTCGGTGTCAATATCAAAATGAGTGAAAATCCCTAGATTGCATGATATTTTCCTGATTTTGATTTTTATTGCTCCTGCAGTTTTCTCATGCAATTATTTGTAATTACTTTGCTAATACTTCTGTCTCTCATAGATCATAGGCCTATGGCTGCCAGAGCTATGTGTGATTCTAATTTTATTACTCAGCTGATTAAGTTTGTTAAAATTGCCCCCAAACAGTCATTACTTTTATACTGTATTATAACTTTGTTACTTATCATAAGTTTTTAGTTATTTGTCAATTTTCTGATGAAATCGTGTCTCAAGGAAAGGACAAGAACCAGAAAGGCATATTTATTCAATATTTATTATATGCTAAGCTGTTTTACATTCTATCGCATTTGACTGCTTAGCTATGCAGACTCCTGTTTACCCATTTGGAATTGAGGCCTTGAGAGGTTAAATCACTAATGTAAGTAACAGAATTAACTAACACACCAGAACAGGAACTTGGATCCGAAAGGCTCTTTTTCTTTGACCCTGATTTTAATTTCCATTGTTATCAAAAAGGCCCATGTTTATTTTTCTTCCTGTTTCCACATACAAAACACTTTTTTCTTCAAAATTTGTACATGATTCAGTATTGTTCTCACATAGTTTAATGATTGGCCAGCTATTTACTCCCTCAGGAAACTATATATCTTGATTATAATTAAAGTTCTTAACCTAACTTCAGGAAAACAGTTAATAAAGCAAATGCAAACAAAATTCCCATCAATTAAGAAAATTTTCTCAAAATTATTGAAAGGATAGTGAAGAGTTTTGAATGCCTTCAGATTACACTCGAGTGGTCAATATGCATATGCCATTTTATGATCAACTATTCTTCATTCCTTTCTTCCAAGTGGTAAATTCAGGGACCTGAGCTCCTTTTATCATGTGACTCTATGATTTTTTTTAAAAGATTGATTGATTGAGTGATTGATTAATGAGTGGGAAAGACAGGAGACAAGCAAGGGGAGGGGCAGTGAGAGAGGGAGAGAACATCCTCAAGCAGACTTCCTGGGGAACACAGAGTATGAGGCAAGGCTGGATCCCAGGACCCCGAGATCATGACCTGAGCTGAAATCAAGTGTCAGACACCCAACTGACTGAGCCACTGAGGCACTCTATGATTTTTTTTTTTTTTACTCTATATGAACAAGAAAAAGACCAGGAAAACCCAGCAGGACATTTTAGGGTAACAGTCTACTTGTCAGAATCAGACACATGGACTTACCTCTTGGCAAGTGGAGCAGGAAATGAGAGGCCAGGAGGTATGTGAAGCTCCATAATGTGGGGTCTGGGATTCACCAATCAGGTGACTACCTGCTGAATTCCAGAAAATTTCTGGAAATTGAAGGATGCTCCCAAAGTTTCAAGTGAGGAATAGATTTCATCAAGCTTCTCCGAAGTTATCTGGGGATGGATTTTACTGTTTCCCTAATCATCAGCCAAACTTGTTCTCACCTCGATGACACAATCTAGGGACTAATAGACGTATGATTGATTATGCAGTGACCTAGAAAAACTTAGCTGAGATGAACCTTATGTAACTGTCTGGCATGCACACACATGGACACTGGGTTGATTTGATCATTGCAATGTTATTAAGTTCTTTTTCTGTGCCATGTATCTGTTAAGTGCCTCACAGGTACGTTCTAATCTAATCCTCCCAGGAAAAATGTATGGGAAGGATACTCACTTTAGTTCCTTTTAGAGGTGAGGGAATTGAAGCTCAAATGAATCGATCTGTTTGCTTAAAGTTCTGTGGCACCTTCCTTAGTGTGATGGTGCTGAGATCCATGCCCAGTCTCCTTTGTGAACCAAGAGCTATGACACCTTGCAAGAAGATTTAGACTATAAAGGTTGAAAAGTTGTAGGGGTAGCTTTGGAACTCAGGGCCCAAGGACCTCTCAGCTACTAATGTAACACTTTTATTGGAGAATTCCAGTGCACTAAGTTGGACTGGAAGCGATCTCTGCTATATAAGGCACAGGGACCAAAATGAAATACCTACTAGAACTCCAGAAAGTCCTGCTGTGCAATAGAATTGTAGGACAGTTCTTTTGCCCAAATATGATCCCTTCAGTCACTCATGAGATCCTGGTAAGAAAATCTAAGCAGATTTACCTCTCCAAGGGCATTATTGTATATAACAGTTATTGTAAATTTCCATTCCGTACCACTTCCCCCAGAAAATTATGTTTCTAATTCCCTTGTATGCAGACATATTTTATTACAATTTCTTATACGTTATAAATTATTACTGCTATGAGTCTCCATAAGTGGGTGTGAGAGGCTGGAGCAGGGTTCTTACGGACGAGGCGTGGACAGAGCAATGGCCATCCTAAGCTTGCCAGTGACTACAGAGGTTGACTCTTAGACACACAGTGATGTCATATTGACTAAATTAAGCACAATGACAAAAACTCTGGCCAACAGAAGATGAGCTCACTGTCCTAGGCTAACAATTTCAGGCATTCTGACCATCCAGGAAACATCACTCATTCCAGACACAGTGAACTCCTTCCCTCAGGGACCCAGGGCGCCCATCCCTCACACACCCACAGCAGCTGCAATAGCATCACGATTTTTTGTAACCTTCAGTGAATATTACATGCATTTATATTCTTTAAATTACTTCATTTTTTAGAATATTAGAATTTCTGTGATATTTAAGTTTCATCTATTTTGAATTAATAATAGGGATTAAGTTCTATAGGCTCTTCTCATAGCTTCTGAAATCTGAATGACATCAAAAGCTTGCTCTCTCTTTCATGAGTGGCTCTCTCAAAGTGTTATCTTGGGGACAATTGTATAATAAATTTGAAAAGATTGAGATAGTTCTTAATGTTTAGTTCATAACTCTCAATGAGAGTTCTCTTATATAGTTCTCAATGTTTAATTGAGAACTCTCAGTGATAATTCTCTATGTTTATCATAGATCATATTAATCAAAAGATAAAATGTGTTAATATTTTTTTTAATTAATGGAATTTATGTGCTACACTTTGTGCTTCTACTATACTATGATAGACAGATCTACAAATTAAGAACAAGATAAATAATAGAACAAAGACTCATGGGATCCCTGGGTGGCTCAGTGGTTTGGCGCTTGCCTTTGGCCCAGGGCGCGATCCTGGAGACCCGGGATCGAATCCCACGTCAGGCTCCCGGTGCATGGAGCCTGCTTCTCCCCCTGCCTATGTCTCTGCCTCTCTCTCTGTCTCTCTGTGACTATCATAAATAAATAAATAAAATTAAAAAAAAAAAGACTCATTACCAAAAATGACATGTTAGAAGAACTACATGCACATTTTTCATAGGATTAGTAGATTTTTTAAAATAGTGTACTTTCAGCAAACAAGTGACATTATTCCTATCCCAATGAGATCAAATTGCCCTCTGTAGTTACAACTACAGCAATTGTGGTATTCTTGCCACGCGCGGGTTAGATCAGCACCACTAGTAGGGTGCAACAAGATTCTTTTATGATCACACATTCTTCAATGATTCCAGCAGAGTGGGATCTTGGGAATTCATAACAGAAAGACTCATTTTTTAATGTCTGTTGGTCAATTGTTGATTAATTAGGTTATTTAAACAAGTCGTTATTTGGGCTTTAGTTTTGCGTTTTTCAAGACTGAATTGCCAGATAGGCCTTGATATTTTTATAATGTTCCAAGCTACAGCTTGAGTTATCTGTAATACTATTAACTTATAGTCTGTGGACACCAGGGTAAGGGGATGTCCTTAGGTGTACTTCAGGAAAGCCAATTGTCTGAAGTGGTAAACATTTTTATGTCCAGAAGATCATATTTTTGGTAATATTTCTTATAGACTTATTTAGACTGTTACAGATTCTATAACACATAAATGTAGTCTGTGATTGAAATAATAACTTTAAAAACCTACAAAGCTCCTAATAAAACAAAACCAAAATTAAGTTAATTGTCATGGATTGAATGTTTGTGTCTTCTTTCAAATTCATATGTTGAAGCCCTACCCCCAGTACAGTTTCTGTGGAAGTAATTCAATTAAATGAGGCCATAAGATTGGGGACCTCATCTGATATGTTTAGTGTCCTTAAGAGTAAAACAGAGAGCTGTTGTTTCTCTGTGCATGTAGAGGAAAGGCCATGTGAGAACAAAGCAAATATCTCTGTCTACAACCAGGGAAGACCTCTCACCAGACACCAAATCCTGTGCACCCTGATCTGAGACTTCCAGCCTCCAGAAAAGATTTTCTTATTTCTAAGTCATACCACCTGCTGTATTTTGTTATGGCAGCCTGAGTGAAATATCATTTATTTGTGAGATAATGTTAAGACTAATCCTAAACAAGGGTCATGAATGTTGTTGTTCTATATGATGCCTAGAGAAAGATTAAAATTTATATAAAAGTCCATATTCTCAAAGTTTATTTACACTTTGGTGTTTAACTGCCTTATATTCCAAAATTAAGAATCATCTTCTTTGATGTTTTCTTCCATCCTGATAACTAAACACTTAAGAGATAAAACCAAGTTTCTGCATATTTCCTGGAGGTGAGGTGATTGGAAGGATGCTGAGAGCAGGTGGAAAAAACAGGATTTGTGGCTGAGACTTTACTGAAGGCACCATTCACCTTGTCTACCATTTGCCTTCTTAATTTGGCTCCTGACAAATTAAGACCAAGAGCGTCTCTTGATCTTCTGTTTTCCATTAGACTATAGTTCCAACAGTTTGGATGTGACTTAGCTATGCTCTGAAGTGATAACTCAGGCTGCCCTTCAGAAACACAATTACATCGTTGCCTATCAACTAAGATCAATACACTGCTGCATTCCCAACACAAACACACACACGCCACTACCACCACTGACACCACCATATATCTTATGTGTAAACCAATAACATTGTCTTAAACATCTCATTTCAAAATGTGTCTTTTCTTAAGTGCTTGACACATATTTCCTCTTCCCTGACAAAATTAATAACCCTGTGTTAGAATATAAAATGGTTCAATAAGCACTTATAAAGTAATAAGCATATTCCCAGAATCTATTATTATTTTTATCCACTTATTCATTTCGAAAAAAAATGAAGATAATCTGATTCAGCATTGCATTGATAAAGTAGTTAAAGATTTTCAAGGTTGGACTCCATAAGTAAAAAAAAAAAAAAAATCATGATTTCCATTGATGTGATTTGCTGAGGGCATAGTAAAATCCAGAGATAAGAGGAAGCTTAAAATTCTATCAAAAACCTATCAAACTTTTTTTTGAGATATTTAAAAAAAAGGTGAGATAAAGGATTTCTACACAATTTCATATCAAATTATAAGTCATGAAGAATGAAAAAACACATTTAAATGTGAATATAAAGGAAAGATGAAATATTTAATATGTCCAGAGAAAAATCTCCTCCTAAGCATGAAAAGCTTAAAGCCTACTCTCAGATATGGCTATGTCACTATAAAAAAAAAAATCTGCTGTGGAAATTTCCTTTTTCTGTAACTCATTTCAGAGAAAACATAAATCTGATAGGAACTCTCAGTCTTATGGTTGAATCACGTTGATTCTACAAACTTGCTGAGTGCCTACTGTGTACGGTTCTGGGTAACTCTGACAGTCTCCAGGCCCCTGGTGCCATGTCAGTGTAAAAAGGTTCCATTTCACAAACACAGAGAAAACCTACCTTGTTTAAGGGTGTAGAGGAAAATGAAAGCAACTGGGAGCCCTCCCTCTCTAATGTGTCTCAGCATTATTAGGGCAACATTTTCCTAGAATGAATAGGTGAATTCATCATTGATTGACAGCTCTCACAGATGGTGTTTTCATTTTGAAAACAATCTAATCCTAGAGCCCCAGAGTTACTACTAAATCCAACTTAATACCGTATATGGCAGACAAATCCGTTTTTTCTTCTTCTGTCTCAGCAGACATGGAGAAACCTGGCCAAAACACTGTATAATAATGCTTCATGTACTCGCAGACATTAGCAATATTACCATGCCACAAAATCCTCCACAGAAACGATAGCTGTTGATGAAAATCCTTTTTGAATTCCAGGATAGAAAAGAATGACTTGTGCGAATAAATGCATCCAGGAAGCTCAGCATTTCAAGTTATTTTGCGTGGATTAATTTTTTAAGGATTTCTTGTACTGCTTTGGAACTAAAAAACAAAACATTAAATTTGGGGGGGGATATTAAAAACTCTTGATATAACAAATTTAATTCCTTTGTTCTATAGAACATCTCATGTAATACTTGGGATTCCTCTCTTATTTATATTGCTTTCCCATTTCTACTGGCCTTGCCATGTTGTGTGTGCAGTTTTAAGCTGTAAAATAGTTATTGTGAGTTTTTTTTTATGTTTTTAACTTGAGATGGAGAATAAGGGCCTAAGAGAAGTGTGAGAGGATTGTGGCAGTTTGGATGAAAGAGTTTGTGTCTGTGTGTGTGTGTGTTGTATACATGCTTCTTTATGTGTGTGTGTGTGTGTGTGTGTGTGTGTGTGCAGGCCTCTGTATATATGCTGGGGATTTGGGGAGGAATTTTAGCTGAAACTTGAAGTCACTAGAATTTGAAAGTGTGAAAATGGTAACATAAAGACATTCCTGGCATTTAATGGGTCATGGAAAAACAGATGCAAAAATAACATACATGAAAAATATTCAGGAATTAAAATTTGCCAACAGGGTAGAAATTAAGTAGAATAGTATAGAGTGGGCAAGGCAAACTTAGGTCAGATCATTTAGGATTTTGAATTTAAAAAAATTTCAGGGATGTCCGGGTGGCTCCATGGTTGACCATCTGCCTTTGGCTCAGGGAGTGATCCCAGAGTCCCAGGATCGAGTCCCACGTCGGGCTCCTTGGATGGAGCCTGCTTCTCCCTCTGCCATGTCTCTGCCTCTCTATGTCTGTCTGTCATTAATAAATAAATAAATAAAATATATTTTTTAAAAATAAAAGTCTAAAAATCCAAAAATATAAAAATAATTTTAAAAAACTCATTTTTTTAGTGCTATTCCATGAACCATGGGAAATGGACAATGCCATTAGACAAATGAGACACCTGAGCATAACCAGGTCAGGATGACTTCAGACAGCAGAGCATGAGAATGGCAGGAAGGACCAGACTTCAAGTGTGTGTGTGACTTCTGTTTTTCCAATCGGCAGTGAAAGAAAGATAATGAGAGAACCAGAGCCTTGGAAGAGTCTGTCAACAGCCATGTGGGCTCGAAGAGAAGAGATCATTACTGGCTCCAAAGGGAGGCAAGTGAAATGTATGACCATCAAATGTAAAATGGAAAGATTTAGGAGAAGATACTATCAAGCAGAGACAATGAGTAAGTCACACATGCATCTAAGATCCTCCATGATGGGAGAAGGGGAAAGAGTTGAAGGAAATGAAGGAGGATGCTTCAGTGTTGGTAGTAGTGCCTGTAATTTCTTCCCTGTGCTTGGGTGAGTCTCTGGGATGTAGGTAGAAGTTGAGAATGACCTGGAGCCACTTCAGTTCTCAGCTAAATTTGGACACAACCCCCCTTTCCTGTCCAAGTTCTGAGGGCCAGGAGGTGAAGGAGAAGTTTCTCATGTCACATTCATGTGTTAACCATATGGTAGGAATGACAAGTTACAACATCTTGGTTAAAAAGGGTCTTTGTTCACATCCTGAATCTCCTAAGCTCTGAGGTCCAAGTGTCACTGAACAGCACCTGAACCCCCTTGGTCAGACAGTGAAAGTCAGCTGAGAAGACACCAAAGCAGAAAATGGAGTGAATATTTGAAAACCGGGACTGGGCTACAGATACTGTAATGGCATTAATGGGATGAGCACCATGACCAGACTCCATGGTTTCTACCGACTGCCTTCGGCCCTCTCGAAGGCCACTACCTCCCTCTGTGTGTCTCGTACTCACATTTTCAAAGGAAAAGATATCACTTGTCCAAATGGAGCTTCAGTGCACAGATTATGGAAATGTGGAACGTGAGACGGAAGAGACCTATGTACAAGTTTTAAAAACAAGGGATCTGCAGTACCGTGAGCCACAAGGCAGTTGAATGTGCGCCATAAACAGATAACAAACCAGACAAAATACAGAGCTCCCATTACTGGTGGGCCACCAGGCAAGGGAGCAAGTGATAGCCACTGAGGAAATCACTAAGGATCTCAATCAACTGTCAATGTGGGCCGATTGCTGGGATGTTTTGTCATAGTGCTGAGAGGAGCCTTGATGAAAATGAGAATTTTGACACCTACGTCTTAGAGAGGTTACAGTTTACTGCTATAAACGCAAGGGATCAATTCTGCACGAATCTCACCAGAAGATATGAAACTGGACGATATTAGGTGCGTTTGGGTTTTGTATTTTCCTCAGTTGCTCAAGAGAGGTGTTTCCATTGGAAGGGACGGTGTTCAGCCTGTCGCAGGGGAGGCTCTGCCTTGATACAGCGAGCCCAAACTAGGTTTTACCAAATCTCTTATACCCTAACCACATCCCCTTGAAATGTTCGCATATTCATGAAGAAGATGGAGATATTTCCCTTAGCAAAACACCTCAGGTAGCTTCTCAGATCTGGGTTCAATGTCTTACTACATCCCGATGACCTCTTTATGTATTGTTACCAGGTACCAATGTCTAGGCATCACACTAAGGATGTCACACTGCAACTGTGTGACCGTGACCAGATAGTAAGCAAGTGAAATCAAGTCAAAGTTGGAGCCGAGTCCCACAGGCCTGGGTAAGCTGGTTCAGGCAACATGCAAATCCAGGCTCTTGTCTTCCTTTCCCATGTGTCCTTCCAATGTCCTTTGTTACTACGTTAAGCTCAACATGTCTTATCCTTGCAACTTCAAATGCTTCATTTCAATGCGAAGTCCTAAAAGTTCACAATGATATCCCCAAACAACTGAACTTCCCCCTACTCCCCACCTTTCCCACATAAACTCCCACCTGCTCACTTCTTTTGATGAACATGGAAACTTACTGACGTTACTTTATTCCCATCACTATGGTTATCTGCTAACTTGCAGCAAAGTCTTCTCTTCCCTGAATGAGGTTAGTTCTTAGCAGAGTGCGTATGAATTTATATCCATAAAATCATAGATGCAAAAACATCATGCTTTTTATTTTCTTAAAAAGACTAAATTTCTATTTCTGTATCCTCTTTTCACCAAAAGTCCCAGAATGTCATCCATGCTGCCAAAGTAGAATGTTGAAACTCTGAGCACTTTGTACTGAGAACCTCCGAGCAGTACAACCCGGGTTGTAAACATGCTGAGACTCCTGGGCCCTCTCCCCAGCAATTCTGAACTAGAGTAAGCCAGAAATATGCAGGTCAGATCAGACCAGTGTCTTCCCCTCAAGCAAATGGCTTATTGAGCATCTGCTTGGGAGCAGTGAGTGATGGGTAAGTATAAGAGAATGTTTTTGTCCTTGTTCTTAGGAAATGTACACTGAAGTTTCAGGGAAAAGTGGTGCATCCTCTCTGAAATTAGTCCCAAATGCTTCCAAGGAAGGCTTAGAATGAGAGAGAGAGAGGGAATGAATAAGTCAAAAGGTACAGAATGTGAGTCATTGGTGAGTTTCAGTAAAAGGGATATGGGAATCCACTTTATTACTTTGCCAATTTACCCTGTTCAAAATTATATCTAAAATATGAGACATTCCTGTTGAAATGGAGTTTGTAACTGCACAAGAGAGTAGAAGAGCATGGTGCGACTCAAGTAGTGTCGTAGGGTAACAGTGTAGAGAACTGGGGACGGTTTGCCTCCGTAAGAAAATGGCCTAGTGTGCGTGCGTGTGTGATTCTGTGTGTGTGTGTGCGTGTGTGTGTGTTCATGGTCAAGTCATACTTAGCATTATGATATTCCTACACATAATATATATACACACGCATATATAGTAATGGGATCCTTCCAACTCTGTGAGGTTTACGTTGTAATCGCCTTTATTACATGACGAAATAAACTCATTATCGTAACTTAGTCTTATATATGATTGAATGAATGCATATTTTTCACACCTATAATAATCACTTCTTAATGCTTTCTGTACATTGTTTTAAAGGATATTGCAAGGTAAATATAACTGTTATTTCCATTTTGCAGGAAAAGTCATATAGTGTTTCAAGATTCCCAGTTATATTAGCATGGCCAGGATTGATTGATTGATTGATTGATTGATTCATTCATTCATTCATTCATTCATTCGTTTGTTCATTCATGCATTCATTTATTTAAGAGATTTGTACTTATTTATTCATTTAATTAATTAATTAATTTATTTATTTATTAAGTTCATTCATTCATTCATTCGTTTGTTCATTCATGCATTCATTTATTTAAGAGATTTGTACTTATTTATTCATGAGACACACAGAGAGGCAGAGACGCAGGCAGAGGGAGAAGCAGCATTCCCGTGGGCAGGCCCATGCGGGACTCCATCCCAGGGCCCGAGGATCACGATTTGAGCCAAAAGCAGACGCTCAACCACTGAGCCACCCAGGCGTCCCGTCCCTATAGACAGGATTTAAAGTGAATCTTGTCTGACTCCAAACTCTATGTTGATCCAACTGTATTATGCTTTTCACATTCATGTGGGACTCTACTAACCTCCAATGAACTAGCGCTCCAAGATTTGCTCCTGGGGGAGGTTCTTTGAAATCATCTCCACAAGGGCAAGGTCATTGTCAAGTGAGGGATTGCTGCAACCAATTGGAAGTTGCTTGGGAGCTTTCCACTGGCACCTGTTGCAAGGCAGACTGTGTGAAGTCTCATGCTGACTGAACAACACAACTGTCTTAGACAAATAGAAAGAGTTTGTGTAGATCCATGTGAGGGCAGAAAGGATTAGCACAGCCCCACGCATAGCCCGCTCCAGAGTGAGCCTCATCTATTGGCTCTAAGCAGCACAACACTGATGATTCCTGTCCATTGAACAGAAAGTACTCCTTTTTTAAAAAAAACATGCCCTGTGGTATTGCCTTGCACAGCTCTAAGTGGCCAGCTTGATTTTATCCATTCATCAAATATTTACTGAGTAGTTAATTCTAAGAATTTATGTACTGAATACTGCTTAATATTAAAATACCTAAATTGACTATTTCAAGGTATATTTTTAAAACTTTTTTTTTGATTTTTTTAAAAAAAATAGAGGATTACAATAAAAAATAAAGGAAACCAAAAAAAAAAAAAAACAAAAAAAAAAAAACAGAAAACTGCACAGAATTCCTCCTGCATGGCTTATTATCAAATCTTCTGAACAGAATTTCTCTAGGGTAGGCTTACCAGATAAGCATAGGGCTTTGTCTTAGTCCATTTGGGAAGCTATAACTTTTAATACCATAGACCTGGGGGGCCATGTCATAGAGAGCATCTTCTTGCTTGTCCTCAAGTGGTGGAAGGGGCGAGGGAACTCTCAGATGTCTCTTTTATGAGAGCACTAATCCCACCTTCATGATCTAGTCCTCTCCCCATGGTCCCACCTCCAAATACCACCACACTCGGGTTTCAGCATATGAATTTGGGGTGGAGAGAAACATAAACATTCGGTCTATTGCAAACATTCAGTTAAATTTAAATTTTGGATTTTTTTGTACAATTAAATATTTCCTAAATATTGCATGAATAACAAACTAAATATATTATTTATTTGAACTTCAAATTTAACTCATAATCTGTATTTTTATTTGATATATTACTATGATCTTTTTAAAAAATATTTTATTTATTTATTCATGAGAGACACAGAGAGAGAGGCAGAAACACAGGCAGAGGGAGAAGCAGGCTCCCTGCGGGGAGCCCAATGTGGGACTCAATCCCAGGACCCCAGGATCATACCCTGAGCTGAAGGCAGACGTTTAACCTCTGAGCCACCCAGGCGTCCCTCCTATTACTATGATTTTTATTTTATGGGAGATGAGGCTATGTAATGTGCCTGAGCTTACAGAGTTAATAAATGATCGGATTTCAACTATACACATTTCCACTAGAATTTAAGTTCTCTCCTTTAGGAATTCATAGTGGTTATCTTAATGGTAAAAAAATAATATTTGAAACAATAATTGAATGCCTCTATTCTTTTACTTGTGGGTTCTAAAATCCAGCTTCTATTGTATTGTGTCATTTTTAAAGAAAAATGACATATTCTGTGCATATATCTCTAATCATGCATTTTCCTTCCTTTGATTGGATTCCAGTATCACTGACTGTCTTAAAGTATAACAGTATTTTTAAGCAATTGTGATAGACACTGCTAGTTTTTTGTTTGTTTCTGATTAATAATGTCACATTACACTGCCTTCTAGAGAAAGACCACCAGGGATGTACCTGTGGTTGGAAAGTCAGGCTTTTTAGTCAGTGCCAGGAGGGAGATGGGCACAGAAGGTATGTGTGTCTCTTTTTTTTTTTTTTTCCTTTTTTCTTCTTCGGTATGTGTGTCTCTTAAGAGTATTGAAAAGAATCATGGGGCAGCCCAGGTGGCTCAGCCTTCAGCCCTTCAGGCTTCAACCCTGGAGACCCAGGATCTAGTCCCACGTTGAGCTTCCTGCATGGAGCCTGCTTCTCCCTCTGCCTGTGTCTCTGCCTCTCTCCTCTCTCTCTCTGTCTCTCTGTCTCATAAATAAATAAATAAATAAATAAATAAATAAATAAAATCTTTAAAAGAAAAGAATCATGATAGGACTTGGGCTCTGGTTGGCTGCTTTGGAGGAAGGTCAAAAGAAATAGAGGTTTGCTTTAGATTGAATCCTATTAGAAAGTGGGGGCAGAGTGTCTGGGTGGCTCAGTCCGTTGAGCCTCTGCCTTTGGCTCAAGTCATGATCTCGGGGTCCTGGGGTCAAGCTCTGCATTGGGCTCCCTGCTCAGCAGGGAGTCTGCTTCTCTCTCTCTCTGCTCATGCTATCTACCTCAAATAAAGAAATAAAATATTAAAAAAAAAAGAAAGAAAGTGGAGGCAGTTCTATGATTGAAAATGACAGTAAATCTTATCTCTGTACAGAGAAGTCTACAATGAAGTTATAATTGGTAAGGAAGTAAAATGAACCCATTTTATGAGATACAGGGTTTTGGCATTTTGCGGGAGACCCAGATAACTTGTCTTGGTCTCTGGTTAGACAGAGATATGAGGTGACCTAGTGTAGTCATGCTTTGTCACGTTTTGTCATGTTCTAAGAGTAACCTTTGTCTGGGACTTGTATTTTGTCTAACAGAAGAAAAACATGGCCTCGCAGAGCACCAGGTCAGAGTCTGAATGCCAGGAACTATTTTTATTTGTTTGTTTTGTTTTTTAAAGTATGTTGATGTTTTTAAAACATTGCACAAATACTGCTAAATTCTTCAGCGTTACAAAATCATACTTCTCTCACCAGGAAGGATGCCCAATTTACTACAGCATCTCTGTGAAAATACGATGTATCCACCTATGACCTCGCTCTTGAATTCCATCTTCCATACGAGCAAGAGTAGCCAGCCCAAAACTGAGCTCCTGCTTTTCTCTACATTCCCTCAGCCCTTGTTCTTCACATTATTTTTATTACCACTTTAGAAAACACACACTCCATATTTTCATTGCTTTAGACAGAGCCCTTTGAGTCAACCACTGATTCCTCTCTTTTTCTCACACTCTACATCTAATTCTTACGCCCTGAAAGCACCATCTAAAAATGTGCCCAGAATACGACCACTACCTTCCAGCTCCCCGGGCACTAGACAGTCCAGGACACCAACAGCTCTCACAGGATCCAAGCAACGGCTTTCCCCGCTTTCTTCCTTGCCCTCTTCCACGTTATTAACTTCACAGCACATAGATTTACCCTTCAATTTGTGACTTCAATGTAACTAACAATCATGCCACTTTTCACCTCACAGCCTTCCGACGGCTTCTCATTTCATTCCTCCAACCCAATCTATAGTTAACCTTGAAGCCCTGCCCAATCTTACTCTTCGTTATCTGTCTACCTCAGCTTCTAAAACCCCATGCCTTATCCACTGGACTTCAGCCATGTTAACTCCTTGCTTTTAGTACTAGAATATCATATTTATACATATATTATACATAAATAAGATGTAATATAATAAATATATATAATTATGTCATGCATAATACATGCATTCTAATTATATTTTATGTGTGTGTGTATATACACATACATAATATATATATATTCCATTTAATCTACACTGCAGATCCATTAAATTGAATATATATATATATATATATATATATATATATAGAGAGAGAGAGAGAGAGAGAGAGAGAGAGAGAGAGAGAGAATCAGAAAGATGGATTTTAAGGAATTACCTCCCATAATTCTGGAATTTGACAAGTCTGAAATTCATAGGGCAAGCTGGCAGTCTGGAAACTTAGGCAGGGTTTTCATGTGAGTCTTGAGTCAGGATTCCTTTTTCTCCAGGAAATGTCTGCTTTTTGCTCTTAAAGATTTCAGTCAACTGGATGGGGCACGCCAACGTTATTGAGGGTTACCTCCTTTACTTAAAGTCAACTGATTGTGGATACTAATCATATCCACCAAATACCCCACAGAATCATCTGTACAAGTGCTTGACCAAAGCACTTGTCACCAGAGCCTAGCCAAGTTGACATCTCCAATTAGCCAACATGATGACACTCTACTACTTATTTTAATTTGTTATTCCAGAAGGTCATGATATTACCCTTTAGATAACTTGCAATATTTCCTTTCTTCATGTTGTGATTACTTTGTCTGTCTAGATGTCTAGGCTGACATTTGCTTTCTAATTTGAACTTCTATTCCTGTTGTGGCATTCCTCTGATTCTTACTTGGTCATTCCTACCGATTGTTGCTATAACTTGTATGCCTTTTTAGCATGTGGTCACCTATGTGGCATAGTTGTAGCACATATTGGAGCTCTACTCTACTCCCAAGGTTTCTATGCTGAAATGCAAAAGAATTCCTCAACTTGATCTAGCTTTACTCTATACTGAGGTCAAATGAAAGAGCTAGAACTTCCTAGTACTTTCAAGTTTTACTGTCATGCTTCTAAGAGGCATTTTATTCCCTTTAACTTTTCATTTATATAGTGGAATGAGCATAATCTATGACTTCAAGTCCTACTGACACTTACTAAATTAATGAAAATACATCAGTAACTTAAAATTTCAAAAAAATAATTTCCATATTTCTCATTTGGGAAAATGATATCTAATACTGCAGTGTAGATTAAATGTAATGATTTATGCATTGACATATACTCACCTTAAGAAATTGAACATTGAATTTCTCACCCTTTCATAAGACCTGGATCAGGATGACCTGGGAGCTAGACAAGAAGTCTTTGAAGGCAGCTGTATCAACCAATGCTCAAAGCCATCTCCCTTTCCCAAACTATGTCTTCAGATCATGCTTGACATTAATTTCTCTATATTCATGTTTAAGATAACTGTGTGATAACTCATACTCAGTTCTATTCCCAAGCTATTGTTTTTTTTCATAATCCAATAATTTCTACTGTGGCTTTTGTTAGAGGATTTTGAGCCAATGTTTGACATTTGCCACTACTGAAGCTCCTTTAAAAGTGATATAAAGGGCTCTGATTATTGGAATACTGAACTCAGAGCTAAAGAACAGAGGCTCAGCTTCAGAATCCTTCTCCACATAGAAATTCAGGTAGCTACAGTCAAACCATCAGTGTTATCATTTGAAATATATCTCATTTATCAACCTTAAAACTAATCTCAAATACACACAGTACAGATTGTGCACCATCCCTTATAGAACACCATGGTGTGCATACACAATGTGGTACACTTTGTAGACTCTATACAGTCGTTCTTCAAAGGTAATTCTTGGCAGCCATATTAAAAATTTATTATTATAGGTGTAATAATAAAAGGCTCTGGATTATAAGAAGGGAAGAATAGATGAAACATTCTTAAAACAACTTGTTTGAACACGTATTATATTTAAAACATATAACTAAAATATCTTTCTTGTTAGAAATAGAAGGTAAAGCTGCAGAACCTCTAGAGACTTCTTTAGAAATTCTAGCACTGCTAAATTAGTGCATATTTACATCAATAGAAAACATAAGGGGGGATCCCTGGGTGGCGCAGCGGTTTGGCGCCTGCCTTTGGCCCAGGGCGCGATCCTGGAGACCCGGGATCGAATCCCACGTCGGGCTCCCGGTGCATGGAGCCTGCTTCTCCCTCTGCCTGTGTCTCTGCCTCTCTCTATCTCTCTGTGACTATCATAAATAAATAAAAATTAAAAAAAAAAGAAAACATAAGGAAGATATCATATAAGAGCAGGCCAATTTTTGTTAAAGTGGAAATTGAAGTTTATATGAATTAGTTCTAGGAAATAGTTACAAGTATTCAAAGATTGAGACATAATTCAATATTGATTACTTACATGAAATTGTGGAGCAGATTTGAGTAACTCAGAGAACCCATGACACAATCCCTTTAGTGGATCTGTATTTTCCAGACAATTTATTAAGGAGTCTAATTAGAAAATAATTCAAAGTATGTTAAAATCACAATAGTTCAGGTGATAAATATTGTTATTATTTTCTAAGCTTTATAAGAAGAAAACAAATCATTTAAGGTTCAAAATGACTTTGACAGAGATTCTATTGAAAAATAAACAGGGGAGACCTGAGTCAGCAGGTCAGCAGTTGAGATGCTCAGCAGTTGAGCATCGAAATTTGGCTCAGGGCATGATCCTGGATTCCTGGGTTCGAGTCCCACATTGGACTCCCTGCATGGAGCCTGCTTCTCCCTCTGCCTGTGTCTCTGCCTCTCTCTGTGTGTCTCTCATGAATAAATAAATATATAAAATATTTATTAAAAAAGAAAAAAATAAATAGTAGTCCATCTTCAACATCTTATTGGAACTTCTTGCTAATGGAATAAGACAAGAAAAGGAAATTAAGGACATAAAACTCTCTTTGCAGATGACATGATCATCTATATAGAGAAATCTGAAATAATTGACAAAAAACTCCTAGAATTAATAAGCAACATGACAAGATACAAGGTAAATATACAATCAGTTGCTTTACTATATACTAACAATGAACTAAGAGAATTCAGAATTAAAAACACAATGCTATTAACCTTACCCTCCACTCCTCCAAAAGAAATACTTAGGTATAAATCTGACAAAATATGTACAAGATCCACTTAAGGACAAGCATAAAACTGGTAAATAAAATCAAATGAGAACAAAAAATGAAAACAAAAAAGATAAATGTTTCATATTCATGTTTATTGACAGGAAGACTCAATATTGTCAAGATTCCAATTTAACCCATTTTAATTTACTGAGTCAATGCAATCTACATCAAATCCCAGTGTGTTCTTTTGTCGATATCAACAAACCAATTCTAAAACTTTTGTGGAGAGTCAAAAGACCCAGAAAAGAATGATGTTACCTGATTCTAAGACTTAAAATAAAACTAATATAAAACTACATTAATTGAGAGTGTGAGATTGGCAAAAGAATAGACAAATATGCAATAGAATATAGAGCCCATAAATAGACTCTTATCAATATGATCAAATGATTTTTGACAAAGAAGCAAAGTAATATGTTGGAGCAAAGACATTTTCTGTAATAAAGAATTCTGGGGGATCCCTGGGTGGCGCAGTGGTTTGGCGCCTGCCTTTGGCCCAGGGCGCGATCCTGGAGACCCGGGATCGAATCCCACATCGGGCTCCCCGTGCATGGAGCCTGCTTCTCCCTCTGCCTGTGTCTCTGCCTCTCTCTCTCTCTCTCTGTGACTATCATAAATAAATTAAAAAAAAAAAAGAATTCTGGAACAACTGGACATCCAGACACAAAAAATGAATCTGGACATAAACCTTAGATGTTTCACAAAAGTTAACTAAAATTATATCATAGACCTAAATGTAAAATGCAAAACTATAAAATTCCTAAAAGTTAACAGAGGGGAGAGCCTAGATGATTTTAAGTATAGTGATGCCTTTTTAAATACAGCACCAAAATATGATCCATTGAAAGGGATAATTGATAAGACAGATTTCATTAAAATTAGAAACACATGCTCTGCACAAGATAAAGTCCAGAGGCTCCTAGCTGGTTCAGCTAGTAGAGCATGAGATTCCTGATCTTGGGTTTGTAAATTTGAATTTCACATAGTGTGTAGAGATGATTTAAAATTAAAAAATAAAAACCTTAAAGAAAAAAAAGAAAAGACAAAGTCAAGAGAATGAGAAAGCAAGACCATAGATTAGGAGAAAATATTTGCGAAAGACTCATCTGTTGAAGGTCTGTTACTCAAAATATATAGAGAACTCTTAAAACTCCACATTAAGAAAACAAAAAACTCAGTTAAAAAGTGGGACAAAGACTTTAACACCTCACCAAAGAATATGTACAGATGGCAAATAAGCATGTGAAGAGATGTCCTACATCAGACCCTATTAGAAAAATTCAGATTAAACTGCAGTGAGATACCATTACGAATGGCCAAAATCTAGAACACTGACAACAGCAAATGCTGACAAGGATATGGAGAATACGAACTTTTTTTTTAAACATTTTATTTATTTATTCATGAGAGACACAGAGAGAGAGACACACACAGGCAGAGGGAGAAGCAAGCTCCATGCAGGGAACCCAACGTGGGACTCGATCCTGGGATCCCAGGATCACTCCCAGAGAGTGAAGGCAGATACTCAACCACCGAGCCACTCAGGCGTCCTGAGAACTCTTCATCATTGATAGGAATGCAGAGTGGTACCCCCACTTTTGGATACAGTTTGGCAGGTTCTTATAAAACTAAACATAATCTCACCATATTATGCAGCAATTGTACTCCTTGGTATTTAACCAAAGGAGTTTAAAACTTATGTCCACACAAGAACCTGTACACAGTTGTCTGGCTTTATTGCCAAAACTTGAGTGCAGCCAAGATTTTCTTCAGCAGGTGAATGGATAAATAAAACTGTGGTGCATTGAGATAATGGAATATTATTCTTTACTAAAAATACATAGTCTAGCAAGCCATAGAAGGATATGGAAGAAACTTACACACATATTTATAAGTAAAAGTAGCTAATATGAATAGGTTACATACTATCTGTTTCCAACTCTAAGACATTCTGGAAGAGTCATGAATGGTGATGATAAAAAAATTAGTGGTTGCTAGGAGGTGTTTGTTTTGGGGAGAAGAATGCAGGATTTTTAGGGCAGTGAAAGTACTGCATATGATAATGATGGATATATGCCATTACACATTTGTCCAAATCCTTCGAATGTACAACACCAAGAATGAAGATTAAGATAAACTATGGACTTTGGATAATTATGATAAGTCAACATAGGTTCATCCTTGGTAAAAAAAAAAAAATTGTCCCATCCTGGTGAGCGATGTTGATAATGAAGAATGCCATGTGCATGTGGAGCAGAGGGTATATAGCAATCCTTTTATCTACATCTCAGTTTTGTTGTAAACCTAAGACTTCTCTTTAAAAAGACGTAACAGGGGCGCCTGGGTGGCTCAGGTGTTGAGCTTCTGCCCTAGGCTCAGGCTCAGGGCACGATTCCAGGGTCCAGTGATAGGGTTCCACATCTGGCTCCTTGCGGGGACCCTGCTTTTCCCTCTGCCTGAGTCTCTGCCTCTCTCAGTGTGCCTCTCATAAATAAATAAATAAAATCTTTTTTTGAAGTAAATAAAAAGACATAATAATAAAGCAAATAGTATACTTATTTATTTTGTTGTGATTCATAGCAATTTTCAACTTGTAACTTAATGTTTTTCATAAGTTTAAAGAAAATTCCTAATGTTTATCCCTTCAAATATTTGTGTTTGTTCTTTTTTATAGGTCTACCTCCTCTGAAAGTCCAATCATACAAATTACACATATATTAAACGTTTTCCCTATGTCTCTTTTATTTTACACTCTCATTTTTGTTTCCTTTAGCCTTACTATCAGTGCTTCTGTTTGTACATTTTCTTATGATTTGTCTTTGTTTCATTAATCCTCTTTTCTGCTCTGCCTACTGTGTTGATCATTCCACCTATAGCATTCATAAAGTCAAGTATTATATTTTTCAGCTTTAGAATTTTAATTCTATTCTTTTAAAATATATATTTGAATTATCCATTACATTTCTCACTTTTTAAATTTAATTTCTTTTTTTTTTAATTTTTATTTATTTATGATAGTCATAGAGAGAGAGAGAGAGGCAGAGACACAGGCAGAGGGAGAAGCAGGCTCCATGCACCGGTAGCCTGATGTGGGATTCGATCCCGGGTCTCCAGGATCGCGCCCTGGGCCAAAGACCAGCGCCAAACCGCTGCGCCACCCAGGGATCCCAAATTTAATTTCTTAATCATACTAATTAGTTATTTTAACTTCTATGCCTCATTAACTAGAATATTTAGCTCTTCTGGAAATTTGTTTATATTAACTATTTTTTTCTTCTTTCTCTTGTTTTGCCTATTCTTCTTCACCTCCTCTTCCTTCTTCTTTTTGGCTCTAAGTCTTTGGTCTTGCTTCTTTGAATTCTAGACATTGTGTATAAAAAACATTGGAGAGATAATTGAAACTCCAAGTGATGCTAGATTCCCCCTTCCTTATAGGGTTAGGATTTGCCATAACCCTATAAAGGATTGAACTAATTTGAGTCTAAATTTTTATCTTTACAAATGAACTTTATGGCTTCAGAAACAACTGAAAATATTTATTTATTTGTTTGTTTGTTTATTTATTTATTTTTGCCAGCCCTGCTTCCTTGAAGGTTATACTCAATGAGTCAGATGAAAACACTTTTTAGGGTCTTGATCTCTTGACCATTACTTAGGGTAATAGCAGGTCCCCATAATACAAATTAGGAGTGAGCTGTTTCAAGCCTTGGTTTCATTCTTTGCAAAGGTCAATATAATTTCAGTTCATCTGTGAGGCTGCCAAATTCAAAGATCAGAAGGAACACACGCAACAAAGAAGATAGACAGGGTGAAAGGCTGTGAAAAATGAGAAAAAGAATAGATTTTTAAAAATCATTACAGCAACTGAGAAAATCTTATTTTGTCCTGATGTAAGTAAAACTTGATTTTCAGACACTAGACTTCTCAGGCTTTGGGCAAGCCATTTATCAAGTGACTAAAGAGGGAGGGAAATCAGTGCTAAGTTTCAAAGCTGTTTGTTTTCCTTTTTTTCTGGAATGTTGGCCCTTCAAGTTTTGCTTATCTTAGTGTTTCTGCAGTGACTACAGCAGTTTAAATGTATTTATACATATATTCATATCTTCTAGTTATTCATGGGGAAGTTTCAGTATAATAAAAGCCAATCCATTATTCCAGGAAATGGAAATCAAAGTATTATACTTAAAAGAGGATTTTCTAGTTTGTGTACAAATGTATTCATAATTAATTGGCTTAGAACATTTGGGTTTAGGGCATTTGGAGAGTGTGGTTATGGAAGACTATAATCTCATGTTATTCAATGCAGAGTGGGGATGGATATTTTATTCTAATAGAAGAAAGGCTGGTCTGTGTGATTCTCTCTAACTGGATTCTTGCATAAATGTTCTGTTGTCCTGCACTGTCCCTTTAACTTTAAGTGGGAGGTTCAGAGGGTGGGTGAGTGGTAAAGAGAAGGAGGGGACTGAGTAGCCAATTTATGAGAATGTATTAGAACCTGGCACACACAACCAGCATAGTCTGGACATTATTTCAAGACACCTGCTTCATTGGCCTTTTGTGTGCCCATGACAAAGGAGGTCAATATGTGCAACTGCTGGAGATTCCCATTGCAGTTTGGGGGAAGGAAAGAATTCACAAGCCTAAGAAGCAGCACATCCTACAGAAATGGCACCACAGTTAGACTATCAGAAATGTGGAGTCATTGGAAAAAAGGAATAAGGTAGCAGTCATGTAGAAAAGAGAACTGGAGGCAGCCTGGGTGGCTCAGCAGTTTAGCACCTGCCTTCAGCCCAGGGCGTGATACTAGAGACCCAGGATCGAGTCCCCCGTCGGACTCCCTATATGGAGCCTGCTTCTCCCTCTGCCTGTGTCTCTGCCTCTGTCTCTGTCTCTCATGAATAAATAAATAAAATATTTAAAAACAATAGAAAAGATAACTGGGCAGGAAGGGACACATTACCCTGGTGCTTAACGGGGCTTTTGTTCCCTACACCTAAATACACCCAACTACTCCCATATACACACTTTCCTAAGCAGAAAGAATTTGAAGATTAAGTAAGAGTAAGTAAGACATTTCCATAGAGTAAAAATTCTTAAGTATTTGCCAAAGTGGACTCTTTATAAATCCCCTTCGAAAATTCTTCTGAAGCCTAGTGGCTGAAAATCAAGTTTTATTCCTATTAACACGAAGTAAAGTGTTTTGTAATTATAGTTACCACTTAAAAAAAATCAATGACTTACCTCATTATGCACAGACTTATACCTTGTGGTCTCTTTCCCTTGTTGTGTGTGTTTCTTCCCGTATTTTTGTGATGATCACGTGTCAGTTGGCTGGGTGACAGTGTTCAGACATGGTCAAACATTATTTTGGATGTTTCCATAAGGATGTTTTTGGATAATTTTAACATTTATGTAGACTTTCAGTCAGCAAATTGCCTTCAGCAATGTGGGTGGATCTCACTCACTCAGTTGAAGGCCTGAGTAGAACAAAGACTAACCTCCCTGAGCAAAAAGAAATTTTGTGACAGATGGCAGATGCCTCCGACGGCGACTCTTCCCTGAGTCTCCAGCCTGCCAGTCTTCACCATCAGATTTGGGACTCACCAGTCCTCCAAAAATTATGAGTTCATCAATCAAATAATACATACATACCTTTTGGTTCGGTTTCTCTGGAAACCTACACTAGTACATTTGGTAATTATAAAATCTTACAAAATATGACAAGAAATAATTCTTTCTGCCCCCCCACTTGTCACCCACTCTTCTGTCTCCCCAACACACACACCCCACTATGTACAGGGTAGTTCTGCTTGTCTTTTTAAATCCACTGCTATTTTCTCCTGTGAACAATGGTACAAGTTGCTAATTTTTCTTCCATTCCTCTTCTTCTGTCAAAATTTACATTTCACCTCTTTTTCCAACAATGCAATTTTAATTTTTCTAGAAAAACTTACAGTGGTGAAATGCAGATGACATAAAATTTACCATCTTAAGTCTTCTAAAATGTACAGTTCAGGATTGTTAAGCATATGCACATTGTTGTGCAACCAATGTCCAGACCTTTTAACTTGCAAAATCAAAACCCTAGACTCATTAAGTAATAACTACTCATTGTGTCCTCTGCCTCACCAGTGTCAACCACCCTTCTTTGTCCTATTCTATGAGTTTGAATGCTCTGGATACTGCAAATAAGTGGAATCACACATTGTTTCAGTTTGGGGGTGACTAGATTAGTTCACTCAGCCTGTTTTCAAGGGCTTATCTAAGTTGCAGTAGGTAACAGGATGCCTCTCTTTTAAAGCTGAAGGATATTCCATTGTGTGTGTACTTTTCTCTTATTCATTCATCTGTCAATAGACATATAAGTTGTTTCTTCCTCTGGGCTATTATGAGTAAAACTGGAATGAACATAGATGTACAAATAACTCTTCAAGTTCTATTTTGAATTCTTTTTTTTGTATATTTTTTATTGGAGTTCGATCTGGCAACATATAGCATAACACCCAGTGCTCATCCCGTCGAGTGCCCCCCTCAGTGCCCGACACCCAGCTATCCCATTCCCCTGTCCACCTCCCCTTCCACTACCCCTTGTTCGTTTCCCAGAGTTATGTGTCTCTCACATTTCTCCACTGTCTCTGATTTTTCCCACTCATTTTCTGTCCTTTCCCCTATAATCTCTTTCACAATTTTCTATATTCCCCATATGAGTGAAACAATACAATGCTCGTCCTTCTCCAATTGATTTACTTTACTCAGCATAATACCCTCCAGGTCCATCCACGTTGAAGCAAATGGTGGGTATTTGTCGTTTCTAATGGCTGAGGAATATCCCAGTGTATACATAAACCACATCTTCTCTATCCATCATCCAACGATGGACACCGAGGCTCCTTCCACAGTTTGGCTATTGTGGCCATTGCTGCTAGAAACATCGGGGTGCAGGTGTCCCGGCGTTTCACTGCATCTGTATCTTTGGGGTAAATCCCCAGCAGTGCAATTGCTGGGTCGTAGGGCAGGTCTATTTTTAACTCTTTGAGGAACCTCCACACAGTTTTCCAGAGTGGCTGCACCAGTTCACATTCCCACCAACAGTGCAGAGGGCTCCTCTTTCTCCACATCCTCTCCAACATTTGTTGTTTTCTGTCTTATTAATTTTCCCCATTCTCACTGGTGTGAGGTGGGATCTCACTGTGGTTTTGATTTGTATTTCCCTGATGGCCAGTGATGTGGAGCATTTTCTCATGTGCTTGTTGGCCATGTGTGTGTCTTCTTTTGTGAAATTTATGTTCATGTCTTTTGCCCATTTCATGATTGGATTGTTTGTTTCTTGAGTGTTGAGTTTGATAAGTTCTTTGTAGATCTTGGATACTAGCCCTTTATCTGATAGATCATTTGCAAATGTTTTCTCCCATTCTGTAGGTTGTCTTTTAGTTTTGTTGACTGTTTCTTTTGCTGAGCAGAAGTTTCTTATCTTGATGAAGTCCCAATAATTCATTTTTGCTTTTGTTTCCCTTGCCTTCATGGATGTATCTTGCAAGAAGTTCCTGTGGCCGAGTTCAAAAAGGGTGTTGCCTGTGTTGACCTCTAGGATTTTGATGTATTCTTGTCTCACATTTAGATCTTTCATCCCTTTTGAGTTTATCTTTGGGTCTGGTGTAAGAGAGTGCTCCAGTTTCATTCTTCTGCACGTGACTGTCCAATGTTCCCAGCACCATTTATTGAAGAGACTGTCCTTTTTCCTGGATAGTCTTTCCTGCTTTGTCGATATTAGTTGACCATAGAGTTGAGGGCCCATTTCTGGATTCTCTACTCTGTTCCATTGATCTATGTGTTTGTCTTTTTGCCAGTACCACACTGTCTTGATGATCACAGCTTTGTAGTACAACTTGAAACCTGGCATTGTGATGCCCCCAGATATGGTTTTCTTCTTCAATATTCCTCTGGCTATTTGGGGTCTTTTCTGATTCCACACAAATATTAAAATGATTTGTTCCAATTCTCTGAAGAAAGTCAATGGTATTTGGATAGGGATTGCATTAAATGTGTAAATTGTCCTGGGTAGCATAGACATACAGCAAGAGTGGAACTGCTGGACCATATTGTAATACTATTTTTAATTTTTGGAGAATCCCCCATACTGTTTCCACACAGCTGAACAATTTACATTCCCACTAATGATGGTCAAAGTTTCCAATTTCTCCACATCTTCCTCAACACTGTTTTTTTAAAGTTAGTTTTTCTATCTACCTATCCATCTATCTAATCTATCATCTATCCATCATCTATCAAGTCATCTATTTATTCATAAAACAACCATCCTAGTGGGTGTGAGATAATATAGCTCATTGTTGGTTTTTATTTGCTTTTCTATAATAAGTAGTGAAGCTGAGCATCTTTTCATATGCTTGTTGGCTATTTATATGTTTATTGGAAGGAATATCTTGTCAGCTCTTTTGCTCATTTCTTAATTGGGTAAAATTGTTATTCTGTTTGCTTGTTTCTCTGTCTGTTTTGCTTGTCGATTTACCAGTTTTCTTATATATAAACTCTTTATCAGATACAGTATTTGCAAGTATTTTCCCCCATTCCATAGGCTGCTTTTCACTCTGTTATGTCTTTTGCCTTGCAGAAGGTTTTTAGTTTGTTGTAGTCCTACTTGTCTATTTTTGCTTTTGTTGTTTTGCTTTTGGTGTCATATACAAGAAATCCCTTCCAAGATGAATATCAAGTCACTTTTTCTAGTGTTTTCTCCTAAGCATTTTACAGTTCCAGATCTTAAACTTTGAGTTGATTTTTGTGAAGACTGTAATGTAACTCTCCAGTTTTCACACTTTTTCTTTTTAAGATTTTATTCATTCATTCATGAGAGACACAGAGAGGGAAGGAGAGAGAGAGAGGGAGGCAAGACACAGGCAGAGGGAGAAGCACGCTCCACACAGGAAGCCCCACGTGGGACTCGATCCCGGGTCTCCTGGATCAGGCTCTGGGTTGAAGGTGGTGTTAAACTGCTGAGCCACCCGTGCTGCCCCAGTTTTCACACTTTTTTAAAAAGATTTTTATTTATTCATAAGAGACATAGAGAGAGAGAGAGAGAGAGAGAGAGGCAGACACACAGGCAGAGGGAGAAGCAGGCCCCATGCAGGCAGTCCAATGTGGGACTCGATCCCAGGACTTCAGGATCATGCCCTAAGCTTCCATCAACCACTGAGCCACCCAGGTACCCCCACACTATTTGTTGAAGAGGCTATCCTTTTCCCATTGCATATCTTTGCCATCTTTGGTGAAGATCATTCAATCATAGATGCAAGGGATCATTTCTGGGCTCTCTATCCTATTGGTCTGCATGTCTGTCTTCATGCCAGTACCACACTGTCTTGATTCCTGTAGTTTTGTAATATGTTTTGAAATCAGGAAATGTGAGACTGCCAACTTTTTTTTTTTTTCCATTTTCAAGATTGTTTTGGCTACTCAGTATCCCTTTTGAATCTATATGAATTTTAGGATGTGTGTTTTTTTTTTTTTTATTTCTTTAAAAATAGCCATTGGGGGCAGCCCAGGTGGCTCAGTGGTTTAGTGCCACCTTCAGCCCAGGGCCTGATTCCAGGGTCCCAGGATGGAGTCCCGTGTCAGGCTCCCTGCATGGAGCCTGCTTCTCCCTCTGCCTCTGTCTCTGGCTCTCTCTCTCGCTCATAAATAAATAAATAAATAAATAAATAAATAAATAAATAACTTTAAAAAAATGGCCATTGGGATTTTGGAATTGTATCAAATTGGTAGATAACTCTAACAACATCATCTTAACAATATTAAGGCTTTGAGTCCATTTAATTTATTTGTGTCTTTTTAAATTCATTTCACCAATATTTTATCATTTTCAGTGTACAAGACTTTTATCTCCATAGTTAGGTTTATTTCTAAATATTTTATTATTTTTTAAATTTTTTTTTCTTATTATTTATTTATGATAGTCACACAGAGAGAGAGAGAGAGAGAGAGAGAGGCAGAGACACAGGCAGAGGTAGAAGCAGGCTCCATGCACCGGGAGCTCGACGTGGGATTCGATCCTGGGTCTCCAGGATCGCGCCCTGGGCCAAAGGCAGGCGCCAAACCGCTGCGCCACCCAGGGATCCCTATTTTATTATTTTTGATGTTATTCTTTTATGGACTGAATTGAGCCCCTAAAAAAATTCACGTAATGAAGTTCTATCCCCTAATGTGACTGAACTTTGGGATCAGGCCTATAAAGAGGTAAGTAAGATTAAATGAGCTCATAAGGATGAAGGTATAAGCCAATATTAATGGGTGTCCTTATAAGACAGAATGAGAAAGATCAGAGAGCTTATGCTTGCTTGCCCTCTCTCCCATCTTCCTTTGTTCTATCTTTCCCCTTAGTTGCACCAAGAGAAGATTAGCTGAGGTCATAGTGGAAAAGTGGACTTCTATAAGCAGAACGAGAGTGTTTTCCAGAAACTGAAAAAGCCAGAACCTGTTCTTGTACTTCCATCCCCCAGAACTGTGAAAAATAATTGTTCAAGCCACCCAGTCTGTGGTTATGGAAGCCTGAGCATGATCGATATACATTGTAAATGGAATCATTTACTTAATTTCTCTTTTGGATAATTCATTGTTAGTACATAGAAATGCAACTGATTTTTCTATGTTGATTTCGTATCCTGAAACTTTGATAAATTCACTTATAGTTCTAAGAGTTGTGTGTGTTTTCGTATGTAATGATTAGTTTTGTTTTTTTTTTTTTTACACATAAGGTTATGTCATCTGTGAACAGAGATCATTTTGCTTCTTCCTTTCCAATTCAGATGTGCTTTATTCCTTTTTCTTGCCTAATTGCTCTGCTAGAATTTCAGTATTATAATGAATAGAAGTGCAGAGTTGGCATCCTTCTCCCGCTCTTCATCTTGGAGGAAAATGTAACATTTTCAGTTTCTCAGGAAGACTATGATGTTTGCTAATGGTCTTTTCATATGCAGCTTTTATTATGTTCAGATAGTTTCCTTTCATTCCCAATGTGTTGAGTGTTTTTCTTAGGAAGGATGTTGAATTTTGTCAAATGCTTTTCTGCAACACTGAGATGATCATGTCTTTATTATTTTTGAAGCCTTCATTCTATTAATGCTGTGTGTTATTACATTGATGTTAACATATTGAAACATTCTTGTATCTCAAGAATCAATCTTATTTGATCATGGTATATGATCCTTTTAATATGCTCTTGAAGTCTGTTTGCATCAATATTTATCAATTGCAGTTTTTGGTTTTTGTATTGTTTTGTTTTGCCTTTTTGTAATGATGGCATTTTCTGGCCTTGGTATTAGTCATGTTGGCCTCATATATTGAGTTTGGAAGCATTCCTTACCCTTCAATTTTTTTTTTTGGAAGAGTTTAAGGAAGATTGATGTTGATTCTTCTTAAGTATTTTGATAGAATTCTCCAGTAAAAACATCTGGTCCTATACTTACCCTTTGTTGGGAATTTTTTACTACTGATTTAATGTGATTTAATGTCCATACTAATTACAGATCTATGCATATTTTCTATTTTCCTCATGATTTAATATTGGTAGATTGTGGGTTTCTAGGAATGTATTCATTTCTTGTAGATTATCCAGTTTATTTGCTTTAAATGTTTGTAGTCTTTTATAATCTTTTGTATTTCTGCAGCAGGGGTAGTAATGTCCTTTCTTTCATTTAGAGTTCCAGCTATGTACATCTTAACTATTTTTTCCTCAGTTAATATAACTGTGCTCTTGTAAATGTTATTGAACTTTTCAAAGAACCTACTCTTACTTTCATCTACTTTTTCTATTATTTTTTCAATTCTCTATTTCATTTTGTCTTTTTTTTTTCTCACTCATTCTGGCAGTTTTGGGTTCTGTTTGTTCTTTTTACTCATTTTTTGAGGTATAAAATTAGATTTTTTCTTAATTTCAAGTTTTTATTGAAATTACAGTTAGCTAACATATAGTGTAATATTTGTTTCACAAATAGAATTCAGTGATTCATCAAGTATGTATAACACCCAGTGTTCCCACAACAAGTGCATTCCTTAACCCCCATCACCTATTTAACCGATCCACCTGCCCATGTCCCCTTCAAGAACCCTCAATTCATTCTCTATAGTTCAGAGCATATGGCTGAGTAACATTCCATTGTGTATATACTACATTTTCTTTATCCACTAAGCAGTCAATGGACATTTGGGATCTTTCCATAATGTGGCTACTGTTGACAGTGCTACTATAAACATCATTGTGCATGTGCCCCTTTGAATTAGTATTTTTTGTATGCTTTAGGTAAATACCTAGTAGTACAATTTCTGGATCATAGGGTAGTTCTATTTTGAACTTTTTGAGTAATTTCAACACTGTATTCCAGAGTGGCTGCAACAGTTTGCATTCCCACTAACAACACAAGAGGGTTCCCCATTCTCCACATCCTTGCCAACAACTAGTGCTTCCTGCGTTGTTAATTCTAGCCATTCTGATAAGTGTAAGGTGGTATCTCATTGTGGTTTTGATTTGTATTTCCCTAATGATGAGCGATGTTGAGCATCTTTTCATGTGTCTGTTAGCCATCTGTAGGTCTTTGGAAAAAATGTATGTTCATATCTTCTGCCTATTTCTTAACTGGCTTAACTGGATTATTTGGGTTTGAATGTTGAGTTTAATAAACTCTTTATATATACTTTATTGGATGCTAATCCTTTATCAGATACATCATTTGCAAATATATTCTCCCATTCTGAAGGTTGCCTTTTAGTTTTGTTGACTTTTTCCTTTGCTGTGCAGATTTTTATTTTAATAAAGTCCCAATAGTTCATTTTATGTCTTGTGTCCATTGCCTCTGGAGATGTGTCTAAGAAGAATTGCTGCAGCATTCAGTATGTTGAATATATCATGCCATTGTCTTCTGAGCTGCCAAGTCTCTGTGGATAGACCTGCTTCTTATCTTTTCTTTCCTTGTAAGTTAGGACTCTTGCTGCTCTAAGGACTTTCCTTCATCTCTATATTTTGCAAATTTAACCATGATATGTTTTGGTGTTGGCTTGCTTTTATTGGTCATGATAGGAGTTTTTGTTGCCTCCTAGATTCAGATGTCTCTTTCCTTCACCAGAATAGGGAAGTTTTCAGCTATAATTTCCTCAAATAAACCTTCTGTGTTTTCTTTCTCCTTTTCTGGGACTCCTATGATATGTATGTTATTATATTTTGTGGAGTTGTTGAGTCCCCCAAGTCTACATTTGTGACTCAAGATTTTTCTTTCCCTCTGCTTTTCAGCATAATTATTTTCCATTATTTTATCTTCTAGATCACTTGTTCATTCCTGTGCTTCTATCCTTATGGTTTCACAAATATTACATCCAGTGAGTTTTGTATCTCAGTTATAAAATTCTTCATTTTGGTCTGACTAGTTTTTAAGTTTTTTATCCCTATGACAAAGGACTCCCTGGTATCTTCTATGCTTTTCTCAAGTACAGCTAGTATACTTAAGATTGTTTTAAATTCTGGGTGAAGCATAATACTTATATCTGTTTCAATCAGATCCCTGGCTGTGTCTTTTTCTTGTTCTTATTTTTGGGGTGAATTCATATATTTTGTCTATGTCTCTGTCTTCTTCTGTGTGTCAGGAAAGCCTGTTATGTTTCTTGCTCATAAGAATAATGATTTTATGAAGAAGAGATAATATACTGTCCAGGGTCTGATACTTCAGGAAGTGTTTCTGGTGTATGTTGTGTGCATTTTGCTGCTGTACTTTGGCTGTTCTTTCCCTCAGGTCAGTCTTCCTCAGAGTTTCTCTTTGCCTACAGTGAGGAGTATTTGGATTTTGACCAGAGTGTGGCAAGTCCTATTTAGGTGTGCTCCACTCTGCTTGTTAAAGAGGCCTGGTCTTTTTTCTACTAGAGCTGAAGCTTTGCAACAGGAGATTTGGCACATGAAGTGGGGGGAAGTGATTTTGTGGTCTTCTGGGGGAGGAGACCACAGTCCTGGTTCTCAGGAATGTTTTCCCTAGAAAAGCAGCACATAAATAAATAAATAAATAAATAAATAAATAAATACTGAAAAAAAAGGAGAGGAGGAAGAAAGAAAGAAAGAAAGAAAGAAAGAAAGAAAGAAAGAAAGAAGAAAGAAAGAAAGAAAGAAAGAAAGAAGAAAGAAAGAAGAAAGAAAGAAAGAAGAAAGAAAGAAAGAAAGAAAGAAAGAAAGAAAGAAAGAAAGAAAGAAGAAAGAAAGAAAGAAAGAAAGAAAGAAAGAAAGAAAGAAAGAAAGAACCTACAAAGTATAAGGACATGGGGCTTGGTGTAAGGGTTTAGGCCACCACTGTTGGCACTGTCCTGCTTATTGAAGCTAGTTTATGCTGAAGGGTAGGGGAGAGAACTGATGTCAATGCCTTCACTCCTCCCAGGAGAAGGGAGTTCACTCCTGCTGCTGTCCAAGAAGTTCTCCCAGAAGAGTAAACAACCTCCCCTTATGTGTCCCAGGCATCCTTCAGATCCCTGCCCTCACCCTGTCTGTGTCTGAGACACCTGCCCACCCAGTTGTGCAGCACACCTATGTTCTATCTTAGGCAGGCTGATTGACTTTTAACAACTCCAAACCTTTGGGACCTGGCATGGTGTAGACCTTTGCTGGTCCTCTGGGGAAGGGTCTTACTGTTCTGGGACTTATGCAGGTTTTTCCTGGAAGGACAGTCACACTAAGGTGTCGGGCCATGGTGTTTGGAGTAAAGCACAGCAAAAAACCAGCATCCCAGTTAGGCTCCTTCAGCAGATGTCTGTGCACATATGTTGAGAGGTAGGGGAGGGAAGTGACACCTTCCAGCTCTTTTGTCCTTTGAGAGGCAATGCTGCTTCTCCCAAAGCACTCGAAGAAAGGGGAGCCACCTCTTCCAGTGTGTCCTAGTGGATCCTCAAATCAAACCATCTGCTTCTACCTGGGCTTCTACCCTCCTCCACATGAGCACTGCAGTGCTCAATGGGCTCCACACTGGCCACAGAGTAGACTTCTAAGACTCTAGGCTTTGAGCCCTCCTGGTTATAAAACCTCACAAAAATCATCCCCTTTTATTTTCCCACCCAATGGCTTTGGGGAAGTGTTTCTGTGGGTATCCCTGTGAGCTCTACTCTCTCTCACCTTTCTCCACAACCAAGGCTCACCCCCCTCCATAGTATCCATCATCTGTTTCTCTCCCAAATCACATCTTTGCACTTTCTACCTGCCTCAATGTAGCTTCTTCTCTCCCTCTAGTCATGCAGTTTGCTTTGTGAGTTTTCAGGTTGATTTCTTGGGTGTTCAGTGATGTTATATTTATCCAGTTGCATTCGGGGGACAAGGCAAACGTAGGTTCCTCCTCCCACTCCACCATCTTAGCACTTCCTCAGGTTGTTTTTTTTTTTTTTTTTTTTAATAAGCATTTACAGCTATCAACGTCCCTCGCTCAATCCGATTGGTTTTGGCTTGTTATAGTTTTATTATATTTGTCTCAATATATTTTATATTCTTTTTGTTCATTTCAAATCATTTCAACTTCTCTTTTGATTTCTTCTTGGGCTCATTGGTTATTTTAGAATGTGTTATTTAAGCTCTACATATTATTTAATTTTCCAGTTCTCCATTTGCTTTTGATTTCTAAAAATACTTTATAGTCAAAAATATTTTGTATGAATTCTATGATTTAAATTTGTTGAAACTTGTTTTGTGGCCAAAATCTGGTATATCTTGGAAAGTGTTCTATTCATACTTCAGAAAAATGTGTATTTGGCTATTGTTGGGTGTAGTGCTATTTGTCTCTGTGGTCTAGTTGTTCTAAGGTTTTGTTTAAGTTCTGTATTTCTCATTGATGTTCTGAATATTTTATCCATTAATTGAAATTGGAGTGTTGAAGGCTTCTATTGTTATTGTATTATTTTCTATTTCTCCCTTCAATTCCATTCATGTTTGCTTCATATATTTAGAAGCACTGACATTTGATGCATAAATATTCATAATTGTATCTGCCAGGTGCATGAATTCTTCTATCATTACATAACTATCTATATATAATGTTCTTTCTGTCTTGTGAAAGCTTAGACTTAAATTCTACTTTGTCTGATTAGTATGGCCACCCCTGCCCTCTTTTGATTACCATTTGCATGGGCTTTTTTGGTCTTTTTTTTTTTTTTTTTCATTTTCAGCCTCTGTGTGTCCTTAATGTAAAGTGAGTCTCATGTTAATAGTATATGACTAGATCCTTTTATCTTTTTTTTTTTTTTTTGGTCTATTCATCCAATATGTGCCTTTGATTGGGACACTTAATCCCTTTATATTTATAATAGCTACTAACAGGGAAGAACTTAGTATTGACATTTCGTTAATTGCTTTCTGTGTTCTTATAAGTTTTTGCAATCTATTTTAAACTAATAACAACTTAAATGCAATCATATACAAAAGCTCTACACTTTCACAGTTCTTTCCTCTACTTTGTTATTTATGTCACAAATGTAAATATTTTTTTGTGTGTTCCCATTAACATAGATTTCACACGTTTTTTAAAATACCTTTTTTTTTTTTTTTTTTTTTGAAGTAGTCTCCATGTCCAGGTTTGGAGCCTAACATGGGGATTCAACTCATGACTCTGAGATCAGACCTGAACTGAGATCAAGAGTTGGACATATAACTGACTGAGCCACTCAAGTGTCCCTAAAAATACTTTTGTCCTTGAAATTCTATACAGAGATAGAAATTGGGGATTCAAATTGATTTTACACATCAAAATTACGATAACATAGGACTTGTATTTATCCATATATTTACCTTTACCTGAGAACTTTATATTTTCAAGTGGCTTCATGTTGCTGCCAGGCATCCTTTCATTTTAACTCAAAGGACTCCCTTTAACATTTTTGTAGTGTCAATCTAATGGTAATTAATGTAATTAATTCTCTCAGCTGTTGTTTATCTGAGGATGTCTTAATTTCTCCTTCATTTTGATGGACACTTTTGCTGGCTTTAGGATTCTTAGTTGACAGTTTTCTTTCATCACTTTAAATACATCATCCTATTATTTCCTTGTCTTCATTATTTCTGCTGAGAAATCCACTTATAGCCTTATAGAAGCATCTTTGAATATGATGAGATGTTTTTCTCTTGCTGCTTTCAAGACCCTATTTTTGTCTTTACTTATGACAATTCAATTATAATGTGCCTTGGTATAGGTGTCTTTGTTTCTACCCTAGTTGGAGTTCAAAGAGTTACCTGATTCCATATTCACTTCTTTCTCCAAAATTAGGAAGTTTTGGCCATTATTTCTTTAAGTAAGTTCTCTGACCCTTTCTCTCTCTTCTCGTTCTGAGATTACCATATTGCATGTACTGGCCCATTAGATGTTGACCCTACAAGTCCTGTAGACACTTTTTTGCAGGGGAAGGGACACTCTGACTAAATAATTTCAAGTGACTTATCTTCTGGTTTGCTGATTCTTTCTTATACTTGGTCAAATCTGTTATTAAATCTCTCTACTGAATTTATCAACTTAGTTATTATATTTTTCATCTCCAGAATTTCTGTATGGTTACTTTTCTAGTTGCTATTTCTTTGTTGATAGTTTCATTTTTCCCATGCATCATTTTTCTGATTTCAGTCAATTGCCATCTGTGTCTTCTTTAACTCATTGAACATCTTTAAAAGACTTGCTTTAAAGTATGGTTAGGAAACTGAGTAATCTATATTTCTCCATAGTCAGTTTCTGGAGATTTATTTTGTTTCTTTGATTGAGTCATATTTCCCTAATTCTTTGCATTAATTGTTATCTTTGGTGATATTTGACCATTTGAAACAATATCCAACGTTTCTATTTTTATGGGATGGTTTTATGATGAAAATCTCTTCACTAATATACTCAGAAGTTTTGGAGACCACTCAGACTATTCAGGGGATACATCTTTCCTAAACTTGTGTGGGTGCTTTTATTCTGGCACAATGGCTGTTTTTAACTATCTTGATTTCCCTAAGTGGCCCATACCTGTTTCTTCTTAGGAGTTTTCAGTTTCTTTTTCTGTTGTATTCTTCTGCCTATAATATTGCTCCCCTTGGTGCTAAGTTGTAGAACTGCAGATACATCAGTGCTTGCTTCTGCTTTCAGCAACCTCCAACTTCATATTCTAGGTATACCACTGTTCCTGTCAACACTTGAGACAAATGAGCCAGAAATTCACCCCCTGGGTAGCTCCCAGATATATCCAAATGCTGGATTCAAGTTCCACTCTTTTTCTCAGTCCTCAGGAAGGAGATGAATATTTGGATATCACACCGATCATACCAATCTTTGCTATGTGGAAAAAAGGGTAGGATCAAGCAAAATTTTGGGACACCTGGGAGGCTCAATTGGTTAAGCCTCTGCCTTCAGCTCAGGTCATGATCCTGAGGTCCTAGTATTGAGCCCCTTGTTGGGCTCCCTGCTCATCAGGGAGTCTACTTCTCCCTCTGCCCCAACTTGCTCTTCTCAAATAAACAAATAAAATATTTTTAAAAATGCAATAAAGTTTTCTAACTGGCACAACTTCTTCTCTTGGTTATGCAGTTGCCTGATGTTGCAGTCCCTTTAGTGATTTCTAGTAATCTTATCAGGGTATTGTGGTTGATGTATGACTGTTAATTCAGTGCTTCCCCTGAGTGATGGGGACCTGGAATTCCTCATTTGCCATTTTGTTGTTGTCACTCTACATAAGTCATTTTTTGAGTCTCTCCTCTCATAATTTCCTCAAGTGATGCTTGTGAGAAATATAGAGGCCTATTTTATTATGTTTTTGTTTTGTTTTGGTTTGTTTGTTTGTTTGTTTTTGCATTTGTTGTCATTAAATTATTTTTTGAGGCCTATTTTATAATATATATTTTTTTAATTTTTTATTTATTTATGATAGTCATACAGAGAGAAAGAGAGAGAGGCAGAGACACAGGCAGAGGGAGAAGCAGGCTCCATGCGCTGGGAGCCTGATGTGGGATTCGATCCCGGGTCTCCAGGATCACACCCTGGGCCAAAGGCAGGCGCCAAACCGCTGCGCCACCCAGGGATCCCTTGAGGCCTATTTTAAAAATTATTAGCCTGAAATCTTAATTATTGAAAGAAGGCTTAGTTCCATATTAGATTCTTGGGTCTCATTTTTATTTATTGAGAATATTTCTATAGAGAATTTGAAGCCTACATTAACATTTTCTTCCATGCAAGTCAATTGATTTTTTTTTCTCTCTACCCAAACAATTTTACCCCTAAGTGTATACCTTATAAGTTTATTAAGGAATGTCTTCATGTTTATCAGAATGGATCCATGATACATAATATGCACTTTCAATACTTATAGTCAAGGTTTCTTTTATAATACCAGAAAACTTGCCTTGAATTATGCCTGAGTTTTATTTTCTCCAGAAGCAGGTCTTTAGACATGGTCTTGGATGCAGGTGATTTCAGAGTATATAGAGAGGAAAGCAAAGAAGGTGAATCTGTGAATTAAGAAAAGGTAGTAAATGTATGCTAATGAGTAGATTACCATTGTCAGCAATTGCACCTTACCTTCCAACCAGAATCTCAGAAGATACATAAAAAATGGAGATATGAGGAAGCTGGCATGTTTCTCTACCAGCTCCAGGACTTCATTGCTTGAGGGTTGCTCCTGGAGGTGTTAGTTACCCAGAATTTCTAGAATGTCCTGAGGAGGGGCTCAGCAAGCTCCCAAGGAAAGCTCTCAAGCTCTCTGGAGGAGAAGAAAGATGAAGACAATTAAGCTAGCAGCTGAAGTTCTGGGAATTGTCCACTGTGGTTGCAGATTACTCAGAGATGGGCTATGGGCATATGTAGTGAGATGTCAACCATATCTGCTTCAGTTTACTGAAGATCCTATCACTCAAGATTGTTCATGGTCCACTGTGAATTCACTCTGTTACTACACTGCACATTGGCAGCCAACTTCAATTTCTGCAAATAAGTGTTTGAAACAGAATATGCAAATGATTCCATAGTCCTACTGCTGCAACTGTCATCATTTTCCTCATATATCACACACTATATATTTGCCCTTTTTTCGGAGAATTCTTCTACACATTTTTTTTTTCCAGTCGACATTCTTTCCTGAGGGATTCAAGTCCCTGGTTAACAATCTTATCAAGCTGTTGTTCTCATTTCCATTTTATTATTTTACCAATCATGAAACCAGCAGTATTAAACTGTTCTTTGCCCAATAGTCTACCAAGAGGAACAGACATCCAGGTAGTTTGAGATTCAGTGGAACACTTACTGCATACTCTGGGGAAAGCTTTTCTTACCTCAGTTCTTTAATGTGCCCGATGTAATTATACTGAGCCTCAAACTGTGCATTGGGTGGTACATACTCCCCACAGGAGTCCCTAGTAGTGATAGAGAGGAGCCAATCCTCTTTCCACACTGTTGATTTCTAATGAAAGAAAAACATGGGAACCCAAATACATGTAATGAACTTAGGTTCAACATATATACCACATCCTAAAAGGCAGTGCTACACCCCACAAAGTAACATTTTCAATGATATGTACTCACTGTGCTTTTAACACGTTTCTACATTCCATTGTGGAGCAGCTCCTGGGAGATGACAGCAGATTCCATCATCACATATTTATTGTTCCTTCCTCCATCACCATAAATGAGACCATCATTCAAAGATGATGCTACACATGATTTTATGCTATTAGAGAAGGTCATCGATAAACTCTTAAATAGTAAACTTGATAGAGGCACTGTGGGCAAGGGAGGTAACTATTAGCCACAGATTCATCAGATTAAGAATCAGCTGTAAATGAGGGCAAAGTGCTGACTTCCCCACAGTAGACGTCTGATATAATCAGCCTGTCATGCCGTATAGTTGGGTCTCAAGGTGTGGTGCCTTAAATATAGCTAGCAATGCTCTTGATAATATGTAGAGGGTTCAGCAGATGCAGTAGATAGACCAGCCATGGTGAAGAAAGTTGTGTGTTGAGTTCACATAGAGACAGGCTGTCTCATTTCCTCTGTCAATACTCTTTGTCAATACTCTGCGTAATAACTGCCCACTGACTTCTCTGCATTGACAATCTCTGGTGGTTATTAACATGCGATACAGAGATCCTCACACTTTGTGTAAGTGTCATAAAGCTATGGCTCTTCATCATTGTTTTCTCTGATATTCTAATCTCTCTCCTTCCAGCATTTCACCAACAAGCTAAACCATGTGCCACTAACATTAAGTCCCTCTATATCTTCATTTCAGATCATTATGCCTGGTGTGTAAACAAGTTTGCTACTCAAGCTCTGCACACGAGAGAATCTCCCCTCACAGCTGTCCTTTAAGGCCTTCCATGGCCCAAATCCTCCATAGCTAGAGTTAGAAGGTCTTTCTTTAAGAATTTTCAGGCTTCTAGGGTGCCTGGGTGGCTCAGTCAGTTAAGCATCTGACTCTTGGTTTCAGCTCAGGTCTTGATTTCAAGGTCCTGAGATTGAGCCCCATGTCGAGCTCCACACTCAGCGTGGAAAATGCTTGTCCCTCTCCCTCCCCATTTGCCCCTCTCCCCACACTTGCTCCCTCTCTCTTTTTTTTTTTATTTTTTTTATTTTTTTTTTCCCTCTCTCTAAAATAAACAAAATCTAGGGAAAAAAAAGATTTTCCAGGCTTCCCTTCATTTGATGGACTCAGAGTCTGAGAACTTGTTCAAAACTGGAAGCAGGCAAAGGATTTTATATATATATATATATATATATATATAATCTGGGTGGTTGAGAATATCATTCTGCTGGCCAGTTCCTGATCTTCTTTATTTGCAAGTCAAGTAATGAAATCATTGATTCACCCTTAGGGGCATCATGACTGTTAGTTACATCCAAAGGCCTCTGCATTTCAAACTGCCCTGGCTCATACTCCAACTCTGATACTCATCATTTTCTTCCTAATTGTTTCTAAGGTTGGGTGGCTTCTCTGAAAAAACAAAAACAAACAAACAAACAAAACCACGTTCTTTGCACTTTTTGATTAGTCCTTTCTCTTGTGCTTCTCTGAACCAAATGAGAACCTGTGAGAGGGCCTCTGCAGCCATGCCTGCCCATACAGGTACTTCTCTCACTGCCACATGCAAGAGATAGAGCTTTTACTTGTAAAGTAAGGCTTTGTCTCAAGGAACTCTGTGCATACCGACATTTTCTGAAACCTGCAAACTCTGGGCCATATTCCTACTCCACTTTTTGGATTTTTGTTTGTTTTTGTTCCATTGTATTTCCTCTCTCATAAATGCTGCCTTATCTCTACTATGTTTGCCTTCGTTCCCAGAACAGTGACTCTGTCCTCTGCATACTATATTGCTGACTTTCTATGAAATCTACCATCACAACAGATACCATCTACTTCAGTACAATCCTCCCCTGTAGATCCACACAATCCCAGCAGATCTGGGTAGTCATTAAACGTTTTTACAGTCTATGCATTGTAATATCTTCTACTTTTGATGACAATTACGTTTGTAGAGTTCTTTTCCTGCTATCTGCTCCCCCCCCCCCCAACCCATTCACCCAGTTGCTTTACTGATGTTCTGGAAAAGGATAGGAAGGGTACTACCTTACATGACTCTGCTTGTGTAACAATTTGTAAATTAGGACCATTCAAAAGAAAGAACCAGAACCTCTTGCTTGGCAAATAAGCTTTAGTAAACAGAATTCAAATTTGAAATTCTAGGAGTGGATGAGATAATAATTTATATGCATTAATAATCAACAGAAATAGTAGACATGAAGCCTTTGCTTTATGTATGCCTCTATTGTCTTATTTAAATGATAATATAAGCAACAATATAGGCACTATGGTTTCTTCTTTTTATTTAAGATTTTATTTATTATTTATTTATTTATTTATTTATTTATTTATTTATTTATTCATGAGAGATACACACACACACACAGAGGCAGAGATAACAGGGCAGAGGGAGAAGCAGGCTCCCTGCAGGGAGCCCAGTAAGGGACTCAGTCCCAGGACCCCAGGATCATGACCTGCGCCAACCACTCAGCCACCCAGGTGCCCCTAGGCTCTATGGTTTCAATATCTTGAATTTATCATGCATAGGAAGTCAATTGACAAGCATTGCCATTTGACTCAGCTCAGTTTTGAGTCCACATTCCACTGGTTCCAAATTCATGCCAATTTTTTTCTTTCTCCTTTTGTTTCTTCCAGTACATGGTGGCACGAATAACCCATGAAAATACTTGAAGTCTCACTAACAAAGAAAATTGAAGGTTGTTTATACTTCAGAGAAGGACATTCTCATTCTCAGAAAAGCTCTACTTCTGACCAAACAGTAACACATTCTACAGATAGTTGGATGATAAGTTAGAATCATGATTTATTTTGGTTTGGATGATAAGTTGGAATCATGATTTATTTCTGACTTATATTTGATTTGAAAGCCCACAGGAATTCCACATATTTAGAGTAAATCATAAATGCAGTATACTAATTATAAGAATGGTGTTAAAATCATTAATATTAAACCATAATTTGGTTCAAAATTTGGATAATACAATATTTTTTTATATTTCTGGAGAAACTGCAGAAGCAGAAATACCAGTTTACTTTCCACTGGTATGATGTGAACTTGCCTCCCTAAGGAAGAAGTGCTACTGGATGTGAATCTATGTATCATTTTTAAAAATTAGGATTGTGTATTTTTCCAAATTTCCTGGTATATTTTCTTTTCCTTTCTAACATCTGAAATCTTTATTAAGGAAGATGTAGTTTGCTATACGTATCTTGTTTGTTATCATATTCTGGGCTGACATCAGCTGAATATTTAAAATGTTAGTGTTGGGGCAGCCCCAGTGGCTCAGGGGTTTAGTGCCGCCTTCAGCCCAGGGTGTGATCCTGGAGACCTGGGATCGAGTCCCACATCATGCTCCCTGCATGGAGCCTGCTTCTTCCTCTGCCCATGTCTCTGCCTCTCTCTCTCTTTCTCTGTCATGAATAAATAAATAAAATTAAAAAAAAAACAATAAAATGTTGGTGTTTATTTTTTTTAATGTTACTCTTTGCTTTACTCTGGTATATATGCTGTCACTCAACACAGCACTTTTTTTTTTTTTTCCGTTTGCCTGTACAATGTTGAACTTCAAAGCTGTTATCAGTCATGTTTTCACCCTTTATGCTTTTCCATTCCTAAGCTTTCACGTGCTATCAGAGTCCATCAGAGCTGAAGTATGAATTAAATTAAAGAACATTTTACTCATTCAATATCCATGATCTATTAATTCCTGTTCCCTCTAATCTCTCTACCTCATTTGGAGGATTACAGAGAGTCGATTTAAGCATGACATTGCTTTTTAGTTATTAGATTGGAAATCAGGCTTACATTAAAGAGACTCTTCTTTCATTTGTGGAAAGGTTAAACTACAATTGATAATTCAGAATCAAGTACTTGTGACATCATTGGATTAGCAAATAAGTAGATCGAAAAGAACTTGAAATGATATTCACTACATTGCTTGGATGGTATACGTGGAAATGGCAAGACAAATGGAAATAGGGAGAAAGGGGCATCTGAAAAGACGCAGAGCAAAAGAATGAGAGAGAAAGAAATAAAGATAGTTGATAGGATTGTTGATTTGACATAGAAGTTTGAAATATCTCACATTAATTATCCAGCTTAAAAATTTCCAAGCGTGGTTTTGTCATTTCATTACTTTCGTTCCAGTTTGTCCAGATCTTCACCACCAAGCAAGCATCAGTTTGTTCTCTGCAGCACTGCCTCTCCTGCCATCCAAGATCTTTCTCAAATGGAGTAATGAGGCTCACGTCAGTGTTTTTTCCTCCTCACAGAACCATCTTCCTCTCCTTCTCTAGGCCCAGTAAAGGGGCTGCCTCTATTGGGACTAAATCCTGTCCCCTATGCAGAACAGAGCTCCACATAAGGACTGGCAATGAAAGAAGGGTACAATTTTGGAGGCAACAACTTGCATCAATCAAACAGGTATTTCTGGCTTGCTAAGGAATGGGGCCTTCTGTGGAATCAAAGTCGGTCTTCCAGAGAAAGGATCGAATAATCTGGGATAATGGAAATTGGGAGAAGTTGGGAGAGACATGGAAAATTCAAGCAAAGAACCATGGAATACCAAGATATTATCCATTGGTAAGTTCAAGAAGTGAAGTCACGGCTAAAAGTGATTAAGAGAAGGCGAATTGACTCGACATGAAAAGAGCCAGAGAAGGGCAGAGTTGGAGAGGATGGGGTGGGACCAAAGACAAGGGAAGACACACAGAAAATGCAAGGGACCAGGGTGACAGCAGCCTCAGTTAAATCAGATTTGGTTGTATCTGCTTAATTAAGGCTGAAGGCTACTCAGCAGCTCCTCCACCCCCACTTCAGCATCCCTGCTCCAGGTTAGAGGGCTTGGGCTCAGAGAGCCCTATCAGACATATTCTCCTACAGCCGTGCTCCGCAAGTGCATGATTTATTTGTAGGTGAGGATGGGCTGTCAATGAGGTCAGTGAGGTCACTCTCCTGGCAGAATTAAGAAAACTTGAAGAAGGCTGTCTGGAAATTCCCATACTTCTCTTATGATAGTAAGGCATTTGGTCTACAGCCATGACTCATACCCCATTTGGGATTCTCTAACTGTCTGATCCCACAGGGGTAAGACTTTAAAATAGTTTGATAGCTTGAATGCCTGAGTCTTCATGACTTATGTACACCAATTTGAATTGCCTGAAAGCAAATTTACAAAGTCTGGAAAGTGGTCAGCATTTCAAGCATATGAAACTTCGATGGCCAGAGCTCTAAGGAAAGCATAATATTAACCTATCTGTGTAATGCAAGGAGTCATGAATATTTTACAAACCAGTGGTACTGTATAAATAAACGTTCATTCCACTGAATTGAAACAGTGGTAATAAATGTAAGGGAGAAGATAATGTTTACAGAGCTCTAAACTTGTTGCTATGAATTAAACAAAACCTCTCTCACCTTGCAGTGCAGGGCATCAGCAGAATCAGAGTAGAAATTGCTAAATAAGTTACACAGAACACTGGACTCTCCAATTATATTTTCTTCTCTGGTAGAATTGAAGTTATCTGTGAGACAGCATTTGTCCCTATTCCAGGCTTTCATGAACACCACGTAATTCAGGCAGGGGGTAACAGGAGCGAGGACACAGGCCACCCTCACGTAGATGTTTTCCTCATCTCCATCAACATTGTGGGCAGAGTCTAGATAAAGACCATCCTACAGACAGACATAGATAGAAGCGGGTCACCAAGACTATCTGGGTATAGTGACGACCAGATGGATCTGGAAATGAGAAGGATGCTTGTCTGATGCATTTTTCGGTGACACTTGCACTGATACTGCCTAACAATGTTCTGCAAATGCAGGCCCTTTGAGCACCAGATAGGACTGGGACCTATTCCAACAGCTACTCTGGAGGATTATCCCAGTATCTCATGGTAAAGGAGCTCGATGAGAGGCAACATTCTCCTTCATATTCAAGAAAGCAATAGTGCCTGGGCTCTCCCCTGGAGAGGTTAATCAGCTAACAGATCTGTGGGAGAGAGACCTGTTTCCAACAAAATCACTTACTCACGTGGGCATGCTCCTGGTCTCTAGACTCCCATGTTTCTTACCCAGTGATGAGAAGAGGAGATCTCTGGGTTTCTATTCATTTCTAGCATTTCCCAGAAATGCTCATTTGTTGTTTTCAGGTGTCTTAGAGAATAGTTTGAAGTATCGTTTGGACTCATCTTAGCCTAATTCAATTGACAGGGTGTCTGATATACGTAAAGCCTGGCAAAGAGAATGAGGACTTGCTGCCTTTCTACTGTTCTGTGGCATTGTGACATGGACAAGGCTCAATTGTGCGGTCAAACAGAACTGGGTTTGAATCCTTCTTCAATGCCCCTTTTTAGCTATGTAATTTGGGATAGTCTATTTTATTTCCCTGCATCAATTTACTCACTTGTGAAGTGTATAATTGTTTGTATTAATATTATTAAAATTTAATAACAAAAGTAAAGCATCTAATGAATGTCTTACCCTTTGATGATGACAATGACCATACCACTACCATGACACGTTCCCCTTGTCCTCACTTCCCTTCCTTTGTGACTTCTAATGGATCTCACACAAGAGAAATGGACTACAACAAGAACAGATGTGTGGCTAGAAAGTTATCATCTATCTAGCTACTGTTGTGTAAGTACAATACATAACAATTTAACAAGATACTGCACACTGAAAATTCTTCAATTTAATTTCTTCTCTCAACCAGTTTTATTTCAGTATATTCTTTTACTCATTTTTTACCAAACTTTCCCTATTTCCCAGAAGCATGTATTTTTGAGCAAAGATCCTGTATTTCTAGTCAAATTCCCATAATGTTCAGCAATATGATTTTTATCTAGTTGTATTTTTTATATTTATATGTCTATATATTATTTTACGTGTCTAATTGTGTGATGTTTCAATCACTAAAAGTCCAAAAGTTTTATCCCACAGAAATTACTGGAATAACTAATTATCCATCACAGGCAGAATAATGGTCTTCCCAAAGATGACTACATCCTAATTCCCAGAACCTATGATGATGTCAGGTTGGATGATGAAAGAGGATTAAGATGGAATTAAAGTTTCTGATCATATGACCTTAAGACACGGAGATTACCCTTCATTATCCAGGTGAGCCCAGTGTAATCTCTAGAGTGCTTAAAATTAAAAGAGAGAATTAGAAGACAGAGCCAGATACATGGCAGCATGAGAAGAATTTACCCCAGTGATTCTGGCTTTGAAGATGGAAGAGTGGGGTCATGAGCCAAGGAATGCAGGTGGTCTCTACATGCTGTTCAAAGCGTAGTATGCATTATTTAGTGTTTGTTACGTGAATATTTTTTATACTCAGTATAAGCATAAAAATTATATAATTATATTATAAATTGTGTTATACATAAATTCAATTATATTATTATAAATATACAAATATTTTATATTATATACATAATAATTTATGTATAATATTTTGTTTATTTACACAAATATACAAATGTATAAATGTGGTGACTATTTTATACAAGAAGCAAAAAATTTCCTGAGACCACATATTGTCAGACTAAGGAGAGAAATGAAATCACATTAAAATCAAGTAAACATCCCATTGCAGATAAAAATAAGACTTGTAGGTCTTATTTCTTTGTACTGGAAATATTTCCAGAATACTTCAGGGTAAAAGAGTAGTGTCTTCACACTTTAAGTTACTTGTAAGGAAGAAGATTAAAAAACTGTGGCTCAGGTAATACTTCATGACAGCACACTGGCATAAATTTAAGTCTGTTAGGTAAATTGTTTTATACTTTTCATTTGTAGAACTACCACAAATCTCTTTATACTTCACTTTTTAATCTAACGGCTTATATTAAGTAGATAAACCTATGAAAATAGAATACATGAAAAGTTTCAATTTCATGGTGTGATTCTGAGATAATAAACCTTTCTAGTGTCTTCTAAATGTTCAATGTGAAGAGAAGACTCTAGATACATTTCTGGTTCACAAAGTCATAACAGAAATCATTACCATAAGAGCAAAAGCAGGGAACAAATCCTTGAGGATTGATAACTGTGAATTTAATTATTGGATATATCTTCGTGAAGTCAGGACAAGTAGTCATTTAAAATTTCCACTAACCTTTAAATATCCAAGAATATGTATTTATTGGGTTTTTATTGGATTTTTTAATTCATAATTTTTAACAATCAAACATATTAAAGCTAAGATATGTACCTTCAAGAAAAAAATGTATGGTTATGCCATATATGTTAATTGGTTAACAGTTCTCTGAGAATTTGCTTTAGCAAATTATTTAGCATTATATGGCTTTCAGTGTAGATCTCAAAACATAGGAGAAACACCAAAAGAAGATGGAAATTATCATGATTTTGAAATACTGAAAGATACTTAAAATCAGTATTTTGGTGTATATTTCACAGTTTTAAAGGGCTCATACTGATCCTACTACATCTTAACTTCATTAATCATAGTTTTCTTTTGACATTTGTTTTCTTTAAAAGACAAATGTTATTGCAAATAATACTGTAAAATGCCCCATCTGGATAAAATTTTGTCATCACCCAGATGCTTGCATGCGACTAGTTTCCAAAAGCAGAAGTGCTAAGTCAGAGAAAATGTACAGTTTAAAAATGTTGACGGTGAATTTCAAACTCTTTCTGCCACAGTTGTTTATATATGTCCATATGTCCAAAAATTTAACAACCCTAAAGTATTAATTTCTCTTTTACATTGTTTACTTTTGTGACTTGTTTACTCATATCCCATGTCCATTTTTGCACTGGGATTTTGCATTCTTTTTGTTTGTAAAATTTTAATGGTTTCGTATGTAGATGAATATTATGAGTATTTTTCTGAAGTATTAAATATACATAAATTTTTGGTGTTTTAAAAATGTATAATTTTAATTTCTTATATACACTTAAGGAAATAACAACGATTTTGGCCTTTCCTGTTTTTCGTATTCATTCTTTTGGTTAATTAACTAAAACATGCATTTACATTTGAGTGTGTTTTTGCACAAATGCATGTGTGAGTGTGTGTGGATGTGGAGAGAGACAGAGACAGAGAGAAAGAGGCAGAGAAAGCCAGGCCCGGTGAATAAGACAGATCCTGCCACCCAGATACTTATACTCTATGACCATTATGCTTTATTTCTGGGCTCCTAAATCTACTTTGTTTTGGAAGTAATTCAGATATCAGATTTATGTAGTTATAATCTTGTCTTTTAGATCCTCATGCACTGTTTCTCATTGTCAATATTTTCACTACATCGCTCAAATATTTACTCTTCAAGATGGATTCTGCAATCATTTTGTCAGGAACAAAAAAAATATGATATTGAGAGTTTCATTGAAAAAGTAACATATAAATATGAATTTAAGGAACACTGACATGTTTGAAATAGTGATGTTTTCCACCTAGGAACAAAGTATTTCTCCCTTAATTCAATTCTCCTTTTGGTCCTTTGCCAGGTTCTACAGTCCTTTTACATTATTTTTAATACTGTAAGCAGCCTTTCTCTGCATGAAAGAGAACAAATACTTTTAGAAGAAAAATGTTATTCTGAATGTTCTGTGCTTAGTTACATAGGCCTTCCATCTCGTGCAGATATCCCGAGAATGTAATGAGTCTTGGTCCTCCTGCTCAGAGTGTGCTGGACTGGCATCCTGAGGCTCCGGCTGCAGGTGTGAGTCTGCCCACCTGTCCATGTTGCTGGGACTTACCTCCGTACTCCCAAAATGTATTAGTGGCCTGTCTGCTGGTCAGCCTCCTCCGGACTCTTGGCTTGCCAGGCCCCGTGGCTATAGGGCAGCAGAAACGATCCCTCCACTTCTTGTGGTAGCTCCTGTAGAAGAGGTTTCACAGCAAAGATGATGAAAAAGCCATTTCCCTACAACACGGGATCCAGCCAGGGGTAGGGAGGTGGGATGGGGCACAGGTTGTTCAGGAAGCCCTAAGTCCAGAGACTGGCCGTCCCTCACACTTTACCTGGAGGCATCTGTCCCACTGAGGTCCAGGCCTTGCGACCTGGCTGGAAGAGCAGGACAACCTTCACTCCTGCTGACTTACTGTGTACTCCCCTGTGTCCCTCATAGTCTTGATTTGTCACAGTGGTTTAAGGTTCTCCTCTATTTCCTAACCTGGCTAACGGCCTTTGAGTTTCCTGCCCCAGAGCAACCACTCACTGTTCGCCAGTGTTCTTTCAGAAATATTCTTTGCCCACACAATCTTATGTGTGAATTTTCATATATAAATTGTGTTAAATCAGATTCTTTTTTCTCATATATTAGATTACTCACTGCTTCGGGTTTTGCTATTTTGCCAAAATATAGACCTCAGAGATAATTATATTAGCACATAAAGAGGTAACTTTATTTTTTTGGTTTATATGTTATTCCAATGTATAAATATAATAAACCTATTTAGCAATCCTATATTGATGGAATTTTAAGCTTTTCTGGTTCTTTACTATTAAAATCAAAGAGATGTCTTCAGGGACGTGTGATATATACACATTAAAAGCCCAAAATATGGGGCATGTGTCTAGGTAAAAAGAATTGGTCTTGTGACTCGACAGGCCTGTGAAACCACCCTCCAAAAAGACCAGTGTGTGCCCTCCAATCACCACGCAGTTATTTGCAAACCAGGCACTTGAAAATTTGTATCTCATTAAAATTTTAATTTGTGCTTTTCTTGTTATGTGTGGTGGTGTTGCTGTTTTCATATTTAATATACCATTTATAATTTCTTTCCTGTAAGCAGTCAATTTATGTCCTTGGCCTGTTTTCCTACTGGAATTCTTTTTTCTTACTGACCTATAACTCATTAGTTTAGAAGAATTATTACTTTAAGGATTCAAAATTGTCACAGTTCATTATTTTTATTTCAACTTTTAAGATTTTTAATTTATTTATTCATGAGACACACAGAGAGAAAGACAGGCAGAGACACAGGCAGAGGGAGAAGCAGGCTCCATGCAGGGAGCCCCACATGGGACTCGATCCCGGGTCTCCAGGATCACGCCCTGGGTTGAAAGAGGCACTACACCACTGAGCCACCCAGGCTGCCCTTATTTCAACTTTTGAAGGGTAATTTTTAAATGTCATTTCTGCCAGTTGTTGGTTTTCATATGGTAAAATCTATTTGCTTTGGAGTGGTTTGGACATTAGTATCATAATAAGAAAGAAACTTCAATTTTAGCTTAGTAAAAAATTCACATGGTTCTTAGCACATTTTTACTTTTTAATCCTCATGATGTTACACTGGAATTTTACATATTATATGCATATAAGATTCCATTTTTGTTTGTAAAGAGTCAAGTATAATCAATTTTATGTGAACAAAACACACACGCATATTATACTCCAAATTAGTGTCATGTTAGAGTAAAAATGAGACTTTGCATGTAAATGTACAGATGTTTATGAAGATAAGTGTATTATTATTTTTTCATTAAGCATTTTTATTTTTTCTTTTTTTCATTAAGCATTGTTAAATAAAAGATTATATACTGACTTTACTCACAGGCTTATCAGCATTTAAGATAATCACTTTTTTTTCTATTTGAATATAGTTAATAAATCATTTTATTATTCTTTATTTTTTTTAAATCTCTTACCAGGTATAACTCCCATATATTCTTGGGAAATTACTCTTCTACTATATTCCATATTTATGTCTATGAATATTTTACTTGAATTTTAAAAATTAAGATTTGGGTGCCCTGGGGCACCTGGCTGGCTCAGTTGATAGAGTGTGCAACTCTTGATCTTGGAGTTATAAGTTCGAGCCCCAGGTTGAGTGTAGAGTTTATTAAAAATAAAAATATTTTAAAAAAGAAAATTAAAATGTTGGGTCTTTACTTTATTTTAAATTTAAGTTTCACAGAAAAATTAAGAAGAAGGTATAGTAATTTGCATCTATCTCTTGCTTCCACATATGCACAGCTTCATCCTTTATGGACATTCCCCAACAGAGCTTTGCATTTGTTATAGTTGATGAACAATATTGATACATCGTAATCACCCAAAGTCCATGGTTTACACTACAGTTGACTGTAGTCCATAGTTTCTGTTTCATCCTATGGGTTTGGACAAATGCATAATGACACATATCCCTCATTATAATATTACCCAGAGTAGTTTCACTGCCCTAAAAACTGCCCCATATATTCATCACTCCCCCTCTGGCCCTTAGCAACAGCTCATCTCTTCACTGTCCCCACGGTTTTGCTTTTTCCAGAATGTCATAAAGTTGGAGTCATACAGTATGTGGACTTCTTGGTCTCTTTCAGTTAATAATACACATTTAAAGTTCTTCCATTTTTCTATAGCTTTATAACTCCTTTTGATTTATGACTAAATATTATTCCATTATCTGGATGACCTGCAGTTTATTTACCATGCGCCTTTGAGAGACATCTTGGTAGCTTCCAAGTTTTGTTAATTATAAATAAAGCTGCTATAAATATTTGGATGCAAGTGTTTGTGTAGCTCTAAGTTTCGACTCCTTTGCTGGATCCTATGATCTGAATATGTATAGTTTTATGAAAAACTGCTGAATTGTCTCCCTCAGTTACTGTATTATTTTGTATTCCCACCAGCAGTGGATGAGAGCTAATGTTTCTCCACATCCTTACCAGCGATTGACATTGCCAGTGTTTTGAATTTCAGGATTCTAATAGGTGTGTAATGGTATCTCATTGTTCTAATTTGCATTTCCCTGATGACAAATGATGTGGAAAATCTTTTCATATGCTTATTTGTCAACTGTATATCTTCTTTGATGAAGGTCTTTGGACTTTATTTGAAAATTTTAATCTGTGGTCATAATTAAAGTTTTATAATGATTTTATACGTTTACATATTTATGTAATTTTTCATATCAAAATCATGTTTCTCCATAAGAATAACTTGCAACAAGAACTTAGACACCATCTTTCCCTGTTGCAGAGCAATTTAGAAGGCATTAGAGCCATATGGCTCTAGTCCATCTGTGAAGTATTGTGGATCTACGGATTTTTTTTTTCCCCTAACAACATTCTCTATTTCTTTTATCATCAATTTTGATATATCAGAGTTTACTTTTGACCATTTTCACTTTGCTAGAAAATTCATCTCTTCAAACAGCTTTTGAAATATTTTCATAAATACATTTCCAATTCCAAAGCAGTCAACACTTATCTTGTAAATTCTCACTGTTCTGTTTATTTTTATTTGTACTCTTCTATATTTTCTCACTAATTTACCTAAGAGTTTATTTTGATTTAATTTTCAAAGGCTAGATCATGCAATTATTAATTTTTGTTCTCAAAAATGGGATCATTAAGTTCCAAAGAGTGGAACATACACTCTGAGTTTATTGTCCTCAATGTAATATTCTCTGTCTCTCTGATTCACTCTGTCCCTCCACCCTCTCTGTCTCTCTTTCTGTGTTTCTCCACCCGCTTTTTCTTATTGCCCTTTATGGTCAGTTCTCCCTGCTTTTTTTTGTTTAAGGATTTGTTTGTTTATTTGTGAGAGTGAGAGAGCTCAAGCAGGAGGGTCAGAGGGATAAGAGAGAAAAATCTCAAGCAGACTCCACGCTGAGCACAGAGCCGAGGCAAGGTGCAATCTCATAAGGCTGAGGTGACAACCTGAGCTGAAACCAAGAAATAGGAGGCTTGGCAGACTGTACCACCCAGGTGCCCTAGTCAGGTTCCTTTTTTACCAAGATATTTAGCAAAATTCAAATAAGCCGAATCTTTCACAAGTGACCCAGGAGTCATTGCCTATTCTGCTTTCAGACTGCCAATATCCTTGAAAAAAAAAAAAAAAGATTCAACTACTTTACTACTATGAGAACATTCAAACATATAGGTGGAACAAAAATCAACATCTCAATAATATAATCTTACACTCTAACTCTGAAATGACGTGGTAGGAAATTACCCACAACTGTTTTATTCACTAGATCAATTTATATCCCTTGAAATTATTAGGTTCCTACAGGTTAAAATCATTGTTTCTATAAAACTATCTGTATTACCTACTCTTTAAACAGAATTTATAAAGATGTGTGATCATTTTCTACACCGAATGCTTTCTCTTTTTTGAGAATTCATCTTGGTAAATCTTTGGTAGTTCATGTTTTCCTAGAAAAATTTCCTGTTATATTAGATGAGAAGTATTCATAGTATTTCCTGGTTCAATAAACCAAGAGGCTAGGTCAGTAGGCTACAGATGACATGAATACAGCAAATGTCCTGCACATTAATGAAAAAGACCCCCAACTACCTCCGTAAGGGTGAGGTTTTAGTATACACACATTTGTTTTCTCTCTTTTCACTCTTTTAAAATATTTTATTTATTTATTTGACAGAGATGGACAGTGCATGTGAACTCTACCTTGTGAGTGGGGGAGGGGTGTAGAGGGAGGGAGAAGCAGACACCCTGCTGACTCAGGCTCAATCCCAAGACACCAGAATCATGACCTGAGCCAAAGGCAGATACTTAACTGGCAGAGCCACTTAGGCACCCGTCACTCTTTCTCTTTAAGATAAGAATAATGATTCTACTATAAAAGGTATAAACCCTTAAAACACATATAATTGATTAGGCCCTTCTGTGGTGTGTATTTCCATAACATTCTAAAAGACAGGGAGTAGAGAGAGAGGCACAGGAATTAGCAAAGGCCGGTAAGTATGCTTAGATTAGAAGGTGTGCATGGTAGAGGGCATCCTTACAGATGAGAAGGGAGGGCGAGTAACTTGAAGAGACAGGCCAGGGACTCGGAGATGTCATAAACGTGTGCAAGCACAAGGCATCATATTATAAGCAGGGAGTTAGCGGAAGGTCAGTTCTGTGTGCAGAAGGGTCAAGTCTGGCCCTAGCCCCTCCATAACCAAAGCAGAATGGAAAGTAGGCAGGGGTTTTATTGCCTCAGCAAAACAATGAAAGATGTATCTCTAAAGAAACTGAATCTACTCTTCCTAGAGTTCTAGGATAGATCTTGAGACACCAGTTCTCCAAATCAAAGAGCTCCACTGTCAAAGATAACAGAAGCCAAATACCAATGTAAGGTGATAAAGAGAGATTTTATTCAGTAGTAACTATCGCAAAAGATCAAGAACCCAGTGTAAACTGAGATCAACCTCACAAGAAGCAGAGGAGTTTTTAAATGCTGGGAGTGACTTAAAAACAAAAAAACAAAACAAAACAAAAAAGACATTGAAGGTTTTGGTGAGGGGATTGATTCATGTGACTAGGCCATCAGGGTTTATCAATAGAAGCTTATACAAAGAAAAATAAATTTTCCATATCCTTATGACAGGAGGTCATGGTGTGGTTGAAGAAGGCACCTTACAAATATAAATATAAATATATAAATATATATTTACATGTATGTTTCTGTATATATATATATGTGTGTGTGTGTGTGTGTGTGTGTGTATATATATAAATATAATCACTTTAATTCAATAGAATTGAAGAAATCTCCCAAAAAGTAAAACAAAAAGACAAAGAGATAAACCTGTATATACATAGAAAGAGATTGGAGGATCAGTCCCAAAGGAAACACCAACACTGCCAAGGTCAGTAGGCTACGGATGACATGAATACAGCAAAATTAGTGAAAAATTAGTGAAAAAGACCCCCAACTACCTCCATAAGGGTGAAGTTTTAGTACATCATCAGAGCTTCCAGAAAGAACCACCGGAGAAGGAGCACGACCCATTCTAACGTCAGGCTTCCCACTGACACGCAGTTCAGCCGAGGTTGATCGGAGGCCTCTAAATATTGCTGGAAAGATTCCCAAAGCGAAGAGGAAAGCACTCTCTCAAAATAGAAATGAAGTGTGAAGGCAGAACGAACATATTTTTAACTTCTCCACGATTTCCAATTACCGTACACTTATGGAGAGGGCCAGAGAGAAAGTCTCTTGGGAATGAGGGAAATCGAATGTTTCGACTAATTGAACTTTTAATAAACCTAGAGGATATTACAAAGTGAAGCGGTGTGATAGAGGAAAGGTCATTCAAATTGGATTCCAGAGCAGTATTTGCATGTCACAGGGGTCATAGCATCGGGCCCAGGAAAGAGAAAAGGTGATCAGAGGATGCTGCTAGTTCACATCATAAACCACATTAAGCCATGGTAATTATGTCCCCATTGCTTATTTTCACAGTTTATGAAGTTAAACATGGTTGCAGTAGATGAAGAGTGCTAAAGAGAGGGTTCACCGTGTACCAGGCAAAGGAGGCAGGAAGACCAAGGTCTTCTAACAAGAAATAGGAATTAGTAGGACTTCTCTAAAGAGCTGGGGGCACAGGGGACGCCTGCATGGCTCAGTGGTTGAGTGTCTGCCTTTGGCCCAGGGCATGATCCTGGGGTCCTGGGATCGAATCCCACATTGGGCTCCCCACAGGGAGCCTGCTTCTCCCTCTGCCTGTGTCTCTGCCTCTCTCTCTGGGTCTCTCATGATTAAATAATTAAAATCTTAAAAAAAAAAAAAAAAGAGTTTGGGGCATAACTTTACTGTGGGAAGAAAGTGATGGTACAGGGGAGGCTAGTGGACGTGGCGAGCCACAGACAGTTCTCACATCATTGTCCTGGGATACAGAAATTGCTTTTCTGTGCATTGGCCACAGTTTTATGAGATAAAGCCCAGCTATACTGGGGACAGAATGGGCAGCTGATTTTCCACTCTGTTCCATCTGACTAAGAGTGAAGATGGGGCCAATGTTCTGCTATTAGGGTGACTGGCGAGCTTTTTTTTTAGTGTTTTATTTTCCAAATTTCTCCTTTGTGTGGCCTGTTTTATTTGGAATTTGGAAGAGGTTTTATGAAAGGCTACTAGCCAGCTGCCATTTTGTACTAGAATCCTTTGGATGGGTCCGGATTAGTTGAAAGGACTGGCTTTTACCAAGATGTTTTCTGATGTGAAAGGATTAAGCTCAAGAAATAGTCTTCACTACTGGTGTCGAGACACCATGGTAGGCCAACAGAGAGATATTCTTCATGCATTTCCCCCCCAATTTTTCATAAATTTGTTTTATTTTTTCTTCTAAAACTACTCATTTTAAGTGTTTTCATTTTGTCCTTGCGATTGTGGAAGTATTCAAGTGTAAAAATGTGCTACTCAGAAAAGCTCTAATGTAGTCTTTTCATTTTTTTTTTTATTGTGGTAAAATACACAAACAAAATTTACCCTTCTTGAGTGTAGAGTTCAGTGGTAATAAATACATTCATAAAGTGCGATCCTCACCACCATCCATCTCCAGAGCCCTTTTCATCTTGTAAGACAACAACTTAATATCCACAAGACAGTAATTCCTTGGGTCCCTTTCCCTTCAGCCTCTGGCAAACATCATTCCACTCCCTGTCTCTGATTTTGACTGCTTTTAGTACTCATACAAGTGGAATCAAACAGTACTTGGCTTTTCGTAACTGGTTCATTTCACTTAACATTATGCCTTCAAAATTCACCCATGTTGTAGCATATATTAAAATTCCTTTTTAAGGCTTGATAGTGATTTATTATATGTATATACCACACTTGGCATATCCATTCATCTGTTTGTGGACACTCAGGTGTTTTGACATCTTAGCTATTGTGAATAATGCTGCCGTGAAATGGGTGTATAAATATGGCTTTGGGACTCTACTTTCAACATGCCCTGAAGTGAAATTTCTAGGATATATGCTAATGTTATTTTTAATGTTTGGAGAAACTGACATTCTGTTTTCCACAGCGCTGTATCATTTTATGATCCCAACAAGAGTACACAAGAGTTCCAATTTCTCCATCTCCTCACCGAATTGTGTTTTTGTTACTTTTTGATAGGTGCCATCCTATGTATATGCATGTATATAATACAGCTATATTTTATTTTATGCTCTCATGGCCTTAAAATATTAAATACATTTCCCAAACAAAAATAATACAGGCCTTAGTATTTTCTGAAATACACAGCTTTATTTAACATATATTGGTTTAGCTTTTATATTCCAAGTATTCAGGAATCCCACTAGTCAAACACCAGCTCCTCTGGGAGACCTCCCTTCGCCACCCAGCATCAATCCTTCCCCATTCTCCACTTAGCCATGTTTGGTCATAACATCCTAATTCCATTTCCCATAGCACTTAACATTTCCTGATATTATCTGGTTCACATGTGCTTTCTTTTAGAATCACATGACTTGCACTAGGACATAAGCCCCATAGGAGCAGGAGCTGTGTGCTGGAACGATTATACCCCAAGGATACAAAAACTGGAACGTAAGTGATAAATAAATAAATGTTAAATAAACCTGTGCATTTTAGAAAATAAGAAGGCCAGTATTGTTTCTGTCTTGGAAATTTATTTCAGACTTTAAGGCCATAAGAGCATAAAATAAAGAAAGTATTATATAGATGCATATAACCAGACCTATACATATCAGTATCCTTAATAAATTTAAAATGTAATAAATCCCCAATATTATTTCTATTGACTAATAAGGAATGGTTATATTTTCTAATATTGTATTCCCATCATTTATTTGTTGTTTTCTATTATTTTTTACTTACATAGATAAATTGACAGTTAGGTTGATATATGAACTCTCCTTCAATAAGAGTTCAAAATTTGGAAAAAAAAGTTCAAAATTTGTTTTATTTTACTTACCTTAAATTATACTTCAATATATACTGTAAATAGTATACTTATGTCTCTCCTTTGGCATGATTTGTTTATTTGGAAATTATTTGCATCTTTCATCGCCATTTTGAGACCATATCAACAGAAATTGTATGTTGAATTTTGTTATTTGACACATTCACAGAGAGGTTTTTTGTTTTTTGTTTGTCCATCTAGTTGAAACAACTTATTTTTACTATGATAAAAGATATGCTTACATCTTATTTTATGTTTTTAGCTTTCTTTCTTGTCATGCTAATTTCTGTCTCTTAGAGCCAATGTTTCTACTACTGAATACATCAATACCCTACATATAATATAATTGTAATTATATTTAATTATATCACTTTGTAAATTTTTTAATTTTTAGTGACTAATTGCAGTTGTAACTTTAAGTCGGAAATTATTAGCATCAATAAGAAAAGAATGTGCAACCCAATCTCCATTTGTAATTTTGGCAATTTATAATGCAATTGAGCAAATCTCATTAAAAAAATAAGATGAAATTGTTCACATGTCTTCTAATTGGCCAAAACAAATAAAATCTAAAAATCAGTAGACCAGTATTTTTCTTTTTGTGTATATTTGTCCCAAAGGTTTAGCAAAGAAGATGTTTAAATGGAAGCTTCATCCTCACATATTTTGAACATAAATAGTGCTTTGGATTTTCACTGGACAGAAACATTGCAAATGTACATGTACCACAGGCTTTACTTCCATGCTTCTTTGGCCTCGCACACATCTTTCGGGTTATGAAGAAATGCCAAAATATTCTTTTCAAAGTATCTTTATCAAAATATAATGACTATAATTTATTTTAATTTCTTCTCTTTAAAAATAAATTATTGTACAATCTAGAATTCATTTTGAAAACCCAACTTCTCTTATGTAGAATTAAAAAGAAGCCATCAATTGGCTTCTCATGTAGATGGATCTCATGTAATTAATAATTTGATTTTTATTTACCTGATATTAAACATCCAAATGTTATTCTGTTGTTTTCCTGTGATACATAAATATTTTACATTGATAAAATTATATGATATATAAATTTTGTGCCCTATTTTTTATACTTATTAATTTTTCATAAGCACATTTCTGTAGTTGTTAGGACGAAGATAATTGCCCCCTCTTTTTTTTAGGGGGAGGTAGCAGAGGGAGAGGGACAGAGAGAGTCTGAAGAAGGTTCCACGTCCAGCATGGAGCCTGACTACAGGCTCAATTTCACAATCTTGAGATCATGACCTAAGCCAAAATCAAAAGTTGGACATTTAAAACAAAACAAAACAAAACAAAACAAAACAAAACAAAAGTTGGACATTTAACCAACTGAGCAACCAACTATACCCTCTTTCTTTTGTTTGCTGTCCTTTGCTCTGTTGTATACTCATTTAAGGCTTTTCTAGCTTTCTGACAAACATCTTGTATATTATGTGTATGCCTAATTAATATTTCAATAAAACTTGCTATAGGAGGTTTTTACTCAAGTATAATCAGCATAAGACATTATATTACTTTCAGGCGTGCTGAAAGTAATGATTCAATATTTGTATATATTACAAAATGATGATCACAATAAGTCTAGGTAATAGCCATCATCATACATAGCTACAGAACTTTTTTTCTTATAATGAGGACTTTAAAAAATTTTTAAAGACTTTTATTTATTTATTCATGACAGTAACAGAGAGAGAAAGAGGCAGAGACACAGGCAGAGGGAGAAGAAGGCTCCCTGCAAGGGGCCCAATGTGGGACTCAATCCCAGAATTCCAGGATCTCGACCTGAGCCAAAGGTAGATGCTCAACCACTGAGCCACCCAAACGTCCCCTATGATGAGGACTATAAAAATCTGTTCCCTTAGCAACTTTTCAAATATGCAATATGATATTATTAACTACAGTTGTTCTGTATATTACATCCCCATAATGTATTTCTCTTATAATTGAAAGATTGATATTTTTGGCCCCCTACACTCAATTTGCCCAGCCCTCACCCCCACCTCTGGCAACCACCAATATGGTCTCTAGATCTATGAGCTTGGCTTTTGTTTTGTTTTTTGCTTTGCGTTTTAGATTTCTTATATAAGTGGGATCATGTGGTATTTCTCTTACTCTGTGTGACTTCTTTCACTTAGCATAATGCCTGCAAGGTCCATTCATGTTGTCAAAAATGGTAAGATTTCATTTGCTTTCGGTGCCTGAATAATATTCAATTATATATATATATATATATATATATATATATATATATAATATCACATTTTCTCTATCTATTCATCCATAAATGAGCAATAGGTTGTTTCCATATGTCAGCTACTGTAAATAACACTGCAATGAATATGGCGTGCATGTATCTTTTCTTTTCTTTTTTATTTTTTTGCATGTATCTTTTCTAGTTAATGTTTTTATTTTCTTGAAATAAGTACCCAGAAGTGGGATTGCAGGATCATATGATAGTTCCATTTTCTTTCTTTCCTTCTTCTTCTTCTTCCTCTTTTTTGGAACTTCCTCTTGTTTTCCACAGTGGCTACACCAATTTACATTTCCATATACAGTGCAGGAGGGTTTCTTTTTCTCCACATTCTCACCAACATTTGTCAATTCGTATCTTTTTAATAATAGCCATTCTAATGTGTGTGAAGTGATATCTCATTGTGAGTTTTGTTTTTTGCTTTTGGTTTTGGTTTTTTGTTTGTTTATTTTGCTTTTTTTATTTTTTTATTTTTTGCATTTCCAGGATGATGAGTGATGTTGAACATCTTCTCCTGTGTCTGTTGGTTATCTCTATATCTGTTGGTTATTCTTTGTAAAAATGTCTGGAGGTTTTGGATTGGAATTTTTTGCTATTGGGTTGTATGCATTCATTATATATTTCAGATGTTAGTTCCTTATCAGATATATGATTTTTTTTTAAATTTTATTTCTTTAGCCATGAGAGGCACAAAGAGAGAGGCAGAGACATAGGTAGAGGGAGAAGCAGTCTCCCTGCAGGGAGCCCGATGTGGGACTCAATCCCCAGATCTCCAGATCATGACCTGAGCCAAAGGCAGACGCTCAAACACTGAGTCACCCAGGTGTCCCAGATATATGACTTTCAAATACTCTCTCTTGTTCAGTAGGTTGCCTTTTCACTTTGTTGATTGTTTCCTTTGTTGTATAGAACTTTTTTCTAGAGTGATGCAATCCCAGAATTTTCCTCTTAAAGCAACAAAGAAGGTAAGCTAGGACTCAGAGACACAAATATTTATTAGAGATTAGAATGGAAATTTTACTCATCATAAGATCTATGTGGATAATGTCAAAGGCTTAGCTAAGTTTTGCAATGGAAGGTTTTTGTCTTTGAATGTAGTAGTAGTGATATTCTTGGACAGAAGATACTCCCACTTCAATAGAGAACTGAAGTTAGCACCAATTGACCGATATTGTTTTTTCTTATCGCTGCCTGTAGCTTCTTAGTTTAAAAACATAAAAAAAAAAAAAAAGGCTTATCTTCTTATTCCTCTTGGTCCAATTCACCTACTAGTAGTCACAAAATGGTTACTTTGACACAATGAGTGTGCTCAATCTTAGGATGTAAAACCACCTTCAAAATAAAACATAGGAAAACCAGCCACCATATACAACGATAAAATTCATGAAAGGAAATAAGCTTTATGATGCTCAGGGGGCAATTAGAATTGTAGTGGGCAGAGAACATATGTTTTGGTTCATTAGGCATCTAGAATGTAATTTAAAAAGATGTTGTAGGTTCTAACTTACCAAAGCAATGGTTAAATCAAACACCTGATACTTTAGATGTTGGCAATTAGAGATCCCTTTCTGCCCTACTATGAGATACCCAACGTCAGTGAAGTCCCTGGCCCCACAATCCACTGGCATGGATCATTAGGTCTGAAAGTAGAGCTCACAGGGTGCTGCACTTAGTTAACCGATGTATTTTGCTTTTGCAGCTACAATTTTATCATTTCCTGTTTTCTCACTTCTGGGAATCCCAGACATCCTTCTAGAACTTCCTGTGCCATCAATACTGAACATGTGACATTCTAGGCAACTTCACTCCTGACATCTTTTTATGGTAAACACATTCATATATTATATCAAAAGATATAATATTTTCTCTCAATATGTTTGATAAGTAATCTATCAGGGTGATGCAATATGAGAAATCTAAATATTCATATCAGACTGTGTCGATTTTGTGTATTGAATCACTGCTCTTATTGCTATTCGGTGTTTGCTTAGGATATTTTGAAATAAAAACCAATAGGCTATCATACAAGCACCATAATTGAATACATGTATCAAGTTTTTCAAAAACCTACTTGAAGCAGCATATGTCTTCTATGTATTTAATGACAACCAGATTAAAAGAGTTTAATATTAAAACAAAGGAAAGAGTGGAGGAAGTATACCCTTGGCTCCTGGAAGAAAAATGCTCGAGTAGCAGACAAGCTTTGGTGAAAAAAGAGGAGTGGGTTATCTGAATAAAGTCATATGACTAATATACACCTGGCCACAGCCCTGACATTCTTAAGAGGTAATTTTCTAAATACCTTTGTCGCTTTGCATCAGCAGCTCGCAACCCTGTCTGCACAGTGGAAATAACTTGGGATTTTTTTTTTTTTCTGAAACAGTCTAATTAAGTTAGTTTTTATTTCAATACCACTTTATGAAAGCGATCCCAATGTAAAGTATAGGCTAAGAGTAACACTGATTTTTGTGATGGAGAGCCAAAAATATCCATCAGTGCTCACAGTCCTCTCCCAGACTTGCAGGTACTCTTCTGACTCTAATTTGGTCCTGTTCTTGGAAGCTTGGAGCTGTTCTTGTTTCTCCAACTGTCAAAACTTTCCTTTCCCTAAAAGACAGAGACTTACTTATCATAAGCCAGAACACTGGCTTTTAGTTTTTCTCTTCTTGGTGTAGAAACTTTTGCCCACACTTACTCTGACCTTGTATAATTCAACCCTTGTCACTATCAGTTTGAAGGAGCAAGAGCAGATATGGAGAGTCCAGGAGTTTGTCAGTTAGGAGGTACAAGAGGAGCCTCAGCCCAGCAGTTGTTCAGAATGTTCAAAAAGATCTCACTCAGTGTTAATGTGCAGTATTGTCATTTACCATCTGATGACTGCACTTCAGCCTAGAATGAGCAATCAGAGATGAAAGGTCTGTCTAAAATGTGTCATGCAGATGGAATTTCCTGACTCTGGAATTTGCAAATGGTTATTTTTAAAATTACTTTGTTCATTTGCTTTGTTTTTGTTTTGATTTTTTTTATGTAGGAAGATGCATTGCTGGAAGACCACTACTCAGAATGATTCCTGGAAAATTAATTGTTCTTATGTCTTTTCAACTATAGGCTGTAGTAGTTCTGTTGGTTCTTAGGAAAACTAAAAGTGTCAGGTCAGTCACTTGCTGGGCTGTAGGCAGAAGTAAGCATCCAGGGCAGCCCTGGTGGCTCAGCGGTTTAGCGCCGCCTTCAGCCCAGGGCCCGATCCTGGAGACCCGGGATCAAGTCCCACATCGGGTTCCCTGCATGGAGCCTGCTTCTCCCTCTGCCTGTGTCTCTGCCTCTCTCTCTCCCTCTCTGTCTCTCATGAATAAATAAATAAAATCTTAAAAAAAAAAAAAAAGTAAGCATCCAGGACTGGCTACTGTCATGGCAATTTGGATAAGACTCCCGGTGTCTGGGTAACCAAGGATTTGGAGAATTGTCTAAGGGAATAAAATGTCCTTGTTCTTTATCTTGGGGACATTTCCTCATTAGTGCTAGGTGCTATTTTTCAGGTCACAGAAGTCTAATATCCAGTTGGTGAGACAATAAATATGATTCCTCAAAAATGGCTGCAGGTTACATTTTGGCTTTTGTTTCTATGCTATGACACATGTCTTGTGGACTTTAGTCTTCTTACAGCCTAAATTCCTGATATTCTTGTGCTAGCCACCGTATTTCCCTACATTTGAATAATTCCTATCTCCCTCACATCCTTGTTATAATAAAATTACAATGAATTGTAACACTTCTTTTTGCCCAGGAAATCTATGTGTGGGGTATGTGTTGTAAAGCATCTAAACTGGTTAGGATAAGTGACCCAGCAATTGCATTGTTACCATAGTAGCAATTATGCCATATTTGCAGTGATATTTTATCCAGTTTTCAATCCTCATTTAGGATCTGTGTCTGAGTGGATTTAACAGTTCACAGAAGTGACATTAAAGTTTCCATTTGACTTTGGATGATATTTATTAACAGGTGCACTAGTGTTTATTTCGGTGTAAGATCTTGACTTTATTCTCTACAATGTAATTTGCTCTCCTGTACCTTCCAGCAAATAGTACCATCCACAGTTACAACTCTTGGAATCAGATAATAAAATGACCTGCAGGTCAGTGCAGTAAAGACATTGTGACATTGACTGATACGTTAATAGCCTGTGAAGACTTCCTGTAAATAGAATCACTTGGAAGCCTTGTTTCTTCTAGCCCTTTCCATTCTCCTTTTTAGCTGGAGATGCTGAATTCAGGGTGGCTTCCCCATTGTTTAAGTATGAGGCTTTCTTTTCAGTTTAATGGTGTTTGAAGATATTTTACCTTAGCAGATATTGTATCAACCATCAGTAAAATGGTCAAAGGGGTTGACTATTGGGCTTATTAAAAAAAAAAAAATCCGGAATTTATAAACTATAATGAACCTAATAATTCCCTCCTCCACCATGAAAAAAACTTGCTCCTCCTTTAAAATATATTTTGAAAAAATAAATAAAATAAAATAAAAATAAAATATATTTTGTATGCTAAAGTCTATGTGAAACGTTTTATAAGGGTTTCCCATCTCCGTAGAATGCTATTTTTCCCATCTCCGGAGATGCTATTTTTAAAAAATAAATAAATAAATAAAACCAGTAAAATCACTTATATTCTGATTTGAGTATTTCTAAATGTATGTTATTAAAATATTTTAATAACTAAAAATGTGACAAAATATATTAATAAAAGCTGTATTCATTGTATATTTTCTAACATCAGCATGTTTTCCCTGGAAACCTGAGAAGATTTATATCATTTTAGTAAATTTCTCAATCTGACCAGGATTTCACTTATATACTGAGGCTGCTTTTGAGGCTGAATTTTCATGTATTTCAAAGGTGGCACAATCTGTCATCCAAAAATATTCCATGTTATCATAAAGATTATTTTGAGCTGAAGGCAATTAAGTAGCAGATACAAGGAAAACTCCCTGCCCTCTCTTTGTTTCCCTTAGAGCAAGACAAAGTTTTCAAAGGTGTCTCTTCTCTCCTCTCAACCAGGAAGTTCAAGCATTAATCACTGGAGACAATTTTAGAATGTATCACCCTGAAAATAACACAAGAAGAATATATATAACAATCTTACTAACTTTATCTAAATCTTGTTTCACATAAATTTACTTCCTCTTAAACTGAACATTTCTTTTCTCCTGTCATCTCTGTATAAATGTCCTGTGTTTTGTTAAAGTTTAGTATATAAGCCTGAATTCTAAGCTACCTCTTTGAGTTACTCATTTTTCCTTGAGTGTCTCCCATGTACTTTTGAGGTACACATGTCAATGAATTTTTGTGTTTTTCTTGTATTAATGTATTTTAGTTAAAATTCTCAGTCAAAATTTAAAAGGGTAGGGAGATTTTTATTATTTCCTCCCCTATATAAATTTTCTAAGATATTAGTCTGTTAACCTAACTTTTTGAAGGGGGCCAACTATCCAAGAGAATCCATGTGATCTTAAAAAAAAAAAAAATGTTTACTTTGTTAATTCCTATGGACTCAGATCATATTATTTTATCCAATATGTTTGGGATATCTAATTTTACTTTCTCTAATACACTTTCTCTTACTTTAAAAACTTTTAAACTCTAATATGGCCCCATAATATCTTGTTCTTTTAAGTATGCTTATATTTTTCTTAATCCCCCTTTTTGTTCATTACACCTGGCTCTCTCCTCCTCAGGCTCTCCCTTGATCTTTTATTTTTCTATAGTCAAATCTTTGGAAAGAAACCATAACTGCATGCTCTCAACTTCCATAATTCTTAAGGCTATGTGTTTCACATACTAGTGCTTTTATTGTCTGGACCAGCATTCATTGATGCATAGGTGCATGTTTTTATGCTCTAAGTCAAGAATAAATTTCAGAACCTTTCAATACCGGCCATGTAGAAAATTAACTTATTAATCTTTTTGCTTAACTGTTGTAAAAATTCTCATTTAATTTCCCAATTGTTGATTTTATGATTCTTTAGGATAATAAAGAAGCTGGTATATTCCCATGGGATTACATGGATGAATAACATATTGTTTTTTCTTTCTTTCTTAAGAGAACAATGTTTTTGAAGATTCTAAGCTCTGGAAGAATAAGCGTGGATTATGACAAAAATTTCTCAGGTGCTTTTTTTTTTTTTAATTTTCCTGAATACATGCAGAAAAACTTAGCATAGTGAAAAAGTGACTATTTCATAGTCAAATTCTCCTGCAGCATTGTGTGTGGAGGAGCATGGCTATGAATATGTTCAAACAATTTAAATGACCTTGCAATTTGCTGTAGAGTATTGGTACAGGACAAAATATTCTTTGGTTCTCATCTTAGGTTCTTGGCTGGGGCTCTGTAACAAAAGACGGAAACAATGGAAAAATAAAGAGAAATTTATTAACATGAATATCTCAGATATACATGAGAAAAATTCGGTGATGAGTTACTCAAATAGGTGGCTTAGTATTAAGATTTCTACAGCATGTTCAACAAGGAACAATACATTTTTAGGAAAGTGGCAAAACTAAGTTAAAAGACCTTGAGTATATATGCAGCAAATTGTAAGAAGGCAAATTAGTGGAAAATTACTTGTAAATAAAGTCTAGTTTGTAACCTTTGTTATGTAGATTCCTCTGATGCCCTCTGTATGCTAATAAGGGTCTAAAGTTGTCTCAGATGATTAACTTTTGTTTTTCCTGGTGTAGAGAGAGGAGGGATACTTCTGTAAATTTATGTCCTGTTGGAGGCAAGTAGAGAGAAGGCAGAGAACTTTCCTTGCATTTACTGTTTCTCAGTTGTCCTTAGCTGAAAATAATTCTTCCATCAAAGAGACATTTTGAGGAGACTTATACTGATTTGTTTAAATAGTTGTATGGTTGAAAGGGATATTTTCTGTACTCGTGAGTTAAGTATTCTCTCTCTGTGTGTGTATGGGTGTGTCTGTGTGTGTATATGTGCATGTTTGTGCAAAAATCAGAGATAAAATATTTCTATGCTGACCAGTCTGCTCCTGGTGTTCCTGGGGTCACTTCCCTGGCTAGGAAGGACCCACTCAGTGGCCTGACATCTCTCCTTACTCTCAATGTCACCTAGATCCATTGATCCTTTGGTCACCTTTTTTTTTTTTTTTTTGGTCACCTATGTTTTTGACTCCAAATAGGTTCCCTTGTCCTCTTTCACACTTCTCTCAAAAACCTCACCTTCAAAAACTCATCATTATTACTTACCCAGCCCATCTTCATGAAGTGTCATGCTATCATTTTTTTTATAACCCAACTTTTCTCAAGTTATAGTAACCACTAGGAAATAAAATACAATCTTTGGAAAGAAACCATAACTGCATAATTGTCATTAACAAAACCAAAAAAATAACTAGATTTCATTGCAATTTTAGGACATCATTGTCACTACCCTTCCAAGATATTCCCTGGGGGAGCCTGAAAGACACGGGATCAGGGCTTATATATATATACTTAGTTTATATAAATAACCACATAGTTCAAAAATATCTCCAAATAGAGTCTTCCAATTAAGTGATATCTTTTGACAAGCTCATCTTTTGAAATTAACACCTTCCTAGGGATAATTTAATCAAGTAATCAGATGCCTAAAATCTAATTGAATTTTACAATATTTGGTAGGAGCCTGAGGCAGTTACAGAGCATAGAAAAGTTCAAGAATAGAGTAAAGCACACTTGCACTGGGTTGCTCAAAGGTTGCTAAGGTGAGCTGTCGATCAGCTGCCAGCTCTTCCACTAAACTGAGTCACCACCAGATAGCATGGGGCAAGGAGCACGGGAGGGGAGCTGAATAAAGATATGGGCTTCCAGACCTTGCCATGGATTCCCAGTTGCTTTCTTCCTTCTTGACTCATGTTCCCCTTCTGAGTTGCTGCTACATATGGTTGTTTTGATGAATTTAGGAGCAAAATGTAGGTCTGGCTATAACACATCTTAAAAGTTACACAGTAAGAACAATAAATTTATTTTTTAAATAGTTCTAGTATTGGATTATAACACAAAGAATAAAATAAATGCCATGACCCTATATGAACATCCATGAATGAATGAATGATCATTGAATTAATAAACAATTAACACATCTTCCTCCAGAGGAATTTCAAATGTTAAATGTAGGGGAAGGAGGGAAATAGAATATCACTGTTAGAGTAGAAAGATAACAAAGCTCCAGTGTATTTCCACCACAATATTTATTATTTGTTCTATTAGTTTTAATATATGCTCCCCAGTTCTGTGATATTCCTCCATTAAGGAATCTCTCCTCTTTCAATGTGAACTAGACTTAGCGACTCACTTCTTTTTTTTTCTTTTTTTTTTTTTTCAATAAAAAATCTGAGTTGGCACACAGTGTTACATTAGTTTCAGGTGTACAACAGTGATTCAACTTCTCCATACATCATCCTTTACTCACAAGTGTAGCTCCTATCTGTTGCCACACACTATATCCCCCACACTGTGCCTTTCCTTCCTGTGACTTATTCATTGGATAACTGGAAGCTTGTACCTGCTTCTCCCCTCTGGCTACCATCAGTTGCTTTTCTACATTTGTAAATCAGACTGGGAAAGGCAAATACCATATGATTTGACTCATATATGGAATTTTTAAAAAAATGAATAAACGAAAAGCAGAATCAGACCTATAAATATAGATTCCGCTTTTTGTTTATTTATTCATAAATAATGAATAAGTCATTTTAAGTAATTTTTAAGTAATTTTTAAAAAATGAATAAACAAAAAGCAGAATCAGACCTATAAATATAGATTCTGCTTTTTGTTTATTCATTTTTTTAATTCCATATATGAGTCAAATCATATGGTATTTGCCTTTCTCCATCTGGTTTATTTCACTTAGCATAATAACATCTGGGTTCATCCATGTTTTGGCAAATGTCACAATCTTACCCTTTTTTCATGGCTGCGTAACATTCCAACGTGTGTGTGTGCACGCGCGCCTGTGTGATGGGGCTCAGTCTCATGACCCTGAGATCATGTGTACCAGTTTTCTTATCCTTTCATCTGTTGAGTCTATTACCTGTAGTAACTCACCTCTTAACATAAGATACAAAAAGGGGAAAATAGTAACCTTATAGTGCAGAAACCAGGCAAACACTACCAAGCGACCGCGGTTAACATCAGCAGAAATAAATCATGTTGATGCAATGTATTCCAGGATCTTATCTGATGAAAAGGACACATCATATCTGTAGTATTTTTCAGAAATATTCAAAAGCCCCAATCAAATCAGGAGCAAACATCAGATAAAACCAAATTGAAGGATATGCTACAAATACCTGACGAACACTTTACAAGCATCAAGTCATGAGAGCCAAGAGTAAACTGAGAAGAGTCACAAACAGGAGCCTGCAGAGAGGTGACACTTAAATGCAAAGCAATGTTGCGGGTTGAATCTTGGATAATGGCAAAATTATATGGATGGTATGCGAGGTAACACAAGATCTCTTCTTACTATCTTTACAACACTTCAGTGAACTTAAAATCAGTTCAAAAAAGGAAGTTTTAAAAATCTAATATAAAAAAAATAAAAATAAAAATCTAATATAGTAAACATTACTTCTGCTGATCATTCACTGCACAGTCAACACATATGTGATCTAACTATGATCCCCTTGGTCATAATTCACCCACTTAAAATAGAAAACAAGAGTTAAAGCCTCGACCGTCCTCTACAAAAAGTAAACCTTAGAGAAGTCATGCGAAATCTCTTATGGTTTGCTTCTTTTTGGAGGAGCTGCGGTTAAGAATTGGGAAGAGCAAGGTGAAGTGGGTCACGTGGTGGAGACAGTTGCTTTGGGTTCACATTCTTTGTTAGACACAATAGATGGAAACACAAGACAGCAAGACCTTGGAGCAGCCCTTCTGAATCTTTAGAGAGGGAGATGCTGGCTGAGGCTTAGGTCATAAGACAGGTGCCTGGTTGTGTGTCCGTGCTGTGCTCTGACCTTACCCCACCACGCACAGAGTTCTTGCTACCTAATCTTATTAGTCTGGAAGAGGGGGTGTGGGACGTGCCACAACGCTGTGAGCAGAAGTCCTGCAGATCATGATTTTGGAACCTGACTGTGCCATACCTATGGACGTTAAACTTTGATCTCAGTGTTATCATTTGTAAGAGGAGCATAATAATGGAGACTACACTGCAATTGTGCCATCAAGAACATCCAAATCACCTTTACTCTCTGAGATACAGAAGTTAGAGAAAGAATGAAATTTTCGTATTCATAGGCGGAAATAATTCTGATCTCACTACAGTATGAAGATAAATGAGACATTTGTGAACGCCGTGTCAATTAAAATGTTTATCACTATATGCTGCCATTTTGGAATTCTGTGATGATTCACCCCTGTTCTTTTATTTTTGCAGCTGGGTCCATTTGCTCTTTACTGAGGAAGTTGTTGAGGTTTTTTTTTTTTTTTTTAAGATCTATTTATTTATTTTAGAGAGAGAGTGTGCGTGTGGCGTGGGACAGAGGGAAAGGAGAAGCAGACCCCCCCCTTCCCACTGAGCATCCAGTGGCTGAGGGGCTCAATCTCATGACCCTGAGATCATGATCTGAGCCAAAAGCAAGACCCCGATGCTCAACCAACTAAGCCACTGTGGTTCCCCTACTAAGGACATTTTATTTAAACTCAAAACCTAGTTTCTTCTGTTCATAGATGCTTTATATAATAACACATGTTTTATCAACATGTCAGAAGAATGTCCACTCTATCAAATGTAGCTCAGATGACCCACAAATTCTTATCCCTAACCCTTGGTTGTCCTGGATCTAAACTATTGAACTATCTATTCTGAATGGCAGAACAATTATATCCTTTTCTTTTCCTTTTTTTTATCTTCCTTTTATGTCCCTTTATTAATTTTTTGTTTCCCCTCCCTCCCTCTCTTCCTTCCTTCTTTCCCTCTTCCCTTCCCTTTCTTTCTCCCCTCTTCTATGAAATCCTCCACTGCTATTCTTGTAATTATTGTACATGGAGGAAAACAAAGGTTGTCAACGACGTGGAGCTCTGGCTGTAATGATTACTGAGTGGTGCACTGGGATCCAGTCACTCATCCGGCATTGACTATGTGTATATCCAGGACTGAGAGTAGCAAATTTCTTAAATTGAGCTAGAAGTCAAAGATACAATTATTAAATTGAATCAAAAATCAATTTGAGCTCTCCTTTCTTGGTGTCCCCTTTTTATCTTAACATTTACAAGAGGAATAGATGGAGGGTATCAGAATGAATAAGCAGGAGTAAGTTTTAAGTAAAAAAAAATATAAGATTTTCAGAGCTGTTCCCTCTAGGGGTAACAATCACAACTATCTAATAAACAAAAACCTTAGGGATGACGACGTCAACACTCTTTTCTGACTGAGGGTAAAATTCATCTATATTCTAGGTCCTTTGCTTCAATGTATTCTCAGTAATTCCTATTAGTAGGCACTAAATAAGCATATTAGTTGTTTCATTAGTCCTCGTTTACCAGACCAGAGAGGTGATTGGGACTTATGAAAAGTAGTCATTGATTAGGAGAGAAGAGCTGGAATTTGGAATAAAGCCTGAAAAGGAAAGCAGGTAAACTTCCCAGGTAGAAGAAAGGAGTACATGCAAGACTTCCCATGAGAGCCGTGGAAACATGGGCAACCGAGGGCAGAGTGTAACCCAAGGGGATGCCCAGCTTCGCTCCGTTTGTGTCACAGGTGCTCTGCTGCCCTCCTGACCACCCACACTGCCAGTGTCTCTGTCCTCGTCTGATACTTACTGTGATGTTTCTTCCTCTGCCAATAACTTGGGATAAGAAGTCAGAAAGACTTCTTGCCTCTGACTCCTCCACTTCGGTGGAGGAGGTGGGCTTCGAGTGTAGTCTACCATGGTGAATGTAATTTCAGCAGGTAAGAGGATAAAGGAGGGCCTTATACGATGGCACTGTATTTTGACCAAAAGTGTAGATGTGGAACAGTATAAAAATGTTTGGTTAGAACAGAAGTTCTGGCAAGTGACATCAGGAGATAAGTTTTGCAAGAAATTGAAAGTTTGAAAATCATCCCATGGCATTGGATTTTATTCTGAGAAAAGAGCTAGAGATTTTTTTTTTTTTTTTGAGCAAGGCAATTATGGGTAAGCAAAGGAATTATGTTAGAAGATGCTAATCGCAATGTGGTCCATGCATGCAACGGAATGTCATTCAGCCTTAAAAGGAAGGACACCTGCTACAAGGTAGACTAACCAAGAGGACATTAGGTCAAGGGAAATAAACCAGTCACAAAGGGACAAATGCTGTGTGGTTTCAGCTATATTAGGGCTCTGAGAAGTAGATTCATATGTGGAAAGTAGAATGGTGGGGGCTGGGGGAGCAGCAAGAAGAGTAGTGTTTAATGGGGACAGAGTTTTGGTTTGGGAGGTGACACAACAACGTGAACGTTGCTAATGCTGTCCTTAAAAGTGGTAAACATTTTATGTCATATATATTTCACACTATAAAAAGGTCACTATAAGAGTGAGAAGGTGTCTGTACATGAGGGGGGCTGCGACATGGGCACACCCTTCAGTATCTTATGCCTGCTTCCTTATGTCTTTCTCATGTTGCTGTGAGCCTAGAATAATACATATATTCACTACTAGTGTTTAAAACAAGGAAAAAGGAAACATGTTAAACAAGATGCATCCTGAAGACACAGGCCTCGTTTATACATTCAATTGAAAACATTTTTGGTGTGATGGCTGTGTGACAGGTAGTGCGCTCCACTGCCAGAGAGAGGGCAGGTGGGGAGACAGGTGACAGCCTTAAAAGTGCTAACATCGCCCTGGGGGACATGGGGCCCTACCAGTGGATAAATACATGCCTGGGGGTGGTGGAGGAAACACGAGTTTTCCTCTATCATTTCCTGTGACTGTTTCTGAGGGATCACTGTACCCCCAGGGAAGTCACCCCCATCCGCACACTCACACCAGGACACCGCCTGGAGTCTAACCTGTGACTGGGACATATGCCCTTTTTTGTCTCTTTCTTTCCTATGGGGTCCTGAAGAGAATGGTCCTCTTCCATGCACCTGCCACTGTGGGGTGCAGCAGGTACCTTCACTGAGTGTCCTGCAGGGGGGTCCCTGGCTTTGCTTCCTTTTTTCTGTCTGGGCTCCCAGAGCTCTATTGATCTTATTGCAAAATGTGCTGGTGCCACAAGCTTGTCTTGCTGAGATGGTGCTCTTCTCTGGATAGTGTGCCAAACTACTGATACCCCTCCGCTGGGGTGCGGGGACCTCACTTCAGCAAATTCTTGTGCATCTGCTAGAGAAATGGAGGAAATCCCACCTCCTGACAACTCTGCCCCATTGGCCACCACACAACAGGTTCTTCTAAGATAACATCTTCCAAAGATTTTTGTGAAAACTGACCTGAAATTTCTCTCAAAGCCTCTTCCCCTTGGACCCAGGTAAATATTCCCGGGGGCTGGGCTCATGGTCCACCTGACTGAGACAGTGCCGACCTCACTTTGACTCTATAATCCAATGAAATCAGCGGCTTGTACTTCCCTTAAGAAGAGTTCTCTCAAGGAAGCCCTGTGCGTGCAGATAGGGAGCCCGCCCCACTGATTCTCTAGACGTGCCCAGACATTTATTAATCCTAAAATGATTATAGGGGAGAGTCAAACCAGGACAATCTCTGGTTTGGGCTAATAAGGAAAAATACTGTAAAATCTGGTGCTGGAGAACCCAGAAGCCAGAAGAATTACCTTCCTTTGCTAATATGACAAAACAGCCAACGCATAACCACTTGTAACCACACTTGTACAGACCCCAAAAGCAGAATTGGCCTCAACCGCAATTAAGTAATTTTAAAATATTTATTGAATGTTAAAATTTAAAAAGCAAATAAGTTTAAAAATTAAAGTCAAAAGAAAGTAGGAGATAACGTTACAGTGATAATTAAATCATCGACGGAACTAGGTCTCATTAGACTGTTCATAAGTTGGAAGACGCACAACAGGGCAGTGATCTTCCTTTGCTTATTTCAACGCACTTTCAACTGGCTAATCTTCTGTTCACAAAAATGCAAATTAATCTAAAATTTAATTTAAAAATAATTTAATAAGGGCAAAAGTAATAACCTTTAAGTTGGTCTTATTACAAATTCGTATTTTTTAAATTTTCCGGTGCTGTTGCATATTTAACTCCTGATTGTACCAACATTCTGGAATCCATGACGTAGCAGCCTGCTTTGTAGGACGGTGTCTCCAGAGCTGTTTCCCTCATCACCTCCAGGCACTGAGGAGCGCCTCCAGGGTTGCCTGAGGCAAAAGGGAGGCTGGGCAAGAGGAGCCTGATGCATTTCAACTTAAATCACTCTTCTTTTACTTTTCATAGATTTCATTTCTGCATAAGCTTTGGTCTTATACCAAAAAAAAAAAAAAAAAAAAAAAATGTTGTTGAACACAACAATGGTGGTGCAACTGTTTGTGTCCGAGTAAATGCAGCCTAAAAGAAAAAAAAAACCTACGAAATCAGATATTTGAATAATGCATTATAGAAAGAGTAAAAGACCTTTAAACATCACATGAATAAAATCAACAGCCTGGTAGTCGCAGTAGTGCTAAGCTACGTAGCTGGGGTGGGGGGTATAGAGTCACATAACCCGGGTGTTAACCTTGAGGGCCCTTTATTAGCTTTAGCATTAAAAATGAAAACTTTTTTTCTTCTAATTAATCGACGGGGCACAATTTTCATGTCAGAAGACACGCACTTAGTCTATTATTAATGGTTTCACTCCATCACTTAAAAAAAAACTTTTTGATTAAAAGTCAATAATTTTTCTGTGAATCATGCTCTCCTACATGTTATATGGGCAAAAATATACTCCTAGGTGACCAAAGGCAGGTGTCTTGCATAGTTACATAGTCTTACCTGCTCTTTTCTCTTCTCGCTCTCCTTCCTCTTCTTTTAGTGAAAGATAATTTAACTTTCATACGTATTTGATTTACTGGGGCTTCTCTTGACAGCAATGGTCACCTAGGCTACAAACTGTTGAGTATATCACTCATCCTATAGACCAACTGATGGCAGAGCTGTTTCTTGCTCTCGTTATTTACTTGCCATATTAGGCTCACTGTCTTCACACAAGCAACTGAATAATTGAGGGCTCCGTGTTCTGAGCACGGATTGTTAGGTAGACTCATCGAGGAAAAGATAACGTCCTTCAGGCCCTCATGTGGTTCTGTGTCCGTTTTTCTCAGCTGCAACCCCACCCACCCTGGTTTATGTGGCCTTCCGAGAGGCTGGATTAGCCGCTGAAACTCCAGTCCTCCTACTCTCTGGGCAGTGGGCTTCCTGTTGAGAGTCTGCCAGTGGGGACCCTCTAGAGGAGACTGGGGGGATGGGGAGAGGTTTCTTCTTGCTGAGGTTTCTTCTAATTCCTGGGCCATGAGGTTTCGGCTGCAGTAGTCCTCATTCTGTTTTGTTTTGGTTTGGTTTGGTTTTAATCCTTTGAGTATCTGATGCAAAATGCAGTCTCCTTGGAGGTGCAAGCACAGTAGTATTGCCCCTTGGACAGGTTCACCCTTTCAAAGCCTATGTTGCTTTTCCTGTATTAAATACCTTATATCGGAAATGCATAATATCATGCATTCCTGCTTTCCTGGCTAGACCCAGGCAGACAAAGCCTTCAATCTTAGGAAACACATTCATATAAATTATATGGTCTCCAATCCCGCAGACAACAATCTGACTGTAGGATCCCAAGCCTGGCATAAGCTTCAAATATGAATGAATGTATGAATTTTTCAATTTACACATAGATTTTGCATTGTTTCGGGGTAGGCAATTGGCACCAAATCATTCAACTGCTGAATAGCAGTATCAAAACTAAAGTTCAGTTTTCTGCAAATATTTTGATTTAAATTTAATTTTCATGTTGAAAATATCCTGAGGAAGATAAAAAAAAATAAATAAATAAAAAAGAGAAGGGATTCAAAATACAGTGACGGTCGCTGAGAAGTGAGCTGAAAGTTTCATTCAGAGAAAAAGTAACCAGTTTCTTTGAATTCTTCATTCTGTATCTAGCAATGAGCTCTCCAAGTCAATTCTCTTTTCAACATGGCACCTGAAGGCCTTTTTAGTAATGAGATCCCATCGACACAGTCTCCAGAACTCCACAGATGGGGAGGGCAGAAAGGGAGAGATCAAACTGAGGTGGAGATGCGTCCATCTCTCACATTGAACTTCTGACAGTGTTTCCATTTCTCATCAGTTAGACCTCCTGACCCGTGCATTTTTCATGCTCAACAAAGGTTCCTTAAATTCCTTGCTCATTAAACACACCTAATCACCCCAATGTCTTCAATAGACAATTCACATGAACAGATTGTGCGCAGGTTTTTGATGTGTAAGCCCTACTGAACATATGCTTAATGTCTCAATACTTCAAGCCAATTAGTGATCAGTAACTTTTCATGCTAAAGTTTATATTTTTGACAGATATATTGAATCTTTCTTCTCTATAGGTCCTGCTAATATTTTTGACCTTGAATACTAATAGCAAAATTATCTTAAATCACTATTATAATTTTTTAACAAAGCACACTTGCTCAGATTGAAAAAAAATGGATATACTTAATAGATTTATTTGAGAGTCTTTATTACCTAACTGAAAGCAAAATAAATAAATACTCTGCTTTTCCTTAGAAAAGGGGCTCCTCTAATTGTTTATGGATATTGCAGGAGTTTTAGCATATATTTATTCATTTATGTCTAGAAAGGTAAGAAATTATTTTTATTTGACCTTACTTTTCAACTTAAAAGGAACAGAACTATTCCACCCCAAATTCATTCCAATAATTTAATGAGATGGACATTTTAGTTTTGCTTTTGTTGTGTTTTACAGATGTGAGAAAATTCAACTTAAGAAACATAATTTAGATACTTGAGATTTTGAATGAAATGCACTCATTGAAAGATTTCCAGGAAAGAGAAACCATCACTAGTTTCTATCTTAGTAATAAAATAATTATTGGGCAAGAGGAAGAAAACAACAAATGGCCTGAGTCTGAAAGTCCTTGTCAGTGGACAGTCACCAAGGCTTGGCCAGAACTCAGTGCAAATTAACCTGTTAGGTGACTACTTCCCCCTACCCTCAAGAGTGCTCAGATAAGCCACCCCTCTTCCATTTTACCTCTTCATTTTGGTCTCTAAGTACCAGTCTTCCACCGGATGACCAGAGTTTACAACATCTCTTTACTCCTATAACATTTCTGTCCCTTCATTGTAGAGGAGTCATCGGTGCTCTGATTTTTTTTTTTTAAAGACTGATTGATTGATTGATTGATTCTTGAGAGAAACAGAGAGAGAGAGAGAGGCAGACACATAGGCAGAGCGAGAAGCAGGCTCCTCACAGGAAGCCTGACGCAGGACTCGATCCCGGAGCTCAGGGATCCCAACCTGAGCCAAAGGCAGACGCTCAACCGCTGAGCCGCCCAGGCATCCCAGTCGGTGCTCTGATTTTAAGCACACTCAGGAAGGATTACGTGAAAAGCAGTGTGATTGATCCAGTTAAGTGACTAAGACCCTGGAGCCAGGCTGCCTGCCCTCTTGCCTCCGCGTACACATGTGTAAAAAAGAGAAAAATATTAGTGCTTCCCTGAGTGCGTAGTGAAGATTCAATGACTCAATTTACATTAAAAACTTAGAATAGTTCCTGGGTCCTGCGTCTCTACAAAAGACTAAATGTATTATGAATATTAGCATTGCCCTTATTGTTATCTTTCTTAATTTTCCCAATCTTGTGCAAGATTTCCAATGGATTTATTTATTTGATGGAAATTTTGGATGCCAGAAGACAAAACACCTAAATTTCACATGAGAATTTTAGATATATTGAGGTGTAAAGTCTTTCAGAAAAGATTATATATTACATTTTGTATTCTCAGTAAGAACTATTCAACATGTAAGGAGTCAAACCATATTTGTTGATTGGGAATGACGGATCATGTGCTCTTCACTCCCATCCCACTCAAAGGTCACTATGCTGCTCGCCCCTAATGCCTATTAAAGTACAAAATTCAAGTAAGTCGGTGTTAAAGAGCTCACTGTCTTTATTCATTCATTCGTGAATCAAGCAACAGCTAATCTAGCAGATAGAAAGGACTTCCAAAGAGCTGTACAAGGCTAAAGATTTTTATAGATCAAAGTGAAAAGGAATAGGAAAGTTATCTTGGGCACTGGCTGATTGGTTAGAGCAAGGTCACTGTGCTAATAAGGAGCAAAGGGATCTCTTGGAGCAGGTCAGGGAACTTGGGCGAAGCAGACAAGACCTCCCTGGTTGGCCTACGTCTTCCTTTTCTGGGATCACCAAGCAGAGAAATTTAGTTAGGTTTGGTTTCTGATGCAGAGCTTCATGGGAACAAGTCCACCATGAATCCAATCTGGTTACTTTCACATCCTCACATGAGTTCAGAATTAAAGTCGGGAGATTGCTGAACTAGAAGACAAATGCCAACACAGTAGAATCCCTTCACACAAGTATTTGTCACCTGATTCCTGTGTGTCAGGCTTGGGACCAGCCCCTTCCCAACTAAGACAAAGATACAGATGCAGTGAAATGCTGGGACACCTGCACCCCGATGTTTATGGCAGCAATGTCCACAATAGCCAAACTGTGGAAGGAGCCTCGGTGTCCATCGAAAGATGATGGATAAAGAAGCTGTGGTCTCTGTATACACTGGGATATTCCTCAGCCATTAGAAACGACAAATACCCACCATTTGCTTCGACGTGGATGGACCTGGAGGGTATTAAGCTGAGTGAAATGAGTCAATCGGAGAAGGACACACATTATATGGTCTCATTCATTTGGGGAATATAAAAAATGTGAAAGGGAATAAAAGGGAAAGGAGAGAAAATGAGTGGGAAATATCAGAAAGGGAAACAGAACATGGAAGACGCCTAACACTGGGAAACGAACTGGGGGGTGGAAGGGGAGGTGGGCGGAGGGTGGGGGTGACTGGGTGATGGGCACTGAGGGGGGCACTTGATGGGATGAGCACTGGGTGTTACACTATATGTTGCCAAACTGAACTCCAATTAAAAAAATAAATTAAAAAAATAATAAGACAAAGATCTGTTCCCAGTCCACGCTGGCTGGCCAACTCTCTCTTCCTTGAAAATGAAGACTCTGCAAAAACATCTTCAGAGCTTCACACTCCAGTGGGCTTTAAAACAAACCTGCCAGATATACCCAAACACATAATATTTCCAACTGTGTGTTTCCTTTGTAAGTCAGGTTGAACCCGTGCTGCATTTGCATGCCGATGCTGCCTGCTCAGCATTACCTGTGTATCAGCTGAGCATTAGTGCAATGGACAGAATGACGTGCACCAGACAAACTGACTATTGTTTCTTTTGTTTTCTCTGTGCTGCAGGGTGCTGGCAGGTGGCCCAATGCCACGCATCTGGAAACCTACCCTGGACATGTGGTGTTTCCTCCACTTACAGAGACCTGAGGGTGAGGAAAGAGAAAGTTTCCCATTTCAAAGCTACAGATCTTCCTTCTTTGATACCCAAACGTGAGTCCCAGATCTCATTGTCCTTTCTTTGTTTCAGCAGAAGCTTAAAAGAGTCTTTTGATATACAAAGGCAGGCCCAATACAAGTGCAAAATGAAAAGCCCAATTTCTCTGCATAATAAAGTAAAGAGAATTGATGGTCACCTGAAATAAGGTAAAAGTGGTATTAAGAGGGTAACTGAAACAGGAGTGGAAGGGACAGAAATGACCACGGAACATGTAAGTCCCAGAGGAACTGGATAATAGAACCAATTTGATTTAAATTGCAAAAAAGTGAGGTGACCTTAGCTACCATTTGGGTTATGCAATTCACCTCTCTTAACAGAACATGCAGGCTGAGCACAACTTTCTCTCCACAGAATAAACGTTGGGAACTGAGTCAATTTGTCTTACTGCTTATAGAAATAGATTCATGGAAAGGAGAAGAGATAATCATCTCTTCTCCATTACACATTCACATATGTGGGAAAGACAAATCAAAATTAGCATATTAATAAAAATTAGCACGGTATATAATTCAATATAGATTATGGTGCTCCCTGAATACAATTCCACTTTTGTAAAAATTTACTTTTTTAATTACGAGTTAAAATATTGTCTAGTTATAGAACAACACACTTTAGAAATATTTTTAAATCAGCCACAATTTCCTTTATCTGGAGAAAAATCAATCCTTACATATTAGTTTTGGGGCTATTTTTAGTTGCCCTGCTACTGGTATTATAACTTTAAGTAATATAGTTAAATTCCAATTTCTTAATTAGCCACTCTTAAAAAAAAAAAGAAAAAAAATAGTATCCCTTGCATTTGTTCTCTAAAAAGAAAAAAGACAAAAAAAAAAAAACAAAACAAAACAAAAAACAACAACAACAACAACAACAAAAACTGAAATCCAGACACTTTCCCTTCTGCTAACTGTAAGTTTTATAAGTCCTGCTACCATCTTGACATTTACCTAGATTTAAAAACAGATACATTTCTCTTTAGTCAGAACACACTCATTTTCCCCTATGTGATAAATATGATTTTTTAGCTTATTAAAACAGTACATGTAGTGTTATGATTAGGGACAATTGTAAAGATCATCGCAGAACCAGTAATGGGATTAAGCAGCTCGTTTACAATGTAAACCAATGCTGTCAAGTCCTGGTACTAGAAGAAAAACAGAATAAAGTTAAAAGTCCAAATAACTTTGGATTTCTAAAAATATCTTTATTTTCTAGTTCACGTGTCTTATGAAATAATGTTTTCCTGCATTTCTTCCCAAATTTGGTGGATACGTGCACACATATATACTAACTGTTAACAAAACTGTCAGGACATTTTTAGAGAGGGTAAGAAAGACCTATATTCAAGGTCTCTAGTGTGAAAGGTATGGGGTCACTGCAACGGGACAGAGATTGGGCTTTTCTGCAAAACCAGTGTGGAGAAGTGGGATCTCCGGTCAAAGAACAAGGTGAGGTCAGTGGATGGAAAACATAGGAGGAAACACCAGGGGTTTGGGGGTTCTGGCTAAACCAACCTAACAGGGCCCTTGCCAAAGGCAAGTAGGGGTGAGGAGACATCACCTGTGGGTGGGAGATTAGAAACCAGATCAGACATTGAGAGCAGGCGGGCAGGGAGGAGGGGGGACTTCTGGCCAAACTGACTGAGCAGGATTCTTGCTGAAATTGGACAATGCAGAGACAACATGCAAACCCAGATATCGGGGCCTCACTGAAAAGAGAACTTAGTATTTGGGTTGTTATCACAAAAATAGCATAGACTGGGTGGTTTGTAAACAATATACTTTTTTTTTTTTTTTTTTTCTCACAGTTCTATAGGCTGAGGAGTCAAGGATCCGAGGCCCCCTGAGGTTGAGTGTCTGATGAGGACTTCCCGGTTCACAGGTGGCCACCCCCACTATGTCCTTAGATGGTGAAGGGGGCGAGGGCTCCCACTCATGTCCTAAACCCTTCCCAAAGCCCCTCATCTCCTAATACCATCACTTTTGGGAATTAGGATTTCATCATATAAATTTGCGGGGCCTAGAGGGACCCGGACATTTAGACCATAACATGAGTTCAAGGAAGCTAGAGTGGTCCTGGAGAGAAGCTTCGTCAATATACACGTGACGAAAAAGGAAATATTCTCAGAGTATCGGTGTGAAAACAAATGCACGTATTTATCCTCATTTATCCTTATTTGCTAATTTGAGTTGATATATTAGGAATCATCCAGTCCAGTGCTACTGTCAAGAAGTCATTGATCACGATGTAAACCACTGATCGCTTACCGAGCTCTCATTTTTTATGTAGCCACCTCAGTGTCTCTGGAGTGGCTAAGGGTTTTTTGTTGTTATTGTTGGTGGTGTTTGATGTTGGCCTGGGTGTTTTACCTTTATCCTGCCTCAATGGGAAGGTTGTTCAGATCTGCACCATCCTGCACCACAGGGCAATTGTCAGGTTCCTTTTTTTTTTTTTTTTTTAAGAGTTTATTTATTTATTTATGAGAGACACACAGAGAGAGAGAGAGAGAAGCAGAGACACAGGCAGAGGGAGAAGCAGGCTCCATGCAGGGAGCCCGACGTGGACTCAATCCCAGGTCTCCAGGATCACGCCCTGGTTGAAGGCTGTGCTAAAGCACTGAGCCACCTGGGCTCCCCAGTCAAGTTTTTTTGTTTGTTTGTTTGTTTGTTTGTTTCTTTTTTTTTTTAATGAGTTTCCATATTCCTTACCAGCTCCTCAGCTATTTTCATTATTTTCATCTTTCTTCATCTATGTTGGGGGCTGGTTCCTTAACTCAATCTTGTGAACCATCATTCTGTTGAGTGCTATTATCCTATTATTTAATCCATTTATTTTCTCTTTTAATTTGGCAAAAATATATGTTTTCTTTCCAAGAAACTATTTTATGGCTTTTCGTTGGTCCCTTTCCAGAACAATGCATTTATAGTTTGTGGTTTTAGCAACTCCCCAGTCATTCTATTCTTGGTCAACTCCTCTGCTTGTGACACGTTGATTTCTCATTAAAGTCATGGCTGCCTGATAGTTTGAGGGTTGGCTTTGCAAAAGGGCGGGTATACACTGAACCACCCCATCTTCTGGCCCAGGGACATGAATAAGCCCAACACCACCTTCCACCTCAGGCCAATTGCTTTTGCTTATTCTCATCATTTTTTTGCTGATTTGTAGGGAAGAACAGACTTTATTCCTAATATATCTGTTTCTGGAATTAGAACCTGAGGTGAATACCAAGTTTCTCCCAGCTTGGAGCAAACTTTGCCCTTTGGCCAGACTTTATAAAGCCAGTCTTAGGTTGTGTGGTCTGCGTGTTCTAGCTCTGAATGAGCTTCTCTCTACATCTCTGGCTACTGAGAATCATAGAGTGTTGAGTCTTGATTGTTGAAAGTCGATGACAGCTCAGACTCTGAAACACAAGACATATAAGCAATGTTTTCCTCAAACTGTTACCATGTAATTTTGGGTTTTCTTAGTACAAACCTAATCAATGGCTTCTTTGCACTGGACCCCTGCCTTTTACATAAATTTATACCATAACTCAAATTCCAGTGACTACCCTTCCAAAGAGTTTAAATATACCAAGGGAAACTCAACATTGCAGTGCCAGTTTGGCTAACTTTGGATAAGAATAAAATTATTCATGAGAGGCTTTTTAGAACAGAGTGGAAGTAAAATTCCTTTCATTGGTCTGCATTTTTTTTTTTTTATTGGAACAAGAAAGCTTCCAAATGAAATTCAGATACACAAATTGCTTCCTTATAAAATTCTTTAAGGCAATCAAATGTTTAAAACTATTTCATTTTTAGATCACCACAAATGACAATTTAAACTTAGAGGCATTAGTCTACTCTTCTTCTCCTCCATCTTATGCTTCTCAATTCTCTTTACCTTTCCCTCTTTCTAACCTACCTGTCCCTTCAGCTCAGCCAAAACCCACAAAGCTCAATGAATTCTTATATTTAAATCCCCTTTATAACAAGCCAAGTTCCTCAAGGTATTTTCAGCCTTGGTCTTACTCTGATCTGACAGTTGATAAAGACTTTTTTTTTTTTTTTTTTTTTTTAATGATAGTCACAGAGAAAGAGAGGCAGAGACAGAAGCAGGCAGAGGGAGAAGCAGGCTCCATGCACCGGGAGCCCGACGTGGGATTCGATCCCGGGTCTCCAGGATCGCGCCCTGGGCCAAAGGCAGGCGCCAAACCGCTGCGCCACCCAGGGATCCCTGATAAAGACTTTCAAAAGCCTAAACATGATAAACAAATTTTTACAGAGAGGATTTGGAGTAGCCTTAGGAATATATAATCTAAGGCTATCAGTTTTATATCAGTGGTTTCAGATGTTAGTAGAAACCCCAGATTTAAAAGAAAAAGAAAAAAAAAAAAAGAAGAAGAAAAATGGAAGGAACATGCACAGTGGGGAGATACTGAGAAATTGCAGAGAGATTCAGACAGATTTGGAAAAAACGTAGATATTGGATAACATATTTTGGGGACTCTTTCCAAAATCTATTTTGCACAAATAGATTGGGCGCTAATCCATTCCCAAGGTCTCCAGCGACGTTAGGGATGGGCTCTTTGACACCATTAGGCAGCATGCAAGAGGAGATCCTGGAGAAAATGTGTCCTCAGCTCTTCACTAAACCAGAAATAGGGAATTGAACACACAAGCAAATCCTTGAGTGTAAAATAACCTTGTTGTCCGCCTCACAGAACATCTTGACAGAATTTTAGAAGAAAAGCAAAGCAGAACAAAACAAAAACCCTGACAATATACTGAAGGCCTTAGAATTAGAGCAACTGGATACAGCCACCTGAGTCATGAAGCACCAGAGGAGAAAACGTTTTATAAAAATATCTTCAAATAATATAAACAAGGGATGCCCGGGTGGCTCAGTGGTTGGGCACCTGCCTTTGGCTCACGTCGTGATCCTGGGATCCGGGATCGAGTCCCACGTCGGGCTTCCTGAGAGGAGCGTGCTTTTCCCTCTGCCTGTGCCTCTGCCTCTCTCTCTCAGTCTGTGTCTCTCATGAATAAATAAATAAATCTTTAAAAATAAATAAATAAATAATAAATAAATAAATAAATAATAAATAATATAAACAAAAGGATATTGGAAAAACAGTTTCCCCAGACTAGCTAAAAAACTGAAAGAGAAAAAAAATAGATCATTAATGAGGTTTATTCTCCTCTGAGGAGGGATCACATTTCAATTTCCTTAAACTCACAAGGAGACATTTCTTTAAATATTAAAGACAGCCTTGCAAAGCTGTTAATGACCCAGTAGGATAATATCCACCACAAATTCTGCTGCTGTCATGCAAACTCTCCTTAGCGGAGTCCCCAGCCCCATCCTGTGACTCTCCCCATTGGGCCCTTCACTGTAGATTCCTTGCCTCCGAGACACGTCTTCTGGGAGCTTCACACTATGCGGTCCCCTAAGCAATCAGGACCGCCAAAATAAATGCTCCTCCGATGGCATTTCTGAGATCTTTGACTACGCTCCTCTTCATAATCTGCTTACAGCTCATTTGAACACTGAACTTTCAATATACTTGTGTTCGAATTAAACGACAATTTAAAGATCCTCACAAAATGTGAGACATGTAATGGACAAAAATAATTCTACTTATGCTGTGTTTGGTATCATCCAAGACTGCGTGGTTTATTAGTATAGATCTTGTTCTGCTTCTTTCATGTTGCTTTAGGTCAAGGTAATTAATACCTCTCACTTTCCCTCTGAAGTTCAACAGTCTACCAGTGATGCTCCAGAGGTCCACTGAGGCACACTCTCCCCGTTAACCACACATTATTGACTAAGACTATACATACTTTCGGGCACCTGGATGACTCAGTGTTTGAGTGTCTGCCTTTGGCTCAGGACATGATCCTGGGGTCCTGGGATTGAGCCCCACAAGGACCCTGCTTCTCCCTCTGCCTGGGTCCCTGCCTCTCTCTGTGTCTCTGATGCATAAACAAATAAAATCTTTTTTTTTTTTTAAAGAAAGACTATAAATACTTTAATCTTCTATGTGTTTGTACCTTTCACTCAAGTAACATGTGGGTGAAATTTTGCTAAAGATAAAGTGATCACTAAGACTCTCTCCTTTAGCTCAATGTACAGAGGTACCAAATAAAATGTACAATTTTGTCAGAATAAATATAGTATATGGGTCCTGATTAATCCCTGCTATTTGTATCTACCCCAGGATTTATATGTTGAAATCCTAATCCCCAAAGTTGATATTGGCAGACAGGGTGTTTGGCAGGTGATTAGGTTATAAAGGTGGAACCTCATAAATGGGATTAGTGCTCTTACAATAGAGGTCCCTTTTGCCATGGAAGGATGCAATAAGAAGTCCCCAGAAAAGAACCCTCACCTGACCATGCTAGTACCCTGATTTTGGATTCCAGCTTCCAGAACTATAAGAAATAACTTTATGTTGGTAATAAGGCACTCAGTGTGTGATATTTTGGTATTGCAGCTTAAACTAGGACAATCCTAAAGAGTTCATTATTTCCATCCTAATAGATTATAAATCACTCAAAATTTATCTAGGCTATTTAGGGATAAGAGGTTTGCTAGACCTCACTGGCCATTGTAGGCAATGAGTTCTCCATTTTTCTGGAGTCACTACATATGAATGACATTATAAATTTTTGCTAATTTAACCTAAATATGAATAGTATCTTGTAGCTTAAAATCAGATTTTCAACATCTCTCCATTCTGTCCTTCCTTTTTTTTTTTTTTTTTTTTTTTTTTTTGGTGAATTCTGTCCTTCCTAAGTATCATAAAGCTTTTCACATCTATTTGTACATGATCAATCTGGATAAACCCTTGATATTCTGACTCACCTTCAAAAGAAGGTTCATATACCAATATCTTACATCAGCCTTTCTTAAATCTAGGGGAAAATCTTACTCATCTTGTCCAAGGGCTGTAGGAACAGCAACCAAATCAGTGAAGGCTTCAGCTGACTTAATTTTAAGGTGCCTCTTCAATACTATGGCCCCTCACGCTATTTAGTCCTCGCTGCTTACTGAAACTTTACCACATTTTTCAGTTTTCAGGCTTAGCTTTCTCCGGTTTTTATTATTTTATCCTCCATACATTTCTGTCCCTTGTGATCACACTTTAAATCCTGCTGTTCTTCTTCCTTTACCCAGAGAAAACCATGACTACCTTGCCTCTAAGAACTGACTAAGCCTTGAACAGATTTATTAGCCCCTAAAAACTCCAGATTTAATCTTGTTTGTTGGCAGGTCATATCTGAAGATTGAAATAGGAAGCACTCAGAAAGGAGATTTCAGTTTATCCCTAGAATATGACCGCCCCCCTCCCCAGCCAAAGTAGAATTTGTTCTGAGGACAGAACCTGTCATATTTACCAGAGAATGCCAATTGAGAGCCGAGTTTCTATATGCACAGATAACAAGCAGGCCTTTGAAGTAGTCTCTGATTTTGAAATTGTGTGGAAACAAGAGTTTTAAGCCTCAGCAAGACACAGGTTAAAAATGGTCAACATATTCAAGAGCTATTAAATATCTTAGTACCTTCCAAGATAGTGACTATCATAAAAACTCATTCAAGAAGGAATAACATGAAGGCAAAAAGAAATGTCCTTGCTTATCATTCTGCAAGGAGGCAACTCCTAATAAGACCCTGGATCCCATGAGACCTTAAGAAGTCAGACCTTTGGAGAGATTCAAAGAAGCTGTTAATAAGGAGTAAAGTAAATGGAATATTCCTCAGCCATTAGAAACGACAAATACCCACCATTTGCTTCGACGTGGATGGAACTGGAGGGTATTATGCTGAGTGAAATAAGTCAATCAGAGAAGGACAAACATTATTTGGTCTCATTCATTTGGGGAATATAAAAAATATTGAAAGGGAATAAAGGGGAAAGGAGAAAAAATGAGTGGGAAATATCAGAGAGGGAGACAGAACATGAAGACTCCTAACTCTGGGAAACGAACTAGGGGTGGTGGAAGGGGAGGAGGGCGGGGGGTGGGGGTGACTGGGTGACGGGCACTGAGGGGGGCACTTGACGGGATGGAGCACTGGGTGTTATTCTATATGTTGGCAAATTGAACACCAATAAAAAATAAATTTATAAAAAAATGAGTAATTTACAATATTAAAAGTTTTTTTTAAATAATAAAATATAAATATTAAAATATTTTAACATATTCATTCCAAAATCCGAAAAAAAAAAAGTTGTTGAAATCTCTTGGTTGTCAACTGTGTAAGAATAATCTCTGAAACTCTCATGAAGTTACTCATTTGTGTCAGAGAATCCCAAATAAAACCTGACGAAGATCTTTTATCGATTAACCCAATAAAGTAAGGATAGTAGTCTACTATTGTCAACAGTGATGGGAAATTTTACAAAGATTTTTGTTCCTGTGATATTCTGATTTACAACAAGAAATATATATTTGTTCTTCCTCAGGTTTCTGGCACAGAGTTACTGAAACCATTGGACTTTCTTAAGTGGTAAGAGCTATAAATGAATCTTGATATTCATAGCAAACATCTTTCAATCACATCAGTGTTTACGCTAATGAGGTGACTTTCTGAAAGCACCTAGGGATGGAGGCTGGTTGCCAGGGGATCCAGCATTGTGATTAGAAGATTGAATTTTCAGTCTCAGTCTTCTGATCTTCAGAGAGGGCAAAAGGGGCTGGAGGTTGAATCAATTGCCAGCGGTCAATGATTTAATCAATCCTGTCTATGTAAGGAAGGGATGGAGTAAAAACCCAAAGGGATGGAGTTCGTCTCTAAGTTGGGAACCCAGGATACATTTACATGCTGGGCCTCAAACTCCACAAGTACAGAAGCTCCTATGTTTGGGACTTTGCCCTACATATCTCTTCATCTGACCATTCATTCATATCCTTTATGTCTTAGATAATAAACTAGTAATCTTGTAAACACACTGGTTTCCTGAGTCCTATGAGTTACTCTCAAAAATTAATCAGCATGTGGAAGGGGTCATGGGAATCTCTGATTTATATCCAGTTGATCAGAAACACAGACGACAACCTAGACTTGCAATTGGCATCGAAAGTGAGGTGGTCTTGTGGGACTGGGTCTTTAACAGGTGGGATCTGATGTTCCCTCGGGGTAGATAATCAGAATTGAGTGAAATGTTTTGGACACCAGTCAGTTTTCACAGAGAGTTGAGTTAATAGTTGTTTGGTGGGGAAAAAAAAAATACACTAGAGTTGCCTTGTTTGTATCTCACTAGAATAGCCCTAAAGACTATGAAGGTGGGAAGTGAACAATGACCCAAACCTCTTTGGAATGGGTGCTCATTGTTGTTGATTTATACTTAGAATGGACTGAAGCTTTTCCTTGCTACAATACTATTCTAGTACTGAAATTAGAAAGAAAAAAAATTAAGTAAAATAAGAAACTTTATTATTCCTATGATCCCATCACACTCCAGCCTCAGGAAAAGTAGAGAGAGTTAATGTCATTTTAAAACTCAACCTGGCAAGATGATAAAATGATCTGGAACTCTCATGCTTCCTTGACCAGGAACATAGCCTGTGGTTCTCAGGGCTGTGAGAGATCCACATTCCAGCTGTCAGTGACCCTCATAGTATGAACTTATACAGATCACCCTTTAAAGTCAGATACAGGGGATCCCTGGGTGGCTCAGTGGTTTGGTGCCCACCTTCAGCCCAGGGTGTGATCCTGGAGCCCCGGGATCAAGTCCCGCATCGGGCTCCCTGCGTGGGTCCCGCTTCTCCCCCTGCCTGTGTCTCTGCCTCTCTCTCTCTGTCTCTAATAAATAAATAAAATCTTTTAAAAATAAATAAAGTCAGATACATCCTCCATGATCTTCAATTCTACATCAGTCAGTCAGATACAGCGAAGTACTGCAAGTAACTCATGTCATGGACCATCTTGATACCAACAGTCATAAGCTGTCTTTCCTTCATATCCTCTCGAGAAGGCCTATGCCTTGGAGCTATGTCGAAAAAGACCATTTCAATTAATTTTGACCAATAATGCCACAATTAAACATGAAAGTATAGATCCTGCATTTATGTCTCCCGAAATTATAACCCTCTGTGCTTAAACTGCCATTTCTTCTGGAGATTTACAACTTTATAAAGTCTACGGGTCTTTCAAAAAGCAGATGATCTTGAAAAGCAGACAACTTCTGCCAAAGGACTCAGATCAAGACACTGCATGGCCTATTCCAGCTACAACATGATCTAGATGCTTAGAACCACAGAGGGTCATGCTTTTGTGTGCAGGCTTTCATTTGTTATTTTCTTACCTATTTTTAAAATCTTTATTGGTTTGATGTTCTAGCTTTTGATCAAGTACTGGTCACATTTGAACCACAACACTTACAAGAAGACCTCTATACTAGATTTCCATATTTTTAGTCACTCTTTGGTATCAGTTCAATATCTGGCTGCAAGTTGTTGGTGATTTGGTTAAATTTTATGGCTGAAATAACTCATGAGTTTGCACATTTTTCCCTTACTACCCATCATCTTCTTTAAAAGAAATCAATGCTCAAAAAAAAAATCAATGCTCTATAATTGTTTAGCTTCATGGATATTGGGTCAATCCTACTTGACTTTTCTATGGCAGATGACACAATAGCCCTGATACCTAAAAAATCTAAGACTGTAGCATCACATATCAAAAAAGGAGGCTTCTGAGTTCACCAAAACAATAGTCTGAAGCCATTTCTAGGAATGAGACCCTGTAGCCAGACTGATAATGCACAGCTCAGGAAAAACAAAAACAGAAACAAAAAACAGAAAACAGGTAGTATATATTTGATATCTGGTCTATGTTTATAGACCTTAGAAATAATGCTTGCTGTGTAGGTGGATCTTCTGATCCCCTGTCAAATCTAACTCTTCTCATATTTGATATTTGTACTTTGGGTTCCTTCACATGGCCCTTCACTACCTTTGAATCATGTTATAATTATTTAATAAAAAAAACCTTAGTAATTTCAAGGTAATATTTTGGCAAAGAGAAACCAATGATTACACCAGATACCAATAAATCTTTGAGGAACTTTTATCTTTTTAACTTGACACCTGTTTTCAGGATACTCTCTGATGCCTCTTTGTTCATTTCAGCCAAAAATTCTCCCCACTTAGCATAAGAAATACCTGGAAAAATTGATTCAAGCAAGAGAAAAACTGAGTCTTGATTTTCATCCACAAACTTCACCTTTCCAAGTGATAACATTTTCGATGACATTCTGCTGTCTTCACGCCACCTGCTAGTGCACATTATAAAAGTCATAGCAAATGGGAAAGTTCTGGATGGTATAGAGCTAGGAATAGTCTTAAGAATATAGAAATCTCAACTGAAAAATTAGTGAGTTAGTACAAGCATTGGTTCAAAGTAAGGGCTCTATAGACACATTTCAAGGTGGTACTTATGCTTTGTTTTTAATGTGAATAATGTTTTGCTTCCATTTGTAGTGGCCTTCTGAAATTTTTAATATTTCTAGGAACACCAGGGTAGTGAATCAAGGAGTCACTGAATTATGGAATTATTATAATCTTCCCACATGTCTTTCTTTTTTTAAAAGATTTTGTTTATCCATGAGCGACACAGAAAGAGAGAGAAAGAGATGCAGAGACACAGGCAGAGGGAGAAGCAGGATCCTCGCAGGGAGCCCAATCTGGGACTCAGTCCCAGGACCCTGGGGTCACTACCTGAGCCAAAGGCAGATGCTCAACCACTGAGCCACCCAGGTGCCTCAGTGAAAGGACAATTTTGTATTAGTCAGGTAAGGCTGCTGTAACAAGATACTACAGACTGGTGGCTTAAAGGACAGAAATTTCTTCTCTCACAATCTACTTGTTTTAAAGGTTCTAAGACAATAGATTATGTGTTTTCATCTTTGTTTAATTTTGGTAATTTATGAGTTTTGAAGAGCTGGTCCATTTCTCTAAGTTGTCACTTTATGAATGTAAAGTTGTTCACGGTATCTCTTTACCATCCTTTTAGTGAATGCGGGATGGAGTGATAGCCTCTTTTTTATTCGTGAAAATGTTATTTGTGTCTCAGTTTTACTTTTATACATCTTTCTAGAAATTTATCAATTTTATTGGGTTTTCAAAAAGTTACTTTTTCAGTCCATTGATTGTCTCTCTTATTTTTCCCATTTTAACTCTATTGCTTTTTGTTTTTTATTATTTCTATTTACATGTTGCTTGCCATTTATTTTTCTCTACTTTTCCTAGTTTCTTGAGCTAGGAACTTAGCTATGATTTGAGACCACTCCTTTTTCTTAATGTAAGTATATAGTGCTATAAATTTTCCTGTCAACACTGCTTTATCTGTTACACACATATTTTAAAGTGTTGACGTTCATTTTCATTCAGTCCCACATATTTGTTTGGCTTAAAGTAGCTTTCACTTTATTTGAGAAGCCATTCACACATGAAGAACGACACCAGACTGTGATTACATGACAAATAAAAGCCACAGAGAGTACTCAGGCATGTCCTAATAATGCTTGCTAATAATTATATTATTGTCATCACAAAGCGTTATCTTTATTACTCCCCTAATAAGAATATCCCTGTAACATCTGCAAGTAGTAATGTAATAAATTCTGAGTTCAAAGACCAAATTAACTAGTTTTAAAACAAGAAAAAAAGAACTTTCTCATGCAACAGTCTGCAGATGGGTAATTGGAGAAAGTCCATATTTTAGCCATGTAAAAGAAAAATAGGAATATGGACCATTCTCTTCCATGTATGAGCTTAACTGAGAAGGGTTACATGTGACCCTTTCACATCCTTTGTCCAGATCTCAGACATGTGGTCACACCTTGCTGCAAAAGAGGGTAGAAAATAGACTTTTAACTGCATGGTCAATGCTCTCTCTCTCTCTCTCTCTCTCTCTCTCTCTCTCTCTCCCTCCCTCTCTCTCTCTCTCTCTCTATATATATATATATATATATGTATATATATATATACACACACATTTAATATATACACATATATATATATATATATAATATTTTATTTGTTTATTCATGAGAAACACACAGAGAGAGGCAGAGACACAGGCAGAGGGAGTAGCAGGGTCCTCACAGGAAACCTGATACGGGTCTTGATCCCTGGACTAGGATCACACCCGGAGCCAAAGAGACCCTCAACCTCTGAGCCACCCAGGCTCCCCTAGAAAATATATCTTTAACTGCATGGTCAGTTCTGTGTATTTTCAAATTTATTTCAAATTATCTCTTTAACTCATTGATTATTTAAATATGTTTTGAGTGATTTCCAAGTGTTTGATTTTTCCTGTCTTTTACAGCTGATTTCCGGTTTGATTTTACGATGGCCAAGTGAAATTTCTCTGTATGATTCATTTAGGAAAAAATGTTGAGTTGGAAAACAATAGATGGATGCATATACTCTTATTTGAGGCATGAATAAAATGTTATATACTTAGAGATTACTATTATTTTTTAAAAGATTTTCTTTTTTATTTACGAGAGAGCACAAGGAGAGGGAGCAGCAGAGGCAGAGGGAGAAGCAGACTTCTCACTGAGCAAGAAACCTGATATGGGGCTTGATCACAGGACCCCAGGATCATGACCTGAGCCAAAGGCAGAAGCTGACCCAACTGAGCCATCCAGGCATCCCATGTATTTGGAAATTATGACTGAACCAGAAACTAACTTATAGGATGTAAAAAATTCAAATATTCTTAAAAGCATATATTTCCTTCCAAACTATCCCCAGACAACCCATGAGCAAACCGGTAAGGGCTGGCACCACACTGACAGTGTCAGCTGGGTCTCAGAAAGTCACAGGCTTTGGGGCCTGGGCTCACGTGGTTTAAGGCAAGTACTTCAAAACAGTGATTTAACGGAGATTGCAACAATTTCATGATATAACAATGTAGGGTTTAATAGAACTGATGTTCTATTTTTCCCCCTTACAAGGGGGAAATACACGAGTCACTTTCCCCTGACAGATATCTCCTGGCCCCAGATTGCCTAACTTCAAGTGATAAGTCCTCTGAAGGGGTATAGCTATTTCACAAAGAAGATTTAACCAGATTGCAACACTTCTTAGGTTTCCATCACTTTTCATTAATTGACAGTGGTTTCCACAGCCATCCCTAACTAATGGGGACTATAGGAAGGAGAAAAATTTTAATCTGAGCATAATAATGCTCTTCAAAAAAAATTGTTTTTAGGGGCCCTTGGGTGATTCAATCAGTTAAGTGTCCCACTCTTGATTTTGGCTCAGGATCCTGAAATAGAGCCTTGCATCAGGCTCTGCACTGGGCGTGGAGCCTGCTTAAGATTCTCTCTCCCTCTCCCTCTGTCCTGCCTCCCTCTAAAAAAGTTATTTTCACTTAAGGAATAAAGTGAAAATCTATACCACAATTCTTATTAGAAACCTTAATTTTTCTCAGTCAGTCCCATAGGTTATCTATGAATAAAGTCCATCAGAGAGAAATTAATTTTTAAAAATCCAGCTCATTAAAGAAAGCAATAGCATTCTAATTACAATGTTCAGTGATTGCATATCAATTCATAAGGTGTTTAATGACATAAAACACAGTACGTCTCTACTCACCTGATACATTTATAACCAATTTGTATAATATGCCTAGATCTTTATTTACAATCAACTCAATGGAAATTTGGAGGAAACTTTTTTTTTTTTTTTTGGAGAAAACTTTAGAAAAGATTTTAACTAAAGTGAAATATTCGTAAATATTCTTTCAACAATAGGAAATAAACAAAAAGGAATTCATTTAGAAACTGGGCAAAAAAGAAACATGAAGATACATTTCACCAAACAACATATACAGATAGCAAATAAGCACATGGGATGTGCTTCTGAATTATTAGATATTAGGAATTCCAAATTAAAACCACAATCAGATCTCATAACATATCTAATTAGAATGGCCTACTTCTAAAATATTTTGGTAAAAGCACCAAAATGCTGGTGAGAATGCCAAGAAGGCCACTCATGTTGGTTGTGAGGAATGTAACGTGACACAGCCACTCTGAAAATATGTAAGGCAGTTTCTTACAAAGTAAATGTGTAATCCAGAAATAACCTCCTTCGACTTTTATCCTAGAGAAATGAAAACTTACAGTCACACCAAAACTTGTACACAATGTTCATAACAACTTTATGTTAAGCAGCCCCAAACTGAAAACAACTCACATATCCTACAAGAGATAATTGTTTAACCATCAGTGGACGGATCCCTGGGTGGCTCAATGGTTTAGTGCTTGCCATTGGCTCAGGGCATGATCCTGGAGTCCTGGGATCGAGTCTTGCATCAGGTTCCCTGCATGGAGCCTGCTTCTCCCTCTGCCTCTCTCTCTTTTTCTCTCTCTCCATCATAAATAAATAAATGAATAAATAAATAAATAAATAAAATCTTACAAAAAATAAGCCATCAGTGGCACATCCATACCATAGAAACCTACTTGGCAGTTAAAGGAAGGAACAATTGATCAACAGGGAAAATTCGATGTATCACAAAGGAGTTGCACAGAGTGAAAAAAAGAATTCATTCTCAAAAAATGTTACTATATAATTTCACATATGTGACATTTAAAAGTCACAGGAGTCCAGACAGGGAGAAAAGATGACTCTTACCAGGAAGTGGGGGGAAGGAAAGGGAGTAAGATGGTAGTCGCTCTAAGAGAGTAGCAGGGGAGATCCTTCTGGTGATAAAATTGTTCCCTCCGGACTGTGATGGTGGCCAAAGAATCTACACATTTGATAAAATCGCACACACATCAGTGCTTGTAAAATTGGTAAAATCTGAATGAGGTGGGCGCGGTGTACCGGTATCAGTTTCCTGGCCAGGGTATTGTATTACAGTGGGCAAGATGCTACCCTCAGGGGAAACTGAGTGAAGCTGTGTGGAGTATCTCTGTATTATTTCATAGAACTACATGTGGTTCTACAGTGATGTTGAAAAAAAAATTTTAAAGTAAAAATCTACTTAGAAAAATTCTCAGCAATGCACTCTCTGACTCAATTTTGAACAGGATTGGGAAGGCAGTTTTTTTTTTTTTTTTTTTTTTAAGATTGTATTTATTCATGAGAGACAGAGAGAGAGAGAGAGAGACAGAGACCCAGGCAGAGGGAGAAGCAGGCTCCATGCAGGGAACCCGATGTGGGACTTGATCCCAGGTCTCCAGGATCACGCCCTGGGCTGAAGGCAACGCTAAACCACTGAGCCACCCTGGGTGCCCTGGGAAAGCACTTTTATAAAAAGGCAGAGCTACAGCCTTTGGAGGTGCATTCCTTGGTTCTCTGCTTCATAATATTTGAGCTACCAGTATATTTTTTTATGCTTAGTTGGTTCCTCCAACTCATCCATAAAATTAATAATTTCATTACAAGTCAGAATTCTACAACCAAATGAAGATATTCAAAGTTCAGTGAAAATCTACACCATGAAAAGACTGAAGGACATAATTTATTGCCCCATTGTTGCCCCATCCACCCATCTAAAAAATCTCATCCCCTGCAGACTGGTGAGATCATTATCACGAGCCATGTTGAAGGTTTACTAAATAGATATAAGATAAAGCCCGTAAGTACTTAAGATATATCAGGTACATAGTAAACACTTGATACATGGTGGTCCTACTATCTTAATTTGTACTATATATGAATTGCTTGCCTCAAAACAGCGTATATTTCTTATTTTGCTTACCTTTAGGATACAGTACATCTGGAAGCCATAGGTCCATGACAGACGATATAGATAAATAAATAGATGATCGATCAATAGATACATGTAAAATGTCAAATGCTTCTTCATTTTTCAATGACTAAAATAGCAATTAAAATGAATGAAATACACGATATTAAGTAAGCTTCTTAATCCTCAGTTTCTTCATTTCTAAAATTGATATCTAACTGTACCAATTATCTCTTAAGCAGTGTGTAATCATTCAAGGTGATGTTGACTGTCAGTAGCAGAACCTCAGAATAAGGCAAAATAAAATTAGCAGTTTTAGTATCAACACGCAAAATCAACACGCAAAGGTAATTTGCTAACAATTACAACTATTCTTTTGTTCCAGATCGAGTTGTTTATCTATTTTTTTTCTATTTGACATTGGGCAAAGATATTCTTATGGATTCTACACACTTGGATTTTACTGTTTGGGTTTCCAGGATGGACGGCATTCATGACGTCTCCTTCGAAAATAGGAGAGGCCAGCACCAACCTAAGTTAGTGCTTTCATTGAAATACATAGAAGGATTCTGGACAATGTTGAGAGACATTTATTGATTAAATAATTTGCAAGTATTATATCTTCTGACACAATAATCCAGAAACCAGAGATTGAAATTTCTAATCTAAGAAAAAAAAAAAAAAAACAAAACTCTGTTTCCTTGGATAGGAAGCAAAAGTAATAAAACTTTGCAAACACTGAGTGGTATCTGTATTTAAAAATCACTCGCTGATTTAATACTAGTATTTGCTTTTTTTCTTTCATTGCCAAGATATAATAACTAGACATTAACAATGAATGATCATTTGTTTATTTTTAAAAAATCTACATCCATAAGCAGATAATGGAGAGGATAATGAACAGCAGTGATTCTCAAACTTTACTGAATATTAGAAGCAGTTATTGAGCTTTCAGAATTCTTCAGGCCTTTTCACATCCCAGATCAATTAAATTTGATTTCTTGGGGTGAGATCAGGCATTGGTATTTTTTGAAACTGTGAGGTGGCTATAAAATGTGCAGTAGTGCTTGCGAACCTCTGCTGTAAAGAACATTGTTTTCAGAAGTGATTTCAGCTCCAAAGTAGCCAGAAATCAGCTTCTTACTTGAATTAATGAAAAAAGAAAAGCAGATGCCAATTTTCCCTCATTTAAAAACAGAGGAGTGATATCACACTAGGAATTTGAGAGAGGAGTCCTGGCCAGGAATGACCAGTAATTGAAAAATTCAATAAAGCATTAAATGTAATTAATTTCAAAGTTGAGGATCTTAAAACTCTAGATTGGAAAGTGATATGTATGCCAGAGGCTGATATAATTCAATGTTAGTGCCTTTGGGCTTCTGAACTTGCAAGAAACAGGTTTGCCCAGAGTACATTTATAGAAATAAAAGACTGTTTTAATTATTACAAACCTGTTCACTCATTGCCTTCTCATTGCTGCTATAGAGGGCAATGAAAGGATCTGTGAATTTGGATATTTCTTATTTGAGATATTTATGGAGCAAAAGGGAAAATATAATTGTTCTACAGAAGGACAAGACCCATTTTATCTCAGGTGCTGGTAACAACAACAAAAAATGATCCCCAAGATTTATTTTCATACCAAGTTTAAATATTATTCTGTTGTTTTGTTCACTTTTATCACTGAGTTTTTCCCTCCATGTGTGTGTTAAAATATCTTTTTATTTATTATGGTGTATAGCCCATTTATCTTAAATTCACATACATTTGATTAAGAGAAAAACAGCCACTTAGTTTGAAAAAGATTATGACAAGTCTCTTCATTGACTCCTTATTACATTCTGTTATCACTTTCCCTTTCCATCTTCCCAGTGACTGAAATCTCTGATAACCATTTACCTGATTTTCTTTTTTCCCCCATCAAATGTGAATAGGCCCAGTCAATGCCATTTATTATACATGTTGAACAGTCTCTGAGACCCAAGGGCTCCCATATGAAGTTTTTTTGTTTGTTTGTTTGTTTGTTTTTGCATCAAACAGGTTCTTCCAAGAGCCTACTACTCACAAGAAAGAGAAAAAAAAGAGTAATCTTCAATAAAACGAAACAAACAGATAAGGCTGGACAGTCTACATATGAAAAACAAAGATTAAAAAACTCATCAGACAAAAACAACACCAAATACTCGTTCCATTTAATTTTCTGTTACATGCACTGAGGGAACCAAGAACATCAGGCCCCAAGGCAGCAATGCTCTGAGGTTCTAACTCAGGCTCCCTCTAAGTGACAAATTCATGCACACGTGCCTGCACATACCACTGACCCAGGCAGAAATACACATGCACGTACAGGCGGTGGAGAACCTCTGGGGGTTTGGGGGGAAAAGGAGGGCCAAAAATGTGCTATCAACTGCATGCTGGGGACCCAGAGAACCCTTCTGCTGCAGGCTAACAAAAGTCAAAATCAAAACAAAGGGAAAACACAGGATAAATGTAGGAAGTTCAAAGACATTGGACGGATGAAGAGGGAAAGATGAGTGAAAGTGATTATAAGGGAAAGGAGGGGAACTCAGTGGGAAACAATTAGAGATGGAGACACACCATGAGAGACTCCTAACTCTGGGAAACAAACAAAGGTAGTGGAAGGGGAGGTGGGTGGGGGGATGAGGTGACTGGATGACAGGCACTGAGGAGGGCACTTGATGGGCATGAGCACTGGGTGTTATACTATATGTTGGCAAATCGAATTTAAATTTAAAATGTGAAAAAGACTTTATTCAAATGAAAAGGTAATGCATGGATTATTCTGTGACTTATGTGTTCTGCACAGGGTTGTATTTATATTTACCATTTCAGTGGGAGTTCAAAGATTTGCTCTCTTGTGTAATATTTTATTGTTACAAACACAGCAAAACTGATTATTCAATTTTAACATTAATAAATATATCCCCATTGTTTTTGCCGTTATGAAAAATTCTACTTTGCACCATACACACAAAAGAAAATAGAGATGGTTCATAGACCTAAGAGTGAAAGGAAAAATATAAATTTTCTAGAAGAAAATGGAGGATGTTATCTTCATGCTCTAAAAGTAGGGAAATATGTACTAAAAATGACAGAAGGTCCATGAATTCTAAGATGTATTAAAAATAACACTAAAACATGAGAGCTGATCATTAAAAACTAAAATAAAACAATTGATAAATTAGACTACATTAAAATTAATAATTTTCTTTCATCAAAGAGTAAGGTTGATTTTCCTTTCTGTTTAAAAAAATAGAAAACAACAACAACAAAAAGCTACAATGCTAGGCAAAATATTCTATATTTTAATCCAGATGGATATATGGAGATAAGGGAGATATGTACACATGAAACAAAGCTAAATTTTATTCCTTTTAGTCCATGTAAATAGCTAAACTCTTTAAAATAATGGTCTTAACTTTATACTTTTGCTATAGTATGTAAAGGGGACCCTGCTTCCTCTGCTCACAACACTTGTGACACCCAACATATATGGGAGGTTCCAACACCAGGCAATTCTCTCATTTTCTGAACACCGACTGGGTGTCCTACAATTCAATCCTGACACTACTATTCATAGTTAATGAACTCCCCCAGGTTAAAGGCCAGTCCCATAAGACTGCCCTCCGCTTCTGGTTCCAATCACAAGTAGTGGATCCCCAGGATCCCCAACCAACTGCCCAACATGGGTACAAATCAGAGGTTACTATGACTTCCTCCTCACATTTAGTAATTTGCTATAATGGCTTATAGAACTCAGGGTAACATGCTTACCAGTTTATTATAGAGAAGGACAATCGTTATATGGTCTCACTCATACGGGGAATATAAGAAACAGTGAAAGGGATTATAGGGTAAAGGAGGAAAAATGAGTGGGAAAAATTAGAGAGGGTGACAAAACATGAGAGACTCCTAACTCTAGGAAACAAAGGGTAGTGGAAGGGGAGCTGGGTGGGGGGAGGGGGTGACTGGGTGACGGGCACCAATGAGGGCACCTGATGGGATGAGCACTGGGTGTTATATGTAGGCAAATTGAACTTCAATAATTTTTTTTAAAAAAAAGAATATAATAAAGGATGCAGATGAACAGAAGGATGAAGAGATACAAGCGCAAAGTATGAAAGGGTTCCAAGCACAGGAGATTTTGTCTCCCTGGATTTGGGCTGCACTCTGCCAGCCTGTGAATGCCCTCAGCAGTCTGGAAGCTCTTCAGATCTGATTGTTTTGGGTTTCTGTGGAGGCCTCATCGTGTAGACATGATTGATTATAACTCAACCTCCAGCCCCTCTGCCCTCCCTGGAGGATGGAAGGTCTGGATGAATGTTACAGACTCTTAACCATGGCTTGGTCTTTCTGGGGACCAGCCCCCATGCTGACGTCATCCAGGAGCCCACCAAAAGTCACTTCATTAGAACAAAAGCTGCTCCTATCACCCAGGAAATTTCAACGGATTGAGGTACCTTGTGTCGGGAACCAGGGTCAAAGACCAGCTATCGGAACAAAGATGCTCCCAGGCCCCTTATCACTGAGGAAACTATAAGGGTTTTAAGAGCTCTGTGTTATGAACAAAGGACACAAAACAATTATAGATTTCTTATTATTTCATAGTATTATTTGTGCAGGGCGATGCTCTTCATGAAATTTTAAAAGTTGGCTCCCTTTCCTAGTTGGCTAAGCTTTTATTATTAGAAGACGTTGCATTTTCCTAAATGTTTCCTCTGCCTTAGTCGTATTGCTATACCAGCTAATGTGATAAATCCTATCAATTGGCTTTCAAACATTAAACCAATCTTGTAATCCCAGGATAAGTCCAATTTAGTCTTGATGTATTCTTATCTTTTATAAAATGAAATTTGGTTGATAATACTTTATTCAGGATTTTCTCTTCCATGTTCATTCAAGTAATCATATTGTTATTTTCTTTATTATGTCTGTGAATTTTGATATCAAGTTGCACTGCTTCACAATATGAGTGAGAAAACACTATCCCCCTCTTCTCAAATCTGAAAAAAAAATATTTTTAGGAGTTTTAAATTATTTGTATTTTTTTTTAAGGAGGGAGGGGCAGAGGGAGTGGGTGAGAGAGGATCTTTTTTTTTTTTTTTTTGATATTTTATTTATTTATTTATGATAGTCACACACAGAGAGAGAGAGAGAGAGAGAGAGAGGCAGAGACACAGGCAGAGGGAGAAGCAGGCTCCATGCACCAGGAACCCGACGTGGGATTCGATCCCGGGTCTCCAGGATCGCGCCCTGGGCCAAAGGCAGGCGCCAAACCGCTGCGCCACCCAGGGATCCCGTGAGAGAGGATCTTAAGCAGGCTCCATGCCCAGTGCACAGCCAGAGATGGAGCTCGATCTCATGACTCTGAGATCATGACCTGAGCCCAAATCATGAGTCAGATGCTTAATCAACTGAGCCACATATAATTACTTGTATATTAAATTATTAAATTAGTGGTATTTTGAATGTGGACATTGGTGCCAGGTTGACAAGACACTACTCACTGCCAGGCAGTAGCCATGGAGAAGTAAATTTCACCTCTGGCCCCAGTTACTTCATTTATTAAATGGGAATAACAACATTTATGGTAAGTATAACCCACATCTTCCCAAGTCTTATCAGTACGGGTATGCAAAAAGTCTCATGTGAACAATAGCTTCCTAAATTTTATATACGATTATCACTTAATTTTAAAGCACAGAACTACCAAAACAGACCCTGAGGGCTCACTATGTCATTCTCTCAGAATGGACAGGAGTGTATCATATGAGCCATCAAACATCTCACATTTTTCTATCCTTACCCTCCCTTTAGTACTGTTTGTCCTCAAGATGTCCGAGGTGGCTAATCACTCCCAGGTAGTTCCTGATGTGTCAACTCTAAAATTTGCAAGAAAGGTTGAGTCATCGTGCTCCTGAGGAGAAGAAACAGTGTTGTGTTTCTTGAGATTCTCATTGTGCTGAAGTCATCTGAGTTGCCTTATAGAAATGGGAAACTATGTCAATCAGCCATAAAGCATCTCTGGGAATCCCAGAGCCTTCACAGAAACATATTGTTCAACTTTTCACAGAAGATCCCTCTTTGTGGGATTAGCCTGAGCATCAGGATCCTGAGAGAGCCCACGCTGCTGACCTACTGCACTCCTATCTCCATTAAGATAGTAATTGACCCAAAGCTAAACAGTATAAAACCATATATTCTACAGTCAATAATCTTCATCAAAATGAATTTCTAAGGCGAGCTGTCAGAAGTTCAAATTCCAGCTTGGGCTCCAAAGTTCACCCTCCTGCTTAATAGAAAAACTTGCACAAAAAGCTCATCATTAGGTATCTAGTCCAATGAGGAAACTTCATCAATTTTTGCTGACATTGGTGTCATAAATATTACTAAGGACTTAGTGGGGGGGGGGGAGTCAAAATTCGTAAGTCAATGAAATACTCTTTTTTTTTTCTATTTTGGAATTATAGTTGGAATGATTTAGGAGTATAAAAGATAGATGAGATTTCAAGTAGCTTTGTCCAAATAGACCACAGCAGAAGCTATTTGCAATTTTTATTCAATCACCTCCATCCTTCAGAGTATGATTTAATCTGTTAGTTTTAGCACTGCTCACTATATATTTACAAAGATTCAAATACCACAAGCTCATTGTGTAGCCACCATTTTGTCAGAAATTTAGTGAGATCCAGAGAGTATGGAATGATAAGCCATTTGTGGTAACGTGGATTTGCTGGGCTGTATCTCTACTGGGGCCAGCGTAGTGAGTGGCATCCCCATAAGAACTCATTAGCTTCACACAGAGAGAGCTCTGGTCTGAAGTTGCAGACTGAACATTGGCCTTAGCCAGCCTCCCGACACAAGTCTGCCACCAGGCACAAAGACAGGGGTCGCCATAGGTCAGTCCATTCCCAACCACCACAGGAGAAGTAATTTGCCGCAGTTGCTTTACTGGTGGCAATGGACCTCATCATTTGATATTATATTAAAAACATAGAATTTGTAGGTTCCTATCTTTTATTTACAGAAGGAAGGCACTGTAAATGGATTAGTTTGTCCTTATAAATAGCAGGCTTTACTGATTTTGAAAAAGATTGAAAGAAACATTTTGGAGTTGAATCATTTGCCTCCAATATCCAATGTTTAGAAGTATTTATTCTGATTATTAGCATAACAGACATTATAGGCCACTGGAACTGGTCAGTTAAAGCTAAAAAAAAAAAAAAAAAAAAAAAGCAAAATGGAGACCGGTATCCATGTACAAGGGAAATAAAAACACCTCCAAATAAACAATTGAGCCCATGCACTTTTGACATTTATTTTATAGCCTATGGCTTTTGTTCCAAAGACATGGACACAGCTCCGTGTGCTTCTGTACCATCTGCAGGACCATGGGAAATCCTTCGTTTCAACCCTTCTCTGTGGCCAGTGTCTGAAATTTGAAGGGACTCCCCAAGGTCCCTGTGCAGAGCAGGTGTCGGCCGTGAATATTACAAGGCCAATTGTCTAAACACACAAGTATTCCATTAGAGTTAGAGGCGGATGGTCAATTCTGGGTTTGCACCCTGCCAGGCCACGCACTCACTTCCATCTTGGTCCGCTGATCAGCACCTCCTGAGCAAGGCTCTGAGGGGACTTTACAATTTTACAGAAAATTCTCTGCTCCAGCTTATCCAGTTGGTGGTTCCGCCCAAAGTCTAAGCATTTCTTTTCTTTGAGTTTCAGCGTCCCTAATTTCTTAAATCTTGGTCAACTACGTGCTAATCTTAGTATTGCATTAGCTTGATATCCTCATGCAGATTAAACGAAAGTAGCAGGACTAGCACATGTCACAACTGGTCACAGAGATCTAAGCTCCTTGTCCTTCTCCTGCTTGACTCTCATGAATCATAAGCTGAAATTATATGATGCATCTGTTTGCTTGTTCACTCTCTCTCCCACCACTGGAATGTAAGCTCCCTGAGAATAAGAGCTTGGTTAATGCATCTGCTCAGCTCCTGGGACACTGCCTGGCATACATTAGGCATCCAATAAATGTTGGGGATCCCTCAGTGGCTCAGCAGTTTAGCACCTGTCTTTGGCCTAGAGCATGATTCTAGAGACCGGGGATCGAGTCCCATATTAGGCTCCCTGTATGGAGCCTGCTTCTCCCTCTGCCTGTGTCCCTGTCTCTCTCTCTCTGTCTCTCTCTCTCTCTCTTTCTCTCTCTCTCTCTGTGTGTGTGTGTTTCTCATGAATAAATAAATAAAATATTTTTAAAAATGTGTGGTGAATGAATAAACAAGTTGGAAAAGTGACCAATTTTCTGGCTTTGATCAGGATGTAGTAATCTATGACAACCCGTGGAAAACATTCCCATCACACTAGTTTTATAATACTTCTGCTGCAATTTACATCACTCAAGTAATGAACTGTATAAACAACTTCGTGAGGATAATGAATTCATAACTATGAAAACCAAAGAATGAAAAGTGAGTACGGATGCTCATCATGTAACTTGTAAGTGGTTTTCTTTTTTTTTAAAGTTGTCAAATTCATTGGCATGAAGTTTTCTTAATATTTCCTCATTTTTTTATTGAAAATGGATATTATTTTGGAATAATTTTAAGTTTACAAAAACTTTGCAAAGACAATATAGAGAGTTTCTAGGTACCCTTCACCTCGTCTCCCCTATTACCTCATTACCTTACACCTTCTGAAATTATCATGGTATATCTGTCAAGACTAAGAAACTAATACATTATGACTATTAATTAAACCATAGACATTATTTGGATTTTCTCAGGTTTCTAACTCAGAGCACTTCAGGGCATTTAGTTGGATTTAGTCTCACAGTCTGTGATAGTTTTAGTCTTTCCTTGATTTTCATGACCTTAATATTCCCAAAGAGAATTTGCTAGGTGTCTGTACAGTCTAGAATTGCTGTTGCTTTCTCATGACCAGAATGGCATTTGGAGTTTCAAGGAAGAACACAACACAGCAGAAGTATGCTTCTCCCTCTATGGTATCAGAGGGTACATGATACTCGCATGATATCACAGATGATGTTAACCTTGGTCAGTTGATGAAGTTAGTGCTTGAAGCTTTCTCCACAGTAAATTTCCCGTTCTTCCCTTTCTACCGTCTTCTTTTGGAGTAGTTAAGTCTAGCCTCACCTGAAGGGGGAAGCTGTAGTGAACAGGGGTATTTATTGATGTGTGTGTGTCTGTGTGTGTGTGTGTGTGTGAGAGAGAGAGAGAGAGAGAGAGAGAGAGAGAGGAGAGAGCACGTGAGTGGAGGTGGGGGGCAGAGGGAGAGGGAGAAAGAGAATCTTAGGCAGGCTCCACACTCAGCTCAGAGCTCAACGCAGGACTCAATCTCAGAACCCGGACTTGATGACCTGAGCCAGAACCAAAAGCCATCTGTTTAACCAACTGAGTCACCCAGGTGCCCCAGCAAACAGGCTTATTTTTAATGACTACTGTTTTGCTAAGCACTGATGAAAGAAATAATAATATGAGAAAATGGGAGCTGTGTACTAACTAGACATCTTTTTGTTTTGTTTGTTTGCGGTAAATAAATAAAATGCAAGTTGAACTACCCAAAGTAAAATAAGTGAGTATATATGAGAAATTGTGTAACTCTAAAAGGGCAAGGCTGCATCTGGGCCACAGGGCACAGTGAAAATGGACAGAAATGGCTCCAGGACCATCTTCCTCTCACTTCTTGCTGATTCTCACTGCAAGTAATCTTTACTCCTAACATGGGCTTCCTCCACGGGGGCTGGAAAGCAATGAATATTTCCAGTGTGCTTCGTATTTAATCATTTCTCTAATTGGCAGAAATGAAAACAGACTTGTTATCTCTGACCTTGTGATTCAAACCCCAGGGATGGGATCTGAATTTCTTAGCTGGAGGCAGATGCTCTCATTGAAAGAGCTTTGATCAGTTGTTAAAAGATGGGACAATTTGCAGAATCTACTGAGCAAAATCTGAAAGAAGATAGTAACTCTCATGGACAGAAAGGCCAAAAGGTGCATTTTATCGTAGCAGGGTTTAGGAGGGAGTGATGCTACCAGAGGGGTGGGCGACACAGCTCATCAGCATGACAGGTAAATCGATGTGTACCCCACGATGGTGTCTTTCTACAAGTTGAAGCTGGGACGTGGTATTGTCTAATGTGCAGGTTAGGGGCACATGCTTCACCCAGCCTGTGGGTTGGCCTCTTTCAAAATGCCTATCTCACAATAATATCAACAATTATATAATCAGTCCAGAAATATTTCCCACATTAATTGTGAAATGTAAATTTTCTTTTTATTTCAATTGAATAAAGCATGATAAATTGGGGGAAGATGAGTTAGATAACCTGCTTTGTGACTCATTAAAAATACTTTGTAATACCTCCTATCTAATGTCCACCAAGTATAGCAATGGAATAAAGAAAATATGAATTCAAAAATATATGAGCCTGGGTGACTCAGTCATTTAGACATCTAATTCTTGATTTCAGTTCAGGTCATGATCTCAGGGTTGAGGAATCTAGACCTGCATCAGGCTCTGTGCTGGGTAGAGCCGGCTTAAGATTCTCTCTCTCGCCCTCTCCCTCAGCCCCTCTCCGGCCCCCACCACTCACACTTGCTCTCTAATACTATTTATAATAATACAAGAAAATAAGTAAAGACATTAAAATTTAGCACATGATAATTTACCATTATCACTAGAGAATAATAGAATATGCATTTCAACATTCTTATGTGAGTATGATTGCTAAATATTTGGCAATGCTTAAGAACAGTATATAATTTTCCCCTAGGTGAAAATGAATTGTCATGAAAACTGACATTTAATGAACCAAAATTTTAAAATTTTTAAATTGATATGGCTAAAATTATAGAAACAACCCAAGTGTCCATTGGTTAATGAATGGATGAAGGAGACATGGTATGTCATATATATATGGCCATATATATACATATATATACACATACCTTAACCATGGGTTATTATTTAGGCATAAAAAGAATGAAATCTTGCCACTTGCAGTGATGTGGGTGGAGCTGGAGTGTATTATGCTAAGCAAAATACATCAATGAGAGAAAGAGAAGCACCAGATGATTTCACTCATATGTGGAATTTAAGAAACAAAACTACTGAGTAAAGAGGGAAATAAAAGAAAGGGAGAAGCAAACTAAGAAACAGATTATTTTTTCTTAAGATTTTATTTGTTTGAGAGAGAAGGAAAGTGATAGACACAGCATGAGGAAGATGAGGGGCAGAGGGAGAAGACTCCCCTCTCAGCAGTGAGCCTGATATGGGGCTGGATCCCAGGATCATGATCTGAACCAGAGGCAGACGCTTAACCAACTGAGCTGCTCAGACATCCTGAGAAACAGATTCTTAACTATAGAGGACACACTGGTGGTTATTATTAGAGAGGAGGTGCGTGGGGGATGAGGGGAAATGGTTGATGGGGATTTAGAAGTTCACCTGTGATGAGCACCAAGCCATATCTGGAAGGGTTGAATCACTATACTGTACACCTGAAACTAATATCACAATGTATGCTAACTAAGTGGACTTTAAATTTAAAAAAAAATTGATACGGCTAAAATTGCATGCTAAAAAGTCAACCTAATTAATAATTAATTGTAACAACTACCAATTATTAAGACTTATTAATCAATTATATATTATATAATTGACACTATTTAAATATATTTATTTATATATTTATATATTATATATTATTTATATATTTATATATAAAATATGTAAATATAATATTAAACATTAAATAATATTCATTCAGCATTGTTAATTAATTAGTCATCAATTAATCCTAATGATGAAAATTTTTTTTCTCATCTCATGGCTAAAATGTCCATGCAAGTGACCATTTGAAGCAAGGAATCAAGATTACAGCAGTAAACATAATAGTAATATTGACACTAATATCCATGGCTTCACTGCCTCTCTCTATAGAATAAAACTTAAATGATTTTTAAGAAAAAAATCAAAGAATTAAATATTTTCCTAAGAAGAAAGCAAAAAAATACGCTACTCTTCTAAAGAGCGGAACAACTTATCCTGAAAAAGTTTTAGATGAAAGATGTGACACAAGAAAAAAGTAGAGAAATGGACACTGAAATTTATAAAGAAAAAGTGAGAAATAGATCTCTAAAAATATAATCAAATAGATAATACATTTTAAATAATGACAATAAAAATAACCGTAAGTAAACAAATAGAAGGAAAATAAAAATATTCAAGAAGCTAAACTATAAAACAAATTGGACATTAAAAATTCACTTTGAAAACTGCTATTTATGTGGCAAGATATTGAAAATCTTAAATCTACAAATAATTTTATGTTGTGGGTGGGCTGCTCCGGGTGGGATGGTGCAGCAGGATGCTGGGAATGTGGGGTTCAGTGTGGACAATGTGAACATTCCTCAGTGCGGGGTGGACAAGTTCACCGACAGGAAGGTGAGTTCCCAGCCTGTGCACTGAACATATGGAGCAGGAGGCTGGGTTGGGACCCAAGCCAGCTCCCCACCCACATCCCTGCCCTGAATGCCAACATTTGTGGGGTGGTTTTGGTATACGGTGCCCAGCACAGTTCACAGAATTGGGGGGGGTGTGGAACTTGAAACAGAACTGAGATAGTCAGGAATCTAATTTGTGATGATTTCAATCCATTGCATCTTTTCAATTCAGCTGCCCTGAGATTGTCAGTTCTCCATGCTTCCTAATTAATTGGAAAACCCCACATTTTTTACCGGATTTTGTGAAGTAACCCTTTCCTTTACTTTCATTGAACCCTAAGACCCATCCCATAGACCACTTCCTTCCTGCCTCTTCTCTGGACTCCCATTATGCTTTTCATTTAAAAAATATCATCGAAAAAAAAAATTTAAAAAAATAAAAAAAAATATCATCGAAACAAGTGAACAACAAATACCACATTGTTAAGAAGCGTGATCCGGGTACCCACCTGACCCGGGAGATTCAAGCGTTAAGTAGGACTCAAGAAGTTCTTCATGATCTCTTGCAAGCATGAAAATCCATAATCGTATAATTGTAATTTGAAAGAATACATGAAGGTATGATGACTCTTTCCAAGTTAAGTCATAGATTTGAGTGCATTTCCAATTAAAAGCCTAATGAGATACTTTATGAAACCTGACAGAAAGATTCCAAAATTCATTAATAAAATAAATGAATAAGACTATTTAATATATTCTGAAATAAAAAGAATAGCAATGAAGGAGTAAAGATCTCACCAGATATTAGAACCTTATATATATATCAAGTATAATTAAACTTACACTGAAGGGATATAAAACCCAGGAGAAAAAAAAAATACTGAAATAGTGTAAAATACAAACCAAGGTTGATATGTTTAATAAATATTGAAAGGATCTTAAACTGAGCACACGGTTCAAAAAGAAAACAATATCCCTAACTGCGTAGCAATACAATATGATACAGAAATACAATGCAAAAAAAGTAAAAAATAAAAATAAAAGAAATACAATACAGAACGTAAAGGTTATAGACTCGCAGCCTCTTTCTGAAACTACAGAGCTTCTGTTTTATGCTTTAAGTCAAACAGCAACTGAGTCCATCCAGGGAGACATAGGTCTTTCCATATTTCAGAAAACTGAGTAACTGCCATTACTGAATGTAACTTTCATGTTCTTGCTGTTTGTGCATTTGTCTTCTACTATCTCTGTGTAATTTCAGCGTAATTTATGTCAAGGCTCACATAAATTGCGTGTGAGTCATAAATAGAATGATCTCAAGGGCATACTGCAAGCGCAGTGCCAGTTGAGTACTTGTAAGAAAAATGGCTTTTAAGAAAGAATGAAACCATTCAGGGAGGGTTAAGGAGGAAAGACTCTTTTAATCCATTGCACGGGGATTTGTTTTGGCACCTTGGCCCCTGAAAAGTATTTGGGTAATAATGCGCATGAGAAAAGGGACTATGCAAGGCCTGCACATCAAGCCTCCAGCCCCTGATCTGGAGAAAATATAGGCAGGCGTGTTAATTAAAGCCACGAGAAGGTAATCGGCAACATCTAGACCGAAAGAAATCCTACAGAAGCGCTTCATACTGTGGGAGAGACCCAGCTGCGCTATTGTGTGCTTGGTCTGAATTTTTGGTCGTTAATGCATATATTTTAGTCGTTCATACACACACATATGCGTATATGTATGTGCATATATACAATCACATGCTTGGATTGTCAAATGGCTGAAAATGGTTTCTAAACTTTTCTTCTGTTGTGTATGTTTGAAATTTTATGGGGTGCAAGTTTTAAAATATTCCACAAGGGTAAGGGAGCAATATTTTCAATGTATGCAAAATCTGAATTGTGCAGGGCCATCAAAATCAAAATAAATCCATATACTAGAAAGTCTGAAGAAATGTTTCTCTATAAATGTATATTGACATTATTCCCCAAAGCAATAATATTGACATATCAGTTTCAATACATATTGATTACATTATATATACACATTATATGTATATATACATTAATATGTATATATACTCCCGCCAGTATTTTTCCAAACCAAATGTACATGCTTTTATAATATCCATACCTTTTTGTTGAAATGGACATATAAACATTAAACAAGGAGATTTCCATAAAATTATGCAGACTTTTATGGTGCTGTATAATTTTAGTTCTTTATTTTTGATCTATTTGAAAAAATACCTTGAGATAAAATCCCTTATATAGGGCTCCTGGGAAAAAGTGAATGACTTGTTTGTTTTTGTTTTTGTTGTTTCTTTTCTTTTTTTTTTTTTACTTTGGAAATGTTGTTTTTATGTTTTTCTGTGAGGAAGTTGGAGCATTTTATGATATTTACAATTTACTAATGCACCTAGAGCTTGGCCAACAATGGATTTTATGACACCTTAAAAAATTTAACCAACCAAAGATTTGAATTCAAGGAAACATTTATTCTGAATCTTTATGTACAAAGGAAAAAAGTAGATATTGACAAGATGACTGTTCCCACCCAGGAGGCAACACTGGTACTCCTGTTTGGCTTGTACATTCTCTATCAGATCTTCATATTTTGAAACTCTTCAGCTCATTCAAGGTCTCTCACTTCTCTGATCACATGTGTATAATCTCCTGCACAAGGATTCGTTGGCATATATACCGGGACACTCAATTCTCATTATCTGCAGTGGTTACGTTCTATAAAGTTGTCACGAACAATGAATTAGTGAACCCTGAACCGTTGCTTCTGGGGGCTACACAAGGTTAGGGGGATACACAAGGTTAGGGGGATACACAAGGTTAGGTTTCTTCTGGCCTCTGGTTACAATATTTTGGCAACTCAAAAATACAGGAAAAACTTTAAAAGTATCATTAAATAATTGTTTTCATTTAAAGAAGCTCTCTTGAATGTATGCTGTTGATTTATTAGCACTGAACTCACAGTCAATGGCGCCATAACTCATTCATGAAAGAAGCTTATGCAACACGTTTCTTCCCTGTAAGGCCCACCACAGCCTTCTTACCCTCAGGAATGCTCGACAGCACTTCAGCACGTCAAGGCCATTTTATTTTTATTTTTTTAAGATTTTATTTTTTTATTCATGAGCGACACACAGAGAGAAAGGCAGAGATACAGGCAGAGGGAGAAGCAGGCTCTATATGGGGATCCCCATGTGGGACTGGATCCCAGAACCCCAAGATCACGCCCTGAGCCGAAGGCAGATGTTCAACCACTGAGACACCCAGGCATCCCTAGGCCATTTTAAATAGCAAAACAACACCAAAAAAATAAAAATATAAAAAACCCCATAAATATGTGAAAATGTGTAACTAAATAGACATAAAAAAAGAACACTTGCTTATAGCCTAAAAGCTGAAACAAGCAGTTGCCCATGTTTGACCTCAGCCGAGAGCAGGAGATTTAGGAAACAAAAATTTTCTGCCACTTTTTGCACATTTGTGAATCACATAAAAGCGTTGCCCAGTGTTGACTTTGGGTTTGCAAGTAAATGTTAGTAAATAGATGGATTGACAAATATGGAATCCATGAATAATGAGGAGAGGCTATGTGTGTATATGTAACATCATATACAAATACATAGTAGGTATAGAATCTATAATGTTATATATTGTGTATGTATAATAAGCTCAATCTCCATTTCAGCTCATTTACTGGATATCTTTTTTTTTTTAAAGATTTTATTGACTTATTTGACGCAGAGAGAGAGAGAGAGAGAGAGACAGAGTACAAGCAGGGGGAGTGAGAAGCAGGCTCCCCACTGAGCGGGAAGCCTGATGCAAGGCCAAAGACAGATGCTTAACCAACTGAGCCACCCAAGCACCCCATCATTTACTAGATTCTAATGAGTACATAATGCTTGATTGTTTAAAACTGAAATCATGGTTTTTCATCATCCATGTTTCCATTCTAAGTGACTGGCAACATATGCATCTCGCATGGCAAGCAGGGAACTTAGCAATTATCTTTGATACTCCACACACTGGCCGTCACATACCCAAACTCCCCTGGGCTGTTGATTATATCTCCTCAATACTGGTAGTAACTTTCTGCTGTTTTATCACCACTGACGACACTGAATTTTATACCTGGTTACCAGCAAGAGCCAATATTGACACCTCCATTATTATCTACACTGATAACTAAATTTTAATACGTACATTAGACATATGTCCTGTTTTAAATCCTTCAAAAGATTCCCATTTGTTTTTTTATTTTTAGACTTCAATTTTTAGAGCAGTTTTAGGTTTCAACACAATTGAATGGGAGGTACAAAGATTTCTCATATATCCTCTGCTCTCATACAGGCAGCGTCCCCGGTCATCAACATCACTCACCAGAATGCTACATTTTTAATGAACCACTGATGCATCATAACCCCCAAAGTCCATAGCTGACCTTAGGGTTCACTCTTGGAATTGAACATTCTATGGGTCAGAATAAGTGTATAATGAATTATAACCATTATTATAATATCAGAGTGTTTTTAATATTTAAAAAACCCGTATTCTGACTCTTTATCTCCTTCCACCCCCCGTCCTGGCAACTATTGGACCTTCCATTGTTTCCAAAGCTTGTCTTTACCAGAATGCCATATATTTAGAATCATACAGTGTGTAACCTTTTCATATTGGCTTCTTTCACTCACTAATATGCATTTAAGGCATCTCCATATCTTTTCTTGGCTTTATAGCATTTATTTTTATCACTGATAATATTGCATTGTCTGGATGTAACACTTTTTTTTTTTTTTTTTAATCTCTTCACCTTTTGAAGGACATCTTGGTTTCTTCCAAGTTCTGGCAACTACGAAAAAAGATACTATAAATTTTTTTATGCAGGTATGTCTGTGAACATATATTTTCAACTCCTCTGGATAAATACCAAGGACAGGGATTTCTGTATTATATGGTAAGAGTATGCATATTTTTCTGAGAAACTACTGGACTTTTTTTTCAAAGTAGCTGTGCTATTTTGCATCCCCTCCAGCAACATATGAAAGTTCCATTGCTCCTCATGCTTGTTAATGTTTGATGTTGTCAAAGATTTTGGCCATTCTAAGTTAGTGGAATCATATTGTTTTAATTTGCACTTCCCTGATGACATATGATGTGGAGCATCTTTTCATATACTTATTTGTCATCTGTGTATATCTTCTTTGGTAAACTTCTCTTGATACTGTCTTTAGTGGAGCTGAAGTTTTTAACTTTAATAAGGTCCAGCTGATCAATTATTTTTTTCATGGATTGTGTCTTTGGTTTTGCATTTAAAAAGGCTAATACTCAAGGTTGTGTAGGTTTTCTACTATGTATTTTCTAGGAGCTTTATAGTTTAGCATTTTACATTTGTGTCTTTGATCCATTTTTTATTTTTGTGAAAATATAAGTACTGTGTCTTATTTCCTTTATTTGCACATAAGTGTTTAGTTGTTCCAGTACCTTTTGTTGAAAAGACCATCTTTTCTCCATTGCATTGCCTTTGATCCTTAATCAAAGAACAGTTGACTGTATCTATAGGGGTCTATTTCTGGGCTCTCCATCCTGTCTTGTTGTTCTGTTTGTATATTCTATCACTGACATCACATTGTCTTGATTAGTATAGTTTTATATTGAGGCTTGAAGTCAGATAGTATCAATTATCCAAATTTGTTCTTTCCTTTCAATATTACATTGTCTATTCTGGATTTTTGCCTTTCCAGATAAACTTCACAATCAGCTTTTCAACGCCAATAAAATAACTTGCTAGGATTTTTATTGAGTTTGCATTAAATCTATAAATTAAATTGGGAAGAACTAACATCTTGACAATTTTGAATCTTCCTATCCATAACCCTGGGGCACCTTGCATTTATTTAGTGCTTCTTTGATTTCTTTCATCAAAATGTTGTGGTTTTTCACACATAGGTCTTGTACATATTTTGTTAGTCTTGTACATATTTTGTTAAATTTATATATAAGTATTTCAGTCTTGAGAGAGCTAAAATAAATGGTATTGTTTTTAATTTCAAATTCTGCTTGTTCATTGTTGATACAAAGTAATCAACTTTTGCATATTAACCTTGGGTTCTGAAACCTTGCTATAATTGCTTACTAATTTCAGTAGTTTTTTTTTTTTCATGGACTATCATGTCAGCTGCAAACAAAGATAGTTTTATGTCTTCCTTCCAAGTGGGTATATCTTTTACTTATTTTCCTTGTCGTCTTGCATTAGCAGGTACAATGTTCCAGTTTGATGTTGAAGTAGAGTGCTAAGAGGGAATATCCTTCCTTTGTACACATTCTTCTAGCTTCTCACTATTAAATATGAAGTTAGCTGTAGGTTTTTTTGTAGATAGTCTTGATCAAGTTGAGAAAGTTTCTCTTTATTTCTAATTTACTGAGTTTTTATCATAAATGAGTATTGGATTTGTCAAGTGCTTTTCTATATCAAGTGATATGATCATATATTTTATTTCATTTTTTCCTTTGTTGATTATATTAATTGATTTTTGAATGTTGAAAAAGCTTTGTATCCCTTGGATATATCCCACTGTTTCAAGATGGGTGGGTGGCTCAGTCAGTTAAGCATGTGGCTCCTGACTTCTGCTCAGGTCATGATCTCAGGGTCATGGAATTGAGCCCCACTTTGGAGTCTGTGCTCAGTAGGGAGTCAGCTTGGGATTCTCTCTCATCCTCTTCCTAACTCCCCCCCACTCCCAAAATAAATAAATTAATTAAAAAATTCATGTCATGGTATATAATTCCTTTTATATTTTTTGGATTTTATTTGCTAATACTTTGTTGAATATTTTCATATCTATACTTATAAGAAATATTGGTCTGTAGTTTTCTTTAGCGAATTTTTCTGGTTTTGATAGTAGGGTAATGCTGGCTTCCTAGAATAAGTTAAGAAGTATTTTCTCTGCTTCCATTCTCTAAAGGAGAATGTAGAGAATTGGTATAATTTATTTTTTTAAATGTTTGATAGGATTCGTAAATGAATTCATCGTCTGGGCCTGGTCCTTTCTGTTGTGGAAGCTTATTAATTGTTGATTCAATTTCATTAATAGATATCAGCTACTCAAATAATCTATTTCTTTTTGTGTGAGTTTTGACACATTGTGCCTTGCATGAAACTGGTCCATCACATCTAGGTTATCAAATATGTGAGCATAGAGTTGTTAATGATATTTCTTTATTATCCTGCTAATTTCCATGGGATCAGTAGTGGTGTTCCTCATTTGATTTTAGATATTATGAGTCTCTTCTCTCTCTCTCTCTCTCTCTCTCTTTTTCTTTGTAAGCTTAGCTAGAAGGTGATTGATTTTATTTATCCTTTCAAAAAAATTAGCTTTTGGTTTCTTTGATTTTCTCTGCTGATTTTCAGTTTTTGGTTTTCTTGATTTCTACTCTAAATTTTATTATTTATTTTGTTCTGTTTACTTTGGATTTAGTTTGCTCTTCATTTTCTAGTTTTGTAAGATTGCAATTTAAATGATTAACTTCAGACCTTTCTTCTTTTCTAATATATAATTTCATTTCTATAAATTCTCCTCTAAGCACTATGTTCTACACATTGCACAATTTTTGATAAGTTGTTTTCATTTTTCAATTAGATAAAAATATTTTAAATTTCTCTCAAAATTTCATCTTTCACCCACACATCATTTAGATGCATATTATTTAATCTCTACATATTAGGGAATTGTCCAGTTATCTCTCTGTTATTGATTTCTAGTTTAATTCTGTTATGGTCTGAAAGTGGATACTGTATGATTTCTATTTTAAATTTGTTATTTGGGGTTTTATGAGCAAGAATGGTATCTATGTTGGGGAATGTTCCAACTAAGCTTTAGAAAAATGTGTATTCTGCTGTTACTGGATGAAGCTGTCTAGAAACATCAATCATATCCAGTTAATTCATGTTGTTGTTGAGTCCAGCTATATCTTTACTGATTTTCTGCCTGCTAGATCTGTTTCATTCCTAAGAGTGTTGAAGTCGCCAATAATGACAGTGGATTCATCTATTTCTCTTTACTGCTTTATCAGTTTTTGCCTCCCATAGTCTGACTTTCTGTTGTTAGGCATACACACATTAAGAATAGTTATTCCTTCTTGGAAAATTAACCCCTTTATCATTATACAGAGTCCATTGTAATTCCTGATAAGTTTCTTTACTTTGAAGTCTGCTTTGTCCGAAACCAATGTAGTTACACTTGCTTTCTATTGTTTGGTATTAGGATGGTATATTTTTCTCCATCCATTTAAATTTAAACTATTTGTGTCTTTGTATTTAAAGTGAGTTTTCTGCAAAGAACACAGTTAGTTCATTTTTTTTTTTTATTCCCTATGGTAATCTCTGTCCTGTAATTGGTGCATTTAGACCATTGTCATACAAAGTAATTATTGATATACTTGGATTAGGTATTATCATATTCATTACTGTGTTTTATTTGTTGTCCTGTTCTTTTTCACTTTATTTCCTAGTTTTGTCTTCCATTCCTTTTTTGCCTTTTGCCATTTTAATTTGCATTTGCATTTTCTCTCCTTTCTTGGCATATCAGTTTATTTTTATTTTTGTTTATTTACTTTTTTGTGGTTGCCCTTTAATAATTCTTTATCAATCTATGGGTGGTATGAGTACCTTTTAGTACAAATATAATCCTAATTTATCTTTTTGATCACTTACATCTATTGCTGTCATTTGTATCACATGAATGAGCACGCATAATTAAACACATTGTCACTATTATTATTTTGAAGAAACTGTCATCAAAGCAATTACGAATAAAAAAATGGAAGTTTTTATTTTATCTTCACATATTCTTACTCTGATGTTCCTCCTTTCTTTAAGTAAATCCAAGTTTACTTAAATAAGAAGACCCATATTATTTTCTTCCTTTCCAAATAACTTATTTTAACATTTCTTATAAGGCAGGGTCTACTGGTAGTGAATCCCTTGACTTTCTACTTGTCTGAGAAAGTCTTTTTTTTCTCCTTCACAACTGAAGGATAATTTCATAGGTTACAGGATTCAAGGTTGGTGCTTTTTTTTGTCTCAATACTCTAAATATCTCATTCCACTGTCTTCTTGTTTCATGATTTCTGAGAAGTTAGATTCACTTATTGTCTTATCTACAAGTAGGGCATTCACCGCCCTCTGGTTTCATTAAGGATTTTTTTTTCCTTTCTCTTTGATTCTATAATTTGAGATTAGTATGGCTTGGTGTAGCTTTTCGGGGGGGTGGGAGGGTGGGAAGGCATTATTTTATTTTCCCTAAACTTCCTGGATCTGTGATTTGGTGTCTAGTATCAATCAGGAGATATTCTCAGTCTTTATCGATTAAAACATTTCTTCTGTTCTTATCTTTCTCCTTTTCTCCTTTGGTACTCCAAGTAAAAGTATATAACAGTTTGAAGTATGTTATACTTTTTATAATTGTCTCACAATCCCTATTTGTGTGTTTTTTTTTCATTTTTCTTTTCTCAGTGTTCTCTTTACTTTTTGATTTTCAAGGATTCTGTTGATATATTCTCTAACTCAGAGATTCTTTGCTCAACCATGACCAATCTACTAATGAGCTCATAAAAGGAGTTCTTCATTACTCTTATAGTTTTTGTTTTGTTTTGTTTTAAATCTCTTGCATTACTTTTTGGTTCTTTCTTAGGGTTTCCATTTCTATTTACATTGCCCATCTGTTCTTTCATGATGACTACTTTATCCACTGGAGCTCCTTGCACATTAATCATTTTAAATTCCCACTCGGGTGATTTCAACATTCCTGTCACGTCTGAATTTGATGCTTGCTTTGTCTCTTCAAACTGTGTTTTTTGCTTTTCGTATGCCTTCTGATTTTCTTTCTTTTTTTTTTTTTTTTGATAGCCAGACATGATGTACTGAGCAGAAGTAACTGCTGTAAAGAGGCCTTTACTAAGATGGTTGTAAGGAATGAGGGAAGGGAAAGGTTCTGTATCTATGACTAGGGCTTAGTCTTTCAGTGAGCTATGCCTCTGCTCTTGTGAAAAGTACTTCTCAGCCCTTCAGTACCCTGGATGTGAGAGGATGGCTATAGAGGGCTGCAGTGGGTATTTTTCTTCCCCAGATCAAGCTCTCATAAAACACAGCAGGTTAGGCTCTACTTAACCAGTTTCTTTTGAAGGCAGTCCTTTTTTAAGAAGAACAGAGTGGTCTATTTCAAGATGATTCCTTTTCCCTTCCTGCTGAAGCCTGAGAGGATTTCTCTCTGATATTTACTGTGAGAACCTGGTCAAGCTCCTGGAAATAAATCTTATAATATTGTAGGGCTCCCCTATGACTAGTCTCCCTGGAGATTTTAACTCTCGAAGTTGTCTGCCCTGAGCCTCCAGCAATATATCAGTTACAGTTCAGATATTCCTACCCCAGCACTGATTACCACAGTTGTTTCTGCTTCTGAGTAGCTGCTCTGAGAAGCCATGATGACCTGCATTCACCCATCTCTCCAATAATAGGGGCAGTAATTTGTCCTCTGTCCTTCCTTCTTTTATGGATCCAAGAAGAGTTAGAATTTTTAAATCTGTTTAGCTTATTACCTGTTGTTAGGATAAGTGACAACTTCCAAACTCTATACATGCAGAATTAGAAACATTTTTTTATTGTTTTTTACCATGAAAATTTGTATGAACTTTGAAATCATATGCATTAGAAAACATTCAAGCAATAAATAAATAAATAAATAAATAAATCATTCAAGCACTTTTTTATATTATTGGATGAGGATGAGATGTCTAGAGCTGCTATAATCATTATGCAAAAATGAAAGAAAAATTAAAACATAAAGTCTAGACTCTGAAGTTGACAAACCAAAAAGATGGATAATTCTGTGTGTGTATTTATGCGTTGTGTGTGTGTGTGTGTGTTAGAAAATTTACTGATTTATTCTCATGTTATAAGAGAGGCACCTAGACATGCTATCCAAAGGTCCTACTGTTTTCTGTTTCTTGGGTTCTTTCCAAAGATATTCTGAATAGATACATAAACACATCCTTATTTTTAAAGCAAGATTCATAACAATTTTGCTTTATTCATGTTATATTAATTTTGAGGAGTTATTTCATATTAGAATATTTATCGAGTTCTATCGAGTTCTTTTAATAGCCCACATAATATATCACAGAATGACTGTGACACCATTCATTAAACCAGTTTCTTACTGAAAGACACTTGTATTATTTAGAAGCTTCTGTCATTGTAGACGACAGTGCAGTAAATATTTCTTGTACATTATTTTTTGTGTGCTAGAGTAAATGTATCTGTGGTGATGCTGGGTCAAAGGGCATACAGATGCTTGACTTTGACAGTCATAAAACATTGTCTACCAGAGAGTTCTTATGAGTGGGGCAGCTTGGGGATGTGCCAGCATTACTGAGTTAGAGTAATGCCACTTTTCCCCCACATTTCCACCAATAGGACGGGGATGACAGCTAAGCTGAATGAATCAAGGCAAAAGTGAAGTGAAGCCGCCAACCTCTTGGGATGTAGACCCACGGACTTTTTTTTTTTCTTGTGGATCAACTCTGTAATGTTCCTGTGGGTCCGTGTCTCCAACTTTTCCAGCTTTGGAGGATTTGTCCAGCCTTCTTAACGAGCAAAATTCACTGAGTTCACTTCCTTGATAGAGGGCTCCAGCCCAGCAGCTTCCAGCTGCTCCTTCATCTTCTCTTGCACTGAGCATGATTTTGTCTGGTCCCCTTCCTCTTCCAATATGTTGGTCTGCAATCATTCCTTCTTGTGTTTCTGTTTTCTCTTATTTTAGATGCTTGATCATTGGCTCTTCATCCTCAATCTTTTCCTGTAAACACCTTTATCCTCTGCTCCTCCCGCACCAGTTTGGGACAACTGAGTTAACATCATCCCTGTATCTTTTTTTTTTTCTATGACATAATAACCCCTGTCATTATTCAAACTGATTTTAGTGGGGTTTACTGATACTTGCAGTTGAAATCATCCTGAACTTCATTGGAAGACTTGAAGTGGAAAGACGATACTGAAAAGCCACCATTACTTGAATCAGGTGATCTGCATAAGGAGATCGTGATACCATGAGAATTTTACCTTAAATGAAGCTTTGGGGGACAATGGAGCCTGACTAAGCCAGTAGGAGGTCAGGGGACATATGGAGTGTTCTTCCTGTGGCACAGAGACTGGCTTTAGAGCAGCAAGGAAGGTATTGGGTTGTGCTCAGCATTGCATAAACAAACTTCCTCTGAGAAAAAAACAGATTTGAAGAGCAGTTTCCAAAACAACAACAACGACAAATCCAGCTCCTGAGAAGTTGAAAGATATCCTCTGGAGAAAGGAGTCATGAGATAATAAAGCTTGACAGCTTTGTGGTTGCTGAAGAAAGATGAGCAGACAGATGGCAGGAACTTTAGGAACGAGGCAGAGTCGAGATCAGAAATAAAATAGAGGCATGATTGGACTAGGATGCTATGGCCCCTGAAGCCCCAACCCACCCACTATTGCTTGGCAACGTCCACCAGACCTGAGAGCAAGGAAGAGTCTAATAGAACAAATATCTCAAGCAAAGGAAAGCTAAAAGCTGTCACAAGGGCAGGAAATTTGGGGTTCCAACAATGCCTGGGTAATGTTCCAGCACTTTGGTGTTCTTGCACCGGTAAAGAGTTCTCATAACAGTCTAGAAGCAAAGATCTTAATTACTGGCATATAGTTACTTCGTACTATTAAATTATTTTCTAGGAAATCGTTGCTTATAAAAATCCAAAATGACACTTGTTCTGGCGTTTAACTATCAAAAATTAGTGATGGTAAAAGAAGGTTTATAAAAATATAACTATTGAGTTCAAATTACAGATTTCATTTATTATTTTTTAAATTTATTTTTTAAAGTATGTATTTAAAAGAAAAGAGGGGGAGGGACAGAGTGAGAGAGAAACTTTAGCACACTCCTCAATGAGCAGAGCTCAACGCGGGACACTGAGATCACGACCTGAGCTGAAACCAAGAGTCAGACACTTAACCAATGGCGCCACCTAGGCATCTCTCAAATTGTAGTTTTTAAGTTTTTATTTATTGTGAAAAAATAATGCAGTGTTAATTATTTATAAAATCTTTTCTAATTTCTTCATTTTGATATACAGATTAATTTTTTTTCTTTTCAGATTAATTTTTTTCTTTTCTGATAATCTCAACACACCACTAATATGCAATTTATAGGCCTACAGACACATTGTGAGATTATGTTTGCTTACTCTCTTTGCAACTAGCTTTGTAATAAATACAACCTGACAGTTCTGTAATTTCCAAACTTATGTCATATAACAGTTACAAAATATTAAAATGACTTATTCCTCACACATCCAAAACTTTCCTTGCAAAACTCCTCATAATATAGTACTTTATCTCTAAGGAACTGATTCATTATGGCAATTCCAAGATGAAAGTCATTAGGTAACTTAATATGATATAATGTTTCCCAACTGATATTCCAACCCTGGTGTGAGAGATTTGGTGAACAATTTCACAACATTCTCAACACCAGATGTTACATTTTTAAATATTTGGCTAAATAATTTGTAACAATGGCACCTCTGTGTTACATTAATTTGTACTGCTTATGATGTTAGGGATTTTCTATAATTTCCAAATGAATCTTCTATCATCCATTTATCTATCATCTATATATCTATCACCTATCTATTACCTATCTATCATCTACCTACCTATCACCTATTTTGAGAATGCGAATTATCTGTTCTGTGCAAACCCAAGTCAACCATTACTTTCTTTTTTTTTTTTTAATTTTTTTATTGATTTATGATAGTCACACACACACAGAGAGAGAGAGAGAGAGGCAGAGACACAGGCAGAGGGAGAAGCAGGCTCCAGGCACCGGGAGCCCGACGTGGGATTCGATCCCGGGTCTCCAGGATCGCGCCCTGGGCCAAAGGCAGGCGCCAAACCGCTGCGCCACCCAGGGATCCCCAACCATTACTTTCTAAAGAATGTTTTCCTTGTGTTTACATGGTCTGATGTAATTTTGTCTTTTGTTCTATTTTGAACCCTCTTTGTTATGTTGTGTTCCAGGCAGAACTGACACATCAGAATGACCCTATTTGTTAGTATTGATTAACCTCTGTTCTGGCTAATTGGCATCTGTACCATGCAGGGTGCTACTCATCTTGAATTTTTCTTCTGGTTTTAATTACATCTCTTAAAAAACCCTTAATGCCTTATATTTGAGATGTTGATCCATTTGCCTTTATTTCATACTAGTATTTTTCAATCTTGTCACCTTTGTGGAATTTATGAAAAATTTTCATTATTTTTTGCTATTGTTTCTCTATATTTTAATATTTAAAACATATTTATCTTTATGTCTTTAAAGATCCCACTATTTTCATCCCAGAGAGTTATAGCTCTCTGGATCACACTTTAGAAAACATTTCTTTATTATATATTCATGCAGTTTGGCCATATGTGATTCTAGTTAATTCTTCCCAAAGACAATGATGAGAAGGCAATATATAAAACATTTTGTGCTGGAGGAAATCTGTCTGTGCAGGTGGCCAGTGAAATTTACACTTTTTGAGTTCAGAGCCACCCATTGTGGGATCTCCAGGCCAACCATGCTAGGATCTCATTAGAGACTGGAAATATGCAGATTTAAACGGATGAGCTAGGGGAAACAGGGTACCTCACTATAGGGTTAACGTGTGGTTCTTTATGAAAGAGAATAAGTACTTTCTATTTGCACAGGATATTTGTATTTCTCTATCTGTGAAATGCCTGGTTATATCATTTGCTTTTTGTTTTGTTTTGGTATTGAGTTACAGTTATATTTACAATTGATTTATAAGAGTTCTTAGCATATTTAGAAACTTAAACTTTTAATTGTCCTATGACTTGTCAATAATTTTTCATTTTTGCACTTATCTTAGGAATATGTGTATATTCTTATACATTACACTTAGCCTAACCTATCAGCCTTTATTTTTTTGGTTAGGGTTTTTGACTTTATTAACATAAAATTTGGAAAGATAAATATCTCATGATTTCACTAAGGAGATTTTATGAAAGTCCACGTGAATAATAATTTTCCCCTAAAATTTTATTTAAAAATTGTGCCTATCTACTGGTAGGGAGAATTTGATATTCATCTTGTGTTATGATACAACAGCAACAACAACTGTAATAATAGCTGTAATAATAATAATAATAATAATAATAATATCTATTTATTGTGAGGTAGGTATTAGACTAGAGCTTTTTAAATATAACTGAAGAAATAACCCAGTAAGCATATATTATTGTCACCATTATAGAGTTATAGGAATCTGAGGTCCAGATAGATAAAAACTTTAAAATTAATGGGGGAACTAGAATTTAAAAACAATAATAATAAAGTACAGCAAACCCCTACATTATACAGCAAAACTCTTTTTTTCTTTTCAATTTAGAAAAAATTTACTGGTCAGCCCACAATTCTCATGCCATTCAAGATCTGCTTTTTTTTTTTTTTTTCCAGTTCAGTGGTGGCCACTTTTTGAAGCAGGAACTCTTTTGCAAAACTGCTGAAAGCTGTGGAACATCTCCCTGGAAAAATCTATGCATATTCACATTATACTGAAATATACCTTACATGAAGTGTGCTAATCAAAAGGTTGCAGTTTGATACATATTCCCAAATTGAACACACCCATCTCAAGGGCACCCAGATCAAAAGTAGGACAGTACCAGAATCTCAACAGGACCTTTCTTTCCCCTTTCAGTCACGAGGCCACCAAAGGTAAATGCTACCCTGACTCCTAACACCATAATTAAACACTCCTGTCTTTTTTTTAACACTCTTGTTTTTCAATTGAATTTAATAATATATTTACATTCATTCTAGATGTCTAAGGGAAGGTATATATTAAAACTTGTTTCCCACTTATTTGGTGCACTTTTTTTTAAAGTATTAAGGAATATCCATGGAACACACTAAGTTCCATCATCACTGGGCTCCAAGCATGTGCCAAGGATTAATCCATTCATTAAATATTTATTGAAGGCCAGGCACTGGGTATACAGTGAAAGAGATAAAAGAAATAAAAAATTAAAGCAACACAAAAAATAGTTTAGAGGCTAAAAACTAAGTGCCGACTTGGCTCAGGGGACACGTTTTCCATTTGTAGGAGGTTTGAGTAATGTATAAACTAGGATAAAGAGTACTGTGAGTTACAGGGAAATTAATCTGTGACAACACGGAGCCAGTGTCCGTATGTCATTCTTGCAGACCCCTGGTCTTACTTCTGTCTCCACTCTAAATCCTGAAGACTGAATCTTGGCCTCTGATGGCAGGGCAGGTCCATGCGACCAGTTCCAGAGGATTGTAACCACACGCAAAATGCATTTTGCAAGCTAGCGAATTTAATAGCTGGTATTTCTCTTTTCCCTGTGAACTTGTGCCCCAGAGTAATAAGGGACAGAGCCACCAGCTGCATAAACCTGTAGAGAGTGTGAACGATGACTTTTTGTTACATTAATCAGCTGAGAAGTGGGAGTTGTTTGTTACTGTAGTAAAACCTATATCCTGTCTATCCTAACTGATAAAACTTGCTTGCTTCTCAGAATGTGGAATTATTGCCAGTTTTGTCAAAATGCCCTTTTGCTTTTGAAGCCGGCCTTCTCCATGAGTGTTAAGATTCCATGAGAACATGTACCATAATAGGGTTTCTTGTCACTGTTTTCCCAAGCATGTATTTATGAGATGCTTAGGGCAATGTAAACATAAAAGACACATTTGTGAATGAATGAATGAATGAATGAATGGATGAATGTGCAATATAGCATTGCATATTTTCTCTGCTGAATGAAATCATACATCACACAATGAAATAATTCCTCATATATAATTAGAGGGACCTAAATTTTGATATAAAACATATAAATTACATAGCTGCATAATTCTTAATTACATATGCCTTCTATTTTACCAGACTTTCTGAGAATAAAAACCAAGGCAAGCTCTCACTTTGAGTATGACATGGAGAGGCAAGAGGGAGTATTGGATTCCACTAGTCCAGAAGACCTGTTCCCGTTGAAACGATAGAAACACTCTCAAGAAACACCCAAACAACTTTCTAAATGCCCAGATCCACGACTATGACGTTAAATTGTATTTTTCATTATTTATTCCCACAGTCCCGTCATACCCTCCCTCCAACCCAACCTCAATTTCCCAAGCTAAATATAAACAGCATCATTCCTGATCCACACTGGAAGGCTGTCTGCTGCAGAGCTGTCTGCTGCACGTCAGTGAAGTGTTTGGAATACTAATCAGGGCAGCAACAGCAGAGCAGCTCTGCAGAGGCCGTTTCCCCCGTTGTTCTGGGTGAGAGGTAGAGTGTGCACCTAGCCGCAGGTGGGGAACGCCGAGGCATAATGACACCAATTTGAAAGCTTTTGTTACTGAGACAGCACTGGGACATTTTCAGAGTCATGTTATCTCTGTATTAAAAATCTATCCTTATCCTATTATTTGGGCCAACCGATGGCAACATGCCAATAAATTGGGGCCTGTGGCATGGGCTGTGTGAAGAAAAAGAAAAGCAGGATTGATCGCCTAATGGAAACATGGGCCTGACTCCACAATCCTGCTTGCCAGTTTGTCAATTACCTTTCATGGTGAGCTACTTTCTTTGGATAAGTAACCCTGCTCCTCTTTAAAAAGGAAAAAAAAAAAAAAAAAGACCATATGCTGTTAGGCTAGACTCATATCAGGAAAACATATGTTTAGCATCATGAATTTGACCACTCTGTAGTCTCTTCCTACAAAGCAAAATAAATTGCCCTAGACCTAGGTTAGAAAAAGTTGACTCTTTTTAAACCATGCTTTAAAAATGGTTTTAGTATTTATAGTTCTGTATGTCTTATAAGACTTTCCTCTCTCTCTTTTTTTAATTATGTAAAAGGTGGTTTCAAAATCATTTTGCAAAGATAAAATTATTCTGTTTTTGACCAAATTAAGGTTAGCTATTTTTGGTTAAACTAGTAAACATTGTAAACATGCATTTTAGTAAAGTAATAATTGGGCCAGATAATCTCCACATGGCAGTTTTTAATATGTTCAACCATAAGATACTTAGATTCAGTTGTATTTTACAGGAGTAGTAAATAAGTGAAAAAGAGTAGTCTTGTAAATTATTCTCTGATTTCCAGATTTCGCAGCGATTCAAAATTTATGTAGAGTCTGAATGTATAAAGACATAGTAGAGGAAGCAAAAGGAAGCATGCTGAATGATCTGAGATATTTTGGAAAATGTAAAAAAAAAAATCAAGCTTCTATTAGGGTAATTTTTAGATTAGGGAAAAAATATGTTTCTTATTATTTTATTATTGATTTATTTATTGAGCGAATTTCTGGGCATCACTTCTATACTCATAATATTGCTGGGCCTAGAAGGGACACAAAAAAGAATTGTGTATGACCCTTGCTTACCATGAGCTTAGAAGACATCCAGGAAAATTATTCTCTTTTGAGTAGCAGAGTCTTTAATGGCAAAAGTGTGTAGCATAAAAAACAGGTTGTAGGAAGTGGGAGGACTAATGCATTGATCTGATACACCTGAGACAGAGGAAGTGTCCTTGGGCTTTCTTGTCTGTTCGATTATGGCAGCCAAGACTAATGGGGGAAACACACGGTCATATAAGGGAAAACATGCAGAGAGACTTGTCACCACTCAGATGTCAGCTGGTAAACATGAAAAGCCTATTTTACCCCCAAGATAATCAACAATTTAAATTTAGGTAAACAAACAAACAATAAATAGAGACAGGAGAGCTAAAAAAAAGAAAAAATTACTACGACTTACTTAATCATGAACGCGCTGGTAGCCATGTTGTACTTTTTCCTGGTTAATTAATAGAATTCATAAAGACAATGATCTTCATTCATTAAGCTTAATATGATCAAATCATAATAAATGAAAGGCAACCCACAAGGTTTAAAATTTATCCCTCCACGTGCTTAAACAGCCTAGTCTCCCAGGGACATGGTCATTACATGAACCTATATAAATAAGATATCTAACTGGGGTTTTATAAACATCCACACACGATCTTTAATTTAATTCTGTCCTCCTACCCTCCCTCACATTTCCAGCGCATGGTCAAATTATGCAGCTTAATTGCAACCACTTGAGGGATGGTCTTAGCTGGCTCACTGAAATGCAGCATGGAGCCTAGTGCTACGGGTTTTATTATTTTATGTGATATTTTGTAGGCATGGGACAGAAAGCATCATGAATATCATATTTACATGAATACATGTTAAAACATGGTCTTTCACAGAACATTATTAATCGTTAACATTCCCAAATGGATCTTAGGAAGCCATAGCAGCTCACTGTAGTAATTTCCTTATTTATTTATTTCACAAGTCTTATTTCAACACATTTTCTAAATAGTAATAGTGAGAATATTATTAAAATTCCAGACTTTGTGTAAGTGACAAAGTCACTCTAGTAATAAGTATGGGTTTTCAAATAATCTATGTGCTGTCCAATATCCGGGAAAATACCAAATACCATGTTTTACTGTTAAAATAAACTTATCTTACATCTTTGATAATGATTGCATTTTGAGATGACATTTAGATTTGCAATCTCATCTCTTAAGAAAAATACTCATCACATAATACGCATTTTAATATAACAGAGAGTATATATAGGACAGTTTTCCGAAACCTAAAACTCTAGTAAGTATTTCATGGAACTGTTAGGATATCTTTTCAAACAAAAACAAATATAAGTTTCCAAGTCTTTTACGGTAAGGATGCTGTGCTGCCTTGTTTCTAAAATATATAGATTTTTATTTTTTAGATTATAAAGAGAAGGTAAATCTTAGTTTATTGGCTCGGATTTGTTACTTTTCTTGGGGAGAATTTATGATGTTTGAAAGGATCAATAGCCCTTGAAACAAAAATTCTATATTTATCCAGAGAACAGCAACAGAGAGACACAATAAATAAGAAGTGCCACTGTGAGACTCAACCCCGCTCTCCTGTAGGGACCTTGGGCAGGGCTCATCTTTGACAAAACTATGAAGCAGCTATGTCCTGTGTTTGGTGCCCATGAACTTCCAGTCAAGGCAGGCTTTTGCCTTTCTTGAGCACAGCTTGCCCTGATGTCACCCCCGATGCAGACCAGGCTCTCGGAAGGGAGGCTCCTCAAAAGAGCACTTCACAATCCAAGTGTCCTTTTATGGAGTCTGTGCTCTGAGCCTCTGCCCAACCTCCTGCCTATGTGACAATACCTTGGGGAACTTCTGGCCAAATTTCTGTCTACTGAGAACTCATGACAGTTCAAGCAATCTCTTCTGGGGGGTGGTGGGAGGGTTACACTTGGCAGGAAATTCCTAAAGCTCCATAAAGCCCTAAGAAATGAATATTAAATAGTGATTTTCAGAAAGATTAAGAAAGGAAATACTGGGGCACCTAGGTGGCTCAGCAGTTGAGCGTCTGCCTTTGGCTCAGGTGGTGATCCCAGGGTCCCGGGATCGAGTCCTGCATTGGGCTCCCTGCATGGAGCCTGCTTCTCCCTCTGCCTATGTTTCTGCCTCTCTCTCTCTCTGTCTCTGTCTCTGTCTCTCATGGATAAATAGATAAAATCTTTAAAACAAAAAAAAAAAAGAAGAAGAAGGAAGGAAGGAAGGAAATACTCAAAAGAATTGTTATAAAACAAATTGACTTCAACTCAACACCAAGAGGGTAAAGTGGCTGCACATGGTGATGTCTCCTTGCAGGGAAGCTACATCTTGTCTTGTTCTACTCTTAGATCATTTCCTTATTCAATATGACATTCCTGGTGACAACTCCTGCTTTCTTTTGTCTTCAGACCTTGATAAGACTCAAATAAGTTTTGGAAACTAAATCAGATTAAACAGAATTAAACCAGTTCCTTTGCTGTAGGAATTTTTTAGAGGATTTGTAAAAGTAATGCACGTTGCAAAGGGAATATATTATGAACCAGTCTCCAAAAGCTTATGTGGTCCCCGTGCATGTGTACATGTATGTGTGTGAGTGTGTGTCTCTGTTTGCTATCAACTAATATCTCTCAGAAATAATTTTCTGTGAAAGAGGAAGTAGTGGGCCAAGATCTAAGGGAGATAGAAATCTTAAATAATTTTCTTCCATTTTCATATTTACATTTTATGGTCTTTGGTGTCTTCATATTCAGTAACTCACCAATGAAGATATTAGAAAACACGTGACTCTGAGTGATACCCCTGCTTCCAGGACGTCAGGAGGACCTTGGTTCAAGTGGTGAGGATTGAGTGGAACTAAGTAGCACAGAAAATCAAGGGTTTGCAAGAGAATCACACAGGATCCTTGAGAATAAGCATCTCTGAGATGAGTGATATTCATATAGACATATATCTGCAGACTTTCTTGATAACAAGACTTCTGTTTACAGTACAATATGGGTTGTTATGAAGATGGATTTGGGGTAAAGAGAATAAACTCACTGGACAGGGATTTGGTCCCATGAACATTCACCCTCCTGAATCGGGATGGTAGCTGCAAAATTGACAACCACCTTGCTGACATGGGAGATATACAGAAAAGACCCTGCTCCGACCCTGTGCACCAGACTGGCCTCTGTCTTCAGTCCACCACTTTGGAGCTCCAATGAGATCATGATTAGAAAGCGAAACATTTTATATCAAGATTAGAGGATTGAATTCTGGGAAATGTAAAGCAACGGTGGAGATTTCACCTGGCACATGGGACCGTCTTGTATCACTCAAGTCACAGCACATGGACAACATCACCGGTGTGACTCTGACACCATTCCCTTCACCTCGGCCTTGCGTTGTGCTGTGTAGCTGTTATGTCAATTAACAGCCAGTATTGCAAGTGGTTGACGTGGGAAGATTCTACAGGAGGGGCCTGTCAGGGCTAATGAACGTCTTAAAATGTTAAAGATGAGAATTTCTTTGAACCTCAAAGAAATCAGTGAGGTTTGATTCCATTATATTTGGCTATAGACAGAAAAAAAAAAAACAACCTTCAGATATAATAATCAGAAATAACATCTACTTAACATTTAAATATACACTTTGATTAGAGACAATTGGATGTACTCTAAAAAAAGACACAAGCATTCATAGATTCTGTATAGTTGAAAGCCATCTAGATAAAGAGCATTACAGATAAAATATGAAGAATCCAGGGCCTCTGTTTCAAGAAAAATAAATAAAATTAAATACCACAATCTTAGCATTTATGCATGTGGAATGTGCTCATCCAAGTAGAAAGTTCCAAAACTTACCTCTTATTGTCAACATAACAAAATCTTCTCTTAATTGAAGAAAATTAGACAGAATTTCAAAATTTAAACTCACCAGTAAGTTCAGAAGCATCTGTCTAGCTGAAGAGAATGAAGCAGGCATTTCATTTCATGACAACTATGTTCAAGACACTTCAAAAAGAAAACAACGTACATCAATAATACATGATTTCTGTTCACAAGGAGTTCACAGTCAGTGAAGTGAATAATACGCATTCAAGGAATTACAGCACGATAGGACCTATGAGGAGCACGCTTTGTTGGAAAAGATAAAATGATGTCCTCTGCTTGCCAGCTGGGTAGCCTCTCTGATCTTGCTTATACTTCTCTTAGTTGGTTGTGAGGTTCAAATGAGACAAAAATGGTATGTGTGTGTTTGTAAATATAATCTGGGACGTCTAGCCTCCAGAACTGGAAGACACATTTCTGTTGCGTGTGTCACCCTGTTGGTATCACTTTGTTACACAGCCACCGCTGACTAATGCTGCGTCATGGTCTAACCCACCTTTCAATGGCTGCCACCTGTTGATGGCAGGAGCTGCAACTCACCTTGCAGAGAAATATAGGGGAGTGGTTGCAGCCAGTTGAGGAAACAAGACGTCCAAAGACTTAGGTAATTCTAGGGCAGAGTAGGCTCTAGCTTTGCAGCATAAGTGCCTGACATTGAGCTTCTGATTGCCAAGGCATCCTTCTCCAATAAACAAATCGCCAGCTATGTGACACAGTTACTAGCTAAACAGGTGGATAAGGAGCCAGGCTGACCCTACACATGAAGTTCTCCATTTAGAAAGCCCGGGTGTTGGGCAGCCCGGGTGGCCCAGCAGTTTAGCGCCGCCTTCAGCCCAGGGCATGATCCTGGAGACCCAGGATCGAGTCCCATGTCAGGCTCCCTGCATGGTGCCTGCTTCTCCCTCTGCCTGTGTCTCTGCCTCTCTCTCTCTCTTCTCATGAATAAATAAATAAAATCTTAAAAAAAAAAAAGCTCTGGGTGACCTAGATCACTGGCCACATGAGGGACCCTGCTTTTCTCTTACTGCTCTAAATTTATGAATTATCCTTTAAAGAGTGAACCTGTGAAACCCCCACCATGCTACCCTTGCACCCTAATAAAGCCAAAGTCCCAGGCTCTCGCTCTACCTCTGTCTCTCACCTCCTGCCATAGACCTCACTGTGTGGCCTCAGGTGCATCATGTATTTTCCAGAACTTGTGAATGATAAACCTTGTTCTTGCAAAGTTCTCTCATGCTTCACCACAGTAGTGTGGGCCCAGGCAAATGCCACAGGCATTCCTAGTCAATAGCATCACTTTTAGTAGTTAGAGACTAACATGAAACATGCTCAACACCACTTCACACCCTCCAAATCTTTCCATTTCCCTTGAGTCAAACAGCCAAAGGTATTGTCATTGTTTACTAGCTCCCGCAGGACCCACTGGGCTGCCCTGACCCTTCCCCCAATCTCCCTGGCACCATTTCCTATTAGGCTTCCTTCATCTTCTGTGTGCAAACCTGCCAGGCCTGCTCTTCCCTGAGGGCCCTTGCATTAGCTCTTCTCTCAGCCTGCCACACTGTTCCTCCTGATGCCTTCAGGTTGACACTCTCACTGCTACAATCTGTACTCAAATGCCACTTCCTGATGGAGCCCTTCATTGCTACAGAGGTGACAATTCATTGCCCCTCCCCTTTGCAGCTCCTCTCCTCCTTCCCTGATTTGGTTTTCTTCATGAGTCTGCCAACCTTTGCAATATCATCTGTCTCACTTTTATGTGATTTTTGCCTGTCTTGCATACTTTAGAAAAAGCTCTGGAAGTAGATACTTTGATATATTTACTGCTGCATCCCTAAGCCCTTAATGACCTAGCCTAAGATGGATGCTCAATAAATATTTGCTAAAAGATTGACTTAGAGGCACCTGAGTGGCTCAGTAGTTGAGCGTGTGCCTTTGGCTCAGGTCGTGATCCTGGGGTCCTGGGATCGAGTCCTCCATATCAGGCTCCCTGCATGGAGTCTGCTTTTCCCTCTGCCTATGTCTCTGCTTCTCTCTGTGTCTTTCATGAATAAATAAAAAAAAAAAATCTTAAAAAAAAAAAGATTGACTTAAAGGAATAGTATATTTTAAAAGCAGCTCACTAAGTCAAAACCATGTAATACTAAAATAAGAGCTACATGTAATTTGAATTTTTATAAGTGAAATGAATAGGATTTTCTCCAGGGAAAGTTTAAAAGGGGAGGATGTTCTCAAGATAGTGTAAGGATGAGTGCTTGAAAGTGGGAGATTTACACAAAAGCCCTGTTTCTCAGGCATGTGTATGCTATGACTTCATTATCAGTATTTTAGGGGGTTGAGAAATAAATGGAACAAATACCAACATTTATCTTTTAAAATTGTCTTTATTGTGGTAAAATATACATCTTTAAATTTACCATGTTAACCTCACTCAACAGTATAATTCAATAGCATCAAATATATTTACAATTATGCACAAGCATCAATAGTGCTCATTTCCAGAGCTCTTTCATCACCTCAATTAGGAACTCTATACCTACCAAAACATAGCTCCTCATCACACCCTTTCCCCAGCCCCTGGTGTCTCTGATGTGCTTTCTGTTGATATAAATTTGACTAATCAAATAATCTCACATAGGTACGATCATGTGATATCTGTCCTTTCGTGTGTAGCCTATTTCACTGAGTGGAACGTCTTCAAGGTTTGCCTTGCTGCAGCGAGTGTTAGGATGCCTTCCCTTTTTAACACTGAATAATAAACAATTGTATGTAGATGTCACATGTTCATTCATTAATCTACTGCTGGACCACTGCTTTGTTTCCACCTTTATGTTATTGTGCAAAATGATGCTATGAACATTGGTGTATAAGTATCTGATTGATTCCCAACTTTCACTTCTTCTGAGCATATACTTTCAGGCAGGATTGCTGCATCTTATAACAATTCTGGTTTACTTTTTGAGAAACTGACCAACTGCTTTCTGCAGGGGCTGCCACTCCGTTATCCACCTGTAAGACATGGGGTTCCTATTTCTCCATATGATGACCAACATTTGTTACTTTCTTTTTTGTTTTGGTATTTTTTTTCTTTTCCTTTTCTTTCTTTTTTGGATAATAATATTACAACTTTTAAGCAGCAAGTTTCTTAATTACAGGGTCTAATGCAGTTACTAAGGTGGTCTGACTCAAGTAGTTACAGTCATTATGATGGCTTTTTCCCATTTTTTGCTCCTTCAGTGTGTCTTACATAAACCTTTCCTAGATAAATTCTTCTCTTTTTCCAAAAATATTCACATTGCTCACTGCAATGCTTTGAGCTTCCTACATAGTATTTCACTGTGAAATGGGATTGGAGGGATGAAGAGAGTGGTTGGCCACATTAGTGGGTCACAATGGAAATCTATGGAGAGACTTCTAGAATGTTATGAGAAGCTATTTCACACAAAGTCTATAAAAAATACCAGAAAAGTTTCCACTAATTAAGGCTAAGTACCGAAAATATAATAGACCAAGTAAAGAAAGAAAAAAGAAATCAACTACTGCCCCAAGTTTTACCTCTTTGCATGTCAGAAAAACAATGTCCACAATGACCAGAAGGACTGAGAAACAATTCAAAAAATGAGACCAATGTTATTTGACCAGCTTGTCTTTTCCAATAGAATGATTTTCCTTCATTTATTCCAAAATCAAACTCCACCACAATGCAACTTAGGAAGGAAGGTATCAGAGGATGCCGTTGGCCCAGGATGTGCATACACAATAGAGGTTGGCTGAGCCCTTGAAACCTGGATGCTAGCGGGCTCCACCCTTCTGGGTGAATAGTCCTTCTGGCTGAAAAAAAAAAAATATATATATATATATATATATATATATATATATATATATATATATATATAAAGTAGTGACAATGAATGGGTGCTACAGGCAAACCAGTAAAAATATCCACAATCCTGTGTACTTTTATTATTAAGTAATATAGGAAATAAGTAAGGCAAATTATCCAAAGAAAAAAGTTACACAAACTAAAATAAAACACTAATGAAGAGCAGAAGGAATGAAGGAAACGAAAAAGACAAATGTCTTTTAGAAAATGATAAACATGAAATTTTTAAATGAAAACCAGATGCTTTAAGAGGAAGTAAGTAAACAAGCAAATCTAATCAGAAATATAAGCAAATATACAAAACATCAAATAAGAAAGAGAATACAGCCAAAGATGTAGACAGCATTAAAATTTAAGAGATTTTTATGCAAAAACATGTGCCAATAAATTTAAAAACAGACGATGTTCTAGACAATTAATTTTGTTAAATTAGGAACAAAAAGAATAAATCTGATTAGATCAATAACCATGGAAATATATAAAATATGTCAACAACTTAACTCTCAAAATGCCGCACACAAAACATTTCACAAGTCACATCTCTTATGCAGAGACATACCCGGAAAAAGTGCTGACCACCTTCCTCCAGAAATACGGAGGCAAAAAGACTAAAAGTAGTTTTGGCTTGTAATTCCCAGTATGCATTAAAGATTAATGCAAGAGGGCTGGTAGGTGTGTGGCTCAAGGATGTCAGTATGAGGGGATTATGAGACACAAACTTTCAGTTATAAACTAAGTCACAGAGATGTGAAGTACAGCATAGGGAATATAGTCCATAATATTGTCATAACTTGGTGCAGTGACAGATGGTGACGATGCTTATTCTGGTGAGCTTGTTGTAATGTATGTAAATGTCAAATCACAATGTTGTACACCTGAAACTAATAAATTAGACCACTATTGTATGTCAAGCATGCTTCAATTAAAAACAAATAATATTTTTTTCTTTAAAAAAAAATGACAGCAACTAAAGGATGTCAGTAGGGAAGCAGATGTTTGGCATTTCCTCATCTTTGTTGGCAGTCGGCTTTAGCATCGCCTGGTCTTTGTTGATGGGAAATGAACACCAGGCTATACTTTTCCTTGATTTCTAGAAGGAGGAAGGTTGACTCCCTGTCACTTTCAACTTAGAATGAAGAACTTTTTTTTTTAGAAGCCTCTGGCAAACTCCTCCTCACTTAGACTTAACCAGAATTGGGTCAAATGTCCATTTCTGACATAATAACTAATTGAATTGACGGAAATCTACTCAATCCAACTGGAGTCACACCTGGATGAGATGATTGTGTTGTGACATGAATCAAAGAATAAACTGAAGTTTCTTTAACAGAAGAAAAGAGAAAAGTTGATGCTTGGTGGCCAAGCAACCAACAGCCCACTGGCCTTGTATTTTTACTGTTGCCTATATCCTGGTACCAGCTGTTGTCCCTCTGAACTTTGATCAACTCCTACCTGGACGAGAGTTTCCTGAAGCACCCCTAACATAAGTTACCACGTGAAAAGTACATTTTTAGCTAATTTTGTATTGTGGAGTGGGGATGAAGTTGAGGCAAAATTCGAAACTTGCTGGAATGTTCTTGAAAATTCCCTCACGTGGGAATTTCTTCTCTGTTAAGATCCTTAATAAAACACACTTCTCTGTTGTTTTGATATTCCATGCTATTATTCTCCAATCTGTGATAAAACCCTACTAATTCAGCTCCTTTTTGTTCTTCCTTTTTGAAATATTCACTGTAGCCAAATATGTGTGTAAGGTATGTTGTCAAACATATACTCGGAGCATAGACATCACTATTCTCCCATAAGACACTTTGCAGAATGACTAAGGTTCTGCTTGCTTGTGTCTTTGATTGTCAGCACAGAAAGTGTTTGGCTAAGAAAATTGACTTGGAAAGGAGGATATCAACATGTTAACTTTGGGTGGTGGGATGAACAATCATAATTATCTATTTCCATTTCTTTCCTTGAGTGTTTTGCTCATTTTCAATATGACACTGTGGACCACTGTGGACCACTTCTAGAAGGAGGAAAGTTGACTCCCTGCCACTTTCAACTGAGAATGAAGAATTTCTTTTCCCTCTGAAATTTGATCAACCCTTACCTGGACGAGATGTAAGATCTTTACAACTTGGATGTAGAAAATATAATTTTATTTTTCTATGACTGTATTTTGCATTTCTCCAAAGTGCCTGTAAACCTATTCCTACGGAAAATGCCATTCAACCTCTCCTTATGATGTAGGATTTTGCCTAACTTCCAGAAAATTCAATAAGGAATGTGGAAATCTACAGGCATATCAGCATTCCTTGGAAATTGTAGAGGGGGGGGCCCAAACTCTTCTCAACAGTCAACACAAGCATCTGTCAACGCCTGATAACATGCCCACTGTTCTATCTAATCTTTGACTCTTCATTCTGGTCTGACTGACTCTTAAAGATAAGAGCTTGTCCTCATCTGCACCTGTGCTACTTGAAGTGCCAGGATGAAATTATATGGAGAGGTTTGTAGGGTATGCGTCTCTGCAGAAACTAGCTAATAGCTATTCATCTTTAAGCAGAGTCTCCTGCCATTGCTGTGATTTCACCTGGGGAATGAAGCAGAAGCCCTTCAGCTATGGCATTCAACAGACCCTTTCTGTTTGCTTCATTATCTCTTCTCCCTTTTGGTGGCGCGAAGTTTTAATTTACTCACTTATTTCCCCATTAGTGCTAGAAGCATATTCTCAAATACTCAATCTGTGCTTTTCAATCCACAAGGATGGAGACAATCACAAGGATGGAAAATAAGATTCAGGAAGAGGTCTGAAGATTATGTGCATCCTCCCTCCCATATACCTCACTTCCTTAGAGCAAGGGAGGAAATAGGAACCTGTTTCTATGGAACAATAATCTACCCATAAAAGCAGTTATATTTGCAAGACAGTCTGGCACAAAGCTGTGTATGAAGACAGGAAGAGAGACACTAAGAATGAGACTCTGAAGAACTAAAGATGTCCTCAGAGATATCAGCCTTCCCTCAGAGTTATGCTTCAGAGGTCCTGGGACAGTGAAAATAGATGATTTGCAAATGTTTGTTTGAAATAAGGGTCTGAAAATGATCTGCTTTTTCTGCCTGTAAGCATTTTGTCAACCCCCGCAGGCCAACTATTCTCCCCTATTTCTGTAGTTATTAGTATATACTTCTTTGTTTTTAACTAATTATATACTCTTAAGAAAAATGTGTTAAGTATTCTTTCACAATGCAGCTGTAACTTAATTTACTCTGTCCCTGAAATCCAGCATGCATCGCCTTCCAGATTAATGGTCCTTAAACAGTTAAACACTTTTTAATGTCACTGACAGTTCCGATGACCCTAGGAAAGTGTTCTATTAAATAGATGATTAAACTTAAATGTTGCCACCCTGATTTTAATGCCTTCTACACAACCCCGTCTTATGTCAAAATACCTATCGGTTCAAGGCAAATTGATTTGAGTGATGTTAGGAAGATTTGCTACAAGGGGAAAAGAGAAAGTGCTCACCTGTGAGTGAATTAGAGAAAATGACAAAAGTAGAAAAGACATCTCAGCTGCAGCCAAAGGTGGGTTTGCAGATGGAAGTGAACGAACAACCTGTGCACTACCATAGTCAAGATGTGGAGAAGGGGAAGGACTCTGAGAATAGCAGGGACCTGTTCACGTTGGCTACTGGTTTCAGGATGGGTGGGTTTGGTGGAGAGTAACAATCCTGATGCATCCCATCTGAACACTGGCAACTTTGCTCTGGCAGATGAATACTGGCATGTTCCTTCCTCAGAACCTTGTTGTCAAGACCAGCAGAAGCTTTTGCACAACTTTTAATTGCTTTTGGAGAGGCATTTTACAGCAGTGGCTAAGAGCCAGGCTTCTAGAGTCAGAGTGTGTGGATTCTTACCCAGTCCTGCCTCCTACTAGCCTGGTTATCTTGCACAAAATACCTAACTTCTTGAGCCTCAGTTTCCACACCTGTATAAGAGGACAATAATGTCTGATTTCTAAGTTGTCAAGCACTTATAACAGTCAGTATCCAGGTAGTAAGAATGATGATGATGATGATGATGATGATGATGATGATGATGATGGTGATGATGAGATGGTGATATTTTCACCTCCCCCACAGATTGCCCTGGCCCTTGGATTGAGCCTAACATTCAAACTAATACATTCCATGAGCTAGGCATGGAACACATGTTCAAAATTTGTTTCTTTTCTCATGTATAATATGGTGATGAATATCAAAGCAAAATCCATCACAGAGGAAAATATGGCATCTGTCCAAGTCTGCTCTGATTTCCTTTGGGATCCAGATGAAAAAAGAATTAAGGCTCCTGAGAGAAGAAAAGAAGGATTTAGGAAAAGAAATGGAACCTAGGTGATCTTACAATTCAATGAGAATAGGCACTTCAATTTTATTTGGCTCCTGCTGAACTACTTTTCCTTAAGAAGATACTTAAGGAGCTAAATTTAAGTACAAGTTAAATCAGAGACTGGAGAGCCAACTACTGAAGTATTTTTATACCACTTGACTTCCCTAAAGATATTCAGAGAGTTTATGGCTTTGGATCACCTAACTAGGAATGCAGGGCTGAACTCTCGCTGAGGTCAACAAAGGTGAGAAAGTTATTCCCCCTGTTGAAGGAAGGATGAGAATTCAAATCTGAGGGTCAATAGTACGAACTTTTGTTTTCTCCTGATGAAATCACTAAAATGTGTGCAGATGCCTCAGGGTAAGCTTTGATGTTAGATGATAAAATAAATGGGACAGTCAAGAAAAAAACGCTATCTGTTGATATTGTGAGTTAAGAAATATTTATGTTCTGTAAATGAAATGGGCAAAGCTATTAGATCGTCTGCAAATCAGTCAGCAAAGCAGGATGGAGAGACCAGCTAGGGCTTTCTTTCTTCTCTTTGTGTGAATATTTGATTATCTGTGTGTGTGTGTGTGTGTGTGTGTGTGTGTGTGTGTGTGTGTAGTCCAAGTATTGGTGAGCTTGGGCTGGATGGGAATTGATGTCTGTGCTTAGGGGCAAGAGTGCAGGCAAAGGGAGGTCTCGAGGCCTGTCACATCTGAACCTCACCTGCATCACTAGCTCCAGTGGGTGTTAACACCGGTACCTCCAGCAGGACACCAGTGTGCATAAAAATGAAAAGAGTGAGTAGTTGGAGATGCCTTTGAGTTGTAATGTTGGAATTCATTCCTACCCTGTTCCAGGTGACCTACTGAGTAAGTAAGCTCCTTAGCAATGAAACAATTTGGAGTTTTTCTAGTCCCTGAAAACCATCAGACTTCTGCAGAGAACCTAAATTTCTTCTCTTTCCATAATACTTCATTGTGAAACTCAGCATAATTTCTGACATGCCAAAGAATTTTGGCCAGTTTACAAACATAAATGGTGCAAAGTTTGCAAAAAGTACTAGATATTTTCTTTAAAAAATGATTTTTCACAAGCAAGATTCTAAACTACATAGCATTTGTTGTCCAAAAGTTCTATTAAAATGGGGAAAAAATCAATCAATCCTCAGATCTTAGGCGCCTAGAATGCTGGCAGCTTAAATTAGCTCTTTGCACAATTTTTCACAAGGAACACGAAGGACCCCTCCAAAATGATAGGTGGGATTTATAGATGTGGTTGATGGATGTATCCATGGAAGCATTTCTGATCATGACACTCCTGGAAAGGGCCATGGAGAGGCTTCTTGAAGGAAAATTATCAATGTTTGCATGTGTTACTATTAACCACTGCCTAACAAATCACCTCCCAATGACTCATTCAGTTTCTGGGGGTCAGGAATTCGAGAGCAGTTCACCTGCCTGGCTCTGATGCAGCACATCTCATGAGGTTGCAGTGAAGATGTTGGCTAAGCCAGTGGTCATCTGATGACCTGACTGGGTTGAGGATCTGCTTCTAAGGTAGTTCATTCCCATGCTTGACAAGTTCATGCTAGTGCTTAGTAGGAAGCCTCAGCTCCTTGCCGCATGAATATCTCTATACACTGCTTGAGGGGTCCTGAAGAGCAAGTCAGAAGCTTCAGTATCTTTCATGACCTAACCTTCTGTGGTCATCACCTTCCAAAGTGGCTCCCAATGATTCCTGACCTGCTGGTATTTACCCCTAGTGCAAGGTGTGAAGGTTGGACCTAGTCAATCGCTTTAGCAAATAGCTTTGGCAAGAGTGATGGACTGTCATTTCTGAGAATCAGTTATAAAATGCTCCAATTTTGTCCTGTTTACACATATTCTCTTTGCATCTATCATCCGTGTATCCATGCAGCCATACATCTCTCTATCCATTTATCATTTATTTATCAACTATTTATCTATCATCTTCTCCTGTCTATCTTCTTTCTCCTCTTTCCTTTCTCCTTTTCCTTCTTTTTCCATAAACTACAATTTTAAATGGCACTCAGAACTGCCATTTGGTGACATTAGGAAAGTTAAGTGAAAATTCAATAAAGGGGGATCCCTGGGTGGCGCAGCGGTTTGGCGCCTGCCTTTGGCCCAGGGTGCGATCCTGGAGACCCCGGATCGAATCCCACATCAGGCTCCCGGTGCATGGAGCCTGCTTCTTCCTCCGCCTGTGTCTCTGCCTCTCTCTCTCTCTCTCTGTGACTATCATAAAAAAAAAAAAAAAGAATTAAAAAAAAAAAAGAAAATTCAATAAAGGAAGAAGCAAGAGGATCATGAAGGAAAGCAGCCAGCTTGGAGTAATGGCAAGTTTTTCTGGATGTGGTTTCTGTTAACCAGCTCCTTTGTCAGAAAATGTGAAGCTTCAATTACTGTTCGATTTTTATGCATACTTCACTAGATTTATTGTTTGTAGTTTGGTTTTGGTTTGCTTTAGTATGATCAATTAGATACAAAAAATCTTTTTAAACTCAAAAGAGTGTTCTCAGAAAGATCCCAGTGACGTACACATTGCTAATCCCAATTACTGGTACTCATCATCCTTAACGGACTGTTAGGAGCATTATTATAGCTGATCAACTGTCTTTCTGGAAACATGTTTCCTTCTTTTCTTCCAAGACATCACACTCTGCTGGTTTTCTTCGTGGCTCCCTAGGTGTCCTTTTTCAATCTTTGGTCTGCATCTACACATTTCCCAATCTCTAACACTTGGGATATCCAGGAGCTCGATCCTTGGGTAAGTGCTTTTGGCTTCCACCTATATGCTGACAATTCTACGTGCATAGCTAAAGCACAGACCTTGTCCCTGAGCTCTTGTCTTATTTACACATCTGCTTCCACAATGTTTCCATTTTGATGACAACAAGGATCTTGAATTCAACATGCCCCAAACTAAACTCCTGATCTTCCTCTGAACCCCCAGTCTACCACCAAATCCATTCTTTCCCTTCCATCTCACTGAATAGCAATCCTGTAATTCAAGTCGCTGAGTTTTGCCCATGTCCTATGGATTCTGTATGTCTCTCATATACTCTACTCATTCCATTAATAAAACAGCTTCAGTTATTCCTTCAAAATATATTCAGAAGCTGACTACTTCTCACCGCCATTACTACCACTGCCCTTGTGTAAGTCACCATCATCTTTTCCCTGGATTGTTAGGATCGGCCACTAAAATAATCTTTCTGATTTTACTCCTGGGCCATCACAGATTATTTGTAAAATAGTGGTCAGTGCAATCCCTCTAACACATTTTGCATCGTACCCGTTTGCAGACAAGTCCCCAGCAGCCTTCCTATCAGGCTCAGGTAACTGACAAAGCCTTTCAACGGCTAAATGACCACATGCTCCAGCCTCCCAACACCTCTTGAACTCAACTGCTGCCAAATTTACCTTCTTCATTTTCCTTCAGGCACCACACTCTCCCCTCAATGCCTTGAACTTGTTCCTGTATTCCACCTGGAAGAAACATTTCCCTTGTAGCCTTCAGACCTTTATATAAATCAGTCTGTATTTGAGAAAATTGTCCTCCCCACCATTCCCTTCATTTCCTTCAACCAAGTTTAGTTTTTGATGCAACCCTTTATGCTACACGATTTATTGCATTTGTTACTTATTTATCTGCTTATTTTCTCTGTGTCCCACTTCAGGGTATACTACATAAAAGCACATGTTTGTCTGTTTTGTTTGATTGATACCTTCTATTGGAATAGAATGGAACTGATATATTGAGGTATTTGTTGAATGTGAGCATCAACTTTGCCATGATCATGATCTAGCTATCAATCATCTATCCATCCTTCTATCCATCTAACATCTATCACCTACCTATCTACCATCTATTTATCTATCTACCTAATCACTATAAACTACAAAATGTTCACGAATCTGTACTACTGATGAATATCATGTTGCACAAATAGCCATGAGGCTCTCACAAGCAGGCAGTGAAGACATGCAGAGAATATCTTATTCCTTTACATCACTCTTGTACCCAGAATACTCAGCCTGGGAGGCCTTCTCTATATATTTCAGGAGAAAGCTGAAAGACATTTTTTTTTTTTTTTTTTTGCCCATCTCTGCTAGTATCACCTATGCTTACCTAAAAGCTTTGATATGAAGTGTGGTTAATTTAGATAATTTTTTACAGTTTAGTAGACAAAGAAGAAATCTCAGGTGTGTCAGAGAGAATTTGAAAAGGACCATCTAGAAGCAAAGGACCCCTGAAGGACTCAGGACAATTGCCACATGGCTGCTTCCTCTAGGAAATAGAGTCTTACCCCCATTTCAGTGTCCCAGCTTGCTCTCAGTTTGGAAACATGAGGGGACAGAGCTTACAGGAAAGGGCTAGGCTGGCTGGATGGTGGCTACCAAGGTGGCAAGACAGAGCCCGTTTGGGGTTCACTAGGACTGAAGCCACCAGGATGGTGTGGGCGTGCAGGGGCCTGGGCTTCACCGATGTCATTGAGTGCTGTAATTAACTGTTAAGTAGCTAGTATGGGAGTACTTTAACAATTGCTACTAGTGACTACTGGCCTAGATTCTGGGAGTCAGAACAAAGCCCTGGGGGAGCTGCATGCTAAGGTTTTGCTCACTGGTGTATCCCAGAAGGAATGGTCAGAGAAAGGGCATAGTTTAAGATGAAGAAATGGGGTTTGCAAACAACATCACTGGATCCCAAGGCCAGAGCCATCACATGCCTAGTAAAATCCATGGGGCTGAAATGAATGAAGATACAGAATGACTTACATTTGTGAGGAGTTTGAACTATTTTTTCAAAGAGAGAGTTTCCTGGCAGAAATCTGAGGAGAGGTAGTCTGGCATCCTTCTCTTCTGTATTGACTGTTGTAGGAAACAGCCTCTCTCCAGCCCTGCAGAGACTGAATGAGAGGTGGATGCAACCTTTTCCAGGTGGGTTATGAGTTAATGAGCAAAAAGGAGTTCTGAAGGCCCCTCATTTTCCTTCTGAGTGACCACTTCAGGTGAACCATGATCTTTCCTACCTTTGATAGATGCCCAGATGAGATATTTCTAATGGAGTCTGAACATGGACACTAATAAAAAGATTATTGAAGAATAAGAGATAATAGAAATCATTGATAAGATTTTTTAATTTTTTC